>NC_082699.1:27125641-27800171 GCF_949987515.2 Delphinus delphis
TGAGCAAGCATTAAAAAAATTTAATATAGTATATACATTTTCATAAATATTATGAATATCAAAAATATCAGTTATTTCTGTCTCTAATAAATATGAATTATAAAAAATTGATTTTAAATCATTGCCTAAGAATTAAAGCTGACATTTTATTGACCTGTTAATAACATGACCTTATTGCTGATTGAGAATATTAGTTAAAACTAGTAAAATATTATGCAATGTATATTAACTACAAAAATGTACTTACTGTAAATATAATTGGCATCCAGTTTCAGGAGGGCTTATCATTTGAATGGGGAGGGCTTGCCTTTATAAAAATGACAAATTTTATCTCAAATGATAATCAATAAAATGACATTATATTTTTGTAGAATCTCAGTGAAGCTGCATAATAATCAATTATACTTTCTCTAATGAGCTGTTGGTTAGATGAGGGAGGATACTATCTCAAACTATTTATGGTTCAATTCCAAGAAAGTAATTAAAATAAAGGTATAATTATATATAAAATCTACATATATAGGGATTATGTATATTCTATAATGCATATATTAAGAATATATATTAGCTGTATATATGGAATATATATGTGGAAAATATACATATGGAGTATGTATATATGTTAAATGTATATGTGAACATATTTATGTTAAATGCATGTATATATACGCACATAATTTACAATTCTATCTACCCTAGAACCCCAAGTTACAAAGTTACAAATGGATACTATTCTATTCTCCACATAGTATTGATTTGAAATTTGAGTCTCACTGATTTTTCTTACTAACATGGGATTGTTAACTGAAAAAACTCAGTTTAAAAACCTGGCCTTGAACCCCCAGGGAAATAGCTCCTCATTCAGTCCTCCCCTTCCACGTCACATTTTTATGCTTTGAATATTTGTAATGCTAATAAATTCTTTTTTAAAATTACTTCTATGTTACATTTTTGCTTAATATGATAATGGGAAAAGTGGAAAGAGGATAAAGAACTACTTCTAGATTTGAAATGCAAACAAGATAATTCATTGTAAATACCAACAAACTCACCAATAAGGGAAATTTTTAAAGAAATAAGGAGAAAGAGAGAGAAACAAAGAAAGAACCATCCCTAATTGTGTCTCTATTAATTAACACTTATATGGCTATCTTACAGAATTGTATGTCACCTAAATGTCAGTTGCCTGGGGGTTCCCAAATCCTCTGGCCTTTATTCTTCTTTTATTATGTAAGTGAAATTTAGCTAAGTTTCCATCCCAATTATTACAGAAAAGTCAGCAACTCCCCCACACTATCTGTAAGAATACTTGGGATCTACATTTCTCCCAGTCACCTCTTGGCCTGATTTCACATTTCCCCTGAATTCTCAGTCTTCTGGCATCTTTGTACATTCCGGGTTAGGCATCTTTTTTTTTTTGGTTTTTCAGATCAATCATGATCACAGAACTCTTGAATTTAGCACAATTTTTTAAAAACAATTTCGGTTGTACAGTATAGAAAACAGTAACAAATTGATCCTTAGAATATTATTAACAGTCTCATAGTTATTCCCACTCTTGTAACTTCTCACAGGCTGTCATTTGTCATCAGACATCGATATCCCCATCTCCTCACTGTTTGTGATCTTGCTGAGATTCATGATCCCCACTCTTGGAGAATTGAAACTTTCCTCACTATTTTCCTTCTTCTTCTTTGTTTCTCCACATTTTATTATGTATGAAATTTAGTTCTTTATTTTTTCTGTTGCAGAAAGCTCTGACTATCCAAAAAACAACCTGTAATGCTATTTTTCTGAGTAGTTATCTGCGCTGGAGAAAAATTACGTGTCTCTCTCCGAACGCACATTATATGTTTTCTTTCCTCCTGCATATGAAATTGCAGGATATATTTTCCTTCTCCACTCTCTATAAGAAAAAATAATAAAATCCTCTATAGTCTTCTTTTTAATTTATTTTAGTTCCTTTTCAGGAAATAGATACTTAGAAAATGCCACTGGCATTTAAGAAGGATTTAAAGATAATAAATTGACAATTTAACATTATCATAAGTGATGCTGAAGGAAATAAAAGTGAATTGTGATTAGTTAACCAGGTATGGAGCTAAAGAATGAAAAATGAGAAATGTAGAAGATAGTTTTTTAAGTGGCAGGATTTGGTGGTGAATTTTTTATGTGAACTAGATTATGTTATTCAGGAATGCTTGCTTTTGTTATCCTGAATTTCATATGAGAAAATCAGTAGTATCCAGAGCTAAAGTAACTTTTAAACTCTTGGATGGGCAGGGAATTTGCTAATTTTTCTTAAAAGCTTGACTGAAAAATTAGTAGTTCTGAAGAATATGCTGCCAATTCATTCTTCTAAAAGCTTCTCTTATAGTTTTGAAATTCTGTTGTCAAAAACCAGCTCCTGTGGAAAGCAAGGAGAACCACTGAAACGGGAAAAATAGAGGCCATTAAGTTGGAGCTTGTTTTAACAGTGAAGTCAGCCACCATCACCTGTATTTGGCAGAGACTCAAAGGCAGATGGGAGTGGGAAAGCTCAGAGTAACAAAAAACCTGGGAAGGTGTTCGTTTTTCTCTGATTGGAGGTTGTTGACATCGGAAGCTGGAGGTGGGCTGTCTAGAATGCGGGACATCTTTTGTGATTGGTTGGAGAGAATATTTGACCCTTTCTGGTTAGTCCTGAGTTTGAAGTGGGGCCAAAAATCAGGGAAATCTGGCAGTCATTGACCCAAGTCCTGCCCTTTCCTAGCTGCTTGCTGAAGAGGTTGTGGGTTGGAGTTCTTTTGTCACATATGGTCTGTCACTCCCCAGACATTACTAACCAGAACGTGCTAATAAGACAAGGCTGAGTTTATTGCTTGTCTAGGTCACGGAGAATGCTACCTCACAAAGCTTTGACAGTGCTTTGGCATGGGGGAGTTAAAGGCAGAATCTGTTGAGAATTTTGTTAAAAGATACACCAAAGTGTGGTTTTGGTTCTCAATGTGCAGGATGAGTGTGGGAATAGATAACCCTTGTTCTCTCTTTTCAATTGGACCATCTTCTCTTTGCCTCCCTTAGATGCCATTGTCCTGTGTTGAAGGTTGCATAATAGATGAAATAGTTATGTTAATTTCATGTCCTGTTTACACAAAGCAGTTTTCTTCAGAATTGTACCCTACATTCCACTGTAGAGTGGTTTTCTCTGCAAATGCTGTCTGTTCCACCCAGAGGTCTCCCGTATGGGTCTAAGAATTCTTGTGTCATTTAGCGCTTGATCTTGTTTGGTCCTGCTGATGATAGAAGGGAGACCTTCTCTGAACAAAATCAGTTAATGAAGTTTGTGTGTCTGAAACATGGTAACATAAACTATACTTTCTTCTGCTGGTACCAGGAGGCTCAGAGCTGATTGGGAGAAGCTACTGAGGTGGGGAAGCAGTGTAGCTCTTGGTGAGTAGTTGCAATGTAGGTATTGTCCTCAGGAGGGGGAAGTGTGTGACTCCAGAATGTCTATGAAGTAGATTTTTTTGTGCAGTTGTGTTTTCATGACAAGCGTGCCCCCCCTTTTCTTCTTTTTTTTCTTACTGTATGTGTCTTTCAAGTAACTTGAAGGTATATTATTCTCAAAACAATAATGTAGCATCTACTACTGGCTGAATGGAGGTTTCCTACAGAGGTACTAATTATTCAAGGCATGGAAATTTTCCTAATACTAAACTCAGATCAGAGAGTTCAAAGCCAAAAGATTCCCAATCAACCAGAGTATTATCTTAGTGAACAATGCTTTTAATCCCACACATATGTCCCAGGATACATCTTTCCTGGGGCTGCTACATTCATTTTATCCTGTTCACTGTATTCATCTTCCCCTTCCCTTGAAAAGGCCCCAGGCTCCTTATGTTAATTATTCCATCCAGTTTCCAGAGCTCTGCATGCAAAAATGTGGCACACTGAGTCAAGAAAATGTCCTGTTTTACCCTTTCCTTAAGGAAGGAGACATTCAGCTCTTGCATTTATTTGACCGAGAGGTATACCACTTAAAAAAAATGTAGGAAAAATTAAATCTGCTCCAAGCTTACTCGGTTCTTCATAAATCTAAAGTAATTTGTAGTTTCTCTTGCTTAAAAAAATCAATCAGAGGAGGATAATGAGGGTCTGGGAGGGACACCCACACACTACTGCATAACTAAACGGATACGTAATGTTGATCAGCTGTTTGTTATTCTTTAATCTGTTGCTGGAGGAGACTTAGAAATGTCGGCATTGTTGCTTTTATGGAGTAGATATACATGTATTTAGAAGGCTAAATAGGCAACAGTTGAATTGGTCATGGAAGAAATTGGATGACTGTGGATTGATGTGTTGTAAGATTAGAATTAACAGAGTACAGGTATTTCTTACTTTGTGTGGGAGTGTGAGACCATATAAATGACTGCAAGCTGAAACTATGCAAAGTAATTTTGATAATCCATATGGGAAGTTATGACTGCTCTGTGACCTTTCCATTTTTGTCAGCACATCAAAAGCTCTCTTACTTGAAAGTGTAAATAAAAAATTGTAAAACTAATATTTATTTAGTATACTGTAATTTAAATTATTGTGTTATAGTAAAAATTATAGCATTAAAATTAGAAACAATGAGAATTAAAATGTTTTATTTATTTTAAATAACTTATTAATTATAGTTTGAATAGTACTTATCTGCATCTTCTCTTCATATAGCTTATGATACTGAGTGAACATCTTTCCTTTGCCCTGGCAAATTGTCATATTCCTTTCTAAGAGTAGATCAGCATCCAATATTTTATCCATTGCACTTGCCATACCATAAAATATATCTGAAAGTTTCTTTAATGAAAGCTGGAGTATCCTGTAAGGAGCCTGAACTATCTTGTGTTACTGAACCAAACCTGGGTCCCCTGGCCCACACAAAGTAAAGCTAATCTATTGATACTAGGTTGTGGTGAAGGAAAGTGCAGTGTTTACCGTAGGTGCCAAAGAAGGAATGTGGGCAGCTGATGCTCAAAAACCGCAAACTCCCAGGCGGGTTTCAGGGAAGCATTTTTAAAGGCAAATTGAGAGAGGGGAATTGCAGGGTATGTGATCAGCTGGTGAGCAATTCTCTGCTTGGTTAATGGTGAAGTAACAGGGTGGTATCACAGGGGTTAACATTATCTATCCTCAGGTCCAGTAGGCTTGGGGCCATGTGCTCATGGTCATCACGTAGTTAACTTTTTCTATTTGGTGGGGGTTTTAGCATCTGTAAAACAATTCAGGAAGTGTGCTTTAGATACTGTTATCTAGATTCTTCAAGGAGGGACTAAAGATTCTGTGACAGTCATATGGCTGATTTAAAGTTTAAATTGTTATTAGTTCTCCTGGCCCAACTGCAATTTTTGTCACTACATGTTGACATCCTTTCTATCATTATTTTTTGAACCAGGCTTTTGTGACTCAGGGGAGGCCTGGGAGACTCCAGCTGGAGGCAGGCAGAGGACATGATGGGTGGAGGGGAGAGTCTGTCCTAGGAAGGCCCTAGAGGGTCCTGCTTGGTTACATAAGGTCAGTGGAAAGCCATTTAAGAGTTGTATGTAGCAGAGAAATGCGGTAGGCAGCTTCACATTGTTATAAAGATATCTGTGCAGAATTTTAGAAAATGAAATGATGTTGGGGAGTAGGTTTAGAGGGGATTTGAATATGAATCAAATGATGGAGATAGGAGAGAAGGAAGAAGAATTAATTAATGCAACACGTAAGGCTTAAACAGTGGAGTATATGGATATGCTGTGCATTGAGGCAGGAAACTCAGCAGGTTTATATAGCAAAATGATTATAGGGTCTGGAGGGCCCCCAGGGAATTAATATGCATGAACTGAGTTTTACATGAATGGAGTGGTTTTGGGAATTCCGGAAGTAGAATATTTTTTGTCCAGATTCTCCTGGGGAGTGTCAGGGATGATGGAGAGCCATGGTATCAGTTTCTTGACTCCACTCTAGTGACCAGTTCGGAGGCTTAGGGAAAAAAAGGAGGGCTGTAAATAAAGGTAAAATGTGTTTTTGCATGAGGAACTGGATAACACAAGTATCAATGCTTCAGTACACAGGTGGCAATGTGTGACCAGAGTTTGGGTTAGCAGCATTCTCACCATCCCTGTACAAAATAAAATCTGGCTCTGGCATAATGAGAAGTGAAGTCAGCCTGTTTGGCTGCTTAAGGGTGAACAGTTTTTGGAAAACAAGGGACAGCACCAGAGGGAAGAGACACTGTTCTATAAACAGCACTGGTGAGAGACACACTGCTGAAGGGAGTCCTCCAAATTCCTTTGAGGCAATGAGCACTCACAAGGATGCTGGAGCAGAGTAATGGGAAATGACTGGTCAGGAATTTATATTGGACACCTGAGGCACTCCCAGAAATAATTTGGGAGACTTTGAGATGGAGCATCTTAAGTCCTACAGCTATGTAGGTGGGAGTCTATAACCAGAGAAATTGAATATTACTACTAATATCATTTCATTTTTACCAATATTCTGTTGAGGTTAGAGAACATTCAGGGTACATTTTCACTTATAATAATAAATTAAATTACTCTCTATATGTGCCTGTCTCTTCCACTAAACTGCAATCTGACTGATGGTCAATAGAGTGACATATTGGTGTTTCTGTCTTTGTAATAACACAGCACCTGGAACATATTAAGAACATAATGAATAAATGTTAGCTCAATGAATGTATAAATGAATGAATTATAGAAATGGTATGTAGTTATTCAAATTACCTTATTTAAGTTGGGTAAAATGTGTTGTCTATTATTTACTGTGTTTAAAAATAGACTGAGATAAAATTTAGTAATGAAGAGCCGCATTATAAACAGTACAGAAACCACTTTTAGATAACATTTAATAGCTTTGCAAGTGTGTTTTAATGAACTTTAAGGTATAGCTTCACCTATAATTGCTAAAAACTCTGTTGTTGTAGGTTGAAGATCACACATGCTTATCAAAGGTCCTATTGACTTATACTTGTTCTGTTTATTGATTACTTAATTAGTTTTCCAAGATAGCTAATCAGGGCAAGATGTAGGTATTTAGGAGTCTTTCATTAAACCATGCTAAGAAATTTAAAACAGAAATGTGTGACCTGAAACTAAAGCTTAGTAATTGCAAAACTCCTGAGGACCACGGGTATAATGTAACACTCAATCATAAGTAAAATAGTTACATATTTCTATTTTCTTCTTCAGAATAATATTTTCTTTTTGGTCCACTGGATGAAAAAAGATATCACATGTACACTTCTGTGGTTATATGGATATTACAATTTCCATCTGACTCAAAGGTTAGCAAAAGTAAATGCACATTTCTATGGCCTATATATGAAACACATTTCTGTTATGACACTCTCTTTTTATTAGAAATATATGATAAAATATAAAATTCATCATATCTTTTTCATGTTTTAAAGTTGTATTTTTAAATCTGTATCAATTTTGTATTTCTGGTCACCTATTAACTAATATAATGTGATATTAGTGAAATCTTTTAACTAGCAATTCTTTAACTTCAGTTACTTCTTTTGAAAATGAGTTCTCTTTTTCTAATCAGTTCAAAACCACTAGCACTTTAAAATCATTCTTCAATGTTCTATGTGAAATGAATTCCTACAAATATTTACACTATCTTTTAAAAAGGAGTGACTTCTGATTTTCTACTTTTCTCACAATCACACAAGTTTTTAAAGAAAAGTTATAGGATTATTTTGCTTCTTCAACATAACTGTACATTTTGTTAGATGTTTTGGTGCCTTATTTTTCATAATATTAAAGTTTATCACAATGAATCAGAATAGATGGGATCGTGCAACAGTGAAAGCAGAATGTTAATGGTGTGTGATTAGCTTGAGGTCTGAACTATGTACCTTGAGATAAGAACACTGATTCTAGAGAATTCTAGATGCTGACTTGACTTGTGGTAAACTCATTAAACAGTTTCTGTTCTTGAAATTTTTGTGTACTAGTGATGAAGGCTTTTATTGTCGAGTTACATTTTTTTAATTAAAACTATTTTTCATATGACTTTTGGGGAACAAATGATACAGAGCTGATTTGTGAAAAGTGCTTGAACCTAACAGAGTGAGAAATTGAGGTGATAAAACTAGAAGATAGCTTTAGTTTTTCTGTTTTAAGCTTAAAACCTAAGACATATATGAACTATTGAGTAAAAAACCCCACTCATTTATTCATTCTTTCATCCAAGCATATAACTAACATTTATTAAGCATATAATATTTGCTCATATGAAAACTGAATCAAGAGAGTTTTTTGTTTCAGGGTAAATTGTTTTCATTTAAAAATTCTTCATATGGAGTAATAAAAGACTTGGGTATAACTCTAGCTGTCACTGATCCTTCCTTTAATAATGCATCTAGTCATTCAGCTGATGTTTATTCAGCAACATATGCTCATTCACATAAAATAAAAAAAACAATATGTTCAGGAAGTGGGGGAGATTAAAAGCACATAGTTATTTAGAAAATATGAATAAGCTTTAATTTAGTGGAATATATGGGGCAATTAGAAAAAAAAATCTGTATAGTTTTAATTGTGTGAAATGTGAGGAAAGGGAACAGAAATTACATGAAAAAGAAGTAAATGAAAAGAATGTATATGTTTTTCAACTTCCTTGAATTGTATTTGTTTATTTTATGTTATTTATAGATAATTTAGGAGTATAAGTTGAATTCATAATGTGTCATTTGTCATATCAGTTTATTAAAAAGCTTATATTCCACCTTCTAGTCCCATTCTTACTCTTCCTCCATTTATGGTAAGGAAACCACACTGGTTGGTAATTGAGTGTAATAGGGATCATTCATCTCAGGAGGTGACATAGCCTCCGTTACTGAATAGTTCAACACCAGTAGGAAGATTTGGATTGGAAAACCGAAGGTAAAGTAGAATATTAACGTGAAATGAAGGAAGGCATTCTACAATCTGTAGGGGAAGAAAACAAGAGAAGAACATGTAGCTCCAGTGTCTTAAGGCAAAGAGATTTTCAGAAACTAGTAACCTTTATCAATGGCAAAAATTATTCCAACAGCATTCAAAATAAAACTTAGATGTCTATGACTATGCCCAAGTAAGATTTCTTAAGCAAATATTTTGGCTGTGATGAGTTTTTAGGACATTTTATAAATGATAAATAAAAAGAAAAATATTGTTTCCAAAGCTAGACTTTGGGTGGGTCTGCGAGGTAAGTTGATGCTGGAACCCTGTCTACCAGGCTAAGTGTTTTCAGACTACCATCTAACAAGCTTTGGTCAAGCTTCAGTGTTGCAGTGGGTTCAGTGGTGCTCCTCCTTGATCTCTCATCAGGGCCAATACACCTATCCTCAGTTGCCTCAAGTACCAGTGATACCTCTCTTCAACTTTAGGAAACTGCCTGGGCCAGGGTTAAACCTCCTCTCAGGGGACATCCCAAGGCCACTGACCAGGAGGTGCAGGGCTGGGCCCCCTTCCCTCAGTTCAGCTGAAGGAACTACCACAGCTTGAAAGTGAAGAGCATTGGAAGTGGACAGAGGATTTGAGGATTAATGGTCTTGGACCAAGATGAAGCACAAAGCCTTCCCGTAACTCTAGGAGACTTGTTCTACAAAAGCAGAATTCTTATCCTCATGGAAGTAAGTCGAATTACCAGAGCTCTGTATTCTGGCACTTCAGATCAGGATCAAGAAAACTGGGGAGAGACACCAGAAGTTACCCTGAGGGAACTTTTCCCAGTCTTAGCATGTACATCATAGACCATGGAAAGAGTTAGACAATTTGAAAGCCTTCGAGGTCCTTCTATCTTGAGTGGATGGGGGAAGAGTGACAAGTTCTGTTACAGTATCTATGTGAGTATAGCCAACTTACCTAACTCCTGAAGCAGCCACCAGTGCTCCTGAGGCCACTAGTGAATGGGGGACTCATGTTGGCACCTGCCATGATGATTTGCATTCATTACAGAGGGAGGAACAGTAACCTTTCTGTTAATTAGGAAGAACATAGAAACCACTTTTCTGGAATTTCTCTGTGCATATGTATGCAGAGTAGACTTGCCTTTCTTCCTTCCCTTTAGATTCAGCTGATTATGTGTATACTTCACCCTGGCCTATAATGTGATAAATCAGTCTCTAAATCCACCTGGACAGGTGTTTTTGCCTTAAAACCTAGGAAAATACAAACAGTGGGTCTTTGATCAGAAAAGTAAAAAGAAAGTAGAAAGTATATCATCTTTCCTTCTAAATTCCAGTTTATATGTTTTCACAGACAAATTTTTAAAAATGCATAGCCATATATATTTTTAAAGTAAATTTTTTCATTGATTAAAGTAACACTAATTAAAAATGACATTCAGAACAAACATTTCCTCTTTCTCCTTCTGAAAATTACTCAAGGCCAGAAGGAGAATAGAAAACAAACTTCTAATTATATTTGTGGAGACAGTAAATTAGAAGGGCTACCAAACCCATGGAGAGAGAGAAGAGAATAAAGAAGAAAGGGGAGTGGAGACGCCCACAGTGCACATCTCAGAAAGCTAGTCAAGTTCACTTTTCAAAGGTGCAGGGAACATTCTGAGACACAAGACCAGGTTCTCTATTTGAAATAGTTAGAATGGGGTGCATTGGCTTGAGTCAGGAACTTCCCAGAATATAGTTGGTTTCCCACAAACAGAGGGTGGTGATAAATGAAGAATATTCACCTAAGCTGTACTTTTAGGAAGACATCTGTCTCCATAGCAGCGTAAATAAGGAAGTCCTTGACTTGTGAAAAGAAATATTAGTTGCATATTTCCACTAGCTGTTAATAAATAAAGGCTTATTGAACCTCAACCCAAAACTCTATTTAAGAAAAAGAAAATCTCACTCATCTTAAGAAATAGCTATAATCCCTCCTAAACACAAATCATATGTAAATAGATCATCAAGGAAAAATTCAGAGACTTAAAGGATGAGTAATCAAAAAGGAACCAACAAAATGTCTGTACAAAGATTCTGCAAAAAAAAAAAAAAGGAAAAAGGAAATGAACATAAAAGGCAGAAAACAAAAAATACTTACAAAAAATATGTGGCCACATAGCAGAGAAAAATTTTAACCATCTCTCCCCAAATTAAAAAATCTTATGCATCTATGACCAAGTACCAAACATAGAGAAATAAGAGCTCATGGAATACATGGAAAGACAAGAAACTTATTATTATGTGTTAAGTCTTTGAAAAATCTAAAATAGTCTTCCCTCTGTCCCAGGTTTTATCATGCCTTTGATTTGGTGCATCCTGGTGCTTTCAAGGTCTCTTTCTAACGTGGTCAACAGAAGGTTTCAGACAATGGTCAAATGGTCCTTAAATGGTTTGTTAACTGCAGGTGTCCAATCATGCCACCTAGAATGAGGAAGAAAGCAGTGTGCTTTTCAGATAGTTTGTACATGCCAGTGAAGTTGTAACAACCCCCACCCAAAAGCAACTGTAAGAGGCTGAAGAGTGTATTACTTCATGGATTTTAATAATCCATCTCAATTTCAGAGATGTTAAAATGTGAAAAAATGTGCATATTAAAATTGATGGAATATATTAAACTGAACTGTCAGAAACAAGACAAATATTTGTGGTATAAATAAATAAATATGGGTTAAGTATAACTATTAAAGCAAAAATAATGTTATATTTGATCACGAATCAAAGCTCAATTTTGTCCTTTAAACAACAGATACTTCTATAATAAGGTGATTCTTAATGATTGATAATATAAGCATGATAATAAAAACATGGGCAATGATTAAAAAATGCCAATAAACAGCTATCAAAGACTGTGACTGTTAATTTGCAGAATGTTGAATTAAGGCCAACTGCTAATTTATACACAATTATAATGTTAAAGTATACATAATACAATGAAAATATAGCAATTACAATTATTTTGTATACAAACAATATAGCTTAAACCTCTAAAAGCAATCCAGAAAAGCAAAAACATCCAGAAAAACAAAAACATCCAGAAAAGCAAAAACCATATGAGATAGAATTAAATAGAACAGAGTCACATTATCAGCAAACATTAATTTACCTGTCTCAGTCAGTGATAAATTAAACAAAAATAAGGAAGATTTAAATAATATAATTAGATACATTAAATTAATCTTTCTACACTACTATAACTTAAAAAGATCAAATATACATTCATAGCATCAGTGGAAAATTAATAAGAATTGATAACATCTTAGATTGTAAAGACAGTTTCAATCAGTTAGTCAAAGTAGAAGTGCAGAAAGCATTCTGTAATAAAACACATCCCATACAGAGTGAAGTAAGTCAGAAAGAGAAAAACAAATGTCATATATTAATGCATATATGTGGAATCTGAAAAAATTGGTATAGACAATCTTATTTACAAAGGAGAAATAGAGACACAGACATAGAGAACAAACGTATGGATACCAAGGGGGAGGGGGGATGGGATGAATTGGGAGATTGGGATTGACGTATATACACTATTGACACTATGTATAAAATAGATAACTAATGAGAAACTACTGTATAGCACAGGGAAACTCTACTCAGTGCCCTATGGTGACCTAAATGGGAAGGAAATCCAAAAAAGAGGGGACATATGTATACATATAGCTGATTCACTTTGCTGTACAGTAGAAACTAACAAAACATTGTAAAGCAACTATACTCCAATAAAAATTAAAAAAAAAGAAAACAAGAAATTAATAACAACATTAAAAAGTTAAAGAGTCTGACCACTGTGGTATTAAAAATAAGAAAAAATAGTTGATAAAAACCTTCTATTTGAAAAAGTAATCCTAAAATAAAACCTTGTACAAATTCTAGAAAATTTATAAAATAGAAATGGTTAATATCTAAGTAGTTGGAACAGAGGCAGGAAGCTCAGAGATATATTCACATACCTAAACATTTATATTAGGAAAAAATAAATTAAATATCTTAAGCATCTAAGTTATGAAAACAGTGGACTTAAGAAAAGTAGGAAACATTAATAGAGGTAAAATGGGAAAATAATGGATTGAAAAAACAAAAAGAACAATAAAACTTCTTAAAAAGAGAAATCTCAGAGCTACTTTTTGAAAGAGAAAAAATTGGCTAACCTAATTAAGAAAAATGGAAGAATGCACTATGACCAAAAATAAATAAATAACAAGAGGCAAATAATCTTACACAAAGATGAAAATATTAATACATACAAATATTATTACATAGTATATATATTTATTTATTTAAATATGTATACAATAATGTTTTCCAGATATACAGTCATTATCTTTGCAAATAATGATCAGTTAACTGAAAAACACATCAAAAAAATAAACAGAAAAGCTATTATAAACAATAGAAGAATTTAGCAAGGAAAATAAATCACTTTTTTCTATTCACAAACAACATAGTTTAAACATAGAATGATTTTTTTCAAACTCCTTTTTACTCTACTAGGAAAGCAAAAATACTACAAATAACCTTGTAGAAATGTGCAAGACTTACATGAAGATTATTCTATGTGCTTGGAAGATTGACTCTACAAAAGAGGACTGATTATCTAAAAATTTCTGAAATTCCCCAAATCCCAGTAAAATACCATGGGGATTTTGTTTTAGTAACTGATGGCATTATATCTAAGTAATAAAACCAGAATAAATAGTTAAAAGAAAAATATCAGAAAGTGAAGAGTAATGATACGAAACTAGCCTTACTAGACACTGAGATTTATTATAAAGCTGCAATCATTTGACAGATGTGATTCTGTATATAAACTTAGAAAGACTGCTAGAACAATAAAGCAGAAACAAAATAAAAACAGAAATAGAAAACATACATACAGGAATGTAATGTAAAATAAAAGTGACATTCAAATTGGGTGGATTATACAATAAATGATGTTGGACAATCTTGTATGTACCTCGAAAAAAGTAAATTTGGGACCATGTGTACTACCTTAAACCCACAACATTCCAAATTGAGCACAAAATACATGTATAATTAAAAGAAAAAAAACAGGAAAATATTGGAAGAAAAATAATTACAAATACATATACATGTGTATATAACATATGTGTGTATACATACATGTGTACAAAACTTTTGTAAATATGATACAAAACTCAAACCCAATTAAAAAATAATACGTAAGCACTTTAAACAAATTTTGCCGGTGCATTACCATAAGCAATATACAATAACAAAAGTGACAGACTGTGATATATATTTTCCAAGATACATATAAAGAGCTAATATTAGTTCGTAAGAAAAAGTTGAAAAATTCAATAGAAAAATAGGCTAAAGATATGAGTTAACGTTCACAAAAATAAATAGCTCTTAAACATATTGAATTCCTTCAAAATCACTCTCTGCTGTGTGGCTTTAGAGAGGCAGTTGCTCTCATGCATAGCTGGAAAGCAAATTGGCAGTTGCTATTGAAATTACCATGCATATCTAAGAATTTCCCTGTAGGTACATTCCCATGTGTATAAGAGGATATAGACTAAAATTTATTCACTTAATGTTATTAATGATAACAAAACACTGGAAACAAAATTAATGTCCTTCAGATAAATTACATTTTATCCACACAATCCAGCTAAGAATTTTTCTATACCTATATTTCCATATGTATAAGAAAATGGTGATTAAGTGATTTATAGTCTACACTACAGAATAATAGCCACCTTTGAAAAGTATTGAGGAAGCCTTTATGAACTGATGTGTGAGCATCTCCCAGTCATATTAAATGATATGCCAACAGTGTGCTTACTAATTTTATATCATCTTTATAAAGCTATTTGAATAAAAGAGAGGCAAAGAATATTTATATGCATTTGTTGGATATACAAAAATATATACCTAAATTCATATAGAAGACACTGATACAATTTGCAACTTGTGGGAGGAGGACTTGCAGGTCTGAGGGAGAATTGCACGTTAGGAGACTTTCAATGACTGCCTTTTTTGCACTTCCTGAATTTTGAACCATATAATTTTGCCTCACCTTAGGCAAAATAATGAAGATTATTAATTTCAGAGGAATCTACACATTGATCAAAGTTGGTTGAATTAGCTGCCCAATTTCTTGTTAATCTATGCCTAGTTAAATAGACTTTGCATACAATGAGGATTCTTGTAGCCTTTTTATGGAATATAACCTGAGTCTAAGATAGTCACTAGCTGCATAGTTTATAACAAATTCTGAATATTTAATCTGAATGAGAAATTTCCAAATTCTGTTATTCCACTGCCTGGCCAATTTTTTTTATTTTCAGAATCAGGTACACAAGTATTAAAATTGTATATAATATTTCCTTGAATTTTTAAACTTAATGAAAATTATAGGTTGCTTTGATAATAGTTCATTAAAAATTGGAGTAAGATTTAGCTTTTAGCGTAACTGATCATGTTTAGTAAAATTACTTGACTAGAAAGCAAAGAATCTAATACTTTGTAAAAATTATTATTTTCAATTTAGGGAATTGCACGTGCATATGATTACTGATGTATGTAAAATCTGTGTCTTCCACTTGGCTAACTTTTAAGACCCAGTTAATCAGACATTTAGAAAGTTCTTTAAATTCATGTTTCTATCACAATTTTATCAAAGTCAATCTTTACTTTGATTTCCTAGGAATTACTAGAACTTCTCTTGTTAATCAATTTACTCTTCAGCATCTCTGTCCTAAGTCTGTCTAAATGCCTGGTTTGCAATTTACAGAAATTCTGGCTAAGAAAGTATGGAAAATTACTGGTGGAGTTCCATTCTATGACCACATTTCAGGTACTCTAAATCATTCATTATTCTTTTCTCATAAAGTAATTGTGTAATATCATGCTCAAAATTGAGAAAGATGAGAAAGATAAATTAACTTCCATAAGTTTTTTCAAGTTATTATTAATACTTGTGTTAACATGTTTTATTAGTTGATATAGAAAATTAGGTAGAAAATTAGGAAAGGTGGATTTTATCCATTACATGTGCATTTTGGTAAGTATGGTTTGAGTAAAAGCTAAATCTTAAGTTATTTACTATTTTGTCTAATACCCTTTCTTCCATTTACTTAAACATTGTTAAATTTAATTGTAGTTGTTTCCCTGGTGGATCTCTTTATTTTTTTATTTCAGCATAAAATATGTTACATTGTTCAAATGTTTATTCTCATTCTGTACCCATAAATTCAATGATTTAAACTCAGCATCTCTCAAGAATTTGAAATTTAAGAGACTACCCTTCTTTACATTTGGAATCTTTATCAGTCTCTATTCTGACCACATTAAAAATAAGCCCATTAGTTGTTTGCAGATTTTCTGATGATGCCCATTCTAACAGGTGTGAGGTGATATCTCATTGTAGTTTTGATTTGCATTTCTCTAATAATTAGTGATGTTGAGCAGCTTTTCATGTGCTTCTTGGCCATCTGTATGTCTTCTTTGGAGAAATGTCTATTTAGGTCTTCTGTCCATTTTTGGAATAGATTGTTTGTTTTTTTAATATTGAGCTGCATGAGCTGTTTATATATTTTGGAGATTAATCCTTTGTTGATTCATTTGCAAATATTTTCTCCCATTCTGAGGGTTGTCTTTTCATCTTGTTTATGGTTTCCTTTGCTGTGCAAAAGCTTTGAAGTTTCATTAGGTCCCATTTGTTTATTGTTGTTTTTATTTCCATTACTCTAGGGGGTGGATCAAAAAAGATCTTGTTGTGATTTATGTCAAAGAGTGTTCTTCCTATGTTTTTCTCTAACAGTTTTCCAGTGTCCGGTCTTACATTTAGGTCTCTAATCCATTTTGAGGTTATTTTTGTATATGGTGTTAGGCAGTGTTCTAATTTCATTCTTTTACATGTAGCTGTCCAGTTTTCCCAGCATCACTTATTGAAGAGGCTGTCTTTTCTCCATTGTATATCCTTGCCTCCTTTGTCATAGATTAGTTGACCATAGGTGCATGGGTTTATCTCTGGGCTTTCTATCTTATTCCTTTGATCTATGTTTCTGTTTTTGTGCCAGTATCATATTGTCATGATTACTGTAGCTTTACAGTATAGTCTAAAGTCAGAGAGTCTGATTCCTCCAGCTCCGTTTTTTTCCCTCAAGACTGCTTTGGCTATTCGGAGTCTTTTGTGTCTTCATACAAATTTTAAGATTTTTTGTTCTAGTTACGTTAAAAAATGCCATTGGTAATTTGATAGGGATTGCATTGAATCTGTAGATTGCTTTGAGTAGTAGAGTCATTTTCACAATATTGATTCTTCCAATCCAAGAACATGGTATATCTCTCCATCTGTTGGTAAGATCTTTAATTTCTTTCATCAGTATCTTATAGTTTTCTGCATACAGGTCTTTTGTCTCCCTAGGTAGGTTTATTCCTAGGTATTTTATTCGTTTTGTTGCAATGGTAAATGGGAGTGTTTCCTTAATTCTCTTTCAGATTTTTCATTATTAGTATATAGGAATGCAAGAGATTTCTGTGCATTAATTTTTTATCCTGCAACTTTACCAAATTCATTGATTAACTCTAGTAGTTTTCTGGTGGTATCTTGAGGATTCTCTATGTATAGCATCATATCATCTGCAAACAGTGACAGTTTTACTTCTTCTTTTCCCATTTGTATTCTTTTTATTTCTTTTTCTTCTCTGATCGCTGTGGCTAGGACTTCCAAAACTATGTTGAATAATAGTGGTGAGAGTGGACATCCTTGTCTTCTTCCTGATCTTAGAGGAAATGCTTTCAGTTTTTCACCATTGAGAATGATGTTTGCTGTGGGTTTGTCATATATGGGAATGTAACTTGATACAGCCACTATGGAGAACAGTACGGAGGTCCCTTAAAAAACTAAAAATAGAATTACCATATGACCCAGCAACCCCACTACTGGACATATACCCAGAGAAAACCATAATTCAAAAAGACACATGCACCTCAATGTTCATTGCAGCACTATTTAAAATAGCCAGGTCATGGAAGCAACCTACATGCCCATTGACAGATGAATGGATAAAGAAGTTGTGGTACATATATACAATGGAATATTACTCAGCCATGAAAAGGAATGAAACTGGGTCATTTGTTGAGACGTGGATGGATCTAGAGACTGTCATTCAGAATGAAGTAAGTCAGAAAGAAAAAAACAAATATTGTATATTAACTCATATGTGTGGAACCTAGAAAAATGGTACAGATGAACCAGTTTGCAGGGCAGAAGTTGAGACACAGATGTAGAGAACACACGTATGGACACCAAGGGGAGAAAGTGGCCGGGGGTGGTGGTGGTGGTGTGATTATTTGGGTGATTGGGATTGACATGTATACACTGATGTGTATAAAATTGATGACTAATAAGAACCTGCTGTATAAAAAAAATAAATAAAATAAAATTCAAAAATTAAAAAAAAATGTGACACAGACACTAAGTAAGCAAATGCTGTTGGAAAAATGGTTCCAATAGACTAGCTCTTTGCAGAGTTGCCACAAACCTTCAATTTGTAAAAAAAATACAGTATATGTGAAGTGCAATAAAGTGATACAATAAAAAAAAAAAAAAACCCAGATAGGGAGTTCTGTATTTCAGCAGAGGAAATAACATACTAAACCCTTTTTGAAATACAACATAATTTGAAATTACTAGAGAGCTTCATTGTGTGTGTGTGTGTGTGTGTGTGTGTGTGAGATCATTTGCTGAGCACGATTTTAGTTATGAATCTGATTAATATTGAATAGCAGATGTTAATTAAAATTTAATAACACTTCATTTAACTAGGTTACGTATTCTCAAAAGCACTCCACAACTCGATTTTACGATTCATAGAAGCAAAAATACCCACTTCTTATGCAATATAATGATTCCAAGTTAAATGGAATATAATGAGAAGAGCAGGGATGAAGTACATGTAAATCAGTATCAAATATTATTTTGTGATACTTTAGCTACATGTAATCCTTGGCTCCTAAATTAACTCACCTTTCATAACGTAAGATATAGTTATGAGATTGAAAACACTGTGTTTGATGCTTGGGGCAAAGCGAAGATGAATAAAACAGCCTCTGACCTCAAGGATATTAAATCTAGTAGAGGATTAAACAAAAGGAATTTTATGATTGCACATTAGAATTTCTGAAGTAGATGCTTAGAGGCTCTGTAATTCAGCAGCTGAGCACGGGTTTTTAGCGTCTTGCTGCCGTGTTATTCTGAGCTTGTAGTCTCTTTCCTCATCATGTCAAGATGGCTGCACTGATTCTGGGTTATGTGGCAAGGTCAAGTGGGAGAGGGGAGGAGGAAATAGATGTGTTTCTTTAGCAATGAGAAAGTACATTCAGAAACTCTCAAGCAGATTTCCCATCACATCACATTGGACAGAAATGTGCCACACCCTGTTTCTAAACAAATAACCACCAAAGGGAATGGGTTTGCCCTGACTGGCTTGCTGAAGCACACGGCCTTGTAAAGAGGGGTTTCAACTGAACACAGTCAGGCCTCTGGTAGCAAGGAGGAAAGGGAAAAGGGATAGACTTTATTTAGGTAACTGTTAATACCCTCTGTATTATTAAACTTTTTTGAGGAGAGAAGTGTCATGATCAAAGCTGTGCTTTTTATCTTGGCAAGTGAAATGTAATTTGGCACAGTTTTAAAAGCACATCCTAGGTTTCATGGAAACTGGCTATTTTATGCTTCTCTTTTTCTTCTTTCCTTCCTTCTCTTTCTTTCTTCCTCTTCTTTATTATTTTAATTAATTATTTCACTAAATATTTATATCTATCACCCTTACTTTTTTCCTGTTAAATATAATTTCCTTTCACCTTCACCTTAGTCTTACAATTATTTCTTTTATAGACAACTAAAATATCCATAAAACCTATCTTAATCCATTGTTGACCCCCTACAATTAGATTGGCTACATCATTTGTGAGGCCTAGTGCAAAATGAAGATGCAAGGCTTTTTTTTTCAAAATTTATTAAAACTTTAATATGGCAACAGCAGAGCATTAAACTAAGGACGTAACCCTGTGGCATCTGCACAGGCTATATTCCTGTGAACCTGGGCCCTGATTAACAGTTTGTCCTCCATCCTATCCCCAAAGAGATCTTTTCTATTGTTCTTAGGATGAGGACCTACATCCTTAATATGAGCTAAATGTTACCATCCTAATTCTCCATCTGCGTCTACAACACACTAGTCCCTGCTCTTAACTCTGGTCTCCAGCCATAGTAGTTTTCTTTCACTCCCCCTCTTATACCAAGCCACTGGACACTTGCATATGTTATATCTTCTGCCTGCCCCTCCTGTCCTGTTTATCTTTCAAATCATATCATCACATCCTCTTAAAACATCCACTGACTTTGTAATTGTGGCAAACTTTTATCATGTGGCGCTGCTTTTTTGTAACAATTGTAACATTTATAGATGTTACATTTATAAATGTTACATTTATAAATAAATGTATTCTTGTTTTGCATACTTTTTTTTTTAACTGTTTCCTGGCCATTTGGTCAGGAAGATCAAATGTCTTTACCTGTTGTTTAAAATCTTACTGCCTAGCACAGTGTCAGGCATACAGAAAGAAGTGTCTCAATAAATACTCAGCAATTCAATGGCAGAATGGGGGTGATGAGGATAGAGTGGAGAATAGGACAGATATAGTTTCTGTTACAATAATGGTTATAATCTAGACAAACTAGGAGTGAGATTCTATGAAGCTAATGCATTCGTTCCATTATCTGTAAAATTTTTAAATATTTAAAATATTAAATATTTAAAAATAATATTAAATATTTATATTTTAATATTTTAAATTAAATCAATGTAAAATGATTTATATTTTTCCTCCTTATATAATTCTTACAGGTTTTATTTGTGCAGAATATGGGTTGGTTTTGATATGGGTAAGACTGGTTTGCTTAGGAATGACCATTAAGTGAATTGAAGTGCTTAACACACTCTTTGCATTGATTCTCAACCAAGAGCATTTTCTTAAGTGAATCTGAGATATATACATGCTTCCCTATGTGGCTGAATTTCAGCCAATTATACAATTGCATCAGGAGCTGGAACACAGTGTTCAAGTGGACATCTTGAAGAAGGTTTGTCTCCCTTCTACTGTACATTCATAGAATCAATAGATTTGTTCTACTTACATTTAAAATAGAGAAATTGTTTTATTTATGCATGATGCTAAGACTGTTTTAAGTCAGCTGGAAATAATTTCTCAATATTTCTTCACCGTACTCTGTCTTCATGGTGAATATAGATGGTAAAGTTTTTCTAGGAAAGGTTTGACCTCTGCAAGGGGTCAGATTTTGCCCTTGGTCTGAAGGTAGTTTTAATACTCGTAATAGAAAGAACTGCATTTATGTTGTGAATAGCTGACCAAATTCATAACTTTCTCTCCTTCTGAGGAGCGGGACCAAAATTCCTTCTCATTGTCTGTGATAGCAAGACAGATGGAGGGTTTCCTTAAGTTCTTCTAAAGGTTGCTGCAGATACCAAATGACATGGTCAGAGTGCTTTGCTGGTCATCTTTTTAACTTCCTATTCCTTTAATCACAGCTAGGAGACAGGTCTCTTAGGAAGTTTCGATATTTTCCAAAGGTAAGTAAAGCTTTTATTACTAACAGTTTCTGAGTCATTTGTTTATAGAAAAAACTTAGGAAACATGAAGATATATTTGAGGTGAAGAAACACATTTTTTTCATCCTTTCATCACTTAAATATATTAGAATGTGTTCCTGTTAAACTTCCAAAGGAAATGTATCTTTTGAATGGTGTTAGTCATAAAAGAATTGTTTTTCAAAAGGTACACATTCTCTAAGGAATTTTGTGAAAGTGGAATACAAACATGTAACCAGTTTTATTCTGTTTCTTGTTCTCCAAATTATTTTAAAATGTATATGTAAGATTCCTGCAATATACATAAAATACACGAATGGTGTCAGTTGTACCTAAATCCTTAAGTAAAATGTTTTCATTTAAAAATGTAAGCTGGGGGCTTCCTTGGTGGCAGAGTGATTGAGAGTCCGCCTGTCGATGCAGGGAACACGGGTTCGTGCCCCCATCCAGGAGGATCCCATATGCCGCAGAGCGGCTAGGCCCGTGAGCCATGGCCGCTGAGCCTGCGCTGAGCCTGCGCTCCGCAACGGAAGAGGCCACAACAGTGAGAGGCCCGCGTACCGCAAAAAAAAAAAAAAAAAAAAAAGTAAGCTGGGTAAACACTTTCTCCATATTCAAATTCCAACATTTATAGTTGAAATTCTGAATTTCTGTAGTAGAATTGGTTTTATAGGAAAGAAAACACATCTGTCAAAGTCAGAATAATGATATCAGATTCAGATTCACTATATTTGCTTAGGTTTTTCATGAAGGGCATAATACCAACTAATAATGTGTGTTATCTAATCTAGAGTGATATGAACTATAGGTAGGTACATGGTGGGCATTCTAAGCTTGAAATTTTCCTTATCTATTCAGGTTGCCAATCCCCTTTCCACTCCTCTCTCTCTCTCTCTCTCTCTCTCTCTCTGTATGTGTACCATATATACCTACACATGAATATATATGTATGGCCATATATGGCCATACAGCCTATATGTATATGTGTATATATATATATATATATGTGTGTGTATATATGTATATATACACACAGGCAAAACAAACAAACAAACCTGTGTCCCACTCCCATTTTATTTTACTGTAATAAAGTTGCATTCCACACGTAATTACAGTTGACCCTTGAACAATGCGGGACTTAGGGGCATCAACCTTGCCTCCTGCAGTAGAAAATCCTCCTACAATTTTACAGTCATCCCTCTGAATTGGTTGGATTCAACCAACTGTGGATTGTGTTGTACTGTAATACATATTTATTGAAAACAATTCAGGTATAAGTGGACCCATGCAGTTCAAACAGTTGTTGTTCAAGGGTCAACTTTATATACGTATATGTCCTGTGTGTTGGCTGCATAACACAATTAAATACAAAACATACAGAACTTAATTTATATTTGCAGTTGGCTTTAAAGTTAAAATGAAATGGAGTCATTTATTCATTCATTCAGCAAATGGTTACTTAATACCTGCTATGTACGGGAACACAATAACCTTATTCCTATGTGTAGGTATAAAGACTTCTTTTCTCCCAGTGCCTTTCTGTGTACTCCATTTTTGTTTGTTTGTTTGTTTGTTTGACTCAAATGAACTAGAGTAGAAAATTAAAATACGATTTTTGATTCTTCATGGTTCCAGCTAAGATTGTTAGGAAGTTTTTATCTCTTTCAGCAATGCCTCTGTTTATTGCCTAACTTTTGAATTTCTAGGAGTAATAGAATTCCATGCCTTGGAATTTTCCATGAAAGTAATTCTTACTTAGACTTGATGACCTATCATGGCACCATTCTTCAACTTGTTTTCATTTTTTGAGATGTCTTAAAATATCTAAATTTCCTAATGAAAAGTCATTGGTTAAGGAAGACTATCATTTGTATGGTGGTAAAAAGCTTTTTCTTGGTCTAATACTAGAAAGAAGAGGGAAAGAAAGTCGATTGTCGGGAAAATAAAGAGGAAAGGAAGAGATTTAAAAGCAGGACTTGTGATTTTAACTTCAACATGTAATGATCTTGGAAGTCATCAGTCATGTCCTTACAACAAGAAAAAGTTGAACAAACTGAAGGTCAATGGCTTTTCTTGGAAGCATCAGATAAATGAGGTCTCGTGGCAAACTGCCATGCTGAAATTTGGAGAGAGGCTAATGCAGAGGCACATCCAAGATCTGTTTACCTGGAGCAGAAGCCCTGGAGTAGTACACTAGTTAAGGAATCTTTAAATTATAATTTTCATGAATGGCTAGAGGCTGTGGACTAGTGTGATTGTGAAAAATTCCGAGTAGTACAGTCTTAGGGAATACACCCATACTTTCATGGGTTTTACCTCCTGAGGAACTAAGATCCTCTCTTGGTTCTGGAAAAGAGAAAAGAAGAGTAATCATTGTGAAGTATGTTCAGGATGTTCTCCATCACAAAGACCTGCTCTTCAGGGAAAAAGATCTTAAGGGGGTAGGGGGGATTTCTGCCACTACAGTACCTCTTGTCTTCCTTTGTCACCTGGTGGCTGCGGGGGGAGCGAAGAAACCCTTATTTGTGTAGGTCAGAACCTTGGAACATGGGGCCACTAAAAGACCAAGACTTAGTCATAAGATTACGGAACTCTCCCTCTTCTCTGTATGCTACCATCATGCTAACAGGGCTCCAGTATAGGTATAGGGAGATTATAGCTGAAAGGGTTTCAAGATACAGACTTAGATCTAAAGGGATGGAGAAAAATATATCATGCTCAAAAGAAAGCTGACATGCCTATTTTAATTTCAGAGAAAGCAGATATCAGAACAAGGAAGATCATCGGGGAAAAGAGAGTACAAAGAATTTCAGTAGCTTGTCAGTGACAGTCAAGATTCAAAACCAGAGACCCTACCTTAACCAAGACTTGATTTTGTTTATTCTATTAATATGGGGTTAAGGCTACCTTTTATGAAGCTGAGCTGGATACCTCAAATCTAGAATGGCTTCATTCATCAGTGACCATGTGTGGGGTGACCAGCTCCTGTTTTTCCCATGTCCTTTCCCTAATCAGTCTCCAGTCTCTCTGACACCAGCCAACCCTCTTGGATCACAGACCTTCCTCCCCCTCTGCTGTAAACCTTGTTTTCCTCTGCAGATCAATTTAGAATGCAGGGATGCTTTCATCAAGTACCCCACATCCATCACTTCATATGATTTAAATTAGTGAAAAGGCTATTATTATAATAAAGTTAGTGACATTGCAAGTAGAATTTGAGAGTATCAACTATTTTTGGGTTATGGGACCAGGATTGGGGTAGAAGCTAAATAGAGGAGATGCTTAGAATAAGGAACCCGTCATTTTGTCCTTCTAAATTGTGATATAATATTCCTCCAAGCAAAGATGGACTGCAGTACTTCGCATGATTCTTAAGGGCAAGGACCATAACTTACTCATCTCTGTTTCCTCCAACTTGGGATTTGTAAATAGAAGTTGTTTTAATAAATGTTAGATGAGTTACAATCCCTCATAATCATTTAAAATAGTAAAACATGCCTCAAGTTTTAGGAAAAGCTCATAAATATATGATAAATATATTGCATACAAAATTAAATCTATTTTATACAAAGGTATGCAGTGTGACATTCATATAACACATAAATAATATAACTCGATTGTATCATAAATTTTGCCTAAATCTAACAAGCTAGCTATAAAAAGCATTTTCATTTTCTTGTTCTTTTAAATTTAAAATCATTTGATAGAAGGTTTTAGATGACCTAGGTTTCTGAAAAAGGCTGTCCTTGGAACTTTGAATAATGCTTTCCTTTTATCTCCATATATGTCTCTTAACAAACAAAAAGTCATTCCAATTCTTGGCCTAGGGCTGAGCTCTTTAAAAAGGAAGTCTCTTTTCCTTTTTGCAATTCAATGCACAATGTTCAATTGGTAGACCAGTACAATAGTAGGTAAAGGCGCTTGAAATGTAGTTCTAAATTAAATATCTTCAAATAAACAGAATGAGGAAAATCATGGGCTGCCTACATGACCACACATTGTAAATTCCAGGGATTTACCATGAAAGGAAATTTCTCTTGTATTCTGATTTCCATCATTCATCACCAAACAAGTGTTTTGTCTGTTAAAATTTTAAACATGCCATCTTACAACAGATGAGAGTGCTACAGCATGACTCAGTGCAGCAATTATTCTGGTAATCACAGGGTTGGAATACTAGAATGTGTTAAAAGAGATTGGAATGTCACTACAGCAGTTATGTAATCATCTTTTTAAATATTTTGTGAGTCTCTTGTGTTCTATAGTTGAATCATGTAATATAGTTAATAGCATATTTAAAACCATAGAACTGTGCTCCAGTGAATTTTGTGTGTGTGTTTGTGATAGTGTGTGGGTTGTGAGTGATGATACTCTATCTACTAAACATGTATTTTGATGAATTAAAGGGTCTCTATTTCACTAATTGGTTTAAGATTAGTATATTGGTGATTTGCACTATTCAACTAAGTCTACTGGTTATTTGACTATTGAATATCTTGGTTCTTTTACTGTTGAATCAATCAAGTTTTTAATTGATACATGGCTAATTTTCCTCTTTCCTTCCCTTCCTCCCTTTGTTCCCCCCTTCCTCCCTCCCTTCTGCCTTCCTTCCTTCCTATAACTGTGGGTAACATTATTCATAGTTTGTACTTCAAACAAGATGAACTTTTACTGGTAGTATAGTCTAGAGCCATTTACTAGTGACCTTTCTTAACCATTGTGTGACTCAGTTTCCTCATTTAAAGTTAACCTCATCAAGTTCTTTTGAAGAGTGCCTGAAACATATTAAAATTCTCAATATATTAAGAACCCATTCAGTGGAATTTCATTGCAAGGATTGTATTCCTTTTGGAATTTTTCAAGTCCCTGTTTATGTTTCTTCAGTATTACGTTTTTCAGTTAACACTTTACTTAAAATTAAGTTTTGGTGACTGGTGTGATGCTCTT
This sequence comes from Delphinus delphis, assembly GCF_949987515.2. Classification (NCBI taxonomy): domain Eukaryota; kingdom Metazoa; phylum Chordata; class Mammalia; order Artiodactyla; family Delphinidae; genus Delphinus; species Delphinus delphis. The sequence goes on from NC_082699.1 coordinate 27,152,210, forward strand.
GTTTTTACACTATTTAGTATTACTATTATAGAACTATTCATGCTTCTCTGCAGCCTGCTTTCTTCCTACTTCACAAATGCATGAATGTCAATTTCCGAACAATTTCTCACTTGGGGAAACTAGTTGTAGCCCTCTACCTCCTACCTGGGATTCTGAAGGTGTTAAATTCATAATTCTGTCACTGACGTGTGCCTCCCACATAACCCATAACACCATGCTTTCGTTAGGAAATGGTCCTAAATATATCATACAGGCTCTTTCTGCTCTTTACCTCCTGCACTGTTACTTCCTCTGGTACTCGTAATTCTAGGAAGCCTGGATCAAACTGTATACATGGTTTATCCATGCCCAGATTTCCAATAACATTTCCCATTGTAGCGTAGGATGGTTGTGCTGGTGGGAAAGGAGTGTGATTTCCCTTTATATTTATATATTATATTATATAATATATAAGACACCCACATTTCTGTGGAATGTTCAGTGGAGGTCACCAAGTCCACTTTTATAGATTCACTGTTATGGGGACAGAGCACCTCACCACTCACTCTCGAATACTACCTTCATTATTTCATTATCATCAAACTACATATATTTTTAATGACCAAGTGATTCTGTTACATTACATGCTTGATGTCCTAGTCAATTTCATTCATGGAATTTTAGATTTCCCCTTTCCTGGATAAATTCCTGTAATTATACTGGGCTCTGACAGCCTCTGCCATTACTACAAAATCACTCTTCATAACTGATGAAATATATTAAACTCATTGTTCCCTGATTGCCTCAGCTTTTCTGGCATTTGGCATGCCTTCATTTCAGCCACCAGTGGTAAAGCCAAAGCTTGAAAAGTGTCATCATTCAGAAGTACTTCACCTTCAAGTTGAAAACTAACAAACTCTGAACTGACAATTGACAAATCTGAACCTGAATTTAACCCTCTTGTATATTCTTCTTCATGTGTCTCTTGGGAAAAAATCCAAAGAATAAAAACATTTGTGTCTCATTTGTTTATTTAAGAATAATAAGTAGTTAACACATTACAAACTACTAGGTTAATTTCATATTAACAATTTAATATACATATATGATTACTTACATTATAGTGCCATATATGATTGTATAAATTACAGCACCTGGATTTCAAGGAAAATTCTGTTTATGACTCTAATCCTTAATATGTTGTTTAAGATACTCTCATGGTCCATTTTAAACTGTATCAGAGTCTAACCTTTCTGATTACTTCTCTGCTAATGGCCACTTACTGTCCTAATTGGACTGTTCATTCCTTTTGTAGGAGATAAAATTAGAGTGTTTTCTCTTTGCATTTAGCTAATTGCTTAACTTTTCCCAATTGAAATAATTGCTACAACAGGTAGACAGTTGAAAATTTTAATTATTTAGTTTATGCCTTAAACATTAAGCTACTTTTATTTTAAAATACAGTTATAATAACAAGGAGTATTTTAAAAAATTATATACCCACCTAATAAATAAATATTTTCATATTCTGTAGCAATACATTTTAAGATCAGAATACTAACATTAAGTCTATTAATTATAATTATATTGTTTTTAGTATAACTAACGTGACAATGTAATCATGTATGACAGACACTGCAATGAGAGTAATTTAAAAACATAATTTCTTTCTCACATAAAAATCTATGTTGGGGGGCTTCCCTGGTGGCGCAGTGGTTGAGGGTCCGCCTGCCGATGCAGGGGACACGGGTTCGTGCCCTGATCCGGAAAGATCCCACATGCCGCGGAGCTGCTGGGCCCGTGAGCTATGGCCGCTGAGCCCGTGCGTCCGGAGCCTGTGCTCCGCAACGGGAGAGGTCACAACAGTGAGAGGCCCGCGTACTGCAAAAAAAAAAAAAAAAAAAAAAAACTATGTCCTCTTCCTTTAAGGGCATGGCCCAGAATTTGCATACATTACTTCTATGCTGATCCCATTGGACAGAACTTTTTTGCCAGGGAGGTTTTAAATATACTCATTTTCAAATATCATGATACCACTTATATGGGAAATCTAAAAAAACAAACAATGATACAAATGAACTTATTTACAAAACAGAAACAGACTCAGAGGACAAATTTATGGTTCCGGGGGGGAAGGGTGGGAGAGAGGGATAGATTGGGAGTTTGGATTGAATGTACACACTGCTATATTTAAAGTAAAATGCCTTTCCATGAAAAAAAAAAAGTCATTTTTTTAAGCAGCCATGAGTTTGGCTTAAAATACCAACTCTACTACTACTAAGGATGTTAATGGCTATTGGGAGGCAACTCGCAGTCTCTACCTCCTATATTAATGACTTCTCCGGTCTTATTTCAGAGACAACATTTTTTGAGCTCTCACCATAAGCCAGATCCAGTTGATTTAAAATGAATGGAATATAATCTTTACCCTGGAGATTATAAATTAGTCCTTGTGATAAGCAGGGGTGGAGGATAGGAGTATGATGCAATGTATTTTCCAGGGGAAGAATAGGCTAAGACATTCTAGGTAGTGAAATGTATCAGAACATGTCACTTCAAAATATGCCACTTTGGTATATTGATTATTTTGAGCTGATGACACTTGAAAAACAGCAAATGCAGATAGAGGCTTTCTCTGAACTCTGCTTATCTGCCTAAAGACTTATCCTTCAAAAGAAACTCAGCTGTCAACAGTCTGGTCCCGTCCCTGGGATTTTCATCAACCAATATTGACTTTTATCACAGGAGAGGAGACTGGAAGTCCACACCACACTCAGACACACTGTAACAAGCAATGATACCTCCCATCTATTATTCTAAGGGCTCATTCATTTTTCCTAAAAATCAATTGACTTCTAAGAGGCCTGCATCCCCACTCCCCCTGTTAAGATGGTATTAATCCTGAATTCTAAGCCACTTCAGGGAAACTCATTTTTTCCTGAGTACCCACCATGCATACATGAGGTATACATGTTAATAAACTTCTGTTTGTTTTTCCTCTGTTAATGTCTTTTATTACAGGCGTCTGAGCCAAGAACTCAGAAGTACAGAGGAAATTTACTTTTCTTCCTGCACAGTAGTGAGATAGGCTATGAAAACAAGCTGTGTCATGAAATGGCACAATGTAGAGAACAGGAGTAAGTTCAATATGGCAGTATGTGGAGAGTTTGTAGAGGGAAAGTAGTAGGAGATGAGCCCATGGAGGTATCTTGTGATGTGATGTGAAGGGCTCTGTGTGTTTGAATTTTATCATGTAGACCAAAGATACACAAACTAGGGCCCATGGGCCAAATCCAGTTTGCCAGTTTTTGTAAATAAAGTTTTATTGGAATACAGTCATACCCACTTGTTTACCTCAAGTATCTATGGCTGCTTTGCTGCTACAATAGGAGAGTTGAATAGTTGTGACAGATGCAGTAAGGCCCACACAGCCTAAAATATTTCCATCTGTCCCTTCACAGAAAAAGACTGTCAACCTTCCAGATGTAGACAAGGATTGCTCTTTGGAAGGAGCACAGGCTCCAGACGCGCAGGCTCAGCGGTCATGGCTCACGGGACCAGCCGCTTCGCGGCATGTGGGATCTTTCCTGATCGGGGCACGAACCTATGTCCCTTGCCTCGGCAGGCAGACTCTCAACCACTGCGCCACCAGGGAAGCCCCTCTTTGGAAGTTTAAAAGCAGTAGAAATCTCTAGACCTAGAAATCTGTCAGTTTTCCGAGTGACTTCTTCAAAACCAAGTTACCCCAAGTTTTCTTAAACTCGAAGCTTTTAAAGAGCTCTTCATGATGTTGTTGTATGGTATTAATGCACAATGAGCATCATTCATTAAGTCTACATTAATCTGATAGACATTATACTTCAAATAATTCCTGCCTACTGCATTACCTTTGTCCTTTGTGAGCTTAAATTTCACCTGTCAAGAGCAATCGCTTTGGAGTGTGATATTTGTATATACACACAAAAAAAGTCTTGCCTTGGCAAACGTGTACTTGAAAGGTAATGCCTTAAGCCACGAACTTTTGCACTTTTGTTCACTTCATATATTACCACATTTTTATAAGGTTTAGTGTTTCCTTGTGTAATTTTTTCTGTTCTATTGTTATAAACAAAAGTATTTCTTTTACTAATGCAATATAAATCACTGTGACTTGTTATTAAATAAGCAGATTCTGTTAGAACTCCTTTATTCCTCATAATTTAATTTACCATCAATTTCTTGCATTTTAAATGACAACTGTGCTATCGAGTTACCTTTTGTTTTGCATAGTGAGGATGTAGAGCAACCTGATGCCTTTAGATGCAGCCATGAGTCTTTGTTTTTTCAGAGAGTCTCTGCCTTACTGGAAAACAGATAAATCCCTTCAAGACATTTTAAAAGCACTATTTCATAGTTAAAACATGAAAAACAAACTGGTAAATCAGAAAAAAACTGTATTATCATGAATATGTAAAGAACTTAAAAATCATAAATAGGGACTTCCGTGATGGCACAGTGGTTAAGAATCTGCCTGTCAATGCAGGGGACACGGGTTCGATCCCTGGTCTGGGAAGATCCCACGTGCCGCAGAACAATTAAGCTCATATCTCAACAGAAATCAGAAAAATGTGGACATTAAGTTCACACTGTCAATAGAAATGGCTAATAAATATGTGAAGAGATGCATAACCTCAGTGAAATAAAATAAATGCCAATTAAAAACATAAATAAATACTAATATTTCTACTTATCTGATTATAAAGGTGAATAAAAACTATTAGCTCCAGTAGCTTGGGTCCATAAAAACATAAACACTCTAATCTTCTGTTGACAAGAGTATGGTTTTCAGTCTTTCTGGAAGACAGTTTGGCTATATATACTACATTTTAAGTGTTATGCTATTTACAGCATCATTCTGTTAATTTTATAGGAATTTATGCTAAGGAAATAGTAGAACAAGGGCATAAAGATGCATTCATAAGACAGCTCATGTGATAGCATTGTTGGTCCTGAGAACTATTGATAGAAATAACCAAAGTTATTATCCACTGCGAGCTGGCGGAATACCATATGATGCATTCATCAGATGGCTGTCATTCAGCTACTATGTTGTAAGTGATGAGTAAAAATAATAGTTTCTTTCTTTTCCAAATACTCTTCCCTTTCCCTCCTTCACAGCATGCCTGTATTTGCCTCTAAGTATCTGGGTTTAACCTCTCTTTGAAGGCTCATCCTCCCTAAACTAGCAGTAAAATTTTGGATTTCACAAAGTTCTACCTAAGACTCATTTCCTTTCTCATACTGTCTCCCTCAGTCATATTTTTTCAAAGTGTCATTGGTGAACAAGTCATGAGTCATGAAATCAATACAGTGGGTATTATTGGTTACGGTTGGGTAATAACCAACATTTTAAACACTTATTGCAAGGAAAATAGCATGTGCAAAGGTACAGACATGGTGGTATGTTTGAGGAATTTCAAGAATTTCTATAAAACTAAACCATTATGTTCATTTGGATAAGATTTAAAAGTTGAGCCTGGTGAGAAAGGCCATGGAGGGTGTTGTATGCTAAGCAAAATGGACAGTATTTCATCTTGAAAATGATAAAGAGACACTGATATTTTAAGCTGGATTTTATTGAGGAATTTAATATACTTTCTCTATAAACAGGCAGAATAGTGAATATTTATTCGATTTACTGAAAATGTACATTGTATCATCTTAATGCTTAGGATGCTATCCCCGCTCATCAGAACATCTCTGCAGAGACTGAGCTTGTATCGGTAATATTTTAAGAACTATTCAAGCAGCTAGTCACCATAATATTCATCATTGTAATTTCACAGTTGTTTCATTTATAAAAACTGTCTGTGATCTTTACTATTAAAGCAGTATCCCAGAGCATATGTGTCTGAATCACAGAAAGAAGACTGTTCATCTTATCCTATACAGTTACAGTATGTGTAACTCTGGAGCCACAGCATCAAATTCTTATAATCATCCTCATATCATTTGGATGTAGTAAAACCCAAATTTACCTTTTAAAAGAGCTGCTATTTTGGATAGGTTATAGACTCTGTGAACTTGGACTCCACAGGTTTCTTCAAGCCATCCTCAGAAATCCCCAGGAAGCTCGTTCTTTTTTTTTTTTAATTAATTAATTAATTAATTTAATTTTTTTGGCTGTGTTGGGTCTTTGTTGCTGCGTAGGGGCTTTCTCTAGTTGCGGCAAGAGGGGGATACTCTTCGTTGTGGTGAACGGGCTTCTCATTGCGGTGGCTTCTCTTGTTGTGGAGCATGGACTCTAAGCACGTGGGCTTCAGTAGTTGTGGCAGGGGGGCTCAGTAGTTGTGGTACACAGTCTTAGTTGCTCCACGACATGCAGGAATCTTCCCGGGCCAGGGATCGAACCTGTATCCCCTGTATTGGCGGGTGGATTCTTAACCACTGTGCCACCAGGGAAATCCTGAAAGCTCGTTCTTCATTATGCATCCTGAAGTCAGTAACTATGCTCATAGTCAGAGTCTATGAGAAAGGCTTTCTGAATAAGAAAAACTTACCTGGAAAGCCTATGCAAATTAATTTTTTCCCAAAATGTTTGTCACTGAAGTAAATTTAGCTATTACTAAGTTATGCAGAGATAAAGTCAAGCAGGGACTTCCCTGGTGGTGCAGTGGATAAGAATCCGCCTGCCAGTGAAGGGAACACAGGTTCGAGCCCTGGTCCAGGAAGATCCCACATGCTGCGGAGCAACTAAGCCCGGTGTGCCACAACTACTGAGCCTGTGCTCTAGAGCCCGCGAGACACAGCTACTGAAGCCTGCGTGCCTAGAGCCCATGCTCCGCAACAAGAGAAGCCATGCAGTGAGAAGCATGCACACCACAACGAAGAGTAACCCCTTCTCGCTGCAACTAGAGAAAACCCGCGCACAGCAAAGAAGACCCAATGAAGCCAAAAATAAATAAATTAATTAATTAAAAAAAGAAAATCAGTTTATCATTGTCTTATTTTCTCATATCAATGACAATGTTCAAATAATATTACACATGCCTTGACTTGTTAAGCATAATATTCTGTAATCAAACACATAGTTTCCATCTTTTCAGAATGATTCAGTCACAATTATAGTCTTTTTAAAATATTTATTTATTTGTATATTTATTTGGTTGTGTCAGGTCTTAGTTGCAGCAGGTGGGCTCCTTAGTTGTGGCTCTCCAGCTCCTTAATTGTGGCTCACTGGCTCTTTAGTTGCAGCTCGCTGGCTCCTTGATTGTGCCATGTGAACTCTTAGTTGCAGCATGCACGTGGGATCTAGTTCTTGGACCAGGGATCGAACCCTGGCCCCCTGCATTGGGAGCGTGGAGTCTTAACTAGTGCACCACCAGAGAAGTCCCTACAATTATAGTCTTGCAAATCTTAACGTTTCCTTAAATTTGTACAATACATTATAGTAAACAGCTATAGGCTATATTATTTGAATCATGTGAAATTACGTTTGCGTTATGAAGTTCTTAAAATAATCAACGCTATTTAACTGTACATTTAATAACTCCTCCTCCAACATTTGGGAGTTCTTGAATCTACTTTTTACAGGCTTTCTTACTTCCATGTCTTACTGGATTGTAACTTTCTCTTGGTTCCATAGGCAATGTGGCTTTCTCAAATAATATCTTTCCTTATAAGGAAAAGACAATGACTTTTGTGTGTAAAACAGAAGGGCATTTTGTTAAAATGTCAGTTTAAAGTGTCATCTCACTTATTTATTGATTGATTTTTTTGAGCCTTATGGGTCTAGTTACCTATCACATACTTTTCTTTTAGTACTTTCAGGGTCAGATTCTCAAGAAAATACAGAAGGCACCTGGGAAGTGGAAGGGTCCACAGCTTGAGGAAGGGAAATTAAAGCATTACACAAGGTTTGATCCAGTGCCCATTATTTGTTGATAGTCTGATTCAAAGGAAAAAACAGAAGGCAAAGGGAAAGGAGAAGTCACTCAGGAGCATGAGAAATGCAAATAAAAGGATTATACAAGATTTGATCCCATTAAAAAAAATCAAAGAAACAAAAAGCAAGTAACCAAATGATCAATGAAGGAACAGGTTAATAAAGAGCCATCTTAACTATTCACATTTCATGAAGAACCTTGATAATAATATTAAGGTTTTTAAGGATTTTCCCCTTTTGAATGTCTCTGAGTTTATTACTTTAAACTCCAACCTATTATTGCTGGCTGCTAGTGTCTGTCTTCCTAGTGACTCTCAGAACCTGAGAAGGACTCTAATGGAAGTATGCTGTATAATGGCAGCAAAGATGCATCCCCAGAGGCCATTCTTTGGATTCAGAGAAGAGTCAGAGGGGAGGAGGGGTGACCTGGAAACTAATCTAAGATCCAGATGTGAACCCAGACAGTTAAATCTTATTGAAGGTCCCTGGGTGCTTTCCCTAAAAATATATCAGTGGTCCTTTTATTTCACACCACTTACGCATAAGAGCAGACTGTACTCTACTACCTTCCTGAACTAAGGAACAAAATTTCCAGAAAGGGAGAGGAAGACAGAAATACTCTTAAATATTTTACAGAAGAGTAATATAGCTTCTTTGGACTCCATTTACCTATGGTTAATTATGTTTTTTTTTTTTAATTTTTGATTTCTTTCCCCTACCAGGAGAATGATCTGAAGGCTAACTCTAAATTAACACCTTTAAAAAAATTGTGGTAAGAACACTTAATATGAGATCTATCCTTTCAACAGAGTTTAAGTGAACAATACATTATTGTTGACTATAGGTATAATGTTTTACAGCACATCTCTGAGCTTATTTACCTTACCTTACTGAAACTTTATGCCCAGCAGTTAATAACTCCCCATTTTCCCTTCCCTTTGAATTTACACTTTTAAATAACCAATTCATGGCCTCACCTTTGTATGTTAACATTGGACACCTAAATGCAATGTTTTAGTTCTTTGATCAGTCTTTCATGAATATCAGTGAGATGACATATAAAAGTGCCCAGTAAAAAGCCAGAGGTGTCCTTTAATGTTAGCGATCTTCTTATATAAATGAAATAACCTGTGTGAGGCACAACAGAAACTATTAACATGAATTGAAAGCAGAGTCTATCCTTAGAAAGTTCTCAGTCTAATAGGGAAAATCATACTTACATCTTAATAGTAGCTAAAATAGAAAAATGTTAAGAACCATTAGAAGAACCATGAAGTCTTCTAACTTTTGACTTTGAGATGACCACTCATTGTCTACCCCCATTTCCCTAATAGTAATCCATGGACATTTACCTTATCTTCCTTATCTGGCTGAGTCAGCAATGATCTCCTCCTTAATAAGGTGGATTGGTCTAGAAAGCTTGCAGACTCCTTCATTTTCAGAAAAAGTTCTGCCATGTTCCAGTTTGGGTCAGATGAGATTGGCTTTCTAGAATTGAGTCAAATGGCTTATGTGGGAATTGGAGCTGTGATAGCTATCTTTGGAAAAGTCAGTGGTTGCATACTTTCTAATGCAGAAAATCCCTTAGAGTATTCACCTCAACAGTAAATATTTTTTTTTTTTTTTTTTAGAATTTGACCAGAGAGGCTAGCTCTAAGGAGATCATGTTTTATACTTTTTTAAAAAATAGATTTTAGCACATTTAGCTCACCATAGTCAATATTTAAAGTCATTTACATATTTGATCATCAAAAACAATATTGGCAGGTAGAAAGTTGAATTCTTTGGCTTTATTTTTGTCTACTTCAACAGAGCTACTAATGAGCTCCCTGGTATTCATATGGGGGAAACCTTATTTTCTGATTGCATTTAGTTCCTGTCAAGCTGAATGTGCTTTCATTTTGACACCTACATTCTGCTTTTTAAATTCCATACTATTTGCATGGAAATTTGGGTGTATATGGGCAATCTTTGACTTATTCTATCCACACTCTTGCAGAATTAAATATCTCTGCATTGACTTTGAGTACAATGGGGACATTGGGATTTTGAGGCAAGAGAATTATTTTTTAGGTCCTTCTTCTAGAGTTAAAGGCATTAATCACAGAAAATTTCTTTTTAGATTTATATTTAAGTAATCTGACATGGATTAATGGTAACATGTGGGATAAATGTAGAAGAAACTTTTACGGTGTTTTCAACCTGGATACCAGCATCATAGAATACATTTTAATGATCTCTTCTGTACTTTCTGTAGTCCTTCCAGTGATACCATTGTCCAGGTAAAAGATGTATTTTTCACTGTCATTTTAACATTGTGGAACTGTCCTTTCACTATCATTTTAACTTGGTGTGACTGGTTTGATTTGTGGAATGAGAGAGTTCAAATTTGTCTATCCAAGGAACTTGGTAAAAAACAAACAAATCAAACTCACTTGTCTTGAAGAAGTTCCCCTCTTGCCTCTTTTCAATGAATTGTTAAAAACAAAACAAAAGCAAAATGTTTTATCTATGTCCAGAAAATGTAGACTTAAGCCCTCTAGTTTCTAATTTGTTAAATATATTGAGTCAGGAACAAATGGCATAAAATAAGTCTTGACCAGGTTAGAAAAATGACGTCTAAAATAAAAATCAGAAGTGGTTACATTCAGAAGTGAGTCATATTAAAAGAAAAGTTTACCATAAACATGACATTGTCTTGATACATTGAGACATAATTCATCATTTGGGGAAGATAGAGGTGAACCCATAGTTTTGGTAATGAGGTGCTGCCATAATCACCTGAGGTATGTATTTAGTGAGTGGGGCTATGGATTCTCAGATTCTGGTTGACTAAGGAAAAATGTTTTCCTCTAGTTTACATTCCAAAGTCAACTGCCTTGAAGTCTGTAGACTACAAGCTGACATCTGATTGCCCCTCCATATAGCACAGTTGATAATAGAGCATCCTATGAAAATGTCCTGTCTCTAGAGCACTCCAAGTGCCACTCAATCATGTAAATTCCTGTCCTTCCCAGTGTTTAACTTTATGAACTTTACTAGTGTGGTCCTCTTTGGTTAGATTCAGATTTATTTCTTTTTCACTTTTAAAAAGGAGTCAACAGTTCTTGCCCTCAAAATTATAGACTGAGCTTAAGAACATAGAAAAGATATTATTTCTTATAAGAAGATAGGCTCAAAACATGCTTTTTCTATCTCTAATCAAATTTATTTCACTAGTTGAGAAAGCCAAAAAGAACAACATTATTTATGATGCATTCCAAATTTTACTTGGCTCTGTTTCTTTGGACCAGGAATATGTTATTGGCTAAGGAGTACGAAATCAGTATAGAACTCAGCTTATTCATGTTTTCTTAGAGTCAACCTCTTAGATTTACTGCAAAATCCAATATTACAAATATGTAAAGGTGACTTGCCCTTTTTTAGCCTCATCCTCCCACCTTTGCCTTTGATGTTAAGCTTTTGGTCACATGGGCCTTGTTTCAAACTCTCATACTCATTTGTCTCTTTAATCATGCACTCTGCTTCATGGCCTTTGTATTTATTCTTCCCTTTTTCTGGATCATCATGTCCCAGGTGTTTGAATAGCTGCTTCTTCATGTTATTCAGAATTAGGCTCAAATATAATCTCCTTGCCATATATCCCCCTTCCCCATGTTTTCTTTTTTCATAGCACTTGACGCTTTCTAGAACTGTGCTGGTAGTGTGGTAACCGCTAGCCACATACAACTTTTTAAATTTAAATTTGTTAAAACCAAAGGAAATTAAAAGTTCAGTTTCTCAGTCATACTAGCCATATTTCAAGCGTTCAAGGGCCAGCTGTAGTTAGTGGCTATCTTATTCTGTAGCACAGATCTAGAACTATTAGGTTCAATTATTTCTTTACTCTTTTATTATCTATTTCCTCTCTATGTACACTGCTGCCACCTCTCTTTTTGCCCCTCTCAACTAGAATATAAGTCACTGGAATACTGAGATCTTGTTTATCTTCTTTACTGGTGTTTCTCCAAGCCAGGAGCAATTGGTCAAGTAGTGGATTCTCCTTGAACATTTGCTCAATAAATAAATTAATGAATATTAAAGACTAGAATGAGTGGCATTCAGGTGTGCTATTCCAGAATAGTGGTCAACATTTGAAGGATGTTTCTCACTATGGAACTGATTTAAACATGAAAAAACTATACTGTATTCATCTAAGTGACAGTGTAAGACCATCCTGGGAAATCCGTATTTTTTAGAGGTTGTTTGGTTATACTACTCTATTATTAGCAACTTCTCTACATAGATTACAGGGGAATTTTCCCTCAGTTTTCAGTTCTAGGAACAGCTGTACTTCTCCTCAGTAGTTTTTTTTTTTTTTTTTTTTTTTTTTTTTTTAAATGTTTTGGACACTACAGTTGAATGTTTTTCATTTGTGATGACCACTATATCCACTGGAGCTAGTATGGTTGTTCACGTCTAGAAAATGTGCAAAACTCCAAGGTCCATATATTTTGTCTATAGATAAAACCCAGGCTTTATTTTCCTTCCCTTCTTTTTTTCTTTCAGTGAATTTCCTCACATTTTCCTTCAATTATAGCCTGGCATTAGAAAAATCCTTTTTGCAACAAGTAAAGTATGAATAAATTTATAGGAAGGATAGATAGCAATATTTTATTTCATATCAGGGAAGAGCTTCATTATAGCTTTCTATATACTTTAGGGACAGGATAGGATATTTTTAAAGTATATAAAGAGCTAAGTGTTCTAATAGATACTTTTAGAGTGGTTAGGGAATTATTTAAATATAAGACAAATCTTTAATTATTAGGGAATTTTCAAATTTCTTTAGATGACAAACTCTAAAGAAGCAGGCCTTATTTCTTTTTCATGGTTTTAAACAACTTCTGATGACAGTTTAAATAGAGCCATAACCATAGCTGCAGCTGATACTGAAAGCAGAAAGTGAGGGCCACCCATTCGGAGTCCAGAACATGACTGAGCCGATGGCATGCAGTGTTGTGGAGCAGAAATGATGCTCACTGAGAGCCTGGGAGAACAAGGCCCTCCGCAGACACTAGTCTGAACACTACACTATTTACATTGGATTAAATGCAAGACTGAAACCTACACATGGATTGTTGTTAGCTTGTTCATTTGTATTTATTTGGGGATAATTATACTGTGTGTGTGTATGTGTGTGTGTGTGTGTGTGTGTGTGTGTGTGTGTGTGTGTATATGGTTGTTTTAGTCTGCTTATTCTTGGGCTTTTCAAGGTAGAGTTAGTAGGTCATAGCAGTTGGCTGTGTCTGATGAACTTTGCAAAGGGTTAATTTGATTATTACATTTTTACGTGAAGCCTACATCACAGAATTACACACAGTGGAAAGCTAGACTATTACTGTTCTATTTTCACATTTGATTCATTTCAATATTGTTAGAAAATTAATACAGCGTTGTTTTTCTGATGGTGTTTCCCATTTTAGTGACTATAGAAATGGAGCTAATCATGTCAGCTCATTCAAGGAATACAGCTTCAGGAATGAATGTGTTTTTTTTTTCTTTTTATTGAAATGGTAGTTTTCTAACAGAGATACTGAGTGTTGTGTATTCAGATATCTTTAAAGGAATACTTAATTCAGAATTGAGTGCAAAGAAGCTGTAGAAGATTATTCACTCATGTAGATACAATTATATCGTGGTAGATAATGGATTTGTGTTATTCTTAATGTCTATACATGGCTACAGCGAGACTAAAGTTGTTTTTATAACTTTTCAGTACATTAAACGAAAGAAAAATATGACAGTAGAAAGCATCTGATAAATTAAATGTGACATGTTTTTTATCCATATAAAATGGTTTCTGAGCAGCTGGTAATTGTGAATATTTCAGCAGTCATTTTTGATGTGGAATACTTCTGTGTTCCACACTAATGAGTTGTGAGTTGTACTTCATCAAATTGACAGTTTCCTTACTTTTGTAAATAGGCATGCAATACACCTTGTAAAAGCTGGTAAAAGATACTCAACTCACCTTTTAAGTGTATAGAGTTTTTTTCTTTTCTCTCTCTTTCTCTCTCTCTCTCTGTTTAACTATAAACTTTTTCTCTAAGGGAAGATAATATAAAGAGGGGCTCACATTCACTAGGTGCTTGATAATTTCCAGCATCATGCTGTGTGCCATAGCATATTCTATCCATTGGACAATTTTTACAGCTTAAATCAACTCAAAGGAAAAAGTGAAACTATGCATTAGCCAAAGTAGTAAATGAGTGCACCAAGAAATTAGGGATAGCTTAAAGTGTTTTGATATGAAATATTTGTCTTTGTTGTTGTTTTTAATATAAATTATTTTTAGAGAATAAAAGATACCTTACATTGCTCCAACTTTTATAAAACTTTATAGAATATTTTTACAACACTCATATTCTTAATAATTCTGTAAAATGGGAAGTTAATGCACTATCCCATTTTAGAGGTGAGGGAAGTTAAATAGAGATGAGTGTTAGTCACAGAGTGGGACCACAGTGCTGACACTTGTGCTTTAAAATATAGTACTGATTTCCTAAGTGATAGAAAGAAATGAATCTAACTGTACTAGGAACATGGAAGCATGTAGAATAGGAATTATCCAAAAAGAACTAAAGATGTTAAGACCAATTAATCAGGAGGTATATTTTAATAAATCTAAAAGGCTGAAATTAGCTGTGGTGCTGAAATGAATAAAACATCTTGGAACTGATTGAGTGTTATTAGCAATATTAACCCAGCTAATTCTCTGGGGAAACATATAAGATTTCTACTAAAACAAGCACATTAATGTAAACTTTGAGCGGAGAGGAAACTTAGTGTGCAGCTGCTGCCAGACTTTCAAATCAGTCAGCCCTCTCTGATCTGTTTTATACTCTGGGATTCTGTATAATATCACCCTGAAAACAGAAGTCCAATGTTAACTAACATATTGTCTCACTGCTAGTTATCTATATCTTCAGGTAAACTTCCAGTGATAATAATTTAGAATCTCACTAATAGAAATAATGATGATACTTAGTGCTCTTATAGAACATTATGGTTTTCCAAGGAATGTCATTTTGATGCTTCTGGAAATATGTCAAAATTAGTAACCTGAAATCACAAAATAAGAGCCTAGGCATTCTAAATAAAATAAATTTTTTGCAGGCATAGATGAGCTCACAAATAATTAAGAGATATCCTCAAAGATCATAAGAGCCAAAGAGTGCCACATACCAAAAGAGCGCCAAAACTCAGACTGGGTCAGACATGAACTGAAGGTGGACTTAACCCAGCGCTGAGGGGGGACCTGGGGTCAGTCTTGGTACCAAGGCTTGTGATTTACCATTTGCCCATGTGAACAAAATTGTAACTTGATCTACTCCATACATTAGAACCACTGAAAGACGGTAACCTAGATGGACTAGAAAACAGCTCCTCCGTCAGCGCAGGGAAATGACAACGAAACACTCAGCGGAAATTTACTTTTGGCTCTTTCTAGTCCTGCTAGCAGGAAGACCTAATGCAAATCTGATGCTTCTCCATGAAATCGCGCCTTCACTTTATGAGACAGGTATCATGTCTCTGTTAAGCCTTGCCTTTTCTGGACTAAACATTACCATTTTTTCAAGTATATGTGGCGTTATCCTTATTATTACATAATCATGTTAACCTTCCTCTGAACTTGGTTAAACACGGAGGTTAGCATGTAGAAATTCTGAGTTCCAATTCTAGCTCTTTGAATGCAGTTTCCTTGACTCTAAATTTGAGATAATTGTTGCTTGAGATATAAATGAGGTTAGTAGATACGCAGTTCCTTAACACCTGGCACATAGTTAGTGCTTAATATTTCCTTTTTTAAACTGCTGCTTGTTTTGTAAACTGCATCGCTTTGTTGTACACCTGAAACTAATACAACGTTGTTAATCAACTATACTCCAATCTAAAATAAAAAGTTAAAAAAATGCTGCTTGTCTATAATAAAAATCAGTTTTGCATTGACATACCTATAATCATGTTATGTCAGTGTGGACCTGTAGTAAGGAAAACCATTGTTTAGATATGCTTCACTCATCATGAAGTCACTCTTCAATTCACTATTCAGTAATAATAAATATCAATCATTTGGAAGTTGTAGAAGGGAGAGTGTTTGGAATCAGACAGCCTTGGGTTATTGAGCGCCATCTCTTAACACTACCTTCAGTGGGAAACTGGAAAATTCACTTAACATCTTTTTCCTCAGTTTTGCCATGTGTAGACTATAGTAGGCAATAAGAGGTCATAACTTACAGAATTGTAATGGGGATTTAATTAGGTTACATATGTAAAGTGATTAACACAGAGCATGGCATATGGTAAAGAGTAAATGCTATTATTATCATTGTCATTATAGAGATAAGAAAAAAATATTTTAATCAAACTGCACTGACAAGTTAAATGCAATACAAATGTGTGCACACAGACACACACACACACATACACACACACTTACACTAAAATTGATCTACTTTACTTTAGAGGAGAACCAAACTGTTACTCAGGAAACCGTTGCTTAGAAAATTTTTAAAAGAAAAAAAAACCCATTATAAAGTCAGTTAAATTCACAGTAGCAAAAATTGTTAACAATACCTTGACAGTAAGTGAAGGTACAGAACGGTTTAAAAATACATATCTATAAAACTCAAAAAGCATAGTCATCCCAAGTCATTTAGAATGAGAGCAACCAGGCCTACACACATTAATCACTGTGAAGGCATCAGCACAGACATAACAGAGAAATATCTAATACATTTCACAGAAGATGAAAATTAACCCAAAAGCTTTGGTGTTTAAGGCGTGAGTTTCCATTATCTAAAGAAATCAGTGAAGTAGATGTTTATTTCCAAATGGTGATGGATAAGTCAAGGGTTTCCATAATTGCTTACTGAATAAATAAACATTTGACCTAAGCTTCATATGCCCATTAATCCTTGATGTGCTACAGTGGGACCCAGCCAGCCAAGGTAATGCAGATTCATCTCATGTCCCTTCTGCATGCCTGAGTAGTATTTTGTTTAGTCAAGTTGTGCTTTGTTTTGGCTTCCTTTGTTATATCAGTATATTACAGAAAAAAGAAATGATCTGGATGGGAAAGTCTGTTGAAGCTGGTGTTTTGTCCTAGCTGTAATCACTATATATAATGTATATCAGATAAGCAGAATCCCAGTAAGGCCTCCATCTTTTTCTACTGTTCCGAATCTGAAACAAGAGTCACAATGGAAGTATGCAAATCTCTCAAATGCAAAGAAAATCTAAAAAGTGATATAAAATGCTTAACCATTGATCATTTGGTATTCATCATGGAAGTAAAGAATTAAATCATTGTACATTCAAAGTGGATCAGAAATTGACAGTTGTGTGCATTGGCATTAAAGAGTAATTTCTATCAAAGGGGTGTATTTTAAAGATTTAGTTCCATATGTTACCTCTTAATGAAAATTCATGGGAAAATCCTCTCGCAGAAAGGTACAAAGAATATTTACTGTTGATAGCTTTATACTGTTAGCAAGTTATATTCACAGTGGTATGAAATACTAGTTCTGTCAGTTTTTTACAATTTATGGGACTTTTGCAGACCTTCAGCAGTGCAGATAAGCATTGCTCTGCTCACTCGGAATATCAGATACATCCTCCTTGCACTTTTAAAAGCAAGTAAAGTACATACATTTATCAATCCTAACATTGATCCCTTTCTACCTAGCTCAGCAAAGAATCATGTAAATAATACAAAATTGAAAAACTGGAAGGCCAAACAGAATAAGCAGTCTTATATTTTATAATTGAAAGGAAGATATGAGTTAAGTAATTCTACTCTGATTTAAAGTAATTATTTTTCTTTTCTTAATTCTCCCTCTCTAAAAAAGCTGCATATGAACAGGTGACTAACCACAATGAGATATGTTTTCACAATTAAAAATAAGACAAAAACAACTTATATAAAAATTTTAAGATATGGCCCTGAGGTACGGCAATTGGTTTACTGATCGCGCTTAGAAAAATCCCCAATGTGTCTAATTTCACATTAAAACAACTATTACTTCTTAAAATGTTTATGTATCATTAATAATGTGATCTTGTGTAACAAGAATTTCATTTTTATAATAAAGGCATTTGCCACAGTGGGAGGGAAATTTGAAAAGGAACTTACTTCTTCTTTGGTTTATATTTCATAGCAATTGCAACCCATGATCTCACAGAGGAGAATATGATTAAGTGTAATACAAATTAAACTGTTAAGAAATGCTTGTGATTCTGACAGTTAATCAAGAAAAAATGTGTCTTATTACATAAAAGAAAGCTATATTGTTTTTCAAAAGAAATACTCTGTTACCATACTTTTAAATTCTACAATTTTCTCTTTCTATCTTGTTTTAAAAAAGAGTATTGTAAGTAAATTAGGATAACACACTTAAATACTTTCAGGGGCCAGGCAGTGACCTAAGTGAATAAATGACTAAAGTGGGAAATGTGTAAGATTATGGCAGCAACCAGATTGTAGTTTGACCAGCATAACACTTGCCTTGTTATATTTACTATTAAGATTATTTGGGAGGCAAAGAGTATATAGTCTTTGTGTGTACCGGGCTAGGTACAGCTACCAACTAGAGCTTCCTGTTTAATGTTACTTAGGAAGATGCTCCCAGAGCCTGTTAGATCAATGGTACTCATGTGCTTTGCATTAGGAAATATTAGCCTCTTTTCAAAAAGGCAGTTTGGAAAAGCATCATCATAGAAGTTAAACAAAATTCTGTTGTATTTACTAAACGGTCTCTTCCCGTTCAATCCATAACACTTTATATTTACCGCAATAGTATCTTTTGGATCCATGGGTCTTTTCATGTCTTCTCTAAGTAATTAATGAATTTAATTGGTTGAAATATCACCTTTGAAGTAAAGTCTACTCTTTTTCGTTATGACCAATACTGTCTTTTAAAACACTCTCCAGTCTGTCTCTCTCCAACCCCACTTGTTTCAGCCCTGTTCTTCTTTCTGCTTCCATATTCTAGAATATGGAAGCACATTCCTTCACTTATCCAGTAATGGAAATTGAGCACTGACAATAAGCCAGGCCCTGTGCTAGATGCCGGTGTTAAATATCAGTGAACAAGAAAGACCCCATCCTACTCTTGGGAATCTTTACAGAGGCTAATGGGGACATTACCTAATAACTATAACTCCAAGGCCTGCCATGGGACAGTTCAGGTACCATGCACTGGGTGGCAGTCTTCCAGATTGCCTGTTACTACTTTATACCTCTACCTGTTCTTCCCCTCTATGAAGCCTTCTTCAACCCTCCAACCTGCATTAATTTCTCCTTATTTGGGACCACCATTGTACCTTCTATGAATTTCTGTTATTTCATGTATCCAAAATTACTCTGAATGCAGTGGTTTGCCTGCTTGGATGTTTCCACCCTGAACTGAAATTCGTTAAGGACAAATGCTTGATTTTATCTTCCTCTGTGGTACTTATTCAGTGAGTAATAATAATAAATAAAATATTGCAATAATAATAAGGAATAAAATAATGTAACACCAGTAATAATGAGGAAAGAATACTGCATTGTTTAATTTTTAAAATTATATAAATTAGTATTGAAGCAAGTTGACATCCAGTATATGATTAGATTTGCCAAATTCAGATGACTGTAAACCTCAGGTGCTTCTACTACCGGTGTTAATGACTGACTGACAAGCTAACTTTTCTTTAAACATAATTTTATTTCTTCATGTTGATTTTTGTATTATAAATGGTTACTGTTTATCACGAGAGTGTATTTATATTTATAGTAGAGAGTTAATAAATATGTACTGCATGAATGAATGAATAATTATTCTAATTGTAGGGGAAATTGATAAATGAAAGTTTCTAATGTTTCTTTCAGGCCTGGAATTTTTATGCCAAAATGTTGATTTTATTGGAGACTTGAAAAGTAATACAGTCCAAAGCTCGAAAGTAAACATGTTGGAGTACATGAGTATACACAAATAGAAATTCTGATAATACAGAGTTGATATTTATGAAATATTTATAATAAGCATGTTTACTACTGTAGTATTTTTTAGCCCCTCCATCTTGTTATTATTAAGAACTCTAAACTCTTGACCTCTTTGCTTTGCTGTCCTTCCCGTTGCTTTTCCATTTTTGCATCTTTCTTGTGCAGATGCTGTTCTTGGCCCTTCGGTGCCACCCCATCCATATGAAATCTCTGGTATCTCTAACCCTTACTGTGTTAAGGTGTCTCCATCCCTTAACCACTGATGACCTTATTTTCTATCTGTTACTGCTTCATCTGTGATTCCAGGCTTCAGAGGAGCCTGCCCAATCTATCCTCTCTAAGGTGAATAACCCTGTCCCTTGTTGATTAGTTAGAATCTCTTCCTATTTAGTGTTTTTTTTTTTTACATCTTTATTGGAGTATAATTGCTTTACAATGCTGTGTTAGTTTCTGCTTTATAACAAAGTGAATCAGCTATACGTATACATATATCCCCATATCTCTTCCCTCTTGCATCTCCCTCCCATCCTCCTTCTCCCACCCCTCTAGGTGGTCACAAAGCACCGAGCTGATCTCCCGGTGCTATGTGGCTGCTTCCCACTAGTTATCTACCTTACGTTTGGTAGTGTATATATGTCCATGCCACTCTCTCACTTCATCCCAGCTTACCCTTCCCCCTCCCTGTGTCCTCAAGTCCATTCTCTATGTGTGCATCTTTATTCCTGTCCTGTCCCTAGGGTCTTCAGAACCATTTTTTTTTTTTGTAGACTCCACATATATGTGTTAGCATATGGTATTTATTTTTCTCTTTCTGACTTACTTCACTCTGTATGACAGTCTCTAGGTCCATCCACCTCACCACAAATAACTCAATTTCGTTTATTTTTTATTTTTTTTAATTTTTTCAGTACGCAGGCCTCTCACTGTTGTGGCCTCTTCTGTTGCGGAGCACAGGCTCCGGACGCGCAGGCTCAGCGGCCATGGCTCACGGGCCCAGCCGTTCCGCAGCATGTGGGATCCTCCCGGACAGGGGCACGAACCCGTGTCCCCTGCATCGGCAGATGGACTCTCAACCGCTACGCCACCAGGGAGGCCCTTGTTTATTTTTAGGGCTGAGTAATATTCCATTGTATATATGTGCCACATCTCCATCCATCTGTCCTATTTAGTTTTAATCTAACACATCCTTCATATTTTCTCTAAAACTACTTTTTACCTATAGGTTGATCTTGGTTCTAATCCAGGCAAGGGCATAGGCTCCTATTGTCTATTTTCTGAGCAGAAAATATAAAGTATGCATAAGCTGCATCTGAATATTTTAGTCTTCTAATCATTTGTGTTGCTTAGCTTTGATTGGAATTGGCAACTCTAGCTTCTCTGCAGAGTGTTAGTGTCTGCAGCTTTGCCTCTTAGGCTCTGTTGACAAAATCACTTTTTAAAAAAAAAACATTATTGGAGTATAGTTGCTTACAATGTTGTCTTAGTTTCTACTGTACAACAAAATGAATCAACTATACATGTACATACATCCCCTCTTTTTTGGATTTCCTTCCCATTTAGGTCACCACAGAGCATTGAGTAGAGTTCCCTGTGCTATACAGTAGTTTTTAATTAGTTATCTATTTTATACATAGTATCAGTGTGTATCTATGTCAATCCCAATCTCCCAATTCATCCCATCCCCTTTGAGTAAAGATCTTACAATTTGGTATCTTTGTGCCAGGCCACCTTGTGAAATGCTGTGACTTTTCCTGAGACGAGGTTTGTTGTTTGAAGGTATGACTGTTCTTGAAATTGTCTTGCATGCGTTTTTTCCTGCATCCTCTGTTTACCATTGCTTCATTTCAGTTCATCTTGCAAGAACTCATTGAATGTCCCACTGCCATCCATTCCTCTCAGGCTGTTTTGCAGCTAGATTGCCATGAACATCACTTTATAAAGCTGGTTATTTTACCCAGTCAATTGTCCATTTAATGTATAGAAGTGTCTGGATATAACTGAGCAAATCATTGCACAATGCCAGGCAATTAAACCACCAGGAACTGTTACTGCTTTATCGACCTTGAACAGTTTTTCTGGAGTTCAGAATAACAAGAAAACCATGTTCCAGCAGCTTCTCAAAAGCGTTCAATTTATATGTTTAATCCAATCCTAGAAACATTTATTGAGAACCAACTTTCTTATAGGTTCCAGGTCTATGATAGAAGATTTGTGGTGTGTGTGTGTATGTAAATTAACACGAGAGAAGTGGAGAGTTCTGACATTTGTGGTCCACTCACCTATGGTTAAAGTAGCCCTCACCTGCAGGCTGAGTTCAAACCTGTTCTTCAGGCAACCCTTACACAGACTGGACAGGGAAGAGAAGCCTAACACCACCGCTTTAGATTTGCTGCTCTACGCCTTGAGATCATTGTCTCCGAGATTAGTGTCTTGGCACCCCCAGGTCCAGGAAGCAACCATTCAGACACCATATTTGCTGACTTCTCCTAGGTTTGCCTTCTTATCTAAGTTTGTCATATTTTCAGACCACACCTAGAACCAGGGCCTAAAACCCATTTTATTTGGTTAAGATCCCAGGTACCTAATTTAGCATTTACACCTGCCTCTATCCGGGGCTATGTCCACAAATTAGGTGATTCACCCAGAATACTCAGCTATTGTCCCTTTCTTGTCTGTATAAAAACAACCTATACTGACAACTGTGCTAAGCACTTTACATAGATTATATCCAATTCTTACAATAATATTACATATTACAGTTTAAAAACTTGAAAAAGTACAAGAGCTGAGATCCAAACCCACATCAGTCTCTGACTTAATCTGGGGTACCATAAGCTCCCTAGAACTTCTGTTGCTGCATCCTTTGGAGCAGATTGGACACCTTTCCTCAGCAGGTCAATCATGTGTAGTTATCTGAGCTTTAGTTCTTGAGTCTACCTTCATATTTTTTCTCCCTGCCGCTCAATCTTGCAGCCAATCAGTATTAGTCATTGCTCTTAATTGCAACCAACGGATACAGACTTTAAATAGCAAAGGTATTAATTATAAGGCATTTGGTAACTCAGAGAATTGGTGGTCATCCTGGAGAACCAGGCTTGAAGCTAAGTCTTCAGGAGATAAGCTTACAAGCATGTCACAAGAGCATTAGCCCTGTAGCTACTTGTGCAGTAAGATGGAGGAATGCCTACCATCCCAATGAGGTTAAGTCTGGGCCAAGAATTGACCTTGCATCATTTGGGTCATTATTGTCCCTGATGCTGTTACCAGGAATAGTCATAGGCCACAGCAAAACCCCCAAACCTCCAACAGAATTAAGAGCTTCTTCCTCACATTATTCCCATCCAAATGCAAGTGTCTCAATTCCTGCAATTGATTTCTGGAGCCTCAATCACATACCTCCATCACAATTTAAGGGAATTTGGGAATATCAGTTTGACCTTTGAATGAGAATGGAGAAACTCATATTTTGAAAATTTGTTCAAGCACCAAAGGGCTTTTCAAAAGACAGTGTGCAGCCCTGTGTATGGCCAATGCCCACAACATTTGGCTAGCCCTATAACTAAATTACCTCTGTATACTCTCCACTGCCAAATACCTCCTTCAGTCGACCAATTCACAGGCCCCAAATGCCAACTGTAATAACATTTAATAACGTTTGCTGTACAGAAGTAGAACTATGAAAAAGCAGTTGGAATTGAGTGTTATTTGCAAAGCTTTTTCTAAAATGAAGAAATTGTTTCCTAATATTTGCCCATGATTTCAAGTTTTACATTTATTTACTTGGGTTTATAATATTCTTCTGAAATCTATATTGTCCCTGGTTTACCCAGTACTATACTGGACTGCCTGAGGTCCCCAAGGTGAAATAAGTAAGTCAGTAAGCAAGCAAGCAAGCAAATAAGTAAGTAAAAGCAAGTCATGGGTACATTGCTCCAGGATCAGAGTGCTACAGTACACTTCACAAAGACACATTAATCAGAGTGCTGCACCATTTACAATGACAAGTGGCCCCTCCTCATTATCACTGCGACAATACTGCCAAATAACAAAACACAAATAAAACTCTCTAGAGGAAAATGGCTACAAATAATTAGGGGCAAGGAGTTTTGTGGTGACTGAAATGCTATAATTAGAAGGGAAGATTGGAGCACTATTTGATGGAGGGGGATCGATAGAAGAGTTATTTTCTCTGCTCGCAAGAGCTTTTTCAGCTATCTTTGTTCAGTGGTAAAATGGAGTTATCTTGGAGTAGATAATGACCCTGGGCTTTTAAGGACCTGGGACTGCCTTGGGATGGGGAGGGGGCCTGATGGGGCTGGGAGGTTGTGTTATAGCATGGATTTTTGCGATCATGTTGTTAATAGTAAAAAAAAAAGTTATCAAAAACAATAGTGATAAATAATTTATTCCCTTCTGTTTGTTCTGGGTTACTTTTCCTTTGAACATTAGATATCATACAATATTACTTTAAGTGAAATGCTTGTTTGTGATACCCAATTAAAACCAGTTCAATACTGAATAATAATTTACTGTCACTTTGGATCTGATTACCTAGATATTTTGTTTAGAATGTTCTAAACTGATCAATAACTAAGAGGAAACTTAAACTCTGAATTCATTTTCCCATATTCCTTTTCCGAAAGTGATCATGATATTGCATACTTATATTCACATGGTTTATTCCTCAGGCTATTTCTTACTGTGGTTTCATTTGAATGTGTATTTTGTAATTGGGTATCCATTTCAAAAGGTGGTTAACTCTATTATTTGTACTTAGCATTACAGAATCCCATGAACAGAGGGACTTTTCCACCTCTCAGGGATGACTTGAATTTCTTTCTACTGCTTTGCTGGCCAGTGGGTAATTGACTTGCATCTACAATATCCCTAGAAAGTGGCCACCTCGCTGTTCTTGAATATAGCCCCTCTTTGGACTGTGCTCTCTGACAAACTGTCCTGTTATTAATCTGAATTTTTTCTCTTGGTAGTGTCTTCTCATTTGTCCTAGTTAGTTCTCTTAAGGTTAGTAATTTTTGTTTCTGTTTTTGCTGTTTATCTGTGGCATAATATGGTTGCTCCGCAACTTTATTGGAGGGTATATAAAGTGCTTGTTATGCAGTAGATCTTGAAATGCACATTGTGCTTATATATTTGTAATAATAAATCTTTTGGCATTTTAACACATTGGTTATATTTTCAATTTACTTAAGAAAAAAAAGAATTTAAGATTATAGAGACTGAATGGGGTGGGAGTGAGAGTTTGCAAAGTGACATAGAGAAGCTAATTTCACAGCATACAATAATTGTTAATTTTTCCATTGAGATATATATCTGTAAGCGTGACTTTTACCCTGCCGTGGAGAGGGAGCTGCAGAGACTTTAAAGCAAGCTGATTAAGTATGCTCCTCATTTAAGAAAGTTATATCCACCAATATCTCTTTAATTTAATTCTTGCTTTGTTAGTGGAGATATTGGAAAGTTTTCTTTTTCCTTTAATTTGCTATTCCAGTGCTAGTAATACAAATCCCCCTGTACTAAGTCCAGAGGAGAAGATCCCCCTTGTTTTTGCTTTTACCTGGTTCTTTCTCTGGTTATACTCTTCAGTAATTCAGAACTTTTGAAAAACTGAAACCCCTTCAACAAGTTGCTGGGTTTTTTTTTTTTTTATTTTATTATATCCCCCTCATTTATATAAATTGAACCAGAATTAATGAGGAATAATAAATGAAAAAGGAAAGCTAATCAATAGGAGATACAGAAATTATAAATACCGAGAAGAAATAAATCTTTAAAAATCACAATAGACAGAGTTCAAATAAAATTAGGATATTTGAAAGGCCAGTTGATATGTTTTTGTGATACCTGTGGGTAGGTACCACTTGGATTCCCATTTTATAAAAGAGGAAACTGAGGATCAGACAGTTTACTTTCCCCACAGCCGCAGGACTAGCAGGTGATTGAGACTAGATAATTGGATTAAATATGGAAATAGGCTGCGTTTGAAAACTGCTAGTGAAATGGAAAGGGAACTAATACCCATTGAATGTAAACTATACGACAAGTAATCTGCTGTCATTTGGTGCTCAATTATTTCTCATTACAACGATATGGATTAGATTTTATCATCTCCATTCTGAAGACAATGAAACACAAGCTTGGAGGGGTTAAGCTGCTTTCCTACACTGCCCATTTGGGCAGCTAGAATTTGACCATTGAGCTCTGACTGCAAAACCTATGACTTTTCTACTCTACAAAAGAATTGCAAACTCGTTTAAAGCCAGAAAATAACTTTACTTGAATATAAATACCAAATTCTGGGCCTTCATAGAGCTGTTGTTTTTACTGTCATTACTACTCCAATGAGTCATTTAACATACTGTCTTGATTATATGTGTACATGTTCCATCTAGATTGTATGCCCCTATGGGACAGGACTTGTGTTTTCATAATTTTTGTATCTCACACAGATACCTACTGCAGCAGTACTCCCAATGCACCCCTTCTTTTATATTTTTTCAATCATAAACAATATAAACTTACAGTTTCATGAAATCTATCCCTCCACTTAAATAGATTCCAGCTGTGGCAATGTTTATAATTTCCTTGTATCTTGAACTTTCATCAAATTTCTACTTTTAGAAATGCAAATTTGCAATTAATCAATGAATCACTCAGAAAGTAAGATTCACTCTTTGGTCATAGGGCATACAGAGGTTTGTTATAAGGTATGAGACTGAACATTGACTGAATTTCTAACTTATGAAAAACATTTCAACCACCTAAAAAGAAATTTGGAGAATTTGTTAGAGGACTGGAAGTTGTTCTCTGAGTGGTGTTAACAGTGCTGAGTAAATTTTTTAATAAAGTCTTCTAAAATGAAATATAAATAATTTCATTCATATTTGATAGTGTCATAAAATATCTTTGTTCCTCTTTGAAACCTATTATATTACAAAATAATTACATTATGTAAGAGGTTTTCAGTTTTCAAACACAGATATATTTGTTATTAAATATCCTAGGGTAGTTTTTGAGAGTCTGAAGTTATTGCCAATTACTAACCATGGAAAAGTGCTTTTTGTGTAGGTCTTTGTTTGCATGCCTGAGGCAATTACCATTAAAACATTTTTTCATGTGGCCCCTTTTTATCAGGATTTTGTTCAAGCTTTATTGAGGTATAATTGGCAAAATTGTGGGATATTTAAAGTGTACAATGTGATGATTTGATATACATCTACATTGTGAAAGGATTTCCCCTCCCCCATTGAGTTAATTAAGATAGCCATCACCTCACGTTTTTTTCCTTTTATTTGGTAAGAATATTCAAGTTCTACTATCTTAGCAAATTTCATTTATACAATACAGTGTTACCAACTATAGTCACCATGTTATACTGATACAGTAGATCCTCAGATCTTATTTATCTTATAAGTGAAAGTTTGTACCCTTTTGCCACTGTCTCCTATTTCCTCCACCTCCATCCCCTGGCAACCACTTTTCTACAGTTTCTTAATGTTTCTATGAGTTCAGCAGTTCTTTAATATTCCAAATGTAAGTGATACCACACAGTGTTTTTCTTTTTCATTCTGGCTTATTTTTTCACTTAGCATAATGCCTTCTAGATTCATCCATATTGTTGCAAATGACAGGATTTCCTTCTTTTTTAAGGCTGAATATCTATGTGTCTATATCTATATCTATTTACTTACCTACCTATCTACCTGTATCTTATATTTTCTTTATCTATTCATCTGTCAAGTGACACTTAGGTTGTTTCCATGCCTTGGATATTGTGAATAATTCCGCTGTGAACATGGGAGTATGTATATCTCTTCCAGGTAATGATTTCATTTCCTTTAGATATATACCAAGAAGTGAGATTGTTGGATCATATGGCAGTGCTATTTTTCATTTCTTAAGGAACCTCCATACTGTTTTCTATAGTGACTGTATGCGTTTATGTTCCCACCAGCAATATACAAGGTTTTCCCTTTCTCCATGTTCTCGCTAGCATTTATCTCATCTTTTTGATAATAGATGTCCTAACAGATGTGAGGTGCTATCTCATTGTGGTTTTGATTTGTAATTCCTTTATGATTAGTGATGTTGAGCACCTTGTCATGTGCCTGTTTGTCACTTGTTTGTCTTCTTTAGAAAAATGTCTATTTAGATCCTATTGGGTCTAACCAAATTGGGTTATTCGTTTTTGTTTTATTACTGAGATGTATGAGTCCCTTGTAAATTTTGGATATTAACCACTTAATGGATATGTGATTTACAAATATTGCCTCCCATCCCACTAGTTGTCTTTTCATTTGTCAAAGGTTTCTTTTGCTGTGTAGAAGCTTTTTAGTTTGATGTAGTCCCACTTGTTTATTTTTGTTTTTTGTTGCTTTTGCTTCTGGTATCAAATCCAAAAAATCATTGCCAAGACCAATGTCAAGGAGCTTATCCTCTATGTTTTCTTTTAGGAGTTTTACTATTTCAGGTCTTACATTCAAGTCTTTAAACCACTTTAAGTTGATTTTTGTATATGGTATAAAATGATGTCCATTTCCATTCTTTTTCATCTGACTGTCCAGTTTTCCCATCATCATTTATTGAAGAGACAGTCCTTCCCCATTGTGTATTCTTGGCTCCTTTGTCATAAATTAATTGACCATATATGTATGAGTTTAGTTCTGGGCTCTATATTCTGTTCCATTGATCTATGTTTGTTTTTATGGAGTACCACAGTGTTTTGATTACTATGGCATTGTAATATAGTTTGAATGCAGCAAGTTTGATGCCTCCAACTTTGTTATTTTTTCTGAAGATTACTTTGGCTTTCAGGATTTGTTGTTGTTGGTGGTGGTGGTTCCATACAAATTTTAGGATTGCTTTTCCTATTTCTGTGAAAATGATATTGGAATTTGATGAGGATTGCCTTGAATCTGTAGATTGCTTTGGGTTATATGAACATTTTAACAGTATTAATTGCTCCCATCCATGAACATTGGATATCTTTCCATTTATTTGTGTCATCTTCCATTTAGTTCATTAATGTCTTATAGTTTTCAGGGTACAGGTCCTTCTCCTCCTTGGTTAAATTTATTCCTAAGTGCTTTATTTATTATGATGCTATTGTAAGTGGGATTATTTTCTTAATTTCTCTTTCTGATAGTTACTTGTTGGTGTATAGGAGCACAACTGATTTTTGTTGATTTTGTATCCTGCAAATTGACTTAAATCATTTGTTAGTTCTAACAGTTTTTTGATGGAGTCTCTAGTGTTTTCTGTATTTAAGATCATGTAATGTGCAAGCAGTGACCCAGTACTGGAAGTCCTAGTTGGACAAGAAAAAGAAATAAAAGGCATCAATTTGAAGTAAAGGAGAGTAAAAGTGGCAAGAGCAGGTATCATTGTCTTGTTCCTGATTTTAGAAGAAAAGTTTTCAGCTTCTCATCATTGAGTATGATGTTAGCTATGGCCTTGTCATACATTGCCTTTGTTATGTTGAAGTATGTTCCCTCTATAATCACTTTGTTGAAAGTTTTTATCATGAATTGGTGTTGAATTTTGTAAAATGCTTTTTTTTTTACATCTATTGAGATGACTGTATGATTTTTGGCCTTCATTTTGTTAATGTGGTGTATTACATTAATTGATTTGTGGATGTTGAACTTTCTTTGCATCCCTGGAATACATCCCACTTAATCATGGTGTATGATCCTTCTAATATATTGTTGCATTTGGTTTGACAATATTTCATTGAGGAATTTGTGTCTATGTTCATCAGGGATACTGGCTTATACTTTTATTTTCCTTGCAGTGTCCCTATCTAGTCTTGGTATAAGGCTAATTTTGGTCTCATAAAATGAATTTGGAAGTGTTCCTTTCTCTTCTGATTTTTGGAAGAGTTTGAGAAGAATTTATTAATTATTCTTTAAATGTTTGGGAGAATTCACCAGTGAAACCATCTAATTATGTATTTTTTGTTGTTGTTGGGAGATTTTTGATTACAGATTCAATGTCTTTATTAGTAATTGATCTGTTTATATTTTCTATTTCTTGTTGATTCAGCCTTGTGAGGTTGTATACTTCAAGGAATGTATCCATTTCTTCTAGGTTGTTCAGTTTTTTGGCAGATACTTGTTGGTTGTTCAGGTTTTTGGCAGATACTTGTTCACAGTAGTCTCTTATGATTCTTTGTATTTGTGTGGTATCAGTTGTAATGCCTTCTCTTTCATTTATAGTTTTATTTCTTTGCATTCTCCCTGTTTTTTATCTTGGTAGGTTTAGCTAAAGGTCTGTTGTTTACCTTAAAAAAAAAAAACAACTCTTAGTTTCATTAATCTTTTCTCTTGCCATTTTGATCTCTATTTCATTTATTTCTGCTCTGATCTTTGTTATTTCACATGGCCCTTTAAAAGACATTTCCTTGTGGTTATGTGAATAAATTATTAGAAGCTGTGTTAAGGATTATAATTTTATATATATAGTAATGACTTTTCTTTTGACCAGCTTGGTGAAAACCATGCTGACTGAAGACAGTTTGTTAGAGTTTTCAAGTTTTTAGAAGGCAGTTTACTCAATGTATTTGACAAGCCTTGTAGTCCTACATTCCTGCCCTAAGGCATGATCTCCCTTAAAATAAAATATAAAACCAACTCGGGACAGTTCTACTTAGAAGTTTTACTCAATGTTTTTAGTGCACAGTAGGGTCGGGATCATACACCATACTTCATGAAGCAAACTTCCTAAGAAATCATTTTCTTCCTTCTCTTTCTCACAGGGTCAGATTCACCCAGACAGCTCTCCACAGCTCACTTCTCCAGCTCTAGCTGGAATTCCAGCTCTAGCTTCAGGCCTTTCTCATTCCAGTTTGACTCTCTTCTCCCTCTTAATTTTACATTTTCTGTGGCATGTAATTCATTCTTGTATAAAGCAGTTTAGTCTCTCAAAGGGTCTTCTAATTTTTCTCTACATTGAATTCCTAAATCAGTACAAGAGTTTTTGGAGCCAAGCAGAGCAATGGAAGATTCCTTCTTAGAAGGTGCAGATAGCAGAAAGCTTGTGCCTATTTATACTTTGATATTTTTGCCCTATCACAGTGAGAATTTAAGATTTCAGTTTACTTCTGGGCAATAGTCCTTTGGGAAAGCCACACCAATAGGGCCTCACAAGTTAGCTTTACTTAGGTTAATTTACCACCTTCCAGGGAACAGCCCTCAGCTTTGTAATGAATCTGATTTTTATGATCATCCAAGAGCACTTCTGTCTCACACTAATCACAATCATATGAGGCCCATGTGTAAAATCAGAATGATTAATTTATATTGGCAAATGCAACTTTTAAGAGGGCAGGTCTCTGTTTGACATGCCTAGTTCATTTCTTCCCTGAGGACGACCTAGGGAGAGAGCCAAATTTTATCCTAGGAAAATTGTTTGTTATATCTAGAATAAGATTGGGGAGATTAAATAGTTCATTCTTCTATTCATTCTACCAGTATCATTTGATCACTTAGTCTAGGACAAGGGCTCTGCAGGGAAGCAGGACTACAATGATAAGTATGTCATATCAACTGTCCTCATGTTGCTTAGTGTTCATGAGAGTGAGTAACACCTGGCTGACTGAATATATGGTTAGAGAAGGCTTTTCCAAGGAAGTGATGTTTTAAGCTGACTTCACTTGAAAATGGCTATGAGTTAGCAATGAAAAGAGAGTTTGTGTGTGGAGTTGGGTGGGGTGGTGGAGACAGTGGGAAGAAGGGTTTTTCAGGCAAGGGAAATAACCTGGCTAATGTGTAGATTGTGGGACTGATGTTATGTACCTAGTTAAGGCTTTGGAAATTTGTTCTGCAACAAGAGGAGGCTTATTTTCCTGAGAGGACTAATACGATTAAATTTGTATGTTAAAAAGTTAAGTCTGTTACGGGTAGAGAATATGGTTGGGGGTGAGGGAGACCCAGTGAGGCCAATTAGAAGGCTATAGCAGAAAATGCAATTAGAATGTGATGGTCATTTGGCTTAAGATGCTAAAAGGGGAAAATGAAAATGTAAATGACTTCCACATATTTATGAGGTCAAATCCATAGTATTTAAGACTGATTAAATGTGGGAGATGGATAGTAATAAAAGTGACTCTAAGGTTATTAGCATTAACAGCTGGGTAAATGGTGGCATAGAACAATGGGGAATAACCAGGTTTGAAGGTAAGGTATTATTCAATAAATTCAGTTGTGTACCAGGTACAACTGATTTAGGCTGTGTAAAATCCAAATAACAGTCATTTAAACCATGTAAACCCCTCTACCTTGATATATCAAGAAGACTGAGAGAGTAGTTCCAAGGTGATCCATTGGTTCAGTGGCATTTGCCCTTTTGTTCCAAGTTTGTTGCTTCATTGTTACAATGCAATTGTGTTTTCATTGAAGGCATGAGGATGGAAGAGTAAAGACTTGACAAGATCTCCTCTATTCTTTCCCCTTTTAGAATAAGCAGTAAGTAAATGTTTTCCTCTAAGACCACCAGAGGACTTCTTTACTTCTTTATAGTTTTCCCTGTCCTTGGCCTCCCCTTGCTGCAAAGAATGATGAGTGCTTGGTAAAAGAGAAAGGGATCATCACAGTTGGCTTGGAACAGTGGTTCTCAACCCTGTTAGACACCAAAACCCCTTTTAGTAATCTGAAGTGAAATTCATAGACAATATAATTTGCCTATATACCTCATATGAAAAATATATTTAATGATCTATTTGTCATAAAATAGAAAAATTAAACGATATGTAAATGTTTAGGCAAGGTTCAAAATGAGGTAATTGGATGTTTGCAACTCTATATATAGTGCAGTGGGGTACATGATGTTTGCAGCAATATGTAGAATCACCACAACATAGCAGTGGTGATCAGACTGACACATATGTGCTGTATTGGTGTCACAAACAGCATGAGTGGTGTTGCTATCAACCTCTTCTAAAATGAACAAGTCTTGGTAACACAGTGAATAAAACAAACTATAACAACATGCTAGTTCCAATCCTGGAGGTACATTGAAGAGCATGTGGAATGCAGAACAGTTCTACAATATGTACTTTTGTCCCTCATATTGCAGGGAGACACACCTGGAACCCCACCAACCTATGCCAGTACTGTCTCTGATCATTGTGACAAGCAAATTTCCAGGAAAAAATAAAAGTGTGATTGACACACTGTAGAGCAGAGAAGAAATGTAAGAGCAGCTGAAGGCGAAGAAAGATTGATTTCCCTGATTTTGAGTGGCATCTCATAAATTCCCACGTACTGTCTACAGCTATTACAGACATTCACCATAAAGTTAAATTAAAACTTACCCTGCACTAATTCTCATTATGTGTCTAGCCCTAAGGAGTCTGATTAATTCTGTCCAGCATAACACTAATTGAAGGTCAAGGTTTCCTTGCGAAATCTTGCTCAATACCTTAGGCACTGGGGAAATATATCTAGTGAAAACAACTTTTAATCCATGTTCTCAGGACTTTCAGTGAAATACCTAACTTATATTGTTTGATCTCTAGAAAAAAATTTTCATCATTTTAGGATATTTTCTTTTAAATTATTGGCTCATGTAGTTCATCATCCTATACTGAACTAGCTAGACTTCAACTTTTTCTTTCTTATTATTTACTATAGTCCAACTTGCCAAACTTTTTTGCTGATGGCTATTTGCCCATTAGAAATCAAAAGTTAAAAGCAGTTAATCTTGAAAATGATTAACAGAGAAACAAAAAGAAACTTAATTAGTATAATAAAGTTTCAAATGCTTGGCTTTTTTTCTTCTGCTACATGAAGGAAATAAGAATTTTTCTTTGAAATCTGGTTCTCCATCTGCATGGACAGCCTAGTAAGAAAATAATTTTGAAATAAAAAATAATTTTGAACAACACATTAGTATTTTTAGAGACATTAAAATTATATTTTGCATTTAAGTTAAATTAGAATTATTTCACCAAACAATTTCAAGTAGCAAATAGAAAGAGATGTCAAGGAATGAATTTAAATATCAATATTTTATTGTTTTTCATTTGGAATATTTTAGTGAAGTCATTGGTCTTAAAATTTCTAAACCCCATTTAAAATATTTAGTTTAGGTAAGAAATAGTCATTTTATTAATTTATCAACCCAAAATGAAATATTTGGGGAATAGGACTTTACAGCGGAATTTGGAGAATACCCCAGAATCACAGCATTTAGGCAGGAAGACAAAATTGTGTGTGTGTATGAGTGTGCATGTGTGTTCTGTAAAATAATAAAGACTGTTACCTCTATGAATATGTGAAGTTTTGTAGTTTATTGCTATGAGGTTTGAGATCAGAAAACTATAAAGCAGGACAGATTAGCAAAAGATTAGAGAAGAGATTAGTGAATGATAGATTAGCAAATCATGGGCATAGTTTTTAGCAGGGGCTTGAAGGAAATGATGAATATGTGACAGTGAGAATATTGATATGACATTGAGGGCTAAGAAAATATGGAGAAAATAAAGCCATCTTGAACTGGTCATGGAGGAAGAATGGCTTGGCTGCACTGATAAAACTGTGTTAATGAGGAATTGAAAAATGCTTAGAAATATGAATGTTGAGAGAATGAGGAGGTGGTTGATTTAATGTCATAGATTCAGATGACAAAATGCCAAAATCTTCCAGAGATGCTTTAGGTAAGAGGGTGGTGTTACACGAACTATATGTGAAATAGATTTATGGTATCTTATTGGATAAGGGCAAGGTTAGAGGGATCCAGAACGGTTATAAAATTGTTGAAGTAGTTCAGTTATGAGGTGAACAAGGACTAGGTGATTAAACTGCTGGAAAAAAAAAGAATACAGATGCTAGAAATAGAACCTGGTAATGAAAAAATGAAAAGATATGTTTGTGTGTGTATCTATCTATCTATCTACAGGTATATATATATATATATATATATATATATATATATATATATATATACACTATTTAACCAATTTAATCAATTTTATTAAATATGAATTAAAGGAAATATTATTTTTCATTATTATTTCACAGTATATAACTGTAATTTTATTTCCTAGGGGATGGAGGTGGGGGTGAGAGACTGAATTATAAGGTAACAATCCTTAAATTATTTTGAGACAGGGTTTGAAAGTGCAAACAAACCCAGACAAAAATTTCCAAAATTTAATGCTATTATCTTGTAGGTTTCTACTGAATCAGCATAAACCACATTTGTTAAATTAACCATATATCCTTGTGAAGTGAATAGAATGAAGGATTGAATTAGCTGCTGGATTAGTAATGAATCACTTGTAAATTCAAAGATAAATGTGCTGTAGTAAAGTAAGAAAACATTTATTCTGCTTACAATATACTTATTTTATATATGAGTTTAATATTTAAATCTTTAATGTTCTTAACTATCTTCAGGAATCATTTCTTTTATCTTAGTTTAAAATAGAAGAATTTTTAATGATAGCTAGTATTCCTACCTGTACATTTTCATATTTTGTCTGACACTTGGAAAATACTAATTTCATAAAATAACTATATGATAAAAGAAAGAACAGACTTTCCCAGTTTGTATATACAAAATGGATACTTTTAGAATCTGAATTCACTCTTGCAGTAACAGGATATGCTCTGAGATAAAAAACATAAACTCACTTTTCTAAAATTTAATAATTTCCAAATAAAATTTCTAATATACAATTTTATAGTTGTATTTACTAGACATGCCTTGTGCAATCCAGTAGTCATTAGCTACGTATGGCTTATTAAAACTAAATTAATGAAAATGAATACAATTTAAAATAGTGTGTTCATCTCTTGCTGTGGAGCACAGGGGTGTTATTTGAATACTCTTTGATCTTTTTAGGGTTTACTTGTTTCAGTTAATGCTAGAGTTTGGAAACCTCATACTCCTGTAAACTACTAAGAAATATTTTCTGAGACCCTCCCAGGTAAGCACTTGTGCTAGATGATAAACATGAACATTTTGTATTAATCCAATAATTGTTGTGAAGTTTGTAAGACATTGTATTAACATAAAAATTACTTACTTGTAAAAGACATTGAAATATTCAGGAACTTTCTAGTGAAAGAGACACTGAAATGTTCAAGAAAGTTATAATGAGTTATTCATTCCAGTGAAGATTAAACACCAATAAATAAGACAATATAGAAAGCATCCATTTTTTTAAATTGAAGTACAGTTGATTTACAATATTGTGTTAGTTTCAGGTATACAGCAAAGTGATTCATATATATATATATATATATATGTATATATATATATATATATATATTTAAGAAAGCATCCATTCCTAATCTTGACTGCAAATAGGACAAGAGGAAGCAGAGGGCACAAAGATACTATAGAATAAAAGATTTTAGTTAGATATAAGGAAATGTTTCCTGGTGTGGAAAGTAATTCCACACTGGAAGGATTTACTGAGTGACGTTATGGGATTTCTGGAAATCTTTAAAAATAGAATACATTTCGATCTCTCTAGAGAGGTATGTGATATGCCGGCAGGCATTGAGTTGGAGGATGAATTAGATTCATTGCCATGTTTTTTTCACAGCAACAGTTCTATGAATCTGTAGAGGACAATGACATTGGATAATTCTCACTGTGCTCTGCAGGGAGTCAGGTCTCCAGACTGCTTGTCCTTACAGAATCAGGGCCAAAATATTATCCTACATTCAACAACTTCTCAAAAACAGGAAATTAAAAAACCTGAAAAATACAAAATGCTAGTGTTTTGCCATTTTAAGAAGCAGTTTTTCTTGAAGTGAATTAGCATTTCCTTTCCTATGCACGCTTTAGAAGCTGTGCATAGTTCTAATTATGTCAGACTGTATATTCAAACTGTAATTTTATGGTTTAAAAATTAGAAAAGTATGTAAGGAAGTATAATTGCCACTATTTTAAAATAGTTCAGTTAAATACTGCTACAATATTTGTGTTGTGCTTGAAAATATGTACAGTTTTTTCAATGGTAATACCTTTTCCTGTCCTTAAATATATCTATAGAGTGCCTTGATTTTAACATTACCTTTTTTCCAACATTATCTTTTACAAATATTAATAAGAGTTGTTGCTTTTAGAAACTCTACAGGAAATAATAGCTGGAAAACCCTCTGTAGCTTAAGGTCAGCCATTAAAACTCACAACAGGGTAAGTAATTAGAGCTACCCACTCTTAACTTGTAAATAAGCATAATTCGTTCCAAAGAGGAAATATCGAAACTCGGTTCATGTCTACTGTAATGTATTACTCAGATACTACTGAGCATTGCACATTAAGAACTTATTTCAACAACCACAACAAAGACCAAATCTGAACTGCTGATGTGGCTGTTCTGCAGTGAATGGGCTAATGTATTTACTGTGATTTCAGAATACATATGAAATAATGATTTGTGCCTTTAATCTGAGTGACATGATAAGCCCCACTCCTCACTTTGTGTGAAAATATTCCATCGGAGTTATACAAGTTTGATGTTCCAGCTACCTGGATTGTGTTCTAGCACTCCAATATTCAAGCCTGGGGCTGTGATGGAAATGAGGCAGTGGGCACCCAGGTCAGAGCCACAGAGAACCAGGAAGTTGGGAAGTGGCCTGAGTACACCCACTAGGGAGGCATTGGAAGAAACTGGACAGTTAGGAAACTGGGACAGGAGGACTAGGTTTGCTGCCATAGTTGACGGCATGGCTGCTTCAGAGCTGCAGTGAATCTCGTCACATATCCTGTACATCAAAGAAGAAATCCAAAGCCACAGCTCACCCGAAAAGCCAATGACTAATTTTTTTTTATCCATTGATGTCATTCTTAGCCAGGTTTAAAATGGAAAGCAGAAGCAGGTCAGGCTGAGTCATACGCACAAGGCAGAATTTGGGAGAAGCAGGAATCAAAGGCTGGACCAGATGGCATTTTAAATCTGCAGAAAACTGTGTTTGAGAATAGCCGACCAAATAAACAATGAAAAATAATAACTGACCCTGGAAGGAGAACATGCTCCTGGGAGATGGGTGGGTGAGGAAGTCAAGATAAAATTGCCTGTGTGAGGCTTCGCCAGAGAGAAGGTTCTTTTGATAGGCAGCCTGATGTAGCAGAACAAGCCGCTGCTTTGGGGTGAGACAAACACAAGTTTATTCTCATACACTGGCTGTGTGATTCTGAGCAAGATACTTCTTAATCTCTGTTTCTTCATCTGTAAAATTCCAATAATAATTCTTATCTTCCAGGTTATTCTATTTAAAATCGAACAAGTACTGTGCATAATAATGTAGTAGAGAATCAGTGAACATTATTATGTTGAAGTTTCAGTGGATGGAAAGTGCCTTTAGCATTCATTCATTCACTGCATCATTCCTTCATTCGTTCATTCAGTAAGTAATTCTTGAATAGACAC
Organism: Delphinus delphis; assembly: GCF_949987515.2. Lineage (NCBI taxonomy): Eukaryota > Metazoa > Chordata > Mammalia > Artiodactyla > Delphinidae > Delphinus > Delphinus delphis. Next base: position 27,190,547 of record NC_082699.1, read on the forward strand.
AAAATGCCAGAGAGTGCTGGAGGCAGAGGATACAATCAGGAGATAGTTACATTTCCTTAGAATATAGATCACTGGTAGCAAAGAATCAGCATAATACTTGCTACAGAGGGGAAGGCACCAAGATTTAAGTAAAGTACAGAGAGGAATTGCATGAGTTGGGTATTTGTTCTTATCGGGATCATATGGTTTCAGACATCTCAACATTTCATGTGTCCCTAATTATTCTCTCTAGAGGAATTTCTTCCTCTCTGGGTAATAGCACTTTAGCCAGTCTCACAGGAATTGAGGCACTACTAAAGGCTTTCATATATATGAAATGTGTGTGTATATACATATATATAATATAAATTAGAGTTTGAGTAAGAAAGCAGAACCATCATGAGTGGTTTAGACTAAGGGATATTTTTTTATTATTATTGGGATTAAACATTTCACAATTGTAAGAAACACTGGGAAAATAAAGATCTGAAAAGGGGTGATTGAGGGATCCGAAAAAAAACACTAATTAATGGTGAAGAAGTTCTGTGGAAAGCTGCTACCTACGCATGTGATGACAAGCATGACGTCCTTGTAAGTCAACTGGACAGCTGGACGTAAAGCAGAGATAAAGCAAGGACAAGCTGGGAGCCAATGACGACACTCTGGAACCCACAAGGACAAACCGGAAGCCACGTCCATCTGTCACTACACCTAAACGCAGTGTTGTTGGCTATTTGCTGGAGAAACTGATGGCCTTCATCAGGGACCTGCACATGCACCTCACTCAGGACACCAAGGAACTGGAAGAGGATGGGGAGAAGGGTGAGTTTGAACGAACTGCCAGTTTGGCTGCTTTCCTGTGCGATATGGTGCCATCAAATTAGCCACAAAGGGAGTGAAATGCAGCGGCTCGCGGGGCCCTGCACAGACCTCTTGAGGATAATGAGTGATGCTTTATCGCCACCTTCCAAACATCGTGTATATTCCTGTATGGCCAACCTAACCCAATACCACAAAGGAAAGGGAATTCCGGGAGATTCAGTTTTCAGCCTTTCCAGGCTGGCACAGTGCAAAACCACCCCTGAGACAGGGAAGCCTTTTGGTATCGTTATCCTTATAGACAAACTCCCTGCAGTGTGATTCCATTAAACCCTGTCTGCATCTGTGATTCTCAGAAAGAGGCAGAGGAGGAGTTGAGAAGGGTAGAGCTAGGTGAATAAGGGGAGGCATCCAAGAATCACTTCAGGAGCATTTTCTAACTGCTCACCTCTGCTTCTGTTTCTTCACCTCCCAACGCCCTGAGATTTTAATTACGTACTTTGATTTACAGCAAGAGAACTTACTCTGCTACTGCTGCAAAAATCACAGCACAGGGCTTCCGTGGTGGCGCAGTGGTTGAGAGTCCACCTGCCGATGCAGGGGACACGGGTGCCATGGCCGCTGAGCCTGCGCGTCCGGAGCCTGTGCTCCACAGCTGGAGAGACCACAACAGTGAGAGGCCCGCGTACCGCCAAAAAAAAAAAAAAAAAAAAAAAAAAATCACAGCACAGCAATTACCAATACTGGTGGAAATGTGCCCCTTCCATTGGATATGTCTGTGTGGAATATAGATGAGTACCGCTGTTTTGTATGCTATAGTAGTATTTGTTTGTTTTTACTACTGAATTCTCGGCTCCTTAAAGGCAAGAGGAGAGTCTTTCTTCTGTCTTTCACACTCTGTTCCAATTTATGTTTAGTCTTGTTATGCAGTAACTCTCAGTTCTCAAACTCAGGTGCCCTCAAGGGCCAAATACACAACACAAATGTGCGACCAAAGAGGATGGTGGGGGCTGAGTGCTAGAACCAGAGTAGCAGTACCTAACCTAAAGCCATTCACATGGGGCGGGGCAAGTGGGAGGCAGGGGAGGGAGAGCGAAGAGTGAGAGTGATTGATAGGGGAAGAGACCAAATAAAATGAATATATCATTACCACCTGCCCCACCCCCTGGGGACGTCTACACACCACCTGCCATCACTTCTGGGAAAATGGTGGAGGTTGCCATTTTAATATATAAAGTTTACTTTTATTACTAGGAGCCTAAGGTTCATCTAATGTGGCTTACCTTAAGGAATCAAGTATTATGGATTATACTGTGACCAGCAAATGATGTTCATAAACAATACAGATCTCTAACAGCTTTGACAATAACCCTCTAATGGAAACTAAAATATTTTAATATTTCAATGAAGTAGCATATGACCTACTTAAAAAGCCCTTGATTGCAACTTATTGACATAGCTGGAGGAAAATAAGAAGTGTATTAATATATAACATTGGATTATTTGTTCCTCCAATTAGTAAAATATTAGTTTAATAACATTAAAACTGTGAATGTGATCTGGTATTAAATAAAATGTCGTTTACTGTTATAATTAAATTAAGTTACTAAAAGAGTAAATGATCCTGAATTTACAAAAATAAATAATATTTATGTTAGTAAAAAGTCTGTATGTTGTGATAAATCTTAAGTTTCATAAATGCTAACTTATAAAACATGGCTTTGCATTTTAAAAATTTTACAAACAATACTTACTAAGAAAGTACATTTCACACCAGTTCTTCAGTTCATAATTTTTTCTAGTTGTTCAGTTTAAGCTTTTAAAATGTTGCTAAAATGTTACATCGGAAAATTAATTGCCACATTTTAAGATAAATTAATATATAATTTAGAAAAGTCTACCATATATTGGATACAGAAATTTAGAGAAAATCTTATTTTCAGCTCCAATTTTCAATTTTTTTTTAACTTTCTAATGCAATGCATGTACCCTCCCCTCCCCCGCCCATGCACTTCAGGGCACAAACGTCCACTGGCAGTGAGAGGCACTATTAAACTTTCATAGGTAATAAACCAGAGTTGACAACTGGGACATGCTTGGTGCTTTTGGAACTGCTCGCTGATGAACAAATAACTGAATGAGTAAGTAAATAAATGAACGATTTCTACGCTTTGATTATTAACTAGTCTTCCTTTTAATGGTAAACTATCCTCCAGTCAGTTGTTAAAATACATAGCTGTTTGGGAGTTTTGAGATATACCAGTCTGATACATTTTATACTTTACATAATGTTCCACCTATCCTTTCTTACATATTGAAGGCACAAATATGTCTCTCATATATTCATCCAATATTTTTCTCATTTACAGATAGACACTACTTGTTTTTCTTTTCCAGAGTTTATTAATTACTTATAAATCACTCTTCATCTGTAGGATGAAACAGATTTACAGTGTTGCAAAACTAATGTTGGCAACAAAAGTCAATACCTTGCCTACACTCTATAAGCTATTTATGTAAAAAATTGATGTTAGTCATTATAACCCAATTTATATCATAAATAAAGGGATAAAAAATTGAACAGTTAAAAAGAAATTATTGGCAGTGGAAGGTACCACTGATAGGGCCTAGAAAATTAAATTTATTTTATGAAAGCAGTGAGATACATATGATGGAAAAAGAATAAAGCTTTACGGGTCGGTGAGCCTGTGTGCTAACTCAATACTGACATTATATTCAGAGATTTTGGGTGTAAACAACAGAGAGCAAATATGGGTTTTAACCATAAAAGGAATTTTTTTTGGAAGGAAGTTGTTAGCTCATAGAGTTAAATGGAATGCTGGAAACCACAGATTTTGAAATGGTTAGGAACTTAAGACAGCTACTTGGCAAAATCATGCCATTGGAATAGTGGCTAGGATCATTCTGTTGCTGATACTGGACCCCACACTGACCATACTGACACTATTGGCACTGACACCACACGTGGGTGCTGCACTGTGGCTGTGGTTATAGTTGGTTTTTAACTGCCCTTAATTCTTTGGGTCACTTGCTCTAGATTCACAGTCCCAGATGATGTCTTCCTGAGTCACATGTTGATGCTCTGAGGCCTGGAACCAGAGAAAGCAAGCAAGTAACTGGAATGTTCTGGTTCTACTGCGGGAGGGAAGACCCTACCTCTAACCAAAAGATAATAGGAAGACAGAGTCTCCAAAACTGGAAGCATGAATTGTATGTATGTTAAAGTGAAATTTGTATGTATCAAAATGACTAATAAGCACTAAAACCATTAAAAAGCTGTGTGATCTAAGAGGGCACATGATTCAACTTCTCTGGATATAATTTTCTTTTTTTTTTTAATTAATCAATTAATTTATTTGGCTGCATTGGGTCTTAGTTGCAGCCTGCGGGATCTTTCATTGTGGCGTATGGGCTTCTCTAGTTGCGGAGCGCTTGCTTGTATCTAGTTGTGGCGCATGGGCTCCAGAGTGCACAGGCTCAGTAGTTGCGGTGCATGGGCTTAGTTGCCCCGCGGCACGTGGGATCTTAATTCCCTGACCAGGGATTGAACCCGCATCCCCTGCATTGGAAGGTGGATTCTGAACCACTGGACCACCAGGGAAGTCCTTCGATATAATTTTCAAACCTGCAAAATGAAGACGGGATATCCATAATGTCTACCTTAAAGCAGCATAGGTTTTAAGTTCACTTAGAAAGATAATGCAAGCACACTGTGCAAACAACAACAACAATCAGTGAGAATCTGGACCACTGGGGGTGAAATGATAGAGTACTGGTAAAGAAAATGTTTACACTATTTGATAACTAGTGATATCAGAGATGAGTAACTTGGGGGCTAGTCAGCTCTTTACCTGCATGATGTATACAATTCACCACTTCCATGAATACCATAATGACAGGTAGATGTTATTACTTTTAAGACAAATTTTCACAAGAGTGATATAAAGGATGAGAGCTTTTGGGAGGAGCAGGAAATAGAGTCTGTGACAAAACATAGCAATCTTTCAGGTTATTTACAACAGAAAGTGGGGTAAACTATATTGTGGAGTTTGGGGAAAAACACTTTACAGAAATTCTCTTGAAAACAAAGCCAGCTACATAGTGATTGGAGAGAAATGTACCTCATATAATATACCATTATATGTTTCATAATTTTTCATATCTTTCAATATAGTTTATATCTGTAAGAAAAAAATTACTACTTTTCAGATGCCTTAACAAATCCAAAGGTTAGAATCATCATAGAAGTACTCAAGTATTTTTCAGAATATTTTTATTTTAGCAAATTTTGCCTTGAGACATAACAGTCTCTCCCATACTTCTTTTGATAATAAATAACACTTTTATAGTACCTTTTATCTAAGACCACTTCAGTATCACTATAATTTTTCCCTATCCTTTTGCTCATAATTTAGTTAAGGTGTCTAAGCAAATATGTAATATTGAAAGGGCTTAAACCTCAGTGGACTAGAATTTTTAAAAAGCTGTGTTTCATTGATTAAAATTAAAAAAAAAAAAGATTGTAGAACCTCACTATCACCAACTGTGTGCTTAGGAAGTCACTTTTTCTCTCCCCTTTCCAATGTTCTCATATGACAATGAGAGAGTGTCCTAAATGATTTCTAAGATTACTTTCATCTCTGAATCTATGTGATTCCATCATACCACTCCTTACTTCAGCAAGTTACAATCTCGCACTGTGTGCATAAGTAGTATTGAGTTGATGTTTCTTGACATATTTAACTCTCCTGTTAAGAATGTGTAGCTGACAATGGAAAGTTAAATGTGTAAGAAACACAAATGTCCATGTATCTATTTGGATATGTGCTCTCTCACTCTCTCTCTCAAAGAGAATTATAGATATAGGTAGATAGATCTCTGTGTCTATTACATGTGTGTTCTTAAATTATGATAACATAATTTATTCTATGGATATTTATATTTGTACTATTATAATTCCTGATGTAAGTCCCTTATCTAAAAACCTTAGAGGCATGTTTTTGAATTTATAATCTGAAAAGTAATATAATGCATATACCATGTTTTATATAACACCCCCAGAAGGATTTGGACAGCAACCCATACTCAAATATTCTACAAATATTTCTACATTCAAATATTTCTATGTTGAAATGTATTTACTATTCACAAATAAACATTGCAGTTGAATTTTTACCATATGCATGTATTATACTTAAATAAAATCAAAATACTATTAAAAAAAGAAAAGCAGAATATTGTGTTCAGAAAATAAAACCCTGATGTTTAAAAAAAGAAAAGAAACAAATTTCAACAGCTTCACGTCAAGTTCATGCCTAGTTTGCCAAATTAGTTCAGATCAGGTCAAGTTTTGCCATCAAATGAATTAGAAAACAAAATCTTTAGTTTTAAGAGATTTTTGGATTTTATTTATGTGCATAATGGATTTTGAACATGTCTATGCTTTGTCTGACCAGAAAGGCCCTCTTTTTAGAAACAGTTTTTGGATTTGCTTCTGTTCCAACTAGATGTTCTGCATTGAAGCTTAATGGCATCTACAGACCACATCCCTTGCTGAACACAGTTGCTTAGCCCACCTGGGGACATTTACCTCCAGCTATGACAATCATATTTTTCCTTGGGAATTTTAAATTACAGCAAAAAGACATGAGTGCATCTGTCACTTTCTCTCTGGTGGCAGAGGTTTGAGAACCGTCAGGAACCCTGTTTCTTGGCTTGCGGGAAAAGTTTGGCCGCACAGAGAGAAAATGAAGGGACCCTATATGGAGATACAAGGGTGAGAAGTGGAGAGTGTCCTGTCAACGTTGCAGTCTCTGATTCTTGTTCCTGAAGCATCCCATTTGCAACCCTCTCCTTTCCAACGGTTTTGTGGTTCCCATGGCTTTTACAAACCAGTGTACATTCATTTACCTTTAGAAGTTTGAGCTGGGTTTTAATTATTTTCATCTGAAAGACCCCTAACCAAGAATGGAAATATCTTTGTTGAGCTGCAGATGTTCATTTTGATATTTGAGCCTTTCCATTTGTCTTGAGTCCTGCAGAGTAACCCAGGTGCCCATTAATACCTTCATCTCTAAAGGGCAAGCCTGTTTAATCAGAGGTAATGCTGTGGCAGCAACTTAACCCAGAAATCTCCTTTGCTTAACACAGCAGAAGTTTGTTTCATGTTTACTGTACCTCTAAGTCAGTTTGCAGAGAGCTCTGCTTCATGTGGTCACCCATGGGCCAGGCTGACAGAGGTTCCACCATCTTTTACTTGCACCGTCTGGGGAAGGTGGCCTCCTGGTCACTGTGAAGAGGAGGAGAGGACTGAGGGATCAAGCGCATACTCTGAAATCCTTGTGTCAGGAGTGACACACACCACTTCTGTGCACAGCCTTTTGTACAGAAAGAGTCAGTGACTCTACTGATGCACAGGAGGGCTCCTGGTGCTGAGAAATGGAGAGCGGAGCGCACGGGTTATTCCGTGAACTGCAGCCACACTGTCATCTTGGAATCCAATAAAATCTAGACTTAAGTTTAAGGGGTATCAGACTTAACAGTTGTGATGGACAAAACTTTTTTCTTGGAAAATAATTAATCGATGGAGGCCAAAGGAAAAGAGAGCAGCCTCTGTAGGGGACTGTGTGCCAACTTTCTGTCAGTAAAGGCTTCTGATTGGAGTTCTGGGTTCTGCATGTTGTTTCTCTTCTCTGACTGTGAAGACACCTTTCTGTGCAGTTCAGTCATTTCCTACAGATCTTCTGATCAAGATTTAAGTGATAGATGAAGGGAACTGGGGAAGGTCAGCGGGATAGTAGGTTATAGAAACATTTCCAGGAGAATTCCTTTCTCCTTTAATCACTAGTTTTACTTTCACTCAAGCATGTTAATGTAGATGTTCTTAAGTCAGGAGTATATTTATTTTGAACCTTTTAACACTGCAAATCAGCTAGCTGAGTTTCATATTCTAAAAGAACAAGGTAAACAAATGGCACTAGTGAATAGAAAATATTAATCTCTCATATGCTTTAGTTTAAATAGTTATAGGAAAGTGCTCTCCTATTAAAATACATTAGCCTATAGCAAACCATTAAAAAATTCCAATGAATCCTTTTCTTCCCAAAGAAAACTATTTAAGCATTCAATCAGTTAATATAATGGATCAAAATAGAACATCATTTTGGTGGCACAATTTCAAACCAGAAGGAATTAGAGACATTCAGATACTGAACATTCAACACAAGCTATGATTTCAGCAGGGAGTCTTATTTGTCCTTTCTTCATTCTAACTCCATCAATTTCAAATTTCATTAACAGCAATGGGACACAAAAAGTTCCAACAGTGATGCTTTACAAAACCCTGCAAGTTTTGAATAATAGTGATCTTTGTCATCATTTTATTTCCAAGTGTATGTTTTTATATTGTTTTGCTGAGGAATGACTCAGTATTTCTCCCAGTGGGCATTGAAGAATTAAGTTTTAAAAGACAATGAGTATTCAGTTTCACTGTGTATAGCTGAAATAATCTGATTTAACTTGGTTAGGTGTAAAAATTGGGGTAAGACTAAGATAATTACCTAATTACCTTTTGAGAAGACTAAGATGAATTACCTAACCTTCTGAATCATCTGCTGAAATAATTAGATTTTCAAGAATAAGAAGTTATTATTTTCATGTAAATTAAAGGTGTTTTCAGAGTAGTTAGAACTAACACAGGAAGTTATACACACACACACATGCCCACCACACCCATCCATACATGCATAAAGTGATGTTTTGTGTTTCAGTGTATATTGTCCATGAATTGTGTAAATGGCAAGCCGTATGATTTGTTCAGTAAAATTAGTATTTTAGAGTGGTAAGGGACAGAAGTAGGAACAAAGGAAACCAACGCAAGTTCCCAGCTTCGAAAAAGTAGGTGCGCTACAAGTGATTATCAGTGTAGACTCTTCAGTACTGCTAGATGGTGGTGGTTAGCTCCATGTATTAGGACTTGAATAATTACACAAACTACAGCTGGGTAAGTGGTCAGAAACATTTTCAACATTTGTGAAGGAGCAAAGTGGCAGAAGCCTGGCAGCAGGATGAGGGCAGTACCTTTTAGTCACTTCATGGGAATTAGGAGGTTAGGGTTGCTCTGGGGTCAGTAGGTTATCAGATTATTGGAGGTTATAAAACAAAGTCTCAGATTATCAGAGGTTACAGAAATGCCTTGTTTCAGAGAAAGGAGAGAAAAAGAGTCTTACTAATAAGATTATTATTTCTGGGTAAAATATCCTCAAAAAGTGCTACTACTGAAAAATTAAATTATTAGGCAAACACACCCTGGTCTGTGATGTTGGGAAGAGAGATTGAATAGAATAGAGTGCTACTCCTTTTCCTCATAATCCGTTTCTCTCATGCCACACACACACACACACACACACACACACACAGAAACCCACTGATTTTGCATTATGTTTAGTTTCTTTGTTTCTTTTCTTTTTTTTTGCGGTACACGGGCCTCTCACTGCTGTGTCCTCTCCCATTGCGGAGCACAGGCTCCAGACGCGCAGGCTCAGCGGCCATGGCTCACGGGCCCAGCCACTCCGCGTCATGTGGGATCTTCCCAGACGGGGGCACGAACCCGTGTCCCCGGCATCGGCAGGCGGACTCTCAACCACTGTGCCACCAGGGAAGCCCATGTTTAGTTTCTTAAAAGTCTCCCAGAATCTCTATTTCTACTGTCTTCTATTCCCCTGTTAAAGGAAACCTCTTCAATTCCCATTTATTCAGTTTATTACATGCCAGGAGCTGGGCTAAACACATTAATGTATTTAATATTATCTGGTTAAAAAAATTTGTGATAACAGGCATTGACACTATTTTTCTCTTCACCATGAAACATATCTGTGGGCAATATCCTAGGAGGGAGATGTTTAGAGATTTTTAGTGGAAATATTTAGTGGCATTTAATACCCCTCACTCTTTCTTTCCAACAAACGAAAAACAACAAAACTGTTCAAAACTTACTACTTCCTTATTATATTTCTATATTACATTTTTTGTGATTATAACTGCAACTGTCATAATCATAAAGGAGAGCAATGTAAGACCTCTGGAGCTCAAATTCAGGAAAAATGGAAAACAAATTTATAGTAATCATTCATATGTATATAGGGGAAACTTTTGACATCTTATTTAAGTGAACTTACTGGACACTAAAATCCAAAGTCCTTAGGAGGCTACATTCTGAAATGTAGCCTGGCTACATTTCATTAAAAAATTATTAGACTTTCTGGGATGATGACTTTTCCATGAGAAGATGCCTCTTGCAAAAGATCTCCTTCATCCCTCTGCAAGATAGAAGAGGAAACACAAGAAGTGCCTGATGCAGAGCCCCAATTCCTACTTCATGAATGTGAAACGCCTAGGATGCTATAAAATCACCACTGTCTTTAGCCATGCACAAGCAGCAGTTTTGTGTGTTGGCTGCTCTACTGTCCTCAGCCAGCCTGCAAGAGGAAAAGCAAGGCTTACAGAAGGATGCTTCTTCAGACAGAAGCAGCATTAAAAGTACCCTGAATCAAGATGAATGGGAAACCATACCATAAACACATTTTGAATACAAAAGCATCATTAAAGATGAGAAAAACTTTAGATTCTTCAGCAATTTGGAGAACTGTTCATAAAGGTAAACCCTTTGAAGATGTCTGCCTTAATGGACAATGTTCTTGAAAAAAAAGTAAAGTTGGTAAATTTTAATTCTGATGAATTCAGGAAGCACAGTGAGAATTCAGTGTTGTGGAAGGTGATAATGACACTGCATGCAGCCAGCTTATAAGACACTTAACAGCTCTGATTAGCAGTAGAATAGCCTGGCCAGAGCATTAAGTCGTCTGCATGAATTTTTAAAACATAAAAAACCAAAAAGAAAATAAAAACCAAGAAGTATTTAAAGTGCTTGGCAGCAACTGAAGTAATTTATATGTAAACCATGCTAGAGATTTCAAGATATAGAGGAAGAGAGAGAACAGTGGAGACATGGTACCTCCTGGCTGCTAATGGAGAACGTCCAGTATCCACAACAACAAAAACTGTCCCTGGGCACATTTTTGTGAACATTTCTGACGGTTATCTACCACTAGGGAAAAAGGAAGACCAGGTATTTGCCTTCTGAGAACTCTGGCGGATGAGTGGCAGACATTGGGCTATACTCAGCCAATCATAAGCATCCTCCTGGTGTGTATTTAGTCTGGATGTATCATTAAAAAACAGGGATAGACTAAAATCTATCCTGCAAGTGGCAGCAGCAACAGCACCCTCTTGGCTCCAATAGGGTAGTGGGCATGGGAGCAAAGGAGCCAAGAGCAGTTTAAAAACACAGTCTTTGTGAGGTCATCTTGAGTGTGGTTCTAACCACCAGGATTCCTTTGATTTCTGAACATTTTCAAGCCCGAATCATCCTCATGCCCTGTCATCCAGAATCTTGACTGCAGCCCACATACAATAGCCAGATACCACAGTGGATACAAATTGTCCCAGCTTCCACTGTGAGCCAGATCTCAACCATATGATTCTTTACCATTGTGAGATTCTTAAAGTTTATACCATAAATTTACTGTTTACAGTCTGGAAGAGAGCACATAGTGATATTTAACAAATACCTCTTGAATGAAAGAGTGAAGTAGGCATTTTATGCATAATTCAGTGGAAGTTTGAGCCTCACAGATTCAAAGACCTAAAGCTATTTTATAGAATACACTAAAGCCGGTAACAGGAAGCTATACAGAGAATTACTTGAGCACAGGCAGGGGTGTCAATGGTACAATGGTGGTATGCAAATATATGCCACATGCTTTACTAAAAACTCAATTCTAATGATTTTTTAAACATCTTTATTGGAGTATAATTGTTTTACTTTGTTGTGTTAGTTTCTGCTGTATAACAAAGTGAATCAGCTATATGTATACATATATCCCCATATCCCCTCCCTCTTGCCTCTCCCTCCCACCTTCCCTATCCCACCCCTCTAGATGGTCAGGAAGCACCGAGCTGATCTCCCTGTGCTATGCGGCTGCTTCCCACTAGCTATCTATTTTACATTTGGTAGTGTATATATGTCAATGCCACTCTTTGTAAGAACATTCAACTTAATTTGCTGAAGTAGATATAAATAATTTATAAAGATAATGTCACTCAACAAAGGACTGGAAATGTGTAAGAGTGAAATGTGAAGTCTTTGGCCAAAACATATCCACTACTTTGTAATGGTCAATGTACCAGAATCCTGGCTGATTAAGCAATGTGACTGCCATCCATCAAGGCTTCAAAAAGACTAGTGATTTTCATTTTCTAATGTTGCAACCTGGTGGACTAAAACAAGTTGTCAGTGTACACCCTTTGAAGAGAAAATAATAAAATGTGAGAATGGTGAGTGAATATTTTTTCCATGGTTTATTTAAAGAATTTAATAAAGCAGTAAGATTATTAACTGAATGACGCTATCCACGTGGTGCTTTTAAAATAATGTTTAATACAGTAGTCTCTTTTTAGAACACATTACTTTGAGAATTTCTTGCTTGGAGAAATTCTGCGTGTTCTTAATTATCCTGAAACAAGTATAGTTAAAAATAGATTTTCACATAATAGTTTTACCTCCAAGGGAATGATATTTCATGTCTTTGTAGACATCTAAGAAGATATAATATATGTATATTTAAAATTCAATTGCATAGACACCAGCATCCTTCTAAGAACAATAGATGAGTTTGGGAGACTGGAGAATTGGCCTTCATAAAATCTCACTATGGTTGTGGCTGAGTTATTTATTTATAAAATGGGCAAAATGCATTAATCATAAATGATAGCTTTTTAGAATACAGAGCAGAGTCTAGAATTATGATTATCGTGTGTTTCCCACAAGATCTAACTGATATGCCATGTTGAGATGGTAACTTCTGTCCTTGAGGCACTTCATTTGGCTCTTTTCACTGCTCTCTAGAAGAAAATAAAGCTCCTTACCCTGCTTTGAGTTTGCTGTAATATGGCCTGTGATAATTTGGCATCATAGTTTATTGCTTCAGGTAAACTCATAGCATGAAAATAGGAAACTATTTATTGAGTGCTCACCGCATGAGAGATCAGATGTACTAGTTCTGGATTTCTATTGTTTGCCCCTATACATTGAACTGCTGGTGGTCTGTGAACTTGCGTTTCAAATTCAGTTTTGCCCTTGGAAACTGCCTGTTCTCTCAGTACCTATTCTGCTATCGATTGCTGCCTGTTTTCTCAGACTTAGCTCCATGTTCTGTGGATATGTCCCAAATCACTTTCTCATTTAGATCAGGCTTCAGTCTGGAATATGGAAATTTACATTTGATCAGTACATTATAAAAGAAACAAAATTCGAATTGCCTCCCTGGGAAATCTCACTGAAGGAGGTATTGGGAAGATACTTAACAATTTTTGTAATCCTCTGATGGATTAGTTAATGATGATTTAATTGTAATAATTATCGATAATAACAGTGGTGAGAAGGGTGATCAAATTAGGACTAATGTGTTTTTCACTGGTTTAAAAACAGTGCTTTATGCCACTTTGACTGATTGTACAACTTTCATTCACATACAGGGAGGTCAAGAGTTGTTAGTGCGTACATTCAAGTGCTTGTCAATAAAAGAGTAATACTTCCCAGCATTCATACTTCTCTGACAGTGTATTTATATATATTCCTGATATCAGCTTTAGTAATGAATACAACTTGAAATAAATTTAATGACAATTTAAAAGCTTTCCACAGGTGCCAGCTTATTAATTAAAAGATTTTCATCTACAGTGTACTCTCCTTAAAGATATATGAAAATATGCCTTTAATTTGCTTTAACACTGGTTGATTAATGCTAGAAGGTTTACATTGACAATTTTTATGAATGACCTGATTTCACAGCATGTTTAGTGAATTGTGTTTTATCCATTACTCCATCATATGATATGAAATTTTAGTGCTGGTAGTCTATATGTTTCTTGAAAGATTAGATGCTTAATTTTCTTTTTTTTAATAAGAAGACATTTATGTAGGTATGTATGTATTTATTTATTTGTTTATTTATTTTTGTTTTGTGGGGTGTTTTTGGCCACACCTTGCAGCATGCGGGATCTTAGTTCCCAGCATATGGGATCTTAGTTCCCTGAGCAGGAACTAAGTCCCCTTCATTAGGAGCGCCGAGTCTTAACCACTGGACTGCCAGTGAAGTCCCAGATAATTTATTACTGTAGAAAGAATATGCACTTAGGTTAGAATTCTGGCTTTGCTTCATTTGATGTTGTGCAGGTTACTTAATTCCTCTAAAGCTTTGGTTTATTTATCTGCAAAGTGGGACAAATGATGTCTATTTCATAGACTTCCTCCCTCCTCACATCCAATCTGTTTTGAGCCCTGTAATTTCTTTCTGTAAAATACTTATGAAGCACAATATTTCTGAGATATAAACCAATGTATTTTATTCCTTGGTAATCTCTAGTCCCTGGTTGCCCATAGGTTTACATCAAGAACCACCCCTGGTGGACCTTCACTGGAGAGTTATTTTCATGTTATGGAGAAGATAATCTTTACATCTGAGTTCACAGGACTGTGAGGCTTCCTACCACTAAGAATGAGGACCAGATGATGTAAGATAAATTTAGATCACATGGGAAGAAAAATAGGAAAGCTTGTTCCTTTTGCTGCTTTAGAGTGCAAGTAAAGAGAAGCAAGCAGCCAAGTTACATGTATTTCCTGTTGAAAATCCTAGAAGTGGAGAGGGAAAGGCAGCAGGTGCTTGGGTCTTCCATCATAAACGTGGGAGAAGACTGCAGCTGCCTGGGGTAGACCAGCATCAATGGTGGCGACCCAAGCAAAGTAGGAAAGTGGTATCACAAAACGCTTAAGAGAAGAGAGGGTCAAAAGTAGCCATCCCAGATTTGCCTGGCAGGATGCAGAAGTTTCTACCTGCTTTGCGGTATATGGCACGATATATGCATTCAGCAGCAGTGTACTTGTATCAAGTCCCCCATGACTGAGCATGAGGTGTCCCCCTACAGAAGCTGAGGGCTGGGCAGCTTTGGAAGGAGCTGTTGGAGGACGTGGTTGATCTTAGAAGGTCCACCAATGCCACCAACTGAAGGTTAGGCCAAATCAACAAAAACAAACAAACAAACAAACAAAAATGCCCTCCCCCCGATTCTAACAGTCATATCAGGAACAGAGAAGCCAGGAAAACTCCCAGCGATCAGGTGGTAAAGGGAAATCACCAAAAAGAAAGAGAAAACCCAATGTGCAGCCGTGAGCATGCCCCCTCTACTCTCAATGAGAGTGTTTAAGCATCCTTCTTCACTAAAGTCACATTCTCCTATAACATCTTACATAATTTTAAAGCTTTACTATTTATTCCTAAGTCTTTAATCCACAATGTATTGTTATATGTGTATACCCATAGGAGGTGTAGTCAGGATCTAACTTTACCATTTTCCATGGAGATAACTTCTTGTTAAGGAACCATTTATTAGAAAGGTGTTTCTCTCCACATTGAATTGTAATACCACCACTTTCAAACAGTATTTCTCTCTCTAAATATCTATTTATCTATCTTATCATCTATCTACCTATCTATCTATCTATGGATTCCAATCTATTCCAGTGTTCTATTTGTCCACCCCTATATAACTCAATACACCATGTTTATTTATTTATTGCCATAGTTTTAAAATTAATCTTGGTATCTGGTAGGGAATGAGGCTTAACTTTGTTCTTTTCTTCAAAATTGAAAAATGTCACTTCTTGGCAGTTTTTTATAAATTTTAGGGTCAGTTTCTCTAATTCTGTGAGAAACTTTGCTAAGATTTTGATTGAAATTGGTGTAAATTTATAGTTAAATTCAGAGACAAAGGGCATATTTGCAATGAGTGTCCTCCATCCAACAACAAACAATCTCATGCTGTTTTTTTTCCTGGTCTGCTAAAGTCTCTCAGCAATATTTTGTGAATGTCCAAAGGACAGCTCACACCTATTTTGTTGGACATTTCTGGGTACGTTATTATTTTGTTGCTATTATAAAAGGGTGTTTTATCTCCCCACTTATTCTTTCAAATCAGCTATTTCTGGTATAAAGGCATGCTATTAATTTTGTAGACTGCTATAACACCCAGCATCTTTGCAGCAGTTTCCTTAGTCCTCAAACTTTACAAATACAGTTTTATCTTTTCCTTACCAGTTTTAATATTAATAGTTTAGACAGATGGTTCTTTATTATATTCCTAATTTTATGTGAATATTTTAAAATGCTTCCATTAAGTATTGTTTACTTTTCATTTTTGATAGCTATTCTTTATCAATTTAAGGGGTTTAACTTTTTTTCTAAGCATATTTTTATTCAATAGACAATTTTTTTTCAGTATTTTTTTTTTCCTTTTATTGAGATTGGTACATGGTTTTCCTTTTTTAACCTATTAAGTTAAATGTTACTTTAGTAGATATTCTTGTGTTGAATCATACTCTGGTGACAATATTACTTTATCCTCTTTTTATATTCCCATTTCAACAATTACCAATGTATTTCTTGGTATGATTATTTTTTTTTTTTACCTTGTTTCAGGTCCCCCATTTCTCAGTGTTTGACCTTGTCCTCATCCCCTTCCGCACTTAAAAATTTACATGTGCATCTCTTCTCTCAACACTCCTTCTTATCTTAAAGTAAAAGGTGTCCTTAACACTCACTCTTCCCCATTCTCTCTGTTTCACCATCTTTCCATCTTCTTCAGTTACTTATGCTATTTCATTTCTGATGTACAGCTTCTTCTTTTCTACT
This sequence comes from Delphinus delphis, assembly GCF_949987515.2. NCBI lineage: Eukaryota > Metazoa > Chordata > Mammalia > Artiodactyla > Delphinidae > Delphinus > Delphinus delphis. The sequence goes on from NC_082699.1 coordinate 27,207,172, forward strand.
ACTTCCATATTCTCTGCTTCCAAAGGTGCTTATGCACCTGTTCCCTGCAATTCCTTCGATCTGCACTTATACCCGAGATGGTCTACCCTTTTCTTTATTTGACATCAGATTTTGTTTGTTTGTTCTTTTGTTTTGCCCCAGTGTGTGCCTTGTGGGATCTTAATTCCCTCATCAGGGATCGAACCTGGGCCCTCGGCAGTGAAAGCATGGAGTCCCAACTGCTGGACTGCCGGGGAATTCCCTGACATCAGATATATTGGAGGGATAGAAAAGGCTTGGTGCTCAGGACCTCAGCTCCCCCACCCCCCATTGTTCTCAAACTGCACTAAGTTTATCTGTGACCTAATTACTAAGTCAATTAACCTGTTTTCATCCTTCATTCAGTTGAATCTTCTTGATGCATCTAACATGGCCTGCTGTCTTTTTGATATAGCTGTCTTCATTAGTTTCTGTGACACTGTTTTTCTTTGATTTTCTTTCTATATACTTGATCATTATTGCTGTAACTTTTTTCCTTGCTGTCTCCCCTCTAAATATTAATGAATTTGTACATAGGAAAAAAACTAAAAGCATCTTTTGAAACATTAAAGGTCTGTTGATTACATAAGTTTCACTGATGATTGGAAATTCTGTCTAATGTGGTTTTTGAATGCCTCTACATTATAAATAAATTATATGGTCAAATTAATATCATCAAAAATTAATTTTTTTGCATTAGAGGTATTTTCTCTCTTTTGTCTCTGTAATGATTGAGCATATCATACATGAGAATGTCAAAAAGTGAACATCTGCTGGTTAAAATACTTACATTTGGGATGGGAATTAAATATATGTTCTTTTTCAACATTAAACCAGCTTAAGGATAAAAAATTATTGCAGTCAAGTTTTTTTTTTTTTTTTTTCCGAAATATGACTAACATATCTCTTTTGAAATAGTTATTTTTAAGGTTGTCTTTAATTTTTTCCCATGGTTTAACATTGCTAATTAAGCCTACAAAAATCTGTACATAATGCATACTGATGCATAAAGAAAATGCATCAGCTTACCAGATTGTTCTATGATGGCTTAGATTATCAAACATTTGCAAGTTAAATTCAATATTACTGTAAAAATTTAAAGAATTGGTGGAAATTAACATAATTTATCTGCTCTGTTAATGAATAACCAAAATTTTAAAGTTCTTCAAGCTATTTTATATGCTTATTAGGGTACTTTTAATTATTCATTTTTATTTAAAAATTAAATGATGTTAAGCATACAGTGTTTGATGAATATAAAAATATATACTATTGAATTATAAATCATTTTCCCTCTAGCTTCCAACTTGAAATGCCAATCATTTCACTGATCTTCATATTTCACGTAATGTAGAACCATTTATGGTCCCTGTGCTGCCATATGGAAAATAGCAATACTCGTCAACAATTTAAGCTTCATAAAGCCAAAAGGCGTTATTTCATTTGTGAGCTTCTTTTGTAATAAATACTGATCAACTCTCCTCTCTTATTTTTCTTTGTGACTTTACATGATGTTAGGCAGTTAGCACTCACCATGGAGGGTGTTTATTTGGTTTCTCCATGGCAGGAGACCACAAGCTCAGTGAGGGTGGCAGCAGGTCTTTCTTATTTGCCATTATATTCTCAGCACTTAACATAATGAATGGTTAGCATGAATGAATGCATTTATTTTCAAACTTTTGTTTCTATGCTTTTGAATATAATTATTAATTAAAAATGAGCCACCCTTATGTCTTTATCACTGCTTGGTCCCTAGGGCGTCAGAAGAATATTAAAACATGTTGCCTCCTGTCAAAGGCCTTCAGCATAACTGGAGATACAGATTAATGAATATGGATCAGTATAAGACATTATATAATTAAGATCCTACTTGAATTTCATAAAGTATAAATCATGTAGGTATTCATTATGAGGGCCTTCTACAGAGAACTAGGTCATGGAAGTGATAGCAGAATGAAGCATAAGAGAAGAAATATGTGCAAGAAACAGGGGAACTTTGGTTTCGGCATGAATGGAGCAAGACATTGAAGGCTTGCGGAAGGAAAAATCATAAAGCATTGGAGGGGCAAGAGGACCCAGGTCTCATTAAAAAAGAAAAGAGTGTTTGGAAATCCGGTAGTATTTGTATCTTGATAATAAAGGATTCTGAAAGGCAGGTAAAGTACTTTTTACCTTAGAGAGAAAAAAATATAGGGATCTAATGAATATTTGTAGGGAAAGAATAAGCTGATGGTATATTGCAGTAACTAAGGTAAAATCATAAATCAGATAAACTGAAGTACAGTGTGAAATTCAGTGAGTGAAGACCTGGGATTTAGGTAGAGACAGCAGGAAGTAAAAGAAGAAAAAGATGGGGTGACTGACTTCAGATAAGTAAATGAAAAAGAGGTGAACCAAGCTGTCCAATTTGGGTAAAGAAATGCACTGGGCTTCTGTAGTTAGAGATAGGAAAATTGAGAGATGAAGGTGAAGTTTTGACACGTGAAATTTGAGATGGTAGCCAGATAGTTACATGGAAATGTCCCAAAAAATAACGAAACTACTTATGGGCTTCTCTGGTGGTGCAGTGGTTGAGAGTCCGCCTGCCAATGCCGGGGACACAGGTTCGTGCCCCGGTCTGGGAAGATCCCACATGCCGTGGAGCTGCTGGGCCCGTGAGCCATGGCTGCTGAGCCTGCGCGTCTGGAGCCTGTGCTCCGCAATGGGAGAGGCCACAACAGTGAGAGGCCCATGTACCGCCGAAAAAAAAAAAAAAGAAAGAAAGAAAGAAAAAAAAAAAAGAAAAAAAAAAAAAAAGAAATTACTTAAACTATATTATACAAAATAATTTCCCAAGCCCACCTACCTGCATACATATTCACACTATTTTATTCTCTTTAATTGTGTCTGTTTCTTCTAGAACATTTTCATCTCATAAATTTTATTTAGTTTTCACTATCATTTTTAAAATTTATTTTATAAATGGGTAAGTGCTTTCAGTAGGCTAGTGCAGTTATCAAGAAGAGTGAAATGTTGTACAATCATTCTAAATACAAAATTGTTTATTTGAGAAAGATATAAAATTTCCCTTCCTTTAAAATGGAGATGATAATTCTTGCCCTACCTAGCTCACAGAGTTGTTGTAAAGATCATCAGAGATGATGGGCATGAAAGCACTTTGAAAACTAAAATCCTTTACAAATGCAAGCTCTCATAATTATGATTATACAGTGCCCTCTATGTGAACCTGAAACAGTTTTCAATTTTCATCTATCATGTCACTCTTCTAATTCCTGTAGAGTATGTCCCACAGATTTTTATCATAGGACCCTATTTTAATCAACGACAAATGCATTTTCATGAAAGCATAATATTGTTTCTATAATAAATATTCTTTGAACTCTGGATGAAGACTAATACACATTTCAAGGACCATTATACTTCTGAGAGTTTTTTCCTCTCTCTTTCATTCTATAACTTCATCTTCTCCCATTCTGTGCATTTTAATTCTAGGATAAGCACTACCCATGGGCTCTACCTGCTTGTACCAGTCTGTCCTAGGAATCAAATCAGACATTGAAGGTCTTGTAAGAACATGGCACCGGCAGCCTCATCATTTAGAGCACCTTGGAACTGGGGCTTGGTAACGACCAGACCCAAAAGCTGTTGTGTCAAAGAAAGTTCTAATTTTTCTTAACTCTCCTCCAACCCTCTATCAAATTAGTACTGAGACAATGCTTATAGTGTTTGTTTTGGCCATTGACATAATGATGACAACAAGAGTGGCATAATCCCTTGGGTAAACACGGGTTTTATGATTATCATCTCTTTCTGCCCCCCAAATCCAGAAAAGCAAAGCAAATAGTTCAAATTCTCTAGATGTACACTATATATTAGAGCATTTTACATGCATATGAGTAATCAAATGCTCCATTGACATATGTTAATATTGCCATTTTTGGAAAAAATTGAGTCAATTTAGTTGTTACAATACTGGGCTAATTTTATGTTCCAAACCTCTTAAAAGATAAAAAAAAAAAAAAAAAATTGCTGGTTGGAATACTAAATGCAAGAAGTTAAATTTAATCAATTTCTAGGAGACATATAAATGGATTTTTGGATAAGCCAAATTTCAGATATGTACTGTTATTTTTAAAGAAATCCTTAAAAACCATCTAATCATGTGAGAAAAGTTACAATAAAAATGAAACTTCGGTATTATTCTTACTTCATCTAAAGATCATTTTAGAATGAAAATGACAGGGACTGTGATTCCCCTGCATCTACTCTCAGTCCTCAATTCTGAAGGGCTTCTTCCTGGGTCTTGGGAGGAATAGCCCCATTGTTCTGGATCATTGCATAACTTGTATTTTTATTCCTTGACACCTCTTCCCTAGAATCTTTTACAGGCCCTCTTCTCAAGGCTGACTCTCTTTGTATCAGAACCTGATTAAACTGGTCCTAGGTTTATGAAGCCCCTTGGCCTCTGCATTGTGGCTTTCCCAGCTGCACCTAGGAAAGGTGCCAGAGGTGTCAGGGCCAGCTTTTGGTGTTAGATCAATCTCAGACATCCCACACACTGCACCTGGTAAGCTGGTCTGTGGCTGGCCCTGAGCTTGACCATTCACCCTTCTGATCTAAGTCTGTTAGCCAGTTTCACCATGCTTCTAGGAGGCTGTAGTGAGGAGCTGATTGTAGGAAAAACTGCCATATTCTTCCCACTATATCATTCTGCTGCCTCATAAGATGCCCTCATTATATTTCACCCTGATAACTTTAACTGTCTCTCCCTCTCTCTCTCTTTTCGTGGCACTTATACAGAGAAATGCAAACATCCACTTAGGGAAGAGGGCATCCTGTCAGAGTTGGGGTTTCTTTGATACTTGGATTAGGTCACCAAGTCACTGCAGATTTATGGAGGAAGGAGAAGCACTGCACTTGAGAATTTGCTATAATTGCCACAAGCTCCAAACCTGTAATTACTATTGCCACTCTGAGAACTTCAAGTGAAGCCTCCATAGTTAGCTTTTGCCCTTAGCTGTCCTGAATTTTCTGCCATATTTTTCTATGTTTGCCTTTGTTAGAATGTATAGTGGAAGCAGAAATTTAAAGAATCCAGCTGAATGTTTTTAGACTAGTACAAATAATGAGTTTTTAGAAATTTGTTTGATGCATAACACGTATCAACATGCAGAGGAGAAATTTAATTACTGGTAATATAATTAACTGTTCATTTTAAGAAAAATTGGGGAGAGTTGACTAGTATTTTCAGTGTTTGTGCTCATAATATAAGACTTATGTAGCATTTTGTAATTCAGTATTTCAGTATAGTCCCATGAAGTAGGTGTTATCTTTACTCCATTTAAAGACAAGGACATTAACGGGCTTTACAGATGAGGGATACTAAGAGGTCAGAGAACTCACAGATTGGCCTGATTCAGCAACTAGGGGCTCTCAGACTGCAATATCATACTTCTGGGTTCTGTGTAGAGATCCCTACATGGCAGTGACCACTACCTTACTTAAATTCATCCCTTAGTTCCACACTGTCTTCAGGGTAAACGACCAAGGAGGGTTACAGGTATTTCATTATACCACTCCATCCTGCAGCTCTGTTCTCCTCTTGCTACGTCCCTTCCTGTACCTTGGTCATCCTGGACCTCTTGTAGAGCCCATCATTTGGAAATGTTGTCCCTCTTTTTAACCTGGATAACTGACTCTTATTTTAGGGACAAGATCCTTTGGGAAAACCTAAGTGTGGTCTGAGTTGGCCTCTGATGCCACCTTGTACAATCTCTATTTGAGCCATTAGCACCGTTAATGTACTACTCTGCTTCCCTTAGATTTAGCTTCTCAGGGTAATGACTGACTCTTTCACTTTTGTTTCTGCTTTCTTTTCATCTATAAAATAAATAGAACAATAGCTACCTTGTAGATTTATTGGGAGGATTAGAGGTAATGTATGTAAGTAAAGTAACTAACAGTGCCAGAGACATGGGAATAAAACTAACAGTAACTCATATTTATTAAACTCATTTTCTGTGTGTCAGGTACTATGGAAGGCATTTAATGTGTATTATCTATAATCCTTATGTAATGATTTTATTCAGTGGTCTGAACTCAAAGCCAATATAAGCAGAAAGCACTTTTACTTTTTGTCTTCAACTGTGTTATCACATCTTTGACCCTGTGATTTGATACATGTAAGGCAGAGGTCATAATTTTTCAGACCGTTGGTTATAAACACAATTTAATTTCAACAACTGAAATTTATTTTCAGTTATTAAAATTTTCAAGCTGTCCTAAATTCAAATAAAATTCAAAATGTCTCCCATCCCCTCAGTTCAGGCCTGCCACTAGCTCTAGTCCTGCATTTTAGAATAATTTGTGAATTGACTGGGATTTTTCTAGTCTCTCTCAGTAATAGATATCTCCGTTACTGGCAGGAGCTGTCTGCTTTGTGGGGTATACTGGTAGGCTCTTTAGAACCCTGCTATCTCCCCCATACCACCACTATTTTGGACCTCAGCTGTCTGACAATGGACATTTGCATTTTACCTATCACCCAGCTCCAGCACACAGTAACCAATCCAATAAGCTCCTTCTCTTACTTTGGCAGGAAATACTTTTCTGTAGGATCCTATAAGGATAGCAAAATACTTTCAGTGGGATGCACCGAGCCTATAGGAGATGCAGGCATTCTTGTCCTGACAAGTAATGGAATGTAGGTCTGCTTGTCTGCTGTCTTCCAGCCAGCATTCTGCTTTCTGAATTCTCTAGGAGGGAAAGGGTCAGTCATTTCGATGCTCAAATGCTTCCCCAAAATCCAGGGGCCACAAGCCAGCTGTTCCAAAATCTTCTCATCACAGTGGTCATGCAGAAATTTGTCTGCACACTTCTGCTCAGCAAGGCTGTGGTCAGAATTGAGGCACTGGTCTGATCTGCCCCACCCACTACTTTTAGATCCCTTGGAGCTGGCCCCCTAGGATAAGTGTGTGGAGTGTGTGTGCAGGGCAGGAGATAAGCTGAAACCGCTCCTTTGGATAACATCTCATTGCCTTGATGAATTTCTCTCATGATGCACTCCAAATTCTGCGTTTGATGATCCAGATGAAGGGCTAGGTTTGTAGCCAGTTTTGCTGCTTGTTAGGAAACCCTAGGAGAGGTGCCTAGCAGCTACTTTTAGGGTCCTTTCTCTTATCGTTCTCTTTTTTTTTTTAACATCTTTATTGGAGTATAATTGCTTTACAATGGTGTGTTAGTGTCTCCTTTATAACAAAGTGAATCAGTTATACATATACATATGTTCCCATATCTCTTCCTCTTATCCTTCTCAATTGAGGCTTTAGCTGAAATGTTTGAAGTAACAGAAAAACCCTGCTTCACATCTTGTAATATATAAAGCACTCATTTACATCTGAAGAAACTGTCTCTAGGAGTTACGTTATTTTTCCTATGGCCACTAAACTTATTTAGTGAAAGTCAAAACTCAATTTCCATCTAGGTTAGTGTGATCCCAAACAGACGGTTCTGTTCACTGTACTGTTTACCTCTGAATGCGATCGTTCAACTGTAAGTGCTTACCAAAGGGCATCTACAAGTTGAGACAGACATTAGTGGCACTCTTTGGGATTTATTTAGATACTTACCACGTAAAATGGAGCTTTGATGCTGTAGGCATATCAAGGCTTTTCTAACTTAATTGACTCCTGCATTTGTGCTGGTAACTATTAGTCATTTTCCCCCAGTAAGTGAGGAAACATTTGATATAACAAATGTGGCACCCTGCTCATTGTGAGAATTCAGTAAATATTTGTTAAAATGAAAGACTGCAGGAATTCAAAGTCCCCGATGCATCTACTAATACTGTAGAGTTTTGTGACTGCTTTCATTATGCAGGTCTCACTGTTGTTTATCCATCCATCAACCCTTACATTCGAGGAAATGTCTTTAGCATTTTTATTAGATGACTGCATGTCTCTTTACTTGCAACTTTGAGAAAGACTAGGCATTCAAAAGCAGCCTGATTGTGTCAGTGTTGAAACTTTAATCAGCAGGAACCAATTTCACAGAGCCAAGTTGTAGCAAAATCCAGAGAATTCTAACTCTAAATGTAAAACCCTTTCCTGCTTCCCTATAGCCTCAACCTTCTTTTAGCTGTTAAATTAAAAAAATGCTTATAAATGGCCACTGCAGAATAGCTTAATACAGTACAATAGGTATTCTCATTTTTCTCTCAATGTTCAGAGGGAAAAATTCTGGATAAATTCTGGGGATCTTTGAGGAATTTTAGAAACTGTCCTCTTGGTCAGATCAATTTATTAAAGATCAGTTAGTAAAAATTCCATTGGAAATATTTAGTCTTTTTCTTGTAGATAATATTATTTATTTGTAAAGAGAATCTATTGAAGAGATTTACGTATAAAATTATGAACGAAAACAAAAATATTAAATTCAGCTACAGCTGACTTACATATATGGTCTTGTATCTTTACACCTAGTGCATTTGAAATATACACTGAGCATTTAAAAACATCTCTGTGTATGAGATTCTAGAAAATGTAAAACTATAATGAGAGAAAGTTGATCAGTAAATAGTTGCCTGAAGGAGTTAGGAAAGAGACCTGATTGCAAAGGGGCACATTAGTTGGAAATGCTTTACATCTTGTTTGTGGTGGTAGTTACATGAATATTTCTAGCTTCGAAAATTTATCAAATGGCATACTTATAATGGGTGAATCTTTTGTATCTACATTATATTTCAATAAACTTGGGGGAGTGGAGGAGAAAAAAATCTTTGTTATTGAGTTTAGGCTATTTTACTTGTAATATCTTTTATTCTGATAAAGTGGATAGGACCATGGTGAAGAGTTTATTTTAATTATGTTTTACATGAAATAATAATAGAATCTCAAGTTTCAAATTATCTTAAAGATCAATTAGTTTAATCCTTTCTTCTTTCATTAGCTTTCCACTTAGTTGGTATCCATGGCTGCTTTCTGTGTTTTAGGAACTGAGTTAGTTGCTGGATACATGAAATCTAATAAGGTATAGTCCCTGCCTCAGGAATGTGTATTAGTTATCTACTGCTGTGTAACAGATTAACCCCCAGCATTTAGTGGCTTTAAACAACACACATTTATCATCTCACAGTTTCTGTGAATCAGAAATCTAGGCCCTGCTTACCTGAGAGAGATTTCTATTTCAGGCTGACTTACAAGGCTGCAGTCAAGATGCCAGCCGGGCCTGGGACCTCTCATCTGAAAGCTCAACTGGTAAAGGATCTGCTTTTAAACTCACTAATGTGTATGTTGGCAGAGTTCAGTATCTTGAGTGCCGTTGCACCTAGGGCCTCAGCTCCTTGCTGGCTGCTGACTGGAAGCTGCTCTCAGTTACTTGGCTAGTGACTTAGTCCAATATGACCCCTTCATTAAAGAGCACAGACAGAGAAGGCAATAGAGAGAATCAGCTAGGAAACTGAAGTCACAATTTTTATAACCCAATCACAGAATGACAACCCCTCAACACTGCTATATAATCTTGGTTAGAAACAAATACTCAAGAGAAAGGCATTAACAAAGATATCAATACCAGGAAGCAGGGATCCTTGGAAGGCATCTTAAAAGCTGCTTACCACAGGAAGCCTACTTGATTCAGCTAACTACCCAGGCTTAATCCCTGAAGAAGCCATCTGACAAGTGCTTTAATTCTTTTCATATTAAGAATAGTGCATAAGAGTGGGGGCTTTATAATCAGACTCTTTTTGTTTAACTTCTAGTTCTACCACTTACTAACCATACGTCTGGGAATTTATTAGACTCTTTAAGCATCAGTTCCCTAATACATGACAAAATTGCCTTGAAAATTAAACACAATAATGTATGTAAAGCTTTGAGCATGGCAGCCAGCAAATAGTAAGCGTTCAATGAATATTAATTATTTTTTATTTTTATCTGTGTACAAATCTTATTCCTGACCTGAAACCTATCTCTCTGAAACTTCTTCCTGTTGGACTAAGTTGAAAAACTTGGGACTTACTAATCAAGTCAGATTCACTATCAAATGCTAGCCCTGCCTTTAGTTTGTTGCCTCCATTTTTCCCCCTCCCCTACACATTCCAGGCCTCTCTGTTTCTACAAATGTTCCTGGTATAGCATGATTTCAAGCCTGCAAGTCACTCTCTTCTTAACATTCCTGTTAGATTATTAGTCGATCTGTAAGTTGTTACACAAAACTGAAAAAAATTTTCAGGTATATTATTTATTTATTTATTTACTTATATAATTTTTGGCTGCATTGGCTCTTCATTGCTGCGTGCAGGCTTTCTCTAGTTGTGGCGAGTGGGGGCTACTCTTCCTTGCAGCGCGCAGACTTCTCATTGTGGTGGCTTCTTTTGTTGCGGAGCACGGGCTCTAGGCACGCAGCTTTCAGTAGTTGTGGTGCACGGGCTTAGTTGCTCCGTGGCATGCGGGATCTTCCTGGACCAGGGCTCGAACCTGTGTCCCTTGCATTGGCAGGTGGATTCTAAATCACTGCACCACCAGGGAAGTCCCTTCAGGTATTGTTAATCCATGCAAAACAAATAATTATTTATGAAAGAAAGAAAGAGAGAACAGGAGGAAAAAAGGAAGGAAGGATTATTATTAATGACATGGATAGCCTATAATTATAGAATAATTTTAAGTAATTAGTTTTTTGAACATTTTTATTGGAGTATAATTGCTTTACAATGGTGTGTTAGTTTCTGCTTTACAACAAAGTGAATCAGTTATACATATACATATATCCCCATATCTCTTCCCTCTTGTGTCTCCCTCCGTCCCACCCTCCCTATCCTACCCTTCTAGCTGGTCACAAAACACCGAGCTGATCTCCCTGTGCTATGTGACTGCTTGCCACTAGCTATCTATTTTACATTTGGTAGTGTATATATGGACATATATACACTACCACTCTTTCACTTTGTCCCAGCTTACCCTTCCCCATCCCCGTGTCCTCAAGTCCCTTCTCTAGTAGGTCTACATCTTTATTCCCGACTGGCACCTAGGTTCTTCATGACCTTTTTTTTTTTTTTTTTAGATTCCATATGTATGTGTTAGCATATGGTATTTGTTTTTCTCTTTCTGACTTACTTCACTCTGTGTGATGGACTCTGGGTCCATCCACCTCACTACAAATAACTCAATTTTGTTTCTTTCTATGGCTGAGTAATATTCCATTGTATATATGTGCCACATTTTCTCTACCCATTTATCTGTCGATGGACACTTAGGTAGCTTCCATGTCCTGGCTATTCTAAATAGAGCTGCAATGAACATTGTGGTACATGACTCTGTTTGAATTATGGTTTTCTCAGGGTGTGTGCTGAGTAGTGGAATTGCTGGGTTGTATGGTAGTTCTATTTTTAGTTTTTTAAGGAACCTCCATACTGTTCTCCATAGTGGCTATATCAATTTACATTCCCACAAACAGTGTATGAGGGTTCCCCTTTCTCCCCACCCTCTCCAGCATTTATTGTTTGTAGATATTTTGATGATGGCCAATCTGACAGGTGTGAGACAATATTGCATTGTAGCTTTGACTTGCATTTCTCTAATGATTAATGATGTTGAGCATTCTTTCATGTGTTTGTTGGCAATCTCTATATCTTCTTTGAAGAAATGTCTGTTTACATCTTCTTCCCATTTTTGGACAGGTTGTGTGTTTTTCTTGATATTGAGCTGCATGAGCTGTTTCTATATTTTGGAGATTAATCCTTTGTCAGTTGCTTCCTTTGCAAATATTTTCTCCCATTCTAAGGGTTATCTTTTCATCTTGTTTATGGTTTCCTTTGTTGTGCAAAAGCTTTTAAGTTTCATTAGGTCCCATTTGTTTATTTCTATTTCTCTAGGAGGTGGGTCAAAAAGGATCTTGCTGTGACTTATGTCATAGAGTGTTGTGCCTATGTTTTCCTCTAAGAGTTTGATAGTGTCTGGCCTTACGTTTAGGTCTTTAATCCATTTTGAGTTTATTTTTGTGTATGGTGTTAGGGAGTGTTCTAATTTAATGCTTTTACATTTCCCAGCACCACTTATTGAAGAGGCTGTCTTTTATCCATTGTATATTCTTGACTCCTTTATCAGAGATATGGTGACCATATGTGTGTGGTTTGATCTCTGGGCTTTCTATCCTGTTCCATTGATCTATATTTCTGTTTTTGTGCCAATACCATACTGTATTGATTACTGTAGCTTTGTAGTATCGTCTGAAACCAGGGATCCTGATTCCTCCAGCAATGTTTTTCTTTCTCAAGACTGCTTTTACTATTCGGGGTCTTTTGTGTTTCCATACAAATTGTAATATTTTGTTCTAGTTCTGTGAAAAATGCCCATGGTAGTTGGATAGGGATTGCATTGAATCTGTAGATTGCTTTGGGTAGTATAGTCATTTTCACAATGTTGATTCTTCCTATCCAAGAACATGCTATGTCTCTCCATCTATTTGTATCATCTTTAATTTCTTTCATGTGTGTCTTATAATTTTCTGCATACAGGTCTTTTGTCTCCTTAGGTAGGTTTATTCCTAGGCATTTTATTCTTTTTGTTGCAATGGTAAATTGGAGTATTTTATTAATTTCACTTTCATATTTTTCATCATTAGTGTATAGGAATGCAAGAGATTTCTGTGCATTAATTTTGTATCCTGCTACTTTACCAAATTCATTGATTAGCTCTAGTAGTTTTCTGGTAGCATTTTTAGGATTCTCTATGTATAGTATCATGTCCTCTGCAAAGAGTGAAAGCATTATTTCTTCTTTTCCTACTTGGATTCCTTTTATTTCTTTTTCTTCTCTGATTGCTGTGGCTAAAATTTCCAAAACTATGTTGAATAATAGTGGTGAGAGTGGGCAATCTTGTCTTGTTCCTGATCTTAGTGGAAAAGGTTTCAGTTTTTCACCACTGTGGATGATGTTGGCTGTGGGTTTGTCATATATGGCCTTTATTATGTTGAGGTAAGTTCCCTCTATGCCTACTTTCTGGAGAGTTATTATCATAAATCGTTGTTGAATTTTGTCAAAAGCTTTCTCTGCATTTATTGAAATGATCATATGGTTTTTCTCCTTCAATTTGTTAATGTGGTGCATCACATTGATTGATTTGTGTATACGGAAGAATCCTTGTATTCCTGGGATAAACCCCACTTGATCATGGTGTATGATCCTTTAAATGTGCTTTTGGATTCTGTTTGCTAGTATTTTGTTGAGGATTTTTGCATCTAATTTCATCAGTGTTATTGGCCTGTAGTTTTCTTTCTTTGTGATATCTTTGTCTGGTTTTGGTATCAGGGTGATGGTGGCCTCTTAGAATGAGTTTGAGAGTGTTCCTCCCTCTGCTATATTTTGGAATAGTTTGAGAAGGATAGGTGTTAACGCTTCTCTAAGTGTTTGATAGAATTCACCTGTGAAGCCATCTGGTCCTGGGCTTTTGTTTGTTGGAATAATTTTAATCACAGTTTCAATTTCAGTGCTTGTGATTGGTCTGTTCAAATTTTCTACCTCTTCCTGCTTCAGTCTCGGAAGGTTGTCTATATCTAAGAATTTGTCCATTCCTTCCAGGTTGTCCATTTTATTGGCATATAGTTGCTTGTAGTAATCTTTCATGGTCCTTTGTATTTCTGCAGTGTCAGTTGTTACTTCTCCTTTTTCATTTCTAATTCTATTGATTTGAGTCTTCTCCCTTTTTTTCTTGATGAGTCTGGCTAATGGTTTATCAATTTTGTTTATCTTCTCAAAAAACCAGTTTTTAGTTTTATTGATCTTTGCTATCGTTTCCTTCATTTCTTTTTCATTTATTTCTGATCTGATCTTTATGATTTTTTTCCTTCTGTTAACTTTGGGGATTTTTGTTATTCTTTCTCTCTAATTGCTTTAGTTTAAGGTTAGGTTGTTTATTTGAGATGTTTCTTGTTTCTTAAGGTAGGTTTGTATTGCTATAAACTTCCCTGTTAGAACTGCTTTTGCTGCATATCATAGGTTTTGGGTCGTCGTGTTTTCATTGTCATTTGTTTCTGGGTATTTTTTTATTTCCTCTTTGATTTATTCAGTGATCTCTTGGTTATTAAGTAGTGTATTATTTAGCCTCCACGTGTTTGTATTTTTTACAGACTTTTTCCTGTATCTGATATCTAGTTTTATAGTGGTGTGGTTGGAAAAGATACTTGATATGATTTCAATTTTCTTAAATTTACCAAGGCTCGATTTGTGACCCAAGATATGATCTATCTTGCAGAATGTTCCCTGAGCACTTGAAAAGAAAGTGTATTCTGTTGTTTTTTGGATGGAATGTCCTATAAATATCAGTTAAGTCCATCTTGTTTAATGTATCATTTAAAGCTTGTGTTTTCTTATTTATTTTCATTTTGGAATATCTGTCCATTGGTGAAAGTGGGGTGCTGAATTCACCTACTATGATTGTGTTACTGTCGATTTCCCATTTTATGGCTGTTAGTATTTGCCTATGTACTGATGAGTTCCTCTCTTGGGTGCAGAAATATTTACAATTGTTATATCTTCTTCTTGGATTGATTCCTTGATCATTATGAAGTGTCCTTCTTTGTCTCTTGTAATAGTCTTTGTTTTAAAGTCTATTTTGTCTGATATGAGAATTGCTACTCCAGCTTTCTTTTGATTTCCATTTACATGGAATATCTTTTTCCATCCCCTCACTTTCAGTCTGTATGTGTCCCTAGGTCTGAAGTGGGTCTCTTGTAGACAGCATATACACAGGTCTTGTTTTTATATCCATTCAGCCAGTCTATGTCTTTTGGTTGGAGCATTTAATACATTTACATTTAAGGTCATTATCGATATGTATGTTCCTATTACCATTTTCTTAATTGTTTTGGTTTTGTTACTGTAGATCTTTTCTTTCTCTTGTGTTTCCTGCCTACAGAAGTTCCTTTAGCATTTGTTGTAAAACTGGTTTGGTGGTGCTGAATTTTCTTAGCTTTTGCTTGTCTGTAAAGTTTTTAATTCTCCATCAAATCTGAATGAGATTCTTGCTGGGTAGAGTAATCTTGGTTGTAGGCTTTTCCCTTCCATCACTTTAAATATGTCCTACCACTCCCTTATGGCTTGCAGAGTTTCTGCTGAAAGATCAGCTGTTAGCCTATGGGGATTCCCTTGTATGATATTTGTTGATTTTTCCCTTGCTGCTTTTAATATTTGTTCTTTCTATTTAATTTTTGATAGTTTGATTAATATGTGTCTTGGTGTGTTTCTTCTTGGATTTATTCTGTATGGGACTCTGTGCTTCCTGGAGTTGATTAACTATTTCCTTTCCCATATTAGGGAAGTTTTCAACTATAATCTCTTCAAATATTTTCTCAGTCCCTTTCTTTTTCTATTCTTCTTCTGGGACCCCTAGAATTCGAATATTGGTGCATTTAATATTGTCCCAGAAGTCTTTGAGATTGTTCTCAATGCTTTTCATTCTTTTTTCTTTATTCTGCTCTGCAGTAGTTATTTCCACTATTTTATCTTCCAGGTCACTTATCCGTTCTTCTGCCTCAGTTATTCTGCTGTTGATCCCTAATAGAGAATTTTTAATTTCATTTATTGTGTTGTTCATGATTGTTTGCTTGGTCTTTAGTTCTTCTAGGCTCTTGTTAAACGTTTCTTGTATTTTCTCCATTCTATTTCTAAGATTTTGAATCATCTTTACTGACATTATTCTGAATTCTTTTTCAGGTAGACTGCCTATTTCCTCTTCATTTGTTACATCTGGTCAGTTTTTACCTTGCTCCTTCATCTGCTGTGTGTTTCTTTGTCTTCTCATTTTGCTTAACTTACTGTGTTTGAGGTCTCTTTTTCACAGGCTGCAGCTTGGTAGTTCCTGTTGATTTTCGTGTCTGCCCCCTGTGGCTAAGGTTGGTTCAGTTGGTTGTGTAGGCTTCCTGGTGGAGGGGACTAGTGTCTGTTTTCTGGTGGATGAGGCTGGATCTTGCCTTTTGGTGGGCAGGTCCACATCTGGTGGTGTGTTTTCGGGTGTCTGTGACCTTATTATGATTTTAGGCGGCCTCTCTGCTAATGGATGGGGTTGTGTTCCTGTCTTGCTAGTTGTTTTTCAAAGGGTGTCCAGCACTGGGGCTTGCTGGTCGTTGGGTGGAGCTGGGTGTTGGTGTTGAGATGGAAATGTCTGGGAGATTTCTGCTGTTTGATATTACTTGGAGCTGGGAGGTCTCTGGTGGACCAATGTCCTGAACTTGGCTCTCCCACCTCAGAGGCAATGCCCTGATGCCTGGCTGGAACACCAAGAGCCTGTCATCCACATGGCTCAGAGTAAAAGGGTGAAAGAAAGAAAGGAAAGAAAGAAAGAAAGAAAGAAAGAATGAAAGAGAGAAAGAAAGAAAGGAAGGAAGGAAGAAAGGAAGAAAGAAAGAAAGGGATACAATAAAATAAAGTAAAAAGTTATTAAAATAAAAAAAATAATTATTAAAAAAATTTTAAGTAATCAGAAAGAAAGAAAGAACAACAAAACCAAAAAACAAATCCACCAATGATAACAAATGCTGAAAACTATACTAAAAATCAAACAAACAAACAAAAAACGGGCAGACAGAACCCTAGGACAAATGGTAAAAGCAAAGCTATACAGACAAAATCACACACAGAAGCATACGCATACACACTGACAAAAAGATAAAAAATATATATATATCGTTGCTCCCAAAGTCCACCTCCTGAATTTTGGATGAGTCGTTTTCTATTCAGGTATTCCACAGATGCAGGGTACATCAAGTTGACTGTGGAGATTTAATCCACTGCTCCTGAGGCTGCTGGGAGAGATTTCCCTTTCTCTTCTTTGTTCGCACAGCTCCTGGGATTCAGCTTTGGATTTGGCCCCATCTCTGCATGTAGGTCTCCTGAGGGCGTCTGTTCTTCTATCATAAAGGACTGGGTTAAGGGAGCAGCTGCTTCGGGGGCTCTGGCTCACTCAGGCTTGGGGGAGGGAGGGGTATGGAGTACCGGGTGAGCCTGCGGCAGCAGAGGCCGGCATGACGTTGTACCAGCCTGAGGTGCGCCGTGTGTTCCCCCGGGGAAGTTGTCCCTGGATCACGGGACCCTGGCAGTGGTGGGCTGCACAGGGTCCCGGGAGGGGAGGTGTGGATCGTGACCTGTGTTCGCACACAGGCTTCTTGGTGGCGGCAGCAGCAGCCTTAGCATCTATCTCATGCCCGTCTCTGGGGACCGTGCTGATAGTCGCGGCTCGCGCCCGTCTCTGGAGCTCCTTTAAGTAGCTCTCTTAATCCCCTCTCCTCGTGCACCAGGAAACAAAGAGGCAAGAAAAAATCTCTTGCCTCTTTGGCAAATCCAGACCTTTTCACAGACTCCCTCCCGGCTAACGGTGGCGCACTAGCACCCTTCAGGCTGTGTTCATGCAGCCAACCCCAGTCCCCTCCCTGGGATCTGACTGAAGCTGAAGCCCGAGCCTCAGTTCCCAGCCCCACCCACCCCGGCGGGTGAGCAGACAAGCCTCTCGGGCTGGTGAGTGCCGGTTGGCACCGATCCTCTGTGAGGGAATCTCTCCGCTTTGCCCTCTGCACCCCAGTTGCTGCACTCTCCTCAGCGGCTCCGAAGCTTCCCCCCTCCGCCACCCGCAGTCTCCGCTCGCAAAGGAGCTTCTGGTGTGTGGAAACCTTTCCTCCTTCACGGCTCCCTCCCACTGGTGTGGGTCCCATCCCTATCCTTTGTCTCTGTTTTTTCTTTTGTCTTTTGCCCTCCCCAGGTACGTGGGGAGTTGCTTGCCTTTTGGGAAGTCTGAAGTCTTCTGCCAGCGTTCAGTAGGTGTTCTGTAGGAGTCGTTCCACATGTAGATGTATTTCTGATGTATTTGTGGGGAGGAAGGTGATCTCCGTGTCTTACTCTTCCGCCATCTTGAAGCTCCCCTCAAGTAATTAGATTTTGACTAGTACAATGATATCCATGAATATTATTCTTGAAAATGATAGTAGTTTACAAATGATCTAATTGTGGGTATAATATTATTTAACCCCTTACTTAAATAGAGATTCATGAAAATACGTATGAAACAAACTGAAAATGAAGTGCAGCTATATAATTTGATACCTCATGGTTCTTCTTTTATATATTTCATTTAACATGAGTAGATGATTTAGCAATAATATAATCAGGATACTTAAAGAATCCTATTTCTGTCATTGCTTAATATTAATCCAAGCCTAAAAGCAATTCTTGAGGTTGAATTGTAATTTATTCCCTTATACATAGAAAGTGGCATTTCTTATCTTTTAAATAAAATATGTCACTGATTAAAATAATCATTTAACAGCTTGATCAGATTTTTTTCTTAGGGTTATAAATATACAGTGTTTATCAATATGCTATGATGAAATCTTAACTGAATATAAATGTGATGTTATAAATATTTTTGTCTATGGATTTTCATGACTCAATAAAATATACTTTCTTGATAATCCACAATTTTGTGCAAAGGATTTCCAAAGAAAGATAAAAGTAGCTTTAAATATTTTTTCCTAAGTGAACAATTCTTACAAGTTCACATAGAAATAGAAAGTGCTATTTTAGAAAAGTCAGGCATAGTGTTTTCTATTTTTTCTCCTTAGAAAGTATAATGAAACTAAGATCATCTTTATTTTGGCTCATAGATTAAACATGAAATTTATTTTTAACAGAAAGGTCAATATTGTTTAGTTTTGCTTGTTAAAGTAATACATGTTCCTGGCAAAACATTTGGAGACACCCAAGATATAAAGAAGAAAATAAAAAATCATCATAACCCATAGAAACCACTATCCACATTTAGTGTATATTGTTTTAGACATTTATCATAAGCCCACTTTTTATTGGGATATTCATATTTTATTTAATGGTTTTTAAAATGTCTTTGATTTATGTAAACATATTCATGCATGTAGTAGAGATTTAAGCTTTATGTGTTCTTTTTTTCTATCTTTGTTGTCATGTTCTATTTCCATTGAATGTTCCTTTCCACTGCAAAGACATTCTATTTCCACTGCACCTACTGCCCCAACACCTAATTCCCACTTCCCTATTTCCAATAAAAATAGAATAAAATATTTTAAAATATAATTTTATATATATTTATTAATGAATTATGCAGTGAGGTTATTTTCAGTAACTTAGAATTTTAGGTTGAAAATATTTCAGGATTTCTTGTGATCAGAAATTTATGTTTATTTTCTTTTGTAAGAAGAAGTGCCAATATAATTAGTTTCAAAAATCTTCAGTGTTATCTGTAAATGAAGTAATTTACCATCAGCATTTGCATTTTCCTTCAAATTAGAATAGAAATTCAAATCAATGACATTTATTATTTTTCTATTGAATAACATTGAACACATTACAAATATTCATATCATCACTGATATTTTTTAAAAACATCAACAAAATTTAATGTGCACATGGGATCCTGAGGTAATGGAGAATATTTGTATGAGGATTAATTATTTTATTTAAATGAGTTCTCTTTCCTTTTTGAGACTGATAGTGAAATAAAAACCATATCTTTGGTAAAATTTTCTAGAATGAGAAATATTAAGGGTGAAATGTTTAGAAATTTATTATAACTGTGAGGAAGCTACTTCATATATCTTTTCCCAGGGATATAAGTTTAAGTAAACTAATTTTAATTTATAGATCATGTGTTAAAGTGTTCTTGCTTTTAGATAAGGGTGTAATTCTCGATATGATCATATATTAATTTGGAAGTTGATTTATTAAACAATTTTAGAGGAAATGTATTTTTTTAAAGTCTTAACTATATTCATTTTATTTAACTTTTTGTTTTGCTGCACATAGGTTAATTATTTATCAATTAAAATATTGCTCTTGTGCCTTGATAGTAATTATTGAAAAAAATATACTAACTGTTTACAAATTCAGCAAGTTGTTAGAAATGTGTTTGAACTTGTCATGTGCATCTAGAGTAAGTCCTATATCAGGATGCTTTTAAATTAACTTGAAATAAGAATAATATTTATGGATCATTTTTATTTGAAAATGTTTCTATTGTAAGATTGACTTATTAAGGACTTCTTTAAAAAGTACTAACATGTATTTGGAATGAGGCTTGTCTAAAAAAGCTTTTATATAGTTCTCACAAGTTGATTGAACATCAGGTTTGCATTTAATATTTCAAACAGCAATGTTACTTTGCTTTGAAATGTGGAAAGATAAAAGTAGAGTTTTGTCTTTTAACATATAGCCATCTGAAATATAGCTTCATTCACTCACTCATTCATTTTAATAAACATTAACAGAACCACTTACTTGTGTTTTAAGTTCTAGGTATCTAAGCACTTGCAGACCAGAACGGGAAATGACAGACACATTAAAAAAAAAAAAAAAAAAGAAAAAAGAAAGAAAAGAAACAAAAAAATTAATGAAAATTGCTTTGACATAGATATTTAAATCTTATCTATATTTGAAATGTTCAGTTATTCTTAATTAACAGAGAGTAGCAACTCAGAAATTTAAATATTTAAAAGTTTGGGGGTTTCCCTGGTGGCACAGTGGTTGAGAGTCCGCCTGTCGATGCAGGGGACACGGGTTCGTGCCCCAGTCCGGGAGGATCCCACATGCCGCGGAGCGACTAGGCCCATGAGCCATGGCCGCTGAGCCTGCGCGTCCAGAGCCTGTGCTCTGCAAAGGGAGAGGCCGCAACAGTGAGAGGCCTGCGTACCGGAAAAAAAAAAAAAATTGTCAGTAATCTTTATAAAGTTTGGTGAAATATGGTTTTAGAAAATATTACTTTGAAAAAAATGGTCACATTACAATTATTGAGATTTTCTTCTGGTTTTGTTTATAATCAATACACATGGGGCCTAATATCTAATGTGTAAATACATTTCCATTAAACAATTAACTTAGTACAACCTTGCTGAAGACAGAATAATGGCCCCCCAAAGATGTCCACTTCCTAACCCCCAACACCTGTGAATAGCTTACCTTACATGGCAAAGAGACTTTACTGATGAGATTAAATTAAGGATATTGAGATAGAAAGAATCCTGGGTAATCTAGTTGGGGCTTGATGCAATCATAGGGTCTTTATAAGAGGGAAGCAAAAAGATCAAGGGCAGAAGAAGATGGGATGAAGAAATAGAGGTTGGAGTGATATGCTTTGAAAACAGAGGAAGGGGCTCCAGCCAAGGCATATGGGCAGCCTTCAGGGCAGGAAAAGGCAAGCAAATGAATTCTTGGGAGCTTCCGGAAGGAATGCAGCACCGCATATATCTTAATTTTACCCCCATAAGTCTCATTTTGGATTTCCAACCTCCAGAACTGTAGAGAATAAATTTGCATTGTTTAAGTCACTAAGCTTGTGGTAATTTGTTACAGCAGCAATGGGAAACAAATACAAATTTACACAGTAATAACACTGTCAAAAGGCTTCTATTTTGGTAATTTAATTAGAATCCTAAATTCATTCACCAGATGAATCACGGCAGAGACGCTTATCTAGTAGAGCGGAATATGAAACCTTTTTATTACTTCCAGGGAAACATAGGTAGGTAGCTGCTAACTCTACCCATCACGCTAAGTCTTCACAGGAAACAAAGCAGCCCAAAAGCAGGTGCTGGTGGAACCTAGGCCAGAGCCATTGCATTTATTGATTGTCATAGTTTGTTTTTAATTGAGTCTCCAGATACCACTGGAATTCTAGGGAACAGCATAAGAATAAAACATTTGAATGTGAATACTTCAGATGCCTCCTCAACTGTTACACGTTCAAAAAAGAGCCTTTCCTGGTAAATAATCTGAGTGGTGCTGTTTGTATATCAATCGCATACAAGCAGAGAGCTAAACCTTGTACTGCTTCTCCTGTTTTCTGGGAGTATTCAGTGTTCGAGAGACCAATACTCTTTTTTACAAGGTGAGGGGAAAAACTGTAATAGCTTCTATGCCATTATTTTTGAAACTCTAGAGGTCATTAAAACTCTCTCTGGCTTTCTTCACTGCCATCTTTCTCCCTTCTTATGACTTATTCAAGGCAGATTTCAGTTGAGGTAAACAGTTTGATTTGAAGGTTTTTGTATCTGGATTTAGATGCAGTAAGAAGTGTTAAATGTTCAGAATTTTAAGTGTACAGAATGGCACAGACTCAGCTATTAAGATGGAAGACATTTGCTGTTAACGCTCTGGGGCTGCTGTTGCGACTTCAGCTTGGTACTGTTTGTCATTCTGAAGTAGGCAGGCATTATGATGCCTGTAGTATAAATCAGACTTTACAAAGTGCTTGGCCCCCAAGCACTTTGAACATTCTAATCCACCTCTCAGTTAACAGAACATTTTTTGATTTTTACAAGGTAAAGTTTCCCTTTTTTATTTAACCTTGCCAATGCATTATTAATCTCTATTAGTTTTCAGGTATTCTATACCAAACAACAAAACATTTTTAGCCTACGTGTTTTCTTGTGGATAAAATGAGGTTATAAATTTTGACTTTTTCTTTCAACAAATAATGTGAAAGCTAAGAGGACCTAGGAGACATTTCATTTTTTATAAAACTCAAGGTAAGCCTGAGTTTTCCCTTCCTAATAATCATCTCCTCCTTGGATTCTGTGTCTTAATTTTAATTTTTTAAACACTTAGCTCATGGAGTTACATACCTGAAAAAATGATGTATGAAACACATGGCTGAAAACTACATTTGCTTTGGAACTAATGGGCAGAATTGTTTCAGTGCAGTGTAGCACATTTAAAAAACCAATCCAAGGAAATCTTATTATAGTTCTGTCATTTACTAAAGTTCACTTCCCTAATGTCAGTTTCCATTAAAGCAGTCTACATAAAATTATGTTTGTAAAATTATGCCCAGGTGGTACTGCTTTTAGGCAAAGCATTTTACTCATGTTCTCTGCTCTCACATGATGACATTAGCAGCAGGGGTTTCATTTCCTAAGGAATAATGAGAACTAACATTTATTAATTACTATATGCTAGAGCATGTGCTAAGTACATTACATGCCTTATCCAAGTTAATGCTCACACTGACTGTATGATATAGTTTTGGCTAGTATCCCACCTTATAGCTAGAAAGTTGCTTGCAGAGCAATAGTCTTGGATCAACCTCTCTGACATCAAAGTCCATGCTCTTAAATACTCTGCCAGTAATTGCAAATTCAAACATGTATAAGAACATAGATTTATGAAGTTGCCCAGTATAATGTAATATGGGATGATGGAGACTTTAGCAAATTGATTACAATTTAAATGCATTTACATTTAAACTACATACTGGGCAACCAATGCATATTTGTGGATTGTATTCAGCTTTTGTCCTCTGTTTTAAGCTCTGCACAAAGACATGTTGCTTTCAAAAGCATCTACTTATATGCATAATTATTCCTTTATTAATTTCAGTTTTATCAGGGAATATAAAAATTCCTGTGAATAGAGTATGAACAGAACTATGTTGTCCAATTACCCTTTCAAGACCTGTGCTTTTGCCTAGTCATGTGGCCTATCTGGTCTCAGGATGGAAGAGGGAGCTTCTTATCTGAGCCCGGGGCAGATACTGAAATCAGAGGGATGTTCAGATTCAAAAGTCAAGGCAAAAGTTGAGCTCTGAGGAGGGCACATATATTGAAGGGACTAGAAGAACATATTAAGATCTAGCCTATAGCATTGATTGTCTTATGGCCACAGATATGAGACTGATAGCAGCTAGTAAAGGCAACTGAGGTAATACTTCTAAACCAGTCCTGTAGGTGATTGACCCAGCCATGGTTAGGGCAGATATGGGCCATTTTTGAGGGATGAGGGGTGAACTGTATGTAAATTTTGCACATAAAGATTTAAAGATAGACAAAGTATTTAAATTATCTAAGAGAAAGCTGTGAAAAAACTCTGTAGGTACCATTAGTTTCTTTAGGTGTGGAAATCCACTTCAGGGATTTTCATTGCCCAGTTTTCAACTAACAAAGAAAGGTAGGAAAACATTTGCTATTTGTTTGATTATTTAAGAAGGAAATATATTTTTCTGACTTAACACAGTCTTTCTGGATAAATTTAATTAAATTATCCCCTCTCAAATATCTCTAATAACTCCTCATTTTAGTTATAGCAGACATCCTTAATTTGATAAGTTATTTTAGTTCTCTGGTCTTTAATTTCCATGAAACTGGGAATATGACTTATAAACTCTCTTCACTGGATATGCCAATCAAATATGAAACTTGAAAATCACTGAGACTGTGCTTGATCAGATCCCCGTCAGCTCTAAAATTCAACAGGTCAATAGTCAGTTATGACAAGACCCTTCATTACTTGGTAACCCTTTCTACTATAATACACTTAATACACTTTTTCCCCTATTCTATTTCATTCTTTTAAAAAACAAATTTCATTTAATCCTTGACTCAGTGGTTGCTTGTGGGAACGGCTTACTTACCATTAGGGGGCACTTGAAAACATATGAGGGAATTTTCTGTTTTCTCCATAACTAAAGGAATAGAGGGGACCTATTTAGTAGCCAGAGTTCAGGGATGCTGTTAAACATCCTACAGTAGGTGGGAAAATACTCTCATGTAAAAGGTCATTATCACTTTTATGAGAAATATTGTAATGGGTCATGTCCTTGAAGTTTCAAGATCACTGCAGTAGAACTAATTCCTTTTCTGATTAAGACTTCCTTGATTTGCTCATGCTCTCTCTGCCTCTGAGCATTTCTCTTGCTTACCCTGTCCAAAACCTGATTGTTTTTTTAAGGCTCAGCTCAGATCTCATCTCTTTTATGAAGTCACTTGTAAACTTCTCACTTTAAGCTCAGAGATCTTTCTACTTTTTGATGGCCCTTGTGTAATCTCTCTCTTGAATGCAAGTTTGAATAATCTCCAAAGGCATAGGCAACTTGAGAAAAGTGTCACTCCCTTACCCACTTCTGCTTTCCACATCAGTTTAGCAAAGAGCCTTGTAAATGGTCAAGAGATCTGGCTTTTGTTTTGTTTTGTTTTATTTATATTGATGCTCCTATAGAGAATTAGACAATAAATAATGAAATGATAATGACATTTTCACCAGCAAAAGCATCACTGTGTTAAACATGTTACCTAAGATGAAGAGCTTGAGAGCTCACCTTACGTTGTTCATTTGTATTAATTTATTGCAGGAATTAAATTAAATTAAATCTGTTTTTTAATACCCTTTTCTGTTGGTTTTGTCTTGAATACATGACTTAAATTTCAATATATAGACTACATAATAGTAATAAAGATTTTTTTTTCCAGAAATAAAGGTAGCTTTCACAGCTTCTCTTAAAAAAATAAAAAAAGTATATAATCTACTAACTACCAGTTGACTAAAACAGAATCAAGTGCATTGGCCCAATAAACTCAATAAAGGAATCAACACTATCCTTCAGCCTGATGATCTTGACTTTAACAAGCAAGACGTGCTGTTTCCTGCCACATGTTGGTAGTGAGAGTAGCTACTGCTAACATCGTTTCCAGGACTTATGTCTGGAAACTACGTGCTCTTTCAGATTTTCAACTCATTTCAAAAAGATTAACATATCCTTTGAGTTTGTAGTTTGAAAGACGACTTTGACATTAAAGTTTTAATAAGAGAATAGAATTGTTTCTTTGAATATACTAATCTATTTTGGAAGGATTTTATTCAAACCATAAATAATGATGAGACTCTTCATTCTAAATTTTTTAGTTTAATAATCTACATGTGTTCTTATTACTTTTTTATTGAGATATAATTGGCATATAACATTATGTTAGTTTCAGGTGTACATCCTAATGTTTTGATATTTGTGTATATTGGGAGGTGACCAGCACAGTAAGTCTAGTTAACATCCATCACCATACATAGTTACCAAATTTTTTTCTTGTGATGAGAATTTTTAGAGCTGCTCTCTTAGCATCTTTCAAATATAAAATATGGTATTATTAATTATAGTCATAATACTGTACATTACATACTTCATGAGTTATTTATTTTATACAAGGAAGTTTGTACTTTTTAACCCCTTTCACCTATTTTGCTCACCCCGGGCAACCACCAATCTGTTCTCTGTATCCATGAGCTTGGTTTTTAGTTTTTGTCTGTCTTTGTTTTTTTACATACCACATATAAGTGAGATCATACAGTATTTGTCTTTCTCTGTCTGACTTATTTCACTTAGGATAATGCCCTTAAGGTCCATCTATGTTGTCTCAAATGGCAAGACTTCCTTCCTTTTTATAACTATATAAATTTCCCTTGTGTGTGTACATATGCATGTGTGTGTGTGTGTGTGTGTGTGTGTGTGTGTGTGTGTACTGCATTTTATTTATCCATTTATCCATAGATGGACACTTAGGTTGCTTCCATATCTCAGCTATTGTAAATAGTGCTACAATGAACATAGGAGTGCATATATATTTTAGAATTAATGTTCTTGTTTCCTTCAAATAAATACTCAGAAGTTGAATTGCTGGATCATATAGTAGTTCTGTCTTTAATTTTTTGAGGAACATCCATACTGTTTTCCATAGTGGCTGCACCAATTTACACTCCTCCCAACAGTGAACGAGGGTTTCTTTTTCTTCACATCATCACCAACACTTATTATTTCTAGTATTTTTCATAATAGCCATTCTAACAGGTTTGAGGTGACATCTCATTGTGGTTTTGATTTGCATCTCTCTGATGATTAGTCATACATGTTTTCATTCTTAATGAATAATGGCCATAAGCTAGAAAAACAGTGCAAATGAATTGTAGACTTTTGCTTGATGTGAAGGAAGCAAGATGATTCTGTTCCATTTAGGACCTAAAAGAAAAGGAAAACAGTTCAGTTAACTATACCACCACCTCTTTTATTCCTAATTTGGATCACAGTGTTTTAAGTAAGAGACTGTTGTATATATGTTTACCTTTCTTAAGGCATTTTCATGGCATTGATTTTTTCACATTTTTAAGTGGCTACACAAATAGTTGAGTAGCTGAATTAACACTTCTGGAATTCTGAGTATATTAGTAAGTGTTATCTATTTATGTACATCTAGGTGCTTATTATTCCTTCTTTTCAGTTAGAGTGTGCATTTCCAGGATTTAGGGACTCTAGTTATATTTCTTCTTGAGACCCTGGGTTGTACACTCACTTTGAAAATCAATATGGCAATATGAAGTTACATGGGGGTAATGATGAAGGTGGGTCAGTGGTGAAAATAAATGGGGAGAAAACCTCCCTTACCTTTTGCTTATTTTACTAAATAACATTTGGGAATATAATATTAGGTAAATATATTCAAATTTATTCTGGATTAGAAAGTGCTAGGTAAGTGGAAAGTAAGAGGTGGCACTTCTGGCCATTTCCTTTTGATATAATATTGCCATTTTAAATAAATCTTTTGCACAAACATGTGCATATTACCTCTTACCCAGGAACATCAAAACTGAATACTTAAGTTTATATAATCAGGAAACATTTCAACTACCATAAGCCTAAGAATCTAAGACATGTTGAAATAAATAAAATACCAGTGCTCTCTAAAAGCATTAAAGAACCTCTTGCATTCAGTGTTTGCTGGAATTTGTCCTTTTTGGCATTGAAAGGAGATTATGGGCGATTATACGGTCAAAGCTTCTGGTTCTCAAATATAATCTTCAAAGGAATGCTGGTGCAGACATAGAATAATTTTAACAGACTTTGAAACATCTGGAAGCAGGGAAGAAAACTTACATAGTAACAGGAATTTTGTGAGTATTTTTTGCTTTCCTCTGTCTCTCTCTAGGAGATATACACATGATGCTTCAATGTTTGAATAGAAAATAGAGAATTGTTCTCTTACACAAAAATATTGGTAACATTTTTTTCTTAAATAATATTAAGATACATTTCAAACTTTATTTTATTCTTTATTTCAAATCCTGTAGGCTTCCTCCAACACATTCTCTTTTTTTAAACAGCTTTCTTGGGACATAATCACGTATCATTCAATTCCCTTATTTAAAACGTACAATTCAGTGTTTTACTGAGTATTTCACAGAGTTGTGCATTTATCACTACAGTCAAATTTAGGACATTTTCATTACCCCCAAAAGAAATCCTGCACTCCTTAGTCTTCATCCCCAAACCATCCCCACCCTCCTATACATTTTTATCCCAGGCAACCACAGATCTATAATCTGTCTTTATAAAGTTGCCTTTTCTGAACTTTTCATGCACATGGAATTGTACAATATGTTGTCCTTTGTGACTGGCTTCTTTCACTTAGCATAATATTTTTAAAGTTCATCCATGTTGTAGCCTATATCAGTTCACTGTATGCTTTTACCACATTTTGTTTATCCATTCATCTGCTGATGACCATCTAGGTTACTTCCATTTCTCGGTTATTGTGAATAATGCTGCTGTGAATATGAGTGTGCAAATGTCTATTTGAGACCCTGTTTTCAATTCTTTTGGATATATACACAGAATTCCGGTCATAAGGTAATTCTATTTTTAATTTTTGAGGACCACCATACTGCTTTCTAAAGCAGTTGTACCAATTTCAAATCCCACTAGCAGTGCACAAGGGTTCCCTTTGATCACTTTTAAATTGGGTTATTTATCTGTTTATTATTAAGTTGTGATATATTAAAAATATATTTCCAACACATTCTTAAATAAAACCACTACATGGATTAATATAGTATTTGTTATAACTAAGGGTATAAGCTCTAGTTCTAGAATCATAGTACAAACTCTGGCCTTGGATGAGCTATGTCACCTCTCTATCTCCCCTTTTCCTGTTCTGTGAAATGGAGATAATAATAGCACATAATCATAGGTTTGATTTGAGGGTGAAATCAGGCACTTAATGGCACACAAAACAATGACTGACAAATGATAAGTACTAATACTTGCTAGTTATTACAATTATAATAATGTTATTCTTTCAGACATGAGCATCAGATTGTTTTGACAACTTGATCTCTGTGGTGTGTTTATACATCTTTGTGTACATTTTCAGTGAGTGGTAAATCCTTTAGTGGTTTCTGTTCTTGTTGTTGTGCATAGCTGGTGGTGGGAAGACGCACCCCTGCACAGCTTGCTGCCTTCCTCATCATGGCTAATAGTTCCAGAGTTTCAAAAGAATACAAAAGACAAGAACAGAGTTGTTTTTTGTTTTTTATAATTTCTATTATAGTAAATTCCAAGCATGCAAAATTAGAGATAATGATTGAAGTAACCCTATATACCTATCACCCAGATTCAACAATGATCAACAGTGGCAAACAGTGTTAGAATAAATAATGTGCAGACATAATGAAAATATCCTGACTCAAGACTGAACAGGTTTAGTTTCCCATGTATTTTTTATGTACCTCTTGTTGTATTAAAATTTCCTGTATCTCTATCGCAAAGAAATGTGTTTGCTGATGTTGTTCTGTCTTTGGACAGAAGGTGGGAGAAAACAAATTTTCTGAAAGCAGAGTCAATTTTTACTGGAAAATGAAATGTTAAATTATAAGTTTTTAAAATTGTTTCACTTTGAAAAGCTGGTTCTCTTAATAAAACATGTTGATCTTTCATCATCATAATAACAATCATAATATTACCTATAAATATTGATCACATACTATGAACCAGGCTCAACATCATCTCAATTCTCACAGCAATCCTATTAAAGACTACTATAATTATATAGATGAATAAATTGAGGCTTATTCTTAGTTATAAATTGTCCAAGGCAAGTGACAAGACTAGAACATAAATAGAGGGCTGTCTCTAGAGATTACTTCTAAGCACTATAATGTATCTAAAAACATTTTACAATCTTTAGCCTAATAATCTAGGAATAGGAAGGCTATGAAATATTACTTTATTTAAAAATAAAGTTTTTTATGTATTTATCATTTTAATTATACCTGCAATGATATAAATCTAAAAACTATATATATATATAGGCTAGGCCAGCTGCTGCACTAATAGATCCAAATATTAAGATCCCACATGCCGCGGAGCGGCTGGGCCCGTGAGCCATGGCCGCTGAGCCTGCGCGTCCAGAGCCTGTGCGCTGCAACAGGAGAGACCACAACAGTGAGAGGCCCACGTACCGCAAAAAAAAAAACAAAAAAAAAAAACCGATTCCAAAAAATGACTAAAGTATTTTGTACATTTTTATTCAGAATAATAATAAAGGTATAGCTCATATTGATCAATTGCTTACTGCGTACTAGGCTGATCATCTCATTTAATCTTCACGATAGCTCTATGAGTTAGATGACCAATATTGTCTCCTTATAGAGGTGGATTTTGAGTCTCAGGTTATATATCTTACCTGAGGGCACAAAGATAGGATATGGCAGGACCAAGATATGGATGTGCTTCTGACTACCATGGTGCTTTTCAAAGCACTTGTAGCAATCTAGGAATAAGAATGTCATATAGGTAGGGCTGCTAGATAAAATATCGGACACTCATGCTGTACTGGGGACATGTTTGTACTAAAAACGTATTTAGTGTTTACCTGAAATTTAAATCTAACTGGATGTCTTATATTTTCATTTGTTAATTCTAGCAACTCTACATACAGGATTATAATTTAAGAGAAATAGAGAAACTGTTGATCTTGCATTACACTTTCCTATTAATGTTTAGAATAACATTACCATTGAATACTTACCACTGTGGTGTAA
The DNA here is from genome assembly GCF_949987515.2 of Delphinus delphis. NCBI lineage: Eukaryota > Metazoa > Chordata > Mammalia > Artiodactyla > Delphinidae > Delphinus > Delphinus delphis. Next base: position 27,237,833 of record NC_082699.1, read on the forward strand.
TTAACTATAGACATCCTCACATGGGGAAAGTAGTGGGATAAATCTGTCTTGATTATATTATGGGAGAAAAATGTGTGCTTAACTTCCCCGAAGGAGATGGCTAGGGTTAGAAGCCAGGTGCACTCATCACTAGATCATCCATAATGTTGCATAAACTAACTTTAATATGAAATATCTTAATATTTAACATTAAATGTATATCAGGGCAAATTTTTATATTGTTATTGAGTTCCCTTTACTCATGTGTGATATGCATTATTTTATTCATTATATATTAAAAATTATTTGAATATTACACTAGGTACTCTAAGATATATAAGTGAAAATTAACATTATCTCTGATTCTTTACAATGTGAATAATTTATTATCCAAACTGGACACTATTGAGAAATAAAAGGATGCCCTTAATAATTATTCCAAGACAACAGGTGAAAATTGGACAGTCCTGAGAAACTGGGACAAATAATCACTTTGTTGGGCCAGCTTTTTTTAAGATTTGGGATCATAGACTCTTAGAGGAGGAAAGCAATCACAGACTTAATTTACTGTAATATTATATTAAAGTGAGAAATCTGAGGGCCAGAGAAAAAAACAATATTCTCTATAGATTAATGATTCTTATTCAAGTTGATGGCATTTTTAAATGAGTGATTAATATGACAATTTTGCCATCAATTCACTGCACTACATGGGACATAGGATCATTATATTCTAAAACAATATTAACATCAGCTAAGACTCTAAAGGCCAGAATTAAATCTTTCACATTAATAACAGATATCTGTATTAATTCCTTTAGAACACAAATTCACTTCTTCTAAACCTATTAAGTATGTGTTATGTGAAGTTTATTTTATATAAATATATTTTCATCTTATAGTCCAGACTATATTTTTTATATCCTAATGATTCTATGTTGTAGAACAAATGGCATGTCTCTCTTTGACAGACCATAGAGCTGAACCAAGAAATGGCCAAGCCGCAGAAGCTCCATTAATACGGTCTCTGGTAAAACATAAGGGCAGAACACATCTTTGGTGTTTCTAGAGATAGTTAAATATGAATTTCACTTGAAATTACTATACTATTCTTTGAGTGTCTACCATATGCCAGACACAGGTTATTAATTGGTAAACAAAAAAATACTCTCTGAAAATTTATCCCCTGATTAACATATATTTAAGCTTTCTCCTTTGTCTACAATAATGTAAAGGGAAAGACAGTATTAAGTGATGTTAAGAATCTGCACCCTAGAACAAGACTACCTGGTTTCAATTCCTGACCCTGTTAACCTACTACAGTGATATTATGTTAACTTTTTGAGCACTTTATAGATTAAGCCAAAAAAAAAATGATTTAATAAGAGCCACTCCCTGTGTTTCATTAAAGTGTGTTTATTTTACTATTGTCCTCTTCTTAATGCTTAAAGAAAATATTCCCCAAGTATTTAAGTTGGAATTTTAAAGTGTATATTAGAACAGAGCAGGAGAATACAGTTATTTTCTGCTTGACAGCTTATGATATACATACAAAATGAGAAAGGAAATAAACTCTAGGATGAATCTTATTTCAGTAAGTTATAGCTTTTTTACTGAAAGTGGGAGATTTTTTTTTCGAAAACAACACCCAAGATCAATAAATGCTCTTATTCTAGGTTTAGAAACTAAGATAATATTTTTTTTCAAAAATTTCTTGAAAATGAAATAAACATATGGATGGGAATTTGGCAATAACCAGAACAGACTTTTTTTTCAAAAAATGTATCTTGTTTTCAGAATGAGCAAGTCAAATATTTTATGCTTGACTTTTTCCGATGCTCCTGTCATTGAGGATACTTACTCCAGCATCTGTGCTTTCCACTGCCATTCCTGAACTGCAGAACATTATTAGAAAAAAAATAGAAGAGCTTGCTGATGGGGTCCACTACCTACGAAGCTTCAGGTTAACTCTCAACTGGTATTTCACAGTCTTTTTTCTTTCTTTCGTTCTTTCCTTTTTTCATTTTCAACAACTTAATTTTGTTGTCCTTTCAGTGGCTTTTCCAATATTTCACTATTCCCATCAGTTTCACCACACTTTTTCTATTCCCTCTCCCTCTAAACCAGGTGATCTCAAGCTCCTTAACTTAAATGGGGATTGTTGAACTCTCTTCACTTTTTTCCTGGTTTTGTTCTTTAGAACAAGCAGTTCAGTTCAACAGTTTCCACCGTCTGTCTGCAAGTTACTGTGGCAAGCACAGTCCTCACCATTATGAGGATTAAATGAGATGATCCATGTAAAGCACTTAGCATAATGCCAGGCACATAATAATAACTATTATTTCTCTTTTACCCTATTAAATAGTGGGCAAAGATTCAGCTACGGATTATTTGTTTAAAAACTTTTCCTTCAGTTGAAATACTTGCCTTTGAAAACAAGGTATTTTTACAACTGTTGGAAATTGCCATATGTCATCTAATATCCAAAAATAACTGCATAAAATAGTGGTTAGGGGGCAAGAGCCAGACTCCCTGGGCTCAAATCCCCTCTTTGTCACAAGCTATGGGACGAATATCCAGGTACTTAAACTTGCCTGTTTCCTCACTGATTAAGATGGGTTATAAGAGAGTCTATGGCCAGTGTAATAAAGAGGAGGAAGAACATTAATATATGTAAAGTGCTTATAAGTACCTGCATGTGCTAAACACTCAAAAATGTTAGCTATGACTAGTTTCACGGTATTCAACATTCATTATTTCAGCAAATATATTGAATCTTTAATCACTGTGATTTATTTTAGAACACAAGGCAATTTAAAATATATTCCTTCTAAGGAGGAACAAATATTAACGAAATAAATACAAAAATACAAATAAAACTACAAACTATATTAAGAGTTAGGAAAGAAAACATCCAGTGGACTGAGGGAATCTGATTGACTATGGAAAATGGAGAAAGTGTGCAATCCTAAGGATGAGTAGGTGCTTTACTTGAATTTTATTTTATTTTGTTTTGATAGAGGTAATGTTTTATTTTCTGAATATAATAAAATCTAAAGCATTATCTATGTTGTTTATCTGAATGTTCACTTAGAGTCTTCTCACATGGATCCTAGATTGTCCTTTATTAAGGAAAGCAGGACATTTTTGGTCTAGAGAGATTTTACTGTGGGTTTTGTTTATATCACAAGTGAATTGCAGATCCCAAAGTCTTTTACATTGTAAGATGATATTAGTAGTTGGGATACTAAGGTCCCAGTTTTACTCTTTTAATAACCTTCTAATTATAGATTTATTTTCCTTTAATTTCAGCCTTTATATTAATGATAAAAGTAATCTGCAATCTCTCTGAAATAACTTTTAGGCTAAAAGCAATTAAGTAGATATCTTCTGGGCTCCTTAGAGAGAAAATAGATTAGACATGCAGGAAAAACTTTGTCATTAAGGGCCCAGGTAACTGTAGTCCTCTAATAGTACAAGGAATTGGGCTCAAGTAGTGGCATATAGTATAAGGTAAAAACATTTTGATCCAAAATTCCAAGTTGCGTTCATAATTGGTGAACTTACCGAGAGGTTATGAAAGCAAAACCGTACAGACTTTGGAGGATTAGGTGGCAAGTTCACTAAAAGGAAAGGCAGGAAGAGGAATCAAAAAGAAAGAATGAAACAGAGAAGAAGTAAAAGGGTTAACAAAGGTCTTGCTAAAGAAATATTTACTAGAATTCCTTTCTCACTGCTATTTTATAACACTAATTATATGTATTACTAATTATATAAATACTAAGTAAGTAATTATGTACTGAAAGTTTTCTAGTTCTTCAAAATCCATTATCAAAATTAGAAGTCTCCAACAAGACTGTCATGTTAAGACCAAGAGAAAGTCCTGGGAATATAAAAAAAATTAGGTATTTTAAATATTTTCAGATATTTTCAATATTTTTTAAGTTATCCATTTCTCAGTTATTGTTATACCTTGTGTAACATTTTCATTAATTTAAAGATTATAAATGAATATTATGTTTATTTATTTAGAAATATTACAGTTTTTGGGGGGAAAGTAGGTATTATTCTAACTGGACACTATATGTTTGCAGAAGAAGGAAAAAATATCCCTCTTCTTATCAGACACAGCTATACTGATACCCAAATAATACGTTTAGAAATGTTTTTGGATGAGCAGCTTAATTTATTGGATATTCTAAGATCTTTCACTGTAAGTTTTGCAAATGAAAAAGGAGAATTTGTCTCACTTTGTCTCATTTTTTCATGATTCTCTGGAATGTATTCCTTGTAAAAAGCCTTATATTTAAAGTTGTCAAACACAGTTGATCTTCAATTAGAACATGCATAAAGTGCAAATTGTTGTAATATCTATCTTATGCTCTACTCAAAATGAAGGAGAAATGCATAAGGTTTTATTTGAATTGAATAGACAGTCTTCATTTTACAAATGATTTGCATATAGAATGAGTGTTATTATAGGGAGTTACTAATGTAATCAAGAAGATCAGTTTCTTGTTCTCTGTTTTAAGTCATGATCCAAATCTTTCATCAAGTATGTAGCTTAGAGTTTCCTGATTGGAATGTATTATTATTTCTAATCTTATTTTTCTTTGTATGTCTTATATGTCAGTGGGGTTTTCTACCTATTGAAAATCTAATTTTTGTATGCTAGATTTTTTATTATATTTAATGTAGTCTCAAATCCTTTTAAGTAAAGAAATCTTAATATGAATTTATAAAAGAATGTAATTAAACATAGCTTCTAGTGTGTTAAAAAAAAATGGTTGCACCATGTTCCTCCCTTTTTGTCCCCTATGAGATTTATTTTCTCATAATCTCATAATAACATTTTACCACTTTGTAAATTTTCTTGAAAATTATATTCAACTCTGTTGATATAATTTTACATCAATGGTTATTCTTTGTAGTAAAGAAACATTAACAATATTTTTGCTGTTTTCATTCACTTTTGGTCTATTCTTTTCTTTTTTTTTTGCGGTACGTGGGCCTCTCACTGTTGTGGCCTCTCCCGTTGCGGAGCACAGGCTCCGGACGCGCAGGCTCAGCGGCCATGGCTCACGGGCCCAGCCGCTCCGCGGCATGTGGAATCTTCCCGGACCGGGGCACGAACCCGTGTCCCCCGCATCGGCAGGCGGACTCTCAACCACTGCGCCACCAGGGAAGCCCTTGATGTATTCTTGATGGTCCTCCTTCTATTTTAGTCATAATACATTAATGTGAATTTCCCAGGAGAAAGTTTGCTGAAAATAGCCTCTCATCATATATGACTGTGGCTTAGAAAGTTTACTTATGTCTGTGTTTCAAATGGCTAAATGTCCTTGGTTTCTATAATGGCAGGAGAAGGGCAGCAAATGAAGAGGTAGACCAAATGTAACAGACTGATGCAAAACATAGTTAGATCTTGTATCAGTCTATTATTCCTATGTTTTTGTACTTTTCACTATGATTTTATAGCATCCAAGGTAAATGATTTTGAGTATAGTTGATGTGCAGACTTTTTAAGATTCAACTACCAACATTTACATTATCATTAAAAATGTAATAAAGTTCAGGTGCCATTTTATCACTACAAGTGAAGTGTCTGAATATCTGAAAAGAAGTAACTTTTGTTTCTTTGTTTGTTTGAATTTTTATAGCTTGCTGGTGTTTATACTTTATTTTCCCTCAAAATAATAAAAAGTGTTGTCCTGGGAGAGACCTTAGAGGTCCATACTGAAACCCAATTATGTGGCCTAGGAAATCTGGAATAAGAGAGGTGATTGTAGTGCTTCTGTGTTCTGGTTTCCATCCCAGTACTATACTGGTTCTCATCTCTGGATGTATATGGTAATCATCTGAAGCTCTTTAAACAAGATTAGACCTATACCCTAGAAACACTGAAATCCAAGATTCAGAATGGGTCCTAGGCATTCCTAATTTTTAAATCTATAGGTGATTGTGATGGACTGTAAGACTGAAAACATTTATTTCATACATTTAATTTTCCAGAAAGAATATAGGACTCAAGTGATTTCTTACTAGCAGAATTGAAATTAGAATTAGGCTACTTGATACTACCTTCACTATAAAATACTGTCTCTGTTTTTAAAGAATGGAAGTATTCTATTTGGAGACACATTTTCAGTTTAACCATAAACTTGGTAAACAGTTTCCTTGCCTGGATCCACCAGCCCTCTCTGCAATTCTAACTGAATTGTTAAATTCCTCTGTGTCCTAGAGGCACTGTGTCCTTATGTGCAGACCATATCTAGAAATGAAAACTGATATTCTTGTATAGTTAACAAAAATAAATTACTGAGTTGCCATGGCAATATTACTTAATCTTTTAATTTTGTGTATCTTTGTGTGTAAATATAGAATTTTTATGTGTAATTTTTTTAGGAAATGCACTGATTCTCTGTTATCAACACACTTCTTTCTCATTTATTCATTCATTCACAAAGTATTAAACCTTTAACACATCTGTTACTCTCGGATACCAACGTCGGTCATCAGACTTTTTCAATGCCAACAAAACTACATGATTAAGGATCATTTAAAGATGAATTAAAGTTTATAGATATCTTTGTATCATACAAATGTACTGCTTATTTGGCACTTTGAGATTTCTTATATAGTAATCACCCTTTGTCAGTGAAAGATATTCTGTTCTTCATATATCTGCTAACTTTTTATTCACTCAATATTTATTGAGCATTCATTATGTACCAAATACAACCTAGGAACTGGGAATACAAGATGAGCAAAATTATACCTCATTCTGGTCCTCATTATACATAAGAGCTACTGGTTAAGACAGACATGAAATATAACAAATAAATGTAGAATTCAACCTGTGATAAGTGCAGTAGCCCAAGGAGCTAAGCTAGTCTGTGGTAGGAGTCGGGCTGGATGAAGGATCAAAGGAAGGCAAGGCTTCCCTGGGACGGTGGCACTTAAGTAATCTTCAGATGATAAGGAGGCATTAAACAGGCAAAGATGGGATCGAACCTGTGTTCCCTGCATCAGCAGGTGGATTCTTAACCACTGTGCCACCAGGGAAGCCCCCAATATTGTTTATTCTTGGACCAAGTTACAGAAAAATGAATTCTTGTGAATGCATAACCTAGGAAAACACTGCTTTCTTAGATGTTTTATATAATTTCTTGCTATAGAGCAATAAGCCGCCAACCAACCAATCAGTGTTTAATCTTTTTCCTTCCCTTTCTTCCTTTTCTTCTTTCAAAGAAATATTTGAATATTCATAGAATGTCTACACTGTGCCTGGCCGAATGCTAGGCAATGACTACATGGCAGTGAAAGAGGAAGAGGAAACAAAATGAATTTGAGGATGCTTTTGAGACAGCGTAGGAACAGCTGTAATATGTGCACCAATTAGGAAAGGAAAAATAATATTTTTAGAAACATTCCTGGAGAGTAGTTTCCATTTCTTGGTGTTCCAAAAATATGAACTGAAAAATTCTATTCTTCCAGATTCTTTATGCCCAAAGCTCCAAAAACCATTTTGACAAGGTAGGGTAGAAATTAGAAAGTCCAAATTAGAATACACAGTATTCAGTAGAAGGAAGAAGAATGCTGGGAACAACCTCTTGTAAAGCCTGGACTATTTTCTTTTGATAGTGACACTACTTTTCTTTTGGGTTGCAACAAAATTCAAGGGGTAGAAATAGTATCACAAAATCAGAAGTATTTTGTGTCCTTTTTCTTGTGTGACATGCTTTCCTAGGTGAATTGAGTTTGTCATGTTCCTCATTGCTGGGACCATAGCCATCTTTCTTTCTTACTCTCACTGCATGGTATGAGATTGCTACCTTCAGATACCTAGTTGGGAAGGGGGAATGGGTTCTCTCTATGCTAGATTCCCCACACATGTATCATGATATCTCAGGGGAAAAGAAATAGGCAAGACAAAAGGCCCAGCCCAGAGACACACTTCATGTTGATATGTATCTTGCCCAACTATCCAATTCTCTCTTTTCTCCATGAACTCCATTCTGCTTTAGCAAACTCACTCTTTGTCATCACTTCTGGTTTTGCTTCCATTGTTCTGCCTGGAACTCACTGTCTCTCCAGTCTTTTCAACTCCTTTATCCAGTTCTGCACTTGTAGCACCATCCTTCCTACCTTCCTTAATCTAATAGACTTATTTGTCTAGTCCTATACAGAGATGCCTATCAAAATTGATAATTCAAATTATGATCGTAACTTTTACATGTTCTTCAGCATCTTCTTGTCTGATTTTGCAAAACAGCAATTCAAAACTTTTCCCTCCAGCTAATTATCAAACTCGATGTCCTATCCTGACTCCAGTGGAAATTTGATCAGCCTAACGGTGGGATCCAATTGCAGGATCAGTTGTTAGGAAGCAAGATTTGTGTGTGTGTGTTGGGGGGGGTGCGGTGCTTGGAGAGTAACATCAGCAATTGACAACTTGAGGTGAGAGGTAAATCTGGGTTTGGTTGCTTGCATTGCAGCACGTGTGCAGTCTCACTTGGGGCAGTGAAACTGGGAAATAAAGCATATCCATCTATCTCTCTCTCTCTCTCTCTATCTACCTATCTATCTTTCAAAGTATAAAGAAATTCAGGATAACAGTATATATTTTTTTACTTATCTTTGGCTGAAAATCTCTCCAAATATCTTCCTGAACTGAGATCCAGGGCCATTTTACTAATTTTGAAGGCCCATTTACTAAGATAAAAAACAAAGAGGAATTTCACCTTGGTTATTCAAAATGGAAAAGAGCAACTGGGTATGTGGGAGAAGACTGAGTGTTAAAAGCACATTAACAGGATGGTACGTACCACTGTTTGCCTCAGCAGTTAGAATAGGCTGTCAACCAGAAGTCCAGACTTTGCCTCAGCGCCCCCGTCCTTTCTCCTCACTCTCTCCAGAGTCTTTTTTGTATAAAGAAGCTGATAGTGTAGTGTTCTTGTTGTACTTTATTTAGGAATGGCTCTCAAATTTAGACTTCCACAGAAGCACCTGGGGAACTGGGTAAAATGATGATTTCTGGACTGCATCCTACAGATTTAGATTCTGAGCTGGCCCAGTAGTCTACGTTTTAATTAAACATTCTGTGTTTCTCTATTGCTACTGTTCCAAAAATCACATTTTGAGAAAACATTGACCTACATAATGATGTCCAAACACATTTACATGAAACAAAAGACCTTTTGAAGTCCATTCTTTATTATCATTTTCTGCTATCTGCCCTTAAATATTTTGTGCTTATGTATATTACTTGTCTTCGCATGTTCTCTCTCCACTCTGTATGTATGTATACATATGTGTATATATACATATACGAACAGACGTAGAAAATCGTTCCAGATACTTTGCTCATATTGAAATTATTTTAAAAATGAAGATTTCTGTAGAACATATAAACTCTTAAATTATTATTTATACTTTCCTTTAAAAAACATATTATTATTTCTCAAAGCTAATATTAAACTAAAAAGACATTCAGGTGGCCAGATGGTCATTGATCATAAGAGCTTTTCCACATTCGTAAAATTTCCATCACTTCTAAGGAGTCCCGCATGTATTTTGGCTTCATTCTAACATGGGCTGTGAAAAATTGGTTTCAGTTCAGATTTAGAGTTTAAATGATTTACTTCCTTTTGTCTTATTTAGAATACAGCTAGTCAGAAATGGCTCATGGTTAAACAAAATCTTAAACACAGAGCTCTTGTTCTAAATGGATTTAGTCAGCCTTAATCCAATTAAAGATTTCTCTCTTTCTTTGACCCTTTGTCAATGTCTTTGCTTATTGCTTCCAGAAATTAAGTTAGAAATTTTGCTATAATATCTCTATCAATTTCGACCTTTTTTTATTTGCTCACAATACATGCTCACATGTGCACAGACACGCATAGAAACACACAATGTATTCATGAGATGAATTCAGAAAGATAAAATATATAAGTGGGAAGTTACCTGCTATCATTACCATAGGACCTTCTACTTTAAATCTCCTAACTTATCTAAAAAACTAGAAATTAAATACGAAGGAAATTAAGTGTTGGTTATGTCTACTAAAACGTTACAATTTATAATTCATAAACCACTTTTAAGGTAGAACAAATACTATTTTAAGGGAGAAATTGCCTATTGATCAATTTTTCTTCTCTTATATATTTTTTTGTGTTTATTTTCACATGAAAGATTTATGGGGGTTTCTTTTCTGTTTGTTGTAACAAAATTTATGGCCACTTTTTCTTATCCAAAGAAATCCAAGAAAAGCGAAACAAAAACAAAACCCCTTTTGATAAGAAACGCAGAGTGCCTGAGTGAGAGGTGTAAGGAAGAGGTAAGAAGAATCATATTCTATGGTTTAATGCTCCGGGCTTACAAAAGCGTGGTGTTGGAATGGTAATTGGATTTCTGAGCATTGCTTTTGAGAATAGACTGCTTAAATCATTGAAAAGGAAATCATTGCAGAAAAAAAGCAGTGAAGAATTGCACAGGCTGTTTGAGTACTTACAAAATGAGAATAACATAAGGAACAATGAAGAATTGGTTTAGTGCTGTTGAGATTTGACATCTTTAAAAACCTGATATTTTAGCTGTAGTTTTGATATTTATTCTATTGTTGAATATAGTTCCAATGTATTTTGGACCAATATATAAATGAGAAGTGAAATAAATGAGACCTTTTAAATGTTTTTAAAGAAAAAAACAACATTTTTTCCTCCAAAGGCTACCTTATACTTCTGCATGAAAAATAGATGTGGACAAGTATACATCTCTATTTTTAGTTTGTTTCACATGTTTACCGCTGAGGCAGTTTAATTGCTTTTCTTAAAATGTTAGGAGATTCTTAGGTCCCCGAACTTTCATGTTAATAGAGTGGCTGGCACAGAGGAAGCATTTCCCGTTTATTTTAATGTGTGTCGGGGGTGGGGTGGGGCTTAGATGATGGAGGTGGAGGAAAATCTAGATATCAGCCTCTTAAAATCTCCAATTAAATTTCCCATCAGCAATTTTAAGTAAGACATGACATTTACTAGGCAAATCGAGTTTAAGACATGTCCCCTAGCCCCCTTTTCAACAATACTCACTATCCTTGTATGGATAGCATGGACATGGGCAAAACTCTTACCTTCAGGTAACTTAAGTGTATGACTCCCACCCCAGATTTTAACATTTCGCTGCAAAATAAGCAGGAGGAAATGACAAAAGGCAAAGCACAGATTTCTGCAGAGAGTCTGTTGTGCCATTTTTCATGGAGATTGTACAGTGCAGATTTTCACTTCTCCTTGTTAGATTTGCCACAGTAGGGACATTTGTTTAGTGCACACTCTGTGCTAGACGGTCTGCTAGTTACCTCAGTTCTATATTTACTGTGCTCTCCCCAACAGCCTTTTCCTTCTTTTACAGTGAGAGAATGGAAAACCCAGATAGTGACGAAACTTTCTCAGGGATGCCATAGCTTAGATTTCATTCCACTTTTACCTGCCTCAAAAGCCCTTCTTTCCCTCTATCATGCTATCATATATATTAAGCATTAGTTATATTTGAAGACAGTTTTGTCTTTGGGGAATATTCACTGCTTTTTGGAGATCCTTTTTATATCTATACTCTGTTGTGAAGTTCAAGTGCAGATGTACTTTTCTTTTTGTTCAAAGTGTGGAAGGAAAGTCACTGACAAAGTGGTAATGCACAGAGACTAGAAGAACATTCTTATTCTCCACCCGAAACCCAGCTTTAGAGAGACAGTAAGAACCACTGTGAGAAAACCAGTGAGTGTCAGTGGCTTCCTCTAGTGTAAAATTTGAAATTATTTCATGAAATGATTTTCAGGGAGGAAATTTTAGAAATTAGGAGTTTCATGTTTTATCTGTAAACGATCAGTTCAGGTCAGGGTTTAAGTGCATAAATAACCAGCATTAGAGAGTTACCCATTTGAACCAAACATTCAAAATACACTTTTCTCTTTTTCCTAAGTAGTATGTTTGGGCTTTTTTATTTATCAAAAAATATTCTCAGGGTGTAAAATCAAGATAACTTTGTAAAAATCATGTAAAATAATTAATTATGTAAAAAGCTATTTTATAAAATCATACAGCATAAGACACAAATTTACTCTTTTTTTTTGCAGTACATGGGCCTCTCACAGTTGTGGCCTCTCCCGTCGCGGAGCACAGGCTCTGGACGCACAGGCTCAGCGGCCATGGCTCACGGGCCCCCAGCCACTCCGCGGCATGTGAGATCTTCCCGGACCAGGGCACGAACCCGTGTCCCCTGCATCGGCAGGTGGACTCTCAACCACTGTGCCACCAGGGAAGCCCTGTATTTTTTAAAATAAAATTATGAATAACTGTTTTGAATTTTTTAATATTGTAAGCATTATTTATTATAAAATTTCCTTACTGGATAGATTCAGACTATGTAAATAAAACATATATAAATTACTTACTTTCAAAGCAGATTAGTGATCAAGGAAATGTTCCTCTAGCATGTTTCTTTTAATTTATTTATTTTTTATTTTTGGCTGTGTTGGGTCTTCGTTGCTGCACGCAGCCTTTCTCTAGTTGTGGTGAGCAGGGGCCACTCTATATTGTGGTGCACGGGCTTCTCATTGTGGTGGCTTCTCTTGTTGTGGAGCACAAGCTCTAGAGCGCAGGCTCAGTAGTTGTGGTGCATGGGCATAGTTGCTCTGCGGCATGTGGGATCTTCCCAGACCAGGGCTCGAACCCGTGTACCCTGCATTGGCCAGCGGATTCCGAACCACTGTGCCACCAGGGAAGCCCTAGCATGTTTCTTTTATAACTGGGGTTAGTTTCATGTGTTTCTAACTGTGCCCTGAGATGGGACAGTGCCTGCCACAGCATCGAAGTAGCATGTAACTAGGTTTCATGATGTCACATTTACTTTCTGTGTGATATGAGGCTTATCAGTTAACCTCTCTGAGCATGAGCTTCTCTTGTTTAAAGTAGGGCTTTAATGTCTGTCTCATAACAATTGCAGGAGGAATTAACTTACCAACGTAGTAGTACAGTGATGGTAGCTGGCATACTAAGTACTTAGCACTGTGTCCACAATCTCCTCATCTTTACAGGAGTTAGTATATTTACCCTCAGAACAACCTTGTAAAGTATGTCTGTACAGTTCACCTCCCTTTACATATGAGAACACTGACGGGCAGAGGGGGAGGTTACACAGCAGAGTAGTGTCAGAACCAGCGTTGGAAGCCAGATGCTTTGACTCCATAAATCAAAGTACTATGTACTTGATCAATTTAGTATGCTGACTCCCACCACCTACAACACACCAAATTTCTCTTAAAAATATCCCTATCGGGCTTCCCTGGTGGCACAGTGGTTGAGAGTCTGCCTGCCAATGCAGGAGACATGGGTTCTTTCCCCGGTCCAGGAGGATCCCACATGCCGCGGAGCGGCTGGACCCGTGAGACGTGGCCACTGAGCCTGTGCGTCCGGAGCCTGTGCTCCACAACGGGAGAGGCCACAACAGTGAGAGCCCCGTGTACCGCAAAACAAAAAACAAACAAAAAAAACCCTATCTATCTATCTATCTATCTATCTAGTTATGTGTTGAATTGTGTCCCCCAAAATGATATGTTACAGTCCTAACCCCCAGTACCCCAGAATGTGACCTTGTTTGGGAAATGGGTCATTGGAGATGCAATTGATTAAGATGAGGTCTTACTGGAGTAGAGTGGACCCCTAATGCAACATGATTTGTGTCCTTACAAGAAGATGATGTGAACAGACAAAGGAAAATGCCATGTGAAGATGGAGGCAGAGACAGAGGCATGCAGCGCCAAACAAAGGAAAAGCAAGGATTGTGGGCCACCCCCAGAAGCCAGAAAGAGGCAAAAGAAGACTACCCAGAGTGTCAGAGGGAAGATAGCTCTGCTGACATATTGATTTTGGACCTTCAGTCTCCAGAACTATGAGACAATAAGTTTCTGTTGTGTTAAGCCACCTAGACTTTTAGTTTGTGGTCTTCCTGATAGGACTTCTAGGAAACGCATATATAATAGTTACATAATATTTATATAATATTATATATGTGATTGTAAGCAATGTGTCAGTGTAATAATCACTCCATAAATGTTTATTACTATCTTTTTATAGGTTAGTGGTATGGGAATCTGTGCTTATGGCGACCTTAAAAGAAAAACCTCTTCCTATATATCATTTTCTAAAGTTAAAAATCTATAAAACCTTGGAATTCTTGTATACTTCATCAGGAGACAGATATATATCTCTGTGGACACAGGTGTTTCTTTTTCCTTCAGCCTAGTAGCAAATGTACCCAGAACTTGCACTTATTATTTATGGCACCCAGGTGGGCCTCTATATGGCTGTGCCGTATTTATTTTTATTCCATCTATGTTATTTTTTTTTCTGTATTTAGACTGTAAATTCTTAGAGAGGAGGGATTATATTTTGTACTTTTGTAAAATACATAACACCTAAAACAGAATGATGTTTATACATGGGGTATATTTTCTTTTTCAAATTTTGAACCACGACAAGAACTATTCTTTCAATCGGTGATGTTCACATTGGATGTTTGTAAGTGGGAACCACCATTGTTCAGCTCAATGGTGTCTTTTGTTCTCAAGGAGAACATTGCAAGAAGGTATACTAGTGTGCTAGGGCTGCCATAACAAAGTACCACAGACTGTGTTGCTTAAAACTGCAGAAATTTATTTCCTTACAGTCCAGGAGGGTACTCTGAGATCAACATGTTGGCAGGGTTGGTTTCTTCTGAGGCCTCTCTCCTTAGCTTATAGATTGGCCATCTTCTGTGTTTCCACATGCTCGTCCTCTGTACATGTCTGTGTCCTAATTTCATCTTCTTACTACTAGGGACACCACCTTAATGACTTCATTTTAACTTAATTACCTCTTTTAAGACCTGATATCCAAATACAGTCACACTTTGAAGTCCTGGTGGTTAAGACTTTAAAATATAAATTTTGGAGGGACACAATCAGTCCCAAACAGAAGGCATGAAATAGCTTGTGTCTGTATGGATTTTTAGCTGAGGACCTACCTAGCTTTCGAAAGCCCTAAGAAATATTTGAAAGTAGAATTGATATGGGTAGCTAAGACGTTTCTTTAAAAGCAGATTTAGTACCATTTCAACAAAAGTCAATGTATATTAGTAATAGAATTGCTTCTCAACCTGGTAATTTTTTTTTAAGTAAGAAAAATATGTATATTTAAGTTGAGAGATTTGAGATTTCATTTTTGTTGCTATTTATTTTGTTGAAATACCTGATCAAACTGGCAATATATGTTTTGATTTTAGTATAGTATTGGGTTGGCCAAGAAGTTCATTCAGTTTTAAGTAAAAATAAAAGACACACTTTCATATTCACCAAGAATTTTACTGAATGATGTATTCACTAACAGAACGAACTTTTTGGCCAGCCCAATACGTTTCTATTATTTCAAGTAATAATATCTCTAAAAAGTAATGAATGGGAAGGATAAACTAACATTCTGAAGATACTAATATGACTATTCTAAAAAATATGACATGACCTCTTCAGTTGCCCTCATTGGATTTTAGATGGACTAAAAATGCATTAGTCTCGGGACTTCCCTGGTGACCCAGTAGTTAAGAATCCGCCTGCCAATGCAGGGGACACGAGTTCAAGCCCTGGTCCGGGAGGATCCCACATGCTGCAGAGCAACTAAGCCTGTGCGCCACAACTACTGAACCTGCACTCTAGAGCCCTCAAGCCACAACTACAGAGCCTGTGTGGCACAACTACTGAAGCCTGTGTGCCCATGCTCCACAACAAAGAGAAGCTACCGCAATGAGAAGCCTGCACAGCGCAACAAAGAGTAGCCCTGTCTCACTGCAACTAAAGCCTGTCCACAGAAACGAAGACCCAATGCAGCCAAAAATAAAAATAATTAAATGAAATAAAATTAAGAAAAATGCATTAGTCTCTTAAAGGATGCACTGTCTCAGTTTGAGAAACTTGGAAGTGTAAGAATAACAGCTAATGTGGAAAAAAAGAAAGTCTTTACATTCTTTGATGTGTAGGATTATGTGATTCTAGGAATCTGTGATTATTTCTCTCTGTACCAGAGCTTAGTAGCCTACACGGATATTAGAATTCATAGCTTTATGTAACTCAAATTTATTTCTGTATGTGAGAAGGGATGTGATTCTCTTTCCTAAAAAACATCTAGTGTAGACATGACATTATCACTCTGTTATTGGTGGGGATGTTGCAAATCTTGGATGAAAATTTCTTCTCAAAGTGCAGATTTATGGTGCTGAGTATGTTGATTCACATCAGGCATCACCTGCAAAGAAGAATATTAAGTAATAATTTGTAGTTTTCGGAATATTTACAGAAAAAAAGAGAAAATCCCTTACTCAGAGGGGACTTTTAAATTGACTCCAGATACATTAATACATACTAAATACATAATATAAGTAAATTAGGCATGTGCTATAATTGCTTTATGCTACCTGCAATATGACAAGATTGGGTTATGTGAGGTTCTTTCCTTAGATTTTGTCATTTTTAATCTCAACATGTCATAGACCCTCTAATTTCCTTGTTCTCTAGGAATCAGATATTCAGAGCAACCACTACCATACTCACCACAGAGACTGAGGCCAGCCTGTCTTCCATGAAGCCTGGTAGCCCCTACTTACTTCTAGAACTGGCCTTTTCTTTCACTCCTCAAACTAGGCATCACACTGTGTTTTAAGGTCAGGAGCTAGTCTCCCCTACTCTTTCTTAGCACGGTATCCCCCAGACTCACTCCCTTAGAGCTGTCCTTCTAATAGAGATGCAGGATTGGATAGAGGATGCTTCCTTCTCTGGAAGCATTGCTGTGCTGGATTAATAATCTCCTTCCAGCAGTCATAGGAGTCATTTTTATTCCAGCTTTCTCCCTTTTCTCTAATGTGTTCTCCCCACTGTCCTTGTTGAGACACCCCTGTTTTATATGACATATGGTACTTGTCTAGAGGTTGCCAACTCAATTAAATGTTAATTTCAAGCCTAGGTATACATAATACAAGCAGTGGCAGAGTTTCTCATGTGCACTTTGATGTAAGCATTGTTTTAGTTTGTTTTTTTGTACCATATTATTTTGAGGGGCTCTTGTTCCTATAAGTTACTTACATCATCTGTAGTTCTGTTTTCAGGATTTTTCTTTCTGCATCATGGTGACTAGATTAATTATGATTGATATATTGTTGTTTTTTATACATATGTCATTTTATTCTGATCATAGTTTTCATTTGATTTATGTTCCTAATTTTAATAATTAAAACACAGATGACTATACAAGTATTTTCTTCAGCCAAAATTAATGTGTCAGATTCTTATGGTTACAGTAAGGAAAAATGTTTTTGAAAATGTGTTAATACTTAATTGCAATTTAAAAAATTAGCAGGGACTTCCCTGGTGGCGCAGTGGTTAAGAATTCCCCCTGCCGGGCTTCCCTGGTGGTGCAGTGGTTGAGAGTCCGCCTGCTGATGCAGGGGACACGTGTTCGTGCCCCGATCCGGGAGGATCCCACATGCCGCGGAGCGGCTGGGCCCGTGAGCCATGGCCGATGAGCCTGCGCTCCAACGGGAGAGGCCACAACAGTGGGAGGCCCAGGTACCGCAAAAAAAAAAAAAAGAATCCCCCTGCCAATTCAGTGGACACGGGTTCGATCCCTGGTCCAGGAAGATGCCACATGCCGCGGAGCAACTAAGCCCGTGTGCCACAGCTACTGAGCCTGTGCTCTAGAGCCTGCAAGCCACAACTACCAAAGCCCGCACGCCTAAAACCCGTTCTCCGCAACGAAGAGAAGCCACTGCGATAAGTCCGCGCACCGCAACGAAGAGTAGCCCCCACTCGCTGCAAGTAGAGAAAGCCCGCGCGCAGCAATGAAGACCCAATGCAGCCAATAAATAAATAAATTAATTAATTAATTTAAAAAATCAGCTGATTGGCTATGCTAGATTTATACTTGCTAATCCTGCACTCATGAAAACCAATAATCTTCACTTGTTTAGCCTCAATTTCAAACTTTTCAAGGTAGCAATGCATAATGATGTATGCAGTCATAGTTACTTTCAGAAACAAATTTTAAATCAGTACAGTATATGATAGAATGAATATTAACTCATAATATCTCCAAGTTATGTTATTTTACATTTTTAAAATATATTTTAAAATATATTTTAAAATTTATAAATTAAATTTATAATTAATGCAGAAGGTAGGAATTTACTATGAAATTTTATGAGAGAGAAAAAGCTTACAGCATTTCATATACAAGTGACTTTACATATTAGAGCTTTAGGTAGGTAATCATTTGGAGTATTTATTGACCAACACTAGTGATATTTATTTTCAGGACTTGGAACACATACATTCTTCAAGGACTGAAAAAAGGTATGTATTTGTTAATGATAAAAGTGATCTCTTTTATGACATCTATTTTTTTTTATAAATTTATTTATTTATGATTTTTGGCTGTGTTGGGTCTTCGTTGCTCTGCGCGGGCTTTCTCTCGTTGCGGCAAGCCGGGGCTACTCTTCGTTGTGGTGCACGGGCTTCTCATCGTGGTGGCTTCTTGTCGTTGAGGAGCACGAGCTTTAGGCGCGCGGGCTTCAGTAGTTGTGGCTCACAGGCTCTAGAGTGGTGGCGCACCAGCTTAGTTGCTCCGTGGCATTTGGAATCTTCCAGGACCAGGGCTCAAACCTGTGTCCCCTGCATTGGCCGGAGGATTCCGAACAACTGCGTCACCAGGGAAGTCCCTGACATCTAAAATTTTGACATGGCCCTAACTCTGCGAGAAAAAGAATAGAAAAGTGATTTAAAAAATAAGAGCATGCGTTCAAATTCTGTTTTTTTTTTTTTTTTTTTAAATCAGTGTCTTCTGAGAAGAAAGGATAAAAATAGTTTCTACTTCTCATAGGATTATTTTGGAGGGATTGAATAAGATAATGGTACATGACAAGCACACAGGAATGCAGCTACTCTTAAAATTAATCTGCTGTATTCTCCTGTCCCTGGTGAAGACAAAGCAGTTTTCTGTCCCTCTAGTTTTACCTTTGCAAGAATGTCATATGAACGTAAATATACTGTATGTAGTCTTTTTAAAGTCTTGCTTCTTTTTTCACTTAACATTTGACATTCATCTACTTTGTTCCACGTATCAATAATCAGTTCCTTTTTATGTTGAGTAGTATTCCATTGTGTGGATATGTCACAGTTTGTTTATCCATCATCGGTTGAGGTTTTTGCATTCTTACCAGAAATAAAGGAGTGTTTTAATTGCTTGACATTTTTGCCATCATTTAGTATTATCAGGATTTCATCTAATAGTTATGTAGTGGTGATGTATTTATTTAAATAAGAAAAGTACATTTTCATCAAGCATATGAAAGTATAAAACAGTCTACAGACTAACTGGTGAATACAAATTTGTACATTTTCTTCTAAGAGAATTTCACATTTCCTCCTTTACTTCAGACTTTTCAGGAGGAGAAGCTCTGTTGAATTTCACTTTTTTCTATGAGTTTTATAAGGCTCTGTGAGGCACTCTGAAAATTCAAAATTTTATAAGAAATGGTCCCTGTCTTCAGATCGCTCATAATTTATTGGAGTTTGGAGCCCTGAATAGAGGCCTAGGACTATTTAGGAGAGAGACCACAGTTCAGCGCCGCAGTTAAATGTGTGAATTTTGTTGATCGGCCAGTATGGATTTGAAAAATGGTTGTGCTGTTTATGACCACAGGGCATAAGAGAGCTTTGAATGATCAGATTTGGACATTTAAAATTACCTTCATTTTTGAGCTAACTATAATAATACTTAATCTTTTTCAGTTTGCTTTAGAACCCTTAAATGTGGATGGTAGTGTATTCAAAATAACGGAGCAGGTAGAATGGTGAGCTGCAGGAGATAGAAGAACCGAGGAAAGAGAAAAAGGGAGGTAGAAAAAGAGAGGTGTTCTGAGTAAAACCTTATGTCTGTGCCATCTTAAATCAGCAAATTCTTTCATATTATGATTACTTAAGTACAATTCATATTCCGTTATAAGCATCAGGGTTTTTTGGGGACAAATGGGCTTTCACTTGTGGCTGTAGTCCTTCAACTGTTGACTCTGTGCTTAGAATTGCACTGCAGTCATTTGTGTGGGTTCTTGATTAAAGCATAAACAGAAACTTCCAATTGGCTTTGAAAATTCTTCTCTGGGTCAAAGTATACTCAAATGTTTTTCTCACAGATACAGGTATATGTTCCTCTAACCACCATTTAAGAATGAACTGAACATAAGCATTAAGTAGAAATACGAAAAAAAAAAAAAAACGCTTTGTAAAAAAATGCTATTTTAAACAAAAGGGAATATCACTGAACACTTGAATATTAGACAACAGCAAAAAAGGCAAAAAGAGAGAAAAGCAGGAAAAGCTATGGAAATGCATTTGAGATGTTTGTTACCCTCTTATGTGGTTTTACTTTACAAACTCTTCTGAAATTTAAATTTTCTTGGCACACACATTTTTTGAATAAATATGAGAAAAAACTATAAATATACATCACTGTGATGACACAGCTAAATTTAAGTGGTAACAAAATATATTATGGATGCTCCGTTTTTAAATTAGGATGTCTATTTTAGCACTTGCAATTTGATTCTAATTAAATGCTTCAAATTTAAAAGCTGCATATAGAATCTATTTTCCTCAAGATCCAAACCTGTACACGGCTTTTATTATTTGTTCATTCCCTTAGTCCTCAGACAATGACCATTTTTGCTTACCTTCTACATATCAAGAACTACAAAAAGCTTTGAGGCACAAAACTGAATAATATCTCCTTCCTAACCCCAAGGTGCTAACTGAAATGTGGGATAAAGTTTCCATAGGAGCCCCTATGGAAAGAGAAGACAGACGTTGACTCAGTAATGTCTGGGCTGCAATCAAGGATGAATAGAAAGACTTTCCTTTCACAGATGACAGCATTTAAGGAGACGAGGAAGTGTTGAGCTGCATGTTTGGATGCAGGCTTGGGGAAGCAGATGCTCTATGCAGGTTTTAGTATTGTAAGTATCAAGACAAGGAATAACAGAAAACAACTAGGGTTTGGTCATGAAAGAACTTACATATCATGCTACAGATATATCTGTTTATCTGCCACTTACTGAGAGGGAGTCAGCATACTATATTGGTCAAGTAGTGGATAATACTCTGGTTTGTGGAGTTAAAACGCCTGGCTTCCAACACCGGTTCTGACATTCCTCTGCTGTGTACCTCCTCATCTGTGAATAGAGGTGTCCATACACACATATCTTACAAGGGCTAATTATATAAATGCCTGCAAAGATGAGAGGATCATAGCCACATTGTTAAGTACTTAGTATGCCAAGTACCATTATTACATTACTACATTGGTTGGTTAATTCTCCCCACAATTTTCATGAGCTGGATGTTAATGACCTATTTTACTGAAGAGAAACTCATGCTCAGGGAGGTTAACTGACAAGCCTAACATCACATAGGTAGTGAATGGCACCACCTAACAAAGCACCATTGGAGGTTTTTTCTGCAATTATAAAATAACTTCAGGGAGTTTTGCCTCTATGACTCTATGAATTGGGGAATCATTGACACTAGTTAGGTAAAAAGCCCAAAATGAAGACAAGGAAAATAACTAGTGTGTCCTGGATATTTTTATTTTCACTTAATGTTTGGGAACTCACCTCTCACAGCCTGAAGCTTCTGTCTTATCCACGCGTGAGCAGTAGAGCTGGTTGGTTGCCTTGTGGTAAGAATGTGGACTGGGAATCTTATCTCACAGGAAGAGCTTGAAATATATGAGTTTCATGCATGTCCACTCAGTCTCTTCCTATGAAACACTTAGTTCCCGCTGGTACAGCGTGGGTACTTGGGGCATGCCCTGTGATCACAATCTCAGTGCATCTGGGAACCAGGCAGACATTGAGGAAAGCAGCAGGATTAATTCCATAATAGTTTCTTAAGTTAATTCTTTGGATGCAGAACATCTTTCTTTGAATTTTTCTGGAAGTGCACAGCCCCTTTGTTTAGCTTTAATTTTCCCATTTTTTGATATTGACTTGGATAGAAAAAGTGCTTCACTATCCTCTTAATTCTATCCTAATAAATAAAATAACACAAATTTGACGATGAATAGTGACCTCCAATGCCAGTGAAGTGGTAAAGTATGGCATGGATGAATTGGGGAAAACATGCCACACCTAAGCAAACGTACCTTGTAGTTCTGCTTCACTGCTGATGGATGAGGCCCCAGTATTTTCATTTTTTTCAGTTTTTCAGTGGAAGCTAGAGTAGCAGAATCTTATGTTTTATCTTATTTTTCTTTTTGTGGATACGTAATTAAAATAAAACATACAAAACAATACACTGTGTGGGCCAACAGTATGAGAGCCAGCCAAAACAGGCACATTGTGTAACCTGCCAGTCAGCTGCCTCTTTCTGGGTAAGGAGAATATCAGGAGACTGCTCAGCAGAAGACAGAAATGGTTAGATCTGCATGCTAGATAGATCACTCTAGCAGACCCATTTGTCTACTGTGTCATTATCCTAGAGGTTGTAGTGAAACCATGAAAGAAGATAAAATTTCCAGAGAAATGGAAAAAGTGGAACAATCAGAGAGTCCTGGTTGAACCCTAGGCATAACCAATAATGAGAGACGGGCATATAGAAGAAACAGAAGGAGTAATCAGAGAGGAGAAATAAGTTTAAAAGAAGTACACATCATATGCTTCAGAAGGATCCAGTGAAATAAAGACAAAGTCCTTTGAATTTACTGGGAAATTAATAGGAGGAGTTTTGGTAGATGAAAAATGGCAGTGGCCAGTATATGCTACTCTTTTGAGAAGTTTAGATTAGGAAGGAAAGAATAGGTGTTGAAAGTCAGTAGAAGGGGAATTAGCTATCGGGAAAAAGTTTATTTTTATGAAAAAGACTTAAAAATATTTATTATCAGGGAAATTTCTATAATGCTTACCCAAAAGGTGGAAAGAAACTACTTTTTATTAACAATTACCAAATTCCAGTTCCAAATGTGTTTAGGTTATCTCATTAATTCTCATAACTCTGCCGAAAGCTAGCTGAACACCTTTCTTTTATAGATGTGGGAAATTTAGTTTCATAGAAGTTACATATCTTTCAGGAAGTTATGTGACTCTATAATCAATATTTATCCTTCTGTTTGTTATCCACCCAATAGCTGTTCTAGAAAGATTTAAGAAGATTTAGAAGAATAGTTAGTACATAATCATGAACCAGGAGAAAACGAGTCTGTACTTTTTTCTTTATAGCACACTATCAGAGCAATATATTTTTTAAATTTTTATATTAAAACTGTATTACATGTTCCATTTGCTTCTTGCATATCAGGGAGAACATATCATGTTCTAGTTTTGTTTGGGAAATAAAACATTAAAAAAATGTTTTCTCTCATCTCTTCATGAAATGAGGGGGAGAGGTCTGCTGATATTTAATATTAATTTATATTTTGTTATCAATAATAAATTATGCTATAAAATTTAGAGCTTCATATTTGGTCAGGATCAAATTACCTTCATTTTATTTATTTGCAATGTGTTTGAATTAATTGAAAAACACATGGGCTCCCTCTTGTGACAAAATCAATGATCTTAAATGTTTTTCTGTGCCAAACTAAATCACTCATCTATGCCTTTTTGTTTTCAAATAATATTATATATAAAATTATTTAATCATTTATAGTACTTTCTTTGATAATTAATTCTTTCAGTTTTTTTTAAAAAAGAGATCAATATTTGATTCTAATTTGTATTAAAAATGTGTATATATTTTAAAATATTGAATTTTAAAGTTATGTTGAAAATACCAAGGAAAAGAGGAAAGAACAGATTTGTCTTCCCTTCTTTTGCATTTTATATGCATTACTATATGTTTCTGAAAACTCTTTGGAGAAATTAGTCCTTGTAATATTTTAACTGGCTGGCACTCCAAGCTACGCATACAATTTATTTTATATTCTAAATGTTCCCCATACTTGATAGATGTGCTTGTATTTCTCAAAATGTGTGATATTTCTCTCTGTTTTGCTCTGCAATCTATCCATGTGTATTGTTTCTACATTCCCCAAGGAAGCAGCACGCACACTGAACTATTAGGAATGTCCACAATGAGAAAGTCTAACAAGAACAAATTAAATTTTCAGCTATTTTTTTAAAGGAAGGTTATATGCTATGTTGGCATGTGTGTGCATGAAAGAGTGTAGTGGGGGGAAGAAATCACTTAATAGTTAAATTCAGGGACCCAGCTCTGAAAGGGTCTTTTAAGGTCATCTCAGTACCAGGCTATGAAATAAAAGAACTGGATTTAATCTTGGCCCTATTATGGACTACCTACATATCCTTGGGAAAGTCATTTTCCTTCTTGGAATGTCTATTTTCTCACCTGTGTAATAAGGTAATTAACCCACATCAGTGATTTTCAACTTATTTTTTGTGTAAACACATCTGTGGGAAATAACATATTTCTATGACTCACTTGAGTATTAATTATTGAGGCAATGTCTGTGGGGTGATAGAATAGGGACTTTGGCAGCCTGTGAATGAAGATATCAGGAGTGAGGGCTGTAAAACACAGCCCAAGACAAACATATGTTCTGGAGCTGACAGGGGTGCCATGTAAGGGCCATTCCCCGCTGGTTAATCGTAAACAAGCTAGATTCCCAGTTTTATATTTTATGTTCTATAAGGCTAAACCATTTTGGCATTGCCATATTGGTAGGTAGTATGAGAGCCAGGACTGGGATTTTACTCTCCTACCCATGTTATTCTTTTTCTATTTCTGTAATTGATAAATGGTCCAGCATTTTGCTGGAGTCATAAACTATAGGTTATATATTGCCCACCAATTTCAAAAACTTAAGTGCAGGGCATGAGCTTTCTTTCCACTCCAAGTGCTGTCAGTCTGCTATGATTTTGCATAGCCTACTTCAGTCATTTATATTACTTCTGAGACTCCAGGAGGCCATTGAGCTTGTGGCCTGAAATGACATATCAGGAACTGGGGTCCATTACCTGTGTCACTAGTGTTGCATTTTGCCCAGAGAACTTCTATGTCACCAGCATCTCCTCAGGTTGAACGACAAGCTTCTCTAGGGATCAGCCACCAGGTTCTTCACCTGCTCAGGAATGCACCCCACTTCTGTATCATCTTGTCTGGATCCCTACACTCTTCTTAGTGTCATATTCCTGGGCTTCTCTCCTTTTGGAGTGGCACCTGTGTGGACTACTTGCCTTGTCTTTGAGTTTCTTTTGATTCCTGGGGTCCATTTCTCAGATCATATGCTGGTCCACAGTCTGTGGCCCATTGACCAATCCTTCCTTTTACTCTGTACCTTGTCCAAGTACTGATTCATCTGAGATCAGTCAAGTTAAAATGAGCCACAGCAATGGCTAGCGAGATATTTAACACTGTCATTTGTCCACTGCTAGTTTAGGCTAAAAACGTTTATTGGATGAGTGCAATCTAGTAATTAGATCCCTTTTGCATTAAGAAATTTGGTACCAGATGAAACCCTTTGTGGGAAGCTCAGGACAGAGAACTGTTTCTGATCCTTCAGAGAGATATGAAAAAATAAGATGGACATGGGTATCTTGGTGTGGACAGCCAGAGCTAGAAATGCATGTGTGTATTTGTTTATTCAAGGAAATCTATTGTTTGCCTTCTAATACTGTTTTAAGATTCCACTGAGAAAGAGAGACATGAAGGAAGGGAATACATTGTAATGCACATCGTATTGTGGGTGGCGGTAGAACATACAAATTTTGTATATAAGCAACCACAGGAGCCCTTATTGTGCATGGTAGCTTTCATGCTGAGAGAAAGATTTTTGTATGGCTTAATATATAAATGAGATTATATATAAGTAACCAGAGTCAATGTCATTTTTTGTTGCAGTTATTAAAATAGATAAATTACTAGGAAGGGGCTCCATAGGTGAGAGGAGGAACCTTCCATTTAGTAGCAACTACCCTCCAGCCCAACCACCCTATGATACATACAAACCTAGTTTTTTATCTTAAGCCTTATATGGCTTGTGTTCCTGGGCATGTGTGTGAGAGTGTGTGTAAGAGTGTGTGTTTGGGGTGTGGGGGGGGAACTGGGTAGGAAGAGAGTTTAGAGGTTTTTTGGTTTGGTTGTTGATATGTTTAAATTGATGGACAATTTCCATTTGATGATTTGTTATAAATAATGTTAATTCTGAAAAGTTTTTTTTTTTTTTTTTGTCTCAATTCAGTTTCTGGCTTCCTACATAGTGCACAAACAATTTATGAAGAGAGATGATGTACAATTTTCGTACAGGATTATTCACACTCTAGAATTTGTGCTACATGACAAAGCACTAGTAGAGACTCTTTCTTTTTTTCTGCAGTACGGAAATATCAGTAACTTTGGAGTATCACCTCTGTGACTCTGAATTGGGGAATCATTGACCCTAGGTGGGTAAAGAGCCCAAAATGAAGATAAAGAGAGCATCTATCTTGCCTTTCCTGAATCCTGGGGATTTGTACTTTTAGTTAATGCTTGGGAACTCACCTCTCAAAGCCAGAATCTTCTGTCTAATCCATCGGTGAGCAGTAGAGCTCCTGGGTGACTTGTCCAAACAGGGACTGGGAATCTCATCACAGATGAAAGTCTTAGGATATACGAGCTTCACGCATGTCTACTCACTCTCCACGTTTAAAACCCTTAGTGCCATGCTTGGTGCAGAGTGGATGCTGGGGTCATGATAGTTCCTTTCTCTTTCTCTCTGCTTTGCATTCTTCCAAAAGAAATTCAGAATATGAACTGCTATAATAGTCTCTGTTTATCCTCACATGTAATGATAATATGCAAATATCCAGCAAACATGAGATCCAGTCCCTTCCAGATAATGGAACCAAAATACTAAACGTTTGTGAACTATCTGATTTTCTTCTTGATTTCACTGTTTCTATGCTAATTGCAGAATGATCCCCTCTCAGGAGATTAAAAAAATAAATCCTTAAACAACAGAATTTTGCCTCTCCTAAAATATGTCTATATTTATATTGATCTTTCTTTTTGTCTTTTTAAATTGCTGTTTTCATTCAGGACAGAGCAGGACTGCAGAAGGTGCATCCTCATCCCAAATGCAAAAGTGGCGGGCTTTGAAGCACTTAGCACCTTCACAGCAAAGAGAGAAGGGTTGTTATATTCCTTGATGGATTCAGGAGAGAAAAAATGTCTTATGATCCTGTTTGAGTGCTGCTTGCAAAGCTCTTTCCCATTACTAAAAACCCTTTCCTTTGTAGCTGTATTCTCTCTTCCACCATAAATGTCCCCACATGTTCTTTGGCTAAACCTAGTGGCTGAGTAAGGGATTTGCTTCTTTTAACTGTTCAGTGCCTCCATGCAGTGCTTCCTAACCCTGGCTCCCCAAGAGAGTTTCTGAGTCATAACTCAGAACATTAGTCTTTTGAAGCTAAGGTTCAGAAGCAAGGCATTTTCATATCATGGGTGTTTAATAAATCTCAACTGAATAAAACAATGGACTTAATTAAATTTTTATGTTTTCTCAAAACTATACTCTCTCCCCTAATTGATTTGCATTATTAATTTTATTCTTCCATCCAATCTTTCTAATTTGTTCCTAATATGAGGAGGCAGTAAGGGGAAGGGGTGTATGGTAGTGTGTTGATACATCCATTTGCTCACGTAACTGCCTCATTATTGCTTTTACCACATTCTAGTGCAAAAATTTAAGTACCTGTCTCCCTAGAGTAGATTTTGTGATACTTGATGGAGGGACCATGTCTTCCTCATTTTCATGTCCCAGGACACAAGCTCATGTCTGAATTTGTAGAAGGTGTTCAGTAAAAAAAAAAATGAATGAATGGATTAGTTATAGCACTGTTCAGATTTTTGTTTAAAAGATGCGTGAAAAGTTCTAGAAGATTTTAATTTAAGCATACATTAAAACTTTAGCTATTACTCCAAAAATATGGTTTAAAATGATACCACCTAAGCGACTGGGTCAGAATTCATTAAAACTAACAAAGAAAAAATATAATTTGGTTCTGATGCAGTTTACATAACACATTAAGGAATGCTTATTAAGAAGATGACTGCTTTTAAGGGGCCTGGGAGAACTGGGAAACTTTTGACAGGGGAAATCAGAAATGTGCAGTCCAGTGAAGAATTGAAGTACTGGGAGTAATAATATGGGCTGATGCACTCAATGTAGCAGTAATGCTCTCTGAGAAGGATAGGAAATAATTCAGTTCCTCCAGACTGCATGGAAGCTAAATACAGTATGACAAGAAATAGTAGCAGTGCTCATTATGTCTGATTGCTAATTACCCCTTTGAATGATTCAGTTATGCCTGCTACTAGATAATTAGTTTCGTAATTTATGGCTGCAGCACAAACTAGTATTTTAATTGTTGAAGCACAGTTTTCACAATACCTACAGTTCATATAATATCTTTCTTTTTTATTCAATTCTAAATTGCTTTTTTGAAGGCCTATAAAAGAGCAAAAATCCTTGAATTTTTTCCACATTATTTCATGCAAAAGTTAGGCATTTTATGGAATTTTATTTAACTTTAAACTGCAGGAAAATAACATCCTATTAAGTCTTGTTTCATTGTGCTTAATTGTTATAATTTTGTGAGCAAAAGGGGTGAAATTTTTTAGAAGATTCTATCAAGTGACTCAATTTAACAAGATGCCAAATTTCATGTTCCAGAAAGACATTGAACTTTTGATAATTTAAGTAGATAAATTTCTACTTCATGTGTGGGTTCTGTTTCTCCTGGATATCACCTAGGAGTAGCCAGTGGAGGACAGCTGTTCCCCACTCCTACCCAAGTTTGGTGTGGTACACAAACAGGTAAAGAACTAGATTGTAGGAGGGTTCTAATATTATCCTCTATTCCTATTTGAGTAATGTGATTAATTCTAGCCAAAGAAAGTAGAATTGAGTCACCGTGGGTACATTTTAGTCTTGGATCGTTTATTTCTTGAATCCACCTGCAGTCTGCCAATACTGCAGCTACCTTGATGGGTTTTGTAGTGGGGTAATGGTCATTGTCTTAAAATATTTTGTCACCGTTCATAAACACTTATTTTTAGTTCAACATTCCCATCAACTTTTAGGTTGTTTCCCAAATTCAGATAGTGTTAAGAAATCTAACCGAGTTCCCTGGTGGTCTAGTGGTGAGGAATCGGTGGAGATGCTGCAAGCCACGTGGGGTGGCCAAAAAAGAAAAAAGAAACTAAATCTGTGAGAGAGAGTGAAAGAGAGAGTGAGAAGTTGATATTATGGTATGCTAAAAAATTCTGATGATTCCAATATAATTTCAGGTTTTCAGCCCAAAGGCACACATTGATCAATTAAATTCACATGACAATTTCAAGTTAATTATATATTTATTTTCTTTATTTGTGTAAATAGTGGACACATTTGCCAAACTGTTGAGTAATATTATGAATTAGGATCTGACTTAAAATATGCCTTATTTAGATTTTGGATTATGAAGGCTTGAATTCTGAGCAGCTGTTAGAAAAAGTGTGCCTTAAAATCAATGTAATTAAGACTAGATAATTTTCACAACGAGAGGGAGCAACATAATGCTTAGAATAACAATTTTTTTTAAATCTCATTAAGCATTTGGTTTTGCCATCCCTAATATATTAAAATGAGTGCTTTGAATATTAGTTGACAATACCACAGACACATTTGCCTTATGGCTCAGAGTTTTTATCTAGCAACTCAAAATTAAGAATGTTTGGCATTACTTGAAGCTCCCCTTTGCTTTCTACTTGGTACTTTTTTTTTGTTTTTTGCTGTAATACGATTCAAAATGCCCATGGTTTGTACTTGCTATATTGTTCTTGTACCTGATATTTACCAGTGAGGGATCAATGTTCTAAAGGGCAGCCCTGACTGTGTTATTTCAGTGAACATCAGGCTGGTGTTTATTACAGACTGAATCTATGCCCTTTATTGCCAACAGTCTTACTTGAAATATGTGTTCCTTGACCCATTTAATAAATGGTTCCCCACAGATAAGGCAGTGTTCAACTCTTCCTTTTTTCTCTAGATGCTTTTTTTTAAAAAAATTCTTACGCATAAGGCAGTCTGTCTAACCATCAAAGCATCATATTGACCTTTTCAACTTTGTTCAGGGTGACAGTTGGCTGGTTGTTGATGCTTCTTTTTTTCCTAAGTTGCTAACTAGAGAGCTAACAGAATTGTGTGCTGTCAGAGTCTGAGTCCAGTCAGCTATCTTCAGATGTGTAGTTCATTCGTCATTACTTATTTCAATTCTAATTGTTGATGACCTAAAATAGAATGCAGCTGTTATAAAGTGTATAAATATATCAGTAATAAGTTAGACACAAAATTTACATATAGATAGATTTTTGCCAATATTATAAAGCCCAATAACATATTACTTTTTAGTCTATATTATGAAATTATTTTGGTTCTCCTCCCACTAGTAAAAACAATGAAGAAAACATTGCTTATCAAAATTGATATGGTATGTTTTTAAATGAATTAATTGTTTATAGAACTCTTTAGAAGGAAAATACTATAAATCTTGTGTTGTAAGTCTCAGCCAGCTCAAATTTTTTCAAGAGTTAAAGAAATGTTGTCATGGCTTTCAGAATTGCATTGTGCACAGAACATTACTATATTTGGTGTTGAAATTTTCATGTCTTTTTCTACACTTCTTCCTTGACCTTTAATTTTCTAAATATAAAATGTAATAGATTATTAGATAAAAAAATCTAAAAGAAAGGGAAAATGTTCTTTGCATTTCTGTATATGTATATTACCTATAGTTAAGATATTTTTGGACATTTTACCTCAGGAAAAGTTAGCCCATTTCCTAATATTATAAATTTGATTTACAGTGATCACCTTTATCTTATTTGAGTACACTGCTTAAATACTTGCAGTGCAGTATGTCCTACTGTGTCTCATCAGTGCTTTTAAATAATTAATTAGACTGACGTAGAATTTGTTAGTTCTAAGTGTTAAGAATTTTAGTCATAATTCCTTGATATATGATATTATATTGCATCATATAACTTTGTATAAATATGTAATTTTTTATACTCACACCCTCACATATATCCACGTGTGTGGATGTATGTGTGTACATATACATACAATATACAATTGGAGTTCTTGGCTGTTTACAAGTTCAACATCCAGAGGTGCTTAACAATCTCTAGAGACTCTTGTATTCAGACACGATATCTCTGAAAACAAGGGAATGAGGGAGGAGTGAGTATGGACATCATGGTTGGTGAAGAAGTAACATTTTAGCATACTAATTATTTATTTGTTTTGTTAAGCTTATTGAGCTATATGCCAAGAATATAAATAGGAATATAAATAGGAGCAAGCCAGACTCCATGCCCACAAAGAGTTTAAAATCTAACAAGAGAGATAAATGAACACACATAATTTATAAGCAGTCAAAACAAGAGACTGCAATCAGAGAAATAGACTCAAAGTGCTCATCTGACCCAGAGAAAGGAAAGGACAATTAATTTAGTCTTGAACAATTGTCTCAGACTGACGCTGTTATTGTCCTCGTTCAGGGTCACAGTATTAATGACATGAGCATTTCTTGTTAAGAAATGAATTAAATGTGCCTGATAGTTTCATTAACATTATCTCAAAAAAGTTTCATTGGTTTTAAAAAAAATTGTGTACTTTGGGAGCATATAGGTATAAGCAGACAAAAAGAGCATTTTAGATCCTTAAGTGGAAATGAAACTTTGACTGCCTTTCTGTTTGCAAAATTTTGTACCATTTTATGTTTGTATGTATGTATGTATGTTGTTTGCCAAACCCAGGTGTAGGCTAACTCAGTCTCAAACATAAAAGGCTAGCAGAAGTTATGATTCTGGTATAAAAGCATGCTTAAAATTGGATATAATAGAGGATTTCATGCACTTCCAGAATTCCAGTGTCAGAAGTAGCATAACTCTGGTCTCAAGGCAGACTGGATGCTTCCACAAAGAACAAAATGAGTATACTGTAATGTGAGGGTCCTGCAGGTGAGTACCAGTGAGAAGGAGGTAGGGTCTCTTCCAGGTAAGGCAGACATTATGGACAGAATACCTATCCAGACCAGAGTCATTCTAGAGATGCAAGATGGGGGCAGTGGTAGCCAGCATCACGTAGATAAACAATTAGACATCTACAAGTTCTGTGTTTGTTTGGGGCAGTGGGGCAAACTTTTTTTGAAAATCTGTTGTGAGCTTTTGAACTCTTCCTGGAAAATTGCACACATACATACAAACTGCTGTTATATAATTTCAAGGACTTCATAGACTAACTGAAACCTTTACCGAGTTAAGGACCAGTGGTTAAATAGAGGCAGGGATAATGGAAGGAGGGTGTTTTCCTTCAGCTGAAAAAGAGCCTTACATCTCAGATCAGCCTGACTGGTGTTCAAGATTACATCCTTATCCTGGACACTGTAGTTAAAACCATGAGCTGGAGGTCTGGGGACTGGAGGTCATTTGGCTGATCTGGCCACGTGCACTGGCGGAATCTTTGTTGTCAACTCTTTGTGTTCTCTCTCATTTGGTGTATTCTTTCTCATCTAGTTTAAGAACTAATTCATACATTTAATACTTCAGGAAGCTGTTGTTTAACATTCATTGCTCAGTACCTTTTTTTTTAATCTCATAATTCTCTGCCATAATAAAGTCACAGCTTTTCGGGAGAACGGACAGTGTCATTCATTTCTGAATCTCTGTTCCCAGCGCAGTGCCAGTCACGTAGGAGGAACTCAGGAAACCTTTATTTTATGAAAGAATAAAAGCCAACTGCTATATTGTGTACACCAGGTTTTGCTCTGTGCTAGAAACTAGGATACTCTTCAGAGCTTCAGAAAGACTAAATCAATGCATAAAAGATTCACGTAATCTGCAACAAGTTATTTTATATGCATTGAATTGGGATAAATATACACAGTATAATATAAAATGCACTGCCATGCAAAGGGGAAAAAAATGAGCCAAGCATAGCACAGAATTTGGGAACAATGACTGGGGAACAATTTTGAAGTAGAGACCTATTATGTGAGCAAATCTCTGGCTGTTAATCGGTCTCTCCTGATTGTTCAGCTAATGTCACTTCAAAACAGCCTGTGCTTTCTTCATGTTAACTCTTTTTTTCTTATTGAAATTCCTCAAGGCTTCAGGACTGGATAAGGGATACCTTGAGTCTGGTATAAAAGATAAGGCATTCACTGTGGAATACAAAACAGAAAAGTGGGATTATTTTCTTCCAACAGGAAAAAAGAAAAAAAGTTTATTATGAGAGAAGAAGAGGCTTTTTAATTAGAGTAGGGAAAACAAGATCAAACAGAAAAAATCTGTGATTTAGCCGTCTTCCAAAAGTACTAGCTTTTGCTCAAATAAGTACCCCAAATTACTCAGATGTTTGTATTTGTAAAGAAAATATAGTATTTTATAGGACTCTGGACCATTTCCTTTGTTTCAAAGAATTATGTCATTCAGGACTTAAATATCAAAAAACAGATTTAACCTAAACCTGATAGTACACAAAATCAATCACAAAAACTATGATAATCAAATATCAAGAGCTTCTTTATATTTACTTATTTTCATATACATTAGGAAATTATTTCAGTTATTCAATCTCTTGCTTTTAAGAACTCTAAGTTAACTGGACTGAAATCATCGTTAAGTCAGTTTCCATATAAATTTTCACATCTGTTTTATCATTGTACTTGAGATCTTAGAAATATATTTGTTCCCCAAGCAATTTACATGAGACCTTACCCATGGTCACTTTCTCTAGTCTGATTTCCTAAATCTTTCTAATAGCATTGCAGTTCCAGCCTGTCTTCATCCTTGCTATTTTCTCTACCTAGAACCCTAACTCCAACCTCAGTTTTATCTGATAACCCTCTAGGCCTTATTGATCCTTTAAAACTCAGCTCAACTTTTTCAGTGTATTTCAGCTGACTCATTTTGTTCCTTGAGCAAAATGTACACAACTCTAAAATACCCTTGTCTCTGCCCCACTTTGGCTTTTTGAGACAGAAACTGTGCAAAGGGTTACTCTCTAGTGCCCAACACAGATGTTGGACCATGGCAAGTTCTCAAATGTTTTCCAGTACATTAATGGATGACTTTTCAAGCTCCAATCTTACAGCTATTCTAAACACTTTACATGTATTAACTCATTTAATACAAAATCCATCGGAACTTGGTATCCCTCTTATACCAAAGAAGATGGCAAAGTGTACTAAGGTTTAGAGAGGTTACTTTACTTTCCCCAGGTCCGGCAACTAGTAAGCGGCGCAGTACTTACTATAATATGATAATCGCGATACTGACCCTAGACATCTGCTGCAGAGCACACACTCTTCCTGATTGTGCTCCGTTCCCTGACCTATCCTTGAAAGTACTGGATGATTGACCTTGTTCCGAAGAGAACAATGAATGATTTGTTGCTCATATGCATGCTCAAAGTACTTATTAACCTCTGTCTAGTCATTAATTCCATAAATATTTATTGCATCCCTACTATGAGGCAGGCACTGGGAATATACAAATGAATAAATATACAATGACTACGGGTGACCAAGACTCATAAGGGCAAAATGTGTTATTAACATTCTGTATTTTGTTAACGTGTCATAGGAACTTTCAGTCTATATTACTTCATTTTAGAGTAAGAACAATGACATTAGAGAAGTTTTAAAAATTTTGTTCTCTATCATGTAGACATTGGACTCTGACAAAGATATTAAAGTACATTTTGTAATGAATTATCATAATTGCTCTCCATAGATGCTCAATTTTAGGAATTGCTTTTGTATCCATACATTTCTCTGCAATGCATAGAGTTTATGAAACTATCAGAAAATAAAAGACTAATCTAAAATTAAGAATCTCTATTTTATTTTTGTACTGACAATGAAAATGCTTATCTAAAAATTTTTATTTTATTCCCTGTTCATAGCCAAGCCCAACTTTAACACTTCTAGAATCTTAGTTTCCTTTCCAGTTGTCATTCTGAAGAATAAATGGAATATAGGGTTTGGATATTTGCTTTTCATGAATAAAAAGAAGTAAAAGCTGTTTCCCCCAATCCCTAAATTATGTAGCAATGACTCACAGAGCAGATAAGGGATATTACAAGATGTCATTTTCTCAAGCACTTTTCTAAACCTGGCAATGGATAATATAAAAATTTGAGTATACTTTAAAAATTTTAAATGCTTTTTGATGGCAGGAGTGGCTTTCATTTTTGTTTTTATTGATAGTGTTTTTCCTTTCTTGATTTAACCGTAGTCTAGTAGACCATTCCACTCTTTACCAAATGTCTTGAGGCATTCTAAGTACATATAGCATGTTGTTTTGCAATATTACAGAAAAGGGACATACTAACATTTCCATATTTAGAAACATTTCTTGGAAGGAATAGAATCATTTTATAATCATGCTGTTGTATGACATCATTGTAGATTTACAAGACTTTGTGACTTGTGTGTATTTAATGCATTCTGTTATATTCTATTCTTTGCCTTGTCTATTTCATTACCCTAGTTATGGGAATCACTCAGCTATTGCTTATTCCTAATGTCTTTTTATCTCAACATTAATCCCATTCTTTTATTTTTGTATTGATAACATAGTTTTATGCTAAAGTACAATTATAATTCTTCAATAATTTACTAATTATGAAATCTGTTAAGAACAAAATATTTTTAAAGTAAATCCTCTAAATGAGAGCATTGAGTGTGTCAGGATATTCTTTTAAAATATTGATGGAAATAATTATTAATGATGACCAAATGATTATATTTTGAAATTATGGGTGATAACTAGCAAGGCAAGGTTTAATGCTTTGTTCAAATTTTTACTGTTGCAAATATGATTGATGGGTATATTTGTGCTGTTCCTCAGAAATTACTTAATTCTTTCAAGCTTCTGAGATATCTATCTATTTATGGATCTCACCTTCCTGATGGAATGAGTAATGTCAGTAAGTTAGGTAAGGTTTGCATAACGGTGCCTGGATTTAGGAAACAATAAATAGTAGCAAAAGTAATTCTAGTTTAATTTGTCTTTTTAAAATACATATATATCATGGATCATCGTTGAATTACAATGCTGTTTACCTAAATTTGTACTCTTTTTAAGCCTAATTGTTTGCGTATGCTTTTCTCCTCTCCATTGATCTTGAACGAATGAACTTGAATTACTCACCCTTCTGAAATGAATTTTAGGTCAGAAAAAGTTAGATTTCCTTTCCTTGGTGTATCTACAGCTCTTTTTGCTTTCTCATATTATTTCCAATTACCACCTTATACTGAACTTATTTAGGTAACAGTCTGTCTTCTGAATTATATGATGACATCCACAAGATATCAAACTCTATCTTATTTATGCTTTTAGCCCCAGTGCCAAGAATAC
The DNA here is from genome assembly GCF_949987515.2 of Delphinus delphis. Classification (NCBI taxonomy): domain Eukaryota; kingdom Metazoa; phylum Chordata; class Mammalia; order Artiodactyla; family Delphinidae; genus Delphinus; species Delphinus delphis. The sequence continues at coordinate 27,274,344 of NC_082699.1, forward strand.
TGTCTGGCACAGAGTAGATCCTCAGTAAGTGTTTTTTAAACTGCTGAATAGTTTATAGTATAAAAGGCCTTAGGCATCTGCTCAACAATTAATTTTTACAGCCAAATAAATCAATGTCTTGTTTAACTACAACTTAATTCTTTAATTTGTCAGGAAATAATGTTGAAATTGTATGAAATAATCAACTTCATCTGTATTTTTCTCTAATAGTTCCCTGCATGTGACAGTTGATTCTTTGCTATTTAGATGATATGACAAATGTCAAATATGATTAACGTGTAGTCTTGCATCTTCATATACTGGTCCAGTGTACATAGTTATAGAAATTTCCATATAGGTAAAAAAATGAGGTCACAAAAGTACAATTCTTTATTTCCAAACATGACTCAAAATTAAATCTTTCCACCACACATTTTAAAGGATGTTGTTAAGGTTCAATACTGTATCTAAAATTGTTGTTATGTTTAATGTTGGTTATATCAAGTCTTGAGTCTTGGGACAGAAAGTCATTTTTTTTTCCAAATTTTGTTTCATATGACACTATTATATGCTTTCTCCCCTAGTATAGAGCTACTCCATTATCTTTGCTCTCTTCTTAATTAAAAAAGTACATTGAAGCATTTGAGAAAAAAAAATTCAAACTTATAAAATATATTTCACAATCATATAAAAGGAAAAGGTACGTCAAGGCTGGAACCTACTAGTATTTATAATGCTACCTTAAGTTTATAACTGATAAGAAGAATGATGTAACACATAAAGAGAATTTTGGTTAGCTTGAAAGAAATTTCAAAAAAGATTTTATTATATTTATTATGGCCTTAAAATATAAAATCAGAAAATATTAGTGTTGATAAATGGATATTTATAAAAATATCATAAGTGAATAATTTTTATTTGATCACTCTCCACCCCAAATGAAGTATATATTTATTTTTTCCTTAAAATGAACTGAGAAAGCACAAGAATGGAGAATTCTCATGGGAGCAAAATCATAATGATCAATTAATTTGATTTTATTTTCAAATCAAAGCATCTGGTATTAGAAACTCTTGAGACGTAGTAGTGAAATGTAAAAAAAAAAAAGGATAATAAGTTAAATAACAAGTCCATGCCAATTTATTTATAAATATTTTTATAACATATTTATTTAGCTTCTACTCTGTATGTAAATCTAATGGAATCAATGTCTACCTAACAGTGATTGTATACAATGTGATAAATGCTATGGTTAAAGTCTACAAAAGTGTTCATGAGACCACCTAGAAGTGACATCTGACCAAGATGAGAGGTCTAGAAAATTTTTCTAGAAAGTGTTGCATTTGGGTTGAGTCTTGAAAAAGTAGGAGGCATAATTAAGTGAATAGTAAGTAAAATGAAATGCATTTCTAACAGGTAAGAGATTAGGGCAAACATGGCAGATCAGGGAATTGTGCGGGAGTATAATCTGTACATGGAAGTGAAGAGACATAGAAATGAGCGGGCAGCAAGTGTTCAAACTCTAAAGGACAGTATAGATCATGTTAAGAAATTTATCCTAAGGGCAATGGGGAATTACTGAGAGGTTAAGCAGAAGTGCCAATGTCAGTCTCACATTCTTTTCACTGGAGGCAAAGATATTGGTAGTTATAGGGGAGAGGGAGCTGGCAGAGAAGGCAGAGAATTTCTCTTTGATAGTTTCTGTTTTCTCTATAAGTAAATTGCTGAAATCGTCCCCTGTGGGTGAAGAAGAGGAGAGTGGAGTAGTGTGTTTATGGAACATGGTGAAGACTTATAGTAGCATCTGTGGGGAAATGGGGTAGAGAACTGACTGGGGAAGTTATGAGAAGTGATTACTGCACACTGTCAAACTTCCTTTTCAGTTTATCGTGGTACTGGTTCACGTCCTTTTTCTCCTTGCTTGGAAGTCTATAAGAAAGTCCAGAAAACACTGCAGCTAAGTCCCTAAAGCACAGACATCTCAGTTTAGCTTGATGTGAAATTTAGGCTTTATCAAATATGGGAAACAGGAACAGAGTTAAGGGTGTTGGAAAGCAGCCAAAGTGATGAGCTGTGGAATCTTGACTAGATACAGAAGGGGGTGAAGACAGGTTGGAGCAGATAGATTATATATTGAAGCCTAGTAGTCTAGAATATGTGGAGAGGACATAAGGGTATGAGAATCTTGAAAGGATAGAAGGAGATGTTGAAAGTGTAGAATACTGGAGTTTATGGTTTTAAAGGTGGAGGAATTTTGGGAAAGTTCAAGAGATTCACCTAAAATACTTTTAGAAACAATGATGTAGGGACTTCCCTGGTGGTCCAGTGGTCAAGACTCCGCACTCCCAATGCAGCGAGCCCAGGTTCTTTCCCTGGTCAGGGAACTAGATCCCTCATGCCACAACTAAGACCCAGTGCATCCAAATAAATAAATATTTTTTAAAATATTCAAAAAAAGAAACAATGATGTAGTTTTATAAGAGAGTGAAGTGAAAATGTAATTAAAAATCAATTGTCTTAAAGAATCTTATTATTTTTACTCCTATGATTATTCACCAGGAAATAATTTAGGGTGGCACAAATATTGTTAACAACTTAGGATGTTCATCAGAGCCTTGTAAATAATAGCAAATGATTGCAAAAACTTAGAAGTGCAATAACAGAGGAAGGTTTAAACAAGTTATGATAAACCAAAATATTTATGGAAGAATAAGTTAGTAGAAACTTTATGGAAGCAATTTTGCCTTGTCCATCAATTTTATATGCAAATGTCATTCAATCAGGAATTCCAATTCTGCAACTTTACCCTACAGATATATTTATACACATGCAAAATGAACAAGGTAGTTTGTAGCTGTGTAGTTTGTAAGAGCAAAATGCCCATCAGTAAAGAACTGCCTGGAACATTATGGTACATCCATTAAATGAGATATTATGAAGTTATAAAAACTTAATGTGAAAACTCTTTACTGATGTGAAATGTTCTCTAAGATACATTGTTATTTTGAAAAGTAAAACAACAACGTTCAGAACAGAGCATGTGGTATAATGCCATCTTATATTAAAAGGGAGAAGTTCATACATATATTTACATACATATGTATATACATACAAATTATTTTCAGATAAATTTATGAGAAAATAATAGCATTAGTCATTGGTGAGAAGAGAATTTGGAAGGTGAGGAGGACAGAAATGTAGAAAGAACTTTCATAACCATTTTATTGTACATCTTTTCATTCTTAATGAATTTTGAATCATAAGACTGTATTACTATTTGGAAATTTAAAAAACTCATACTATTGATAAAACAAATCTAACCATAAAAGTTATTGTAAACTTTTATTTTAGTGACTTGGAAAAATGTTCAAAATAATGAGTCTGGGGACAGGGGAGAGAAAATTCAAAAGATAAGGGTATATAATGAAGGCACTGTAAGATAATAAGAATGTACACCCCAAAATATCAGTATGGATATAACAGGTGATAGGATTGCATTGCAAGCAATTTTTGTTAAAGAACATTGTGAATATATCTCAGTGAATACACATTATTTATATTTGGGTAAGTTGAAAAGTATTTTTTAAAAATACCTTTCAATAATTCCTAAAACTTCATTCTTTCTAATGTGGAAACCATGTTTTGGATAGTTTGCAATAAAATTTAATAGAGATAAATGTGGATTCTTCTATAGTATGTTGAATTTGAACAAAAGGCCAGTCTTGTGACACATGTCCCTACCAAGAACTTTTATCTGTTATCATAAATAAAATATATTCACTTATATAAATTAAGAGAATATTGCAAGAATGAGTCTCCAAGAAAAAATTAATGAAGAATAATATAGATTGTTAGAAGGCACACATAACTCACAACTAAAATGAATGGCCATTTTGTTTTACAACTTCAGCATAACTGACAATAAAGAAGTAGCTTACATTAAACATTCAGATGAGCATATCTTATAAGTATAATCTCTGCAAAACTTTGGTTTCAGGCAGAAGCTAGAAATTCTAGTGACCTAAGGTCACTGAGATTTTTGACTATGTTATCTTCTAGGTGTTTTATAGTTTTGCACTTATGTTTAGGTCTATAATCCATTCTGAGTAATTTTTGTGAAAAACATAAGGTCTCTGTCTAGATTCACTTTCTTATTATGTGGATGTCCAGTTGTTCCAACATCATTTGTTGAAAAGCTTTCATTAAAAAAATATTTTTTTTTCTATTTTATCTATTGACTTTCTATTTCCACTCACAAATTGCAGGTATTCAAACTCATTTCTACTCTGTACTGCAAGTTTTCTCCCCAGAATACTACACTTTTAGAAGAAATCTTCCACGTTTTCCCCAACTCCTTGTCTAAAGAAGAAATCTCTTTCATAGCCTTCCTGCAGCTTATCATCAAATCCTTATTAAAGGGCAGGTGATGACTTCATAAAGCAGCTCATACCTTGGTTGGATAACCCAGTTATAATTCATTCATTCATTCTGCACACTCATTATATGTCAGATATTGGACTAAGAAGTTACACTGAGCCTAAAATTAGAAGATCTTGGTGCAATTCTCTTGAGCAATATACAAACATCAATTTCCTCTTTTATTGACTTTGTTAGATGTTAGAGTGCCTCTCACTCCTTCTTTCATCTTAACACTTTTCTGTTCTTTCAAACATTCCTAATGTGACATTGATGCACCTTAATCAGAATGAATTATTAAGTAAGCCTTAAATCTTTGGTGTTCTTGCTGCCAAAATGGCATAATACACCATTATATTAAATTCATTATGAAGTTAACATTTGCCTGGTGGTCATATTCAATATTGTTTCTTAAATATAGAAAATGTCACTATGAGATGCCTTGAGTGAATGTAGGAGTAGGGGACTAATTTTAATTGAACTGAACATTATACTAAAGTATCCAAAGTACTATAATAAGAAAAATGCTGGATATGGCATTGGAAGGCCCAAATTTAGCTTGTATCTGATACATATTAGCAGTTTTCCACAAGTAAGTTATTTAACTTCTTTGAGCATCAAGTCCTTCTCTGTGAAATAATGAAGATAGCAATACTTGCCCCATATATCTTCTAGTGAGTTTTAGAAAATTAATATGGAGACATATATGAAAATAATTTCTAAGTAAGGTTCACTGAAGAATAATTTACATACAGTAAAAATCATCCTTTTTAGTGCACAGTTCTATCAGTTTTAACAGATCACACAGTTATGCACATACCACTGCAATCATGGTATAGAATGATTCTACCACCCATCATATTCCCACCAGCCTCTTTGTGGTCCACCCTTAGTAACCACTAATATACTATATGTCTTTATAGTTTTGCCTTTTCCAGAATGTTATATAAATGGAATCATACTGGATGTGGCTTCCTTCACTTTTCATAATATTCTTTGATACTTATCTATGCTGTTATATTTATCAGTAGTTTGTTTCTTTTTGTTGATATATGAGGAAAAAGTAGTTTTATATAATTGTATTGAAATCCAATTAATATATTTTGAGAAAAAGATAAAAAAATATTTCTTTTATAAAATTATTATTAAATTACTTGATTGAATAAAGATATGTAATACATCTATTGCCATAAAATATAGACAATGACATTTTAATAGTTCTCTTAAGCCTTGTACCATCATTTTGGAAATATTTATCTATTTCTTTCAGGTGAAAACTGAATTCCCAAGGGCATAGTTTTCAGAAACTATAACTTTGTAATGTTTGTAGTCATATAGTTAGAGATGAAATTAAAAACAGGAGGTGGTTTCCTTGAAACATGGGATTGAAAGGCCAAGGTATGACTGATTGTGTAGGATTTTATTTTTCCTGTTGCCAAAAAAATGTCTTTTTGAGCTGAACAAGAGAGGTATAAAATTAAAGTAATTACACACTTCAGATTTTAGTAACACTGTGAAATCTTGCTGGCAGTGTGCTGTTTTACAGACATTGTGGCCCGCTGGCCTGTTGCGAGGTACATCACATGTGAATGCTGTTATTATTCCCAATGATTTTCTGAATTATCTTGTGGAGTAGCTCTTATGATATAGCCGCAGTACGCTGGCTGAAAGCCAGCTTGTGTTCCAGAGCCTGCTTCTTTAAATCTGAAAGTTATTCCATTTCCTTTTTTTTTGTTTGTTCCTAATTCCCTGGTCATTGTGTATAATTATATGTTAGAGGGGTGATTACACAAACGAATTACAATCAAACTTGGCTTGTTAGTACATAAAGCCTTGGTTGTTAATCGCAGTTATTTAAGCAGGAGCTCACTCTCCCTGAAATGCAGATGCCACGTTACTATCACTTAGAGTTCCTCAAATCAGGCCCTGTTGATGTATCAGAAGGACCATTTTGGTGTCGTGTTCACCATGTCACTTTTGTGTAACACTGGACATTGCCTCTTGGCTTTAACATTGTTTGGTGAAACGAATCAATACACAGACATGGTGTCAGAAGTATGATTTCTGCTAAAAATTGTGATGATTTTCTAATTGTTTTTTACATAGAAAATCAAATTACACCACACCTGGTGGGGAACATATTGAACTATTGTATTTCAAAGTTATTGCTGTAAACAGAAATAGGGATTTTTAAAATAACTTTTTTGATTTGAGGCTTTTTAAAGACAGAAAACAACAAGGATTAGAAGTCTCCCAGTTTCCCAAACGTCACGTTACCATAAATTAGAACATATAGGATTATTTTACAGCCAACATTCTACAAAAACAAACAAATAAGCATTTTGTAGAGCAAACCTCACTTGAAAGATGCAGCATAGACCATGTATCCTCACTGTGACCTTGGGTAAATCTCTTAACCTTGTGAGCATCAGTTCTGCGTCTATAAAATGGGGATGCTAAACTTTCTCATGGGATTTTATGAGGAAAAATGAATTATATTGATAAAGTTCTTGGGACATTTACTTGGCTCACAAAAAACACTATGGAGTGTTTGTTATTTAAAAGAAATAGATCTGGTAATCTTGGCAGTATATTGAATTACAATACTTTGGACAATGACTTACACATAGAAATTAGGGGCTCAGTGTTTGTCTACTACATGACAAACTTCTCAGTAAAAACACTTTTATGACTTCATTCATGATTGGTACTTTAATCTTTACCCTTTTATACAAAATATTCTAAAAATTTACCGTGGATTAGCTAATATCTCATCTGCTGCTAATCTGGTAGCCATGCATTGATGTACAACTTGGTAAAAATATCTTTTGTCAATTCATTCTTTCAGTTGACTGTTCATTCATTCATCATTTATTTATTCATTCAGAATCTACTGTGTCCTTGGCTATACATATCTGTATAAGGTGTTCTGCCTCTCCTTTCAAGGGAGATAACTATATGAATTTTTATAATACATGGGGATAAAATGTTACCGAACTCAAGTTTGTGTGTCCAACGCACAACAAAGAAACTAAAATGTCAGGGTTTGGAGCAGAGAAAGGTTTATTGCAGGGCCATGCAAGGAGATGGGTGGCTCGTTCTCCCCAAACCCCAAACTCCTTGAAGGGTTTCAGCAAAGCACTTCTAAAGGCAAGTTGAGGGAGGGGCGTGGTTAGTTGTTGCAAACTTCTTGGTGTCAGAATCTTTTTTTTTTTTTGTAGCTGTCCATGTAGGTCAGGTCACTATGTTCCTGTAAACCTCCAACAAGGCAAATGTTATTCTCTGTTCTGCAAATTTTAATCTCTATATGAATGGACTCTTAAATGTCCGAGCCCTGAGAATAGGCTATCCTGTATATTTCAGGCTATAAGTAACATTCTTTTACAAAAGTTGCAGAGCCAGCATGACTAAGCACAGGAAAAGGAATAGATCTAATATGGAGTCAGATTTGTTCTTCCCTATTACAAAAAGTTGTTTGGTGGCAGAAGAAAATGAAGAAAAAAGTCCCAAGGGAGTTCAGAAGAGAGAAGCTATTAATTCTCTCTGAGATTGGGGAAGGCTTTAAATTGAGCTGAAGAAATAGCTTGAGACATGTAAAGAGAGAATTCCAGGCACAGAGAACTATAGAACCAGGGGATCAAGCAAAGTATCTTAGTGTTGGGGACCTAGTCTATTTAACTGGAACACATCAAGTACATAAAGAGGGGCTGGGGGAAATAAGATTGGAAATATAGTTGGACCAGCTCATAGAGGGCTTTGAATGCAAATGAGGACTTTGTGCTTTATTCAATGGCAGAGTGTGTGCATTCATACCTGGAAAAGAGTAGATGAGTTCACATCTTTTAATGAAATCAAGCTGGATATTACTTAGATCTTGAATGAGGATGAAAAATGCCTTATGACTTATTTATTTTTACTTTTCTGAAATCTCTCCTTCATTATAATAGCTTCAAAATTATTATTTTCTTCCCAAAACTGTTCTATGTGGATCACCTACTAGCTTACTCCCTTATAAGGATTTATTTTAATGGAATTGTCTTTGAAACTCTGCTACAAAACTCTTTTTATGGCAGTTGTGAGACCAAAATCCTTGACTTTGGTGGCTCACAACTTTAGAATACTGTCAGCAAAAAATAAATAAATAAAAAATAAAGGAAAAACTTAAGAAGCTTTAAAAGAATTTCTTGTAGTAGTCCTTTACATTCCTGTACATATCTGTGGGGAGAAGGGGTGGTTCATTTAGAATGATCCATATACTAATAGTATGGTTTATTTTTGCCCCCCTTTAGTCTTTTCAACTGATTTATTCAGATTTCTTTAAGAATTAAACTTCCATATGTAATATAATATTTGTGCTACAAATGCTTAAGAAGTCTCTAATTTAAATTATACACTTAAAAGCAAAGGAATGTCAAAGAAAAGTTTTACATTGAGCAGATAATCCAGTTAGGTAAATAATGATAGAATACACTTGACTCTGCTTAGATGGGATATGTTAGGCTCTTATTATCATCATCATCATCTTTAAAATGTTTAATAATCTTTAGAATACTTTTACCAAGAGATAAATAAAAAAATTAGAAGTGAGTTTATGCAATTAACATTTAGTATAAAATACTCAAATTTACTTATTACTTTTACTAATAGATCTTTTTTAAATTATGTTTCAAACTTCGGATGTTTTAAAGAATGAAATCTTCCTCTTTATTTGATATTTTTGCTTTTAAAAAAATAATCCTCATATGATAAAGTATTTTAATACAATATACAACATCCTATATATCTCACACTTTTGTATGTGTTAATTTTGTATACATTTCATAATTTAACAATGTGCTTTAAGTTTCCATTAGTTATTAGAAATAATTTTAAGTTGGGAAAATCTTAACATTTCAACCTGTTAGATGAAGGCAGTATTAATTCAAGAAATGAAATTTCCATACATTTATAGGTGCCAAGCCATATTATTTATGTTACATTTATTACCCTGGTCTGACATATGAAACCTGCATAATATGCAAATAAATTCCTTCTATATAAAGTATTCTGTGTTATTGTTATTATAAATACTATAATATTATCACTGGTATGCATAATAAGATTAATTTTTAAAAATCTCTGCCTCAAAGAATAAAATGGAATTTGGTTTATCAATATGAAATTCTTGATTATATTAAAGTGCCTTCTAATTCAGGGAATTAATGTTTCTGATGCATTAAGTAGCTTAGCTATGAGATTCTTGTCATTATCAGGTATAGGATGAAATAAAAGTGGGTTTATTTGCTGTTTTAATAACTGATTTCTTGTCCGCTTCGCCACTATTGGCACCAGCTTTGCTACAAAATTTAAAATGGGAAAGAAACGGAGACTTAATAGTGAAATGAAATGTTAACTGAAGATTATTTCAAAGCAGAAAGGTTAAATTAGCTGAACACAAAATTTTAATAGCACATAATTTCCACTTCAATAGTTTCATGCTTTTGCCTGTAAAAGTCTTATTGTTATTTGCCCAAAATTTTGGAAATCTTTGGAGTTGTTTGAGTTTAAAAAAAAATCTTTTCAGTAAAAGTAGTAAGAAACTGTTATGGAAAAGTAAATTTCTAATTATTTTTCCCTATTAGAAATGTGTGTTAATTAGTTATAAACTATTGTTATAACCAGGAAATGGGATAAGTGCAAGTTTATGAGCAAACTGCATGGAACTATAATAAATTTTCTAGCTCTTTAAAGCATGTACATGTGGAATAAGTTCTTCCAATGGAGTTTCAAGCTCTGTAGGTTATTACTTAGGAAATATATTTGCAATTATATTATGCAATAATCTCTCAGACTTTATCTTGACTTTGTACTGAAGGTGAAAAGTCCAGCTCCATTGCATTGGAGCCATCCCTGCAAATGTACTTCCTACAAGTGCATTTGCTGAGGAAACTTCGATTTTTAGAAGTATGTTAGACTAAGTTTTGTGTGGTGAGTGTACTCTGTACTCAGCTCTCTATTTCTTTGAAATAAAGAAACAGAGCTTCCCTGGTGGCGCAGTGGTTAAGAATCCACCTGCCAATGCAGGGGACATGGGTTTGAGCTCTGGTCCAGGAAGATCCCACATGCAGCGGAGCAGAAGCACGTGCCCAACAACTACTGAGCCCGCGCGCCACAACTACTGAAGCCCGCATGCCTAGAACCCGTGCTCCACAACAAGAGAAGCCACCACAATGAGAAGCCCGTGTCCCGCAATAAAGAGTAGCTCCCCGCAGAAAGCCTGCCCGCAGCAATGAAGACCCAACGCAGTCAAAAATAAAATAAATAAATTTATTTTTTAAAAAAGAGACAGAAAAATCACGGATGTAAAGGCAACTGCTTTTTAAAGACATTTTAAAATGTATAAAACAAGTTTGGACAGATTGGAAAAGTCTCTACTATAAAATTTCCAAGGGCTTAGTGAAGGGCCAGAAAGATAGAAAAATGTGTTTAGATGTATACTGAAGAGGGGAGACTATAGTTTCTTTTATAAGGATTGTGAATTGTGATAAATTTTAGCTGGTACGTTAGACAATAATGTTAAAAGAAGTTTCTAGTTTCTTTTGGTACCTAGTGGCTAAAGAAATTATTGGAGGTATGGTCTCTAGGATTTTTTTTTTTAACCTACTGCAGTTGCTACTGTCTCCTCACTTTGGAGTGGATCAAGTCTGTTGTATTAATGAACTCTTCCAAGAAAACATATTAGGTTGGCATATTTTGGTTGAATGCATGATATATAAAAGTATTAACTATTTAGTCAAAGGAACGACAGTAGAGAAGATTTTTCAATTTGGCTTTAAGGTTACTAAATGACACGAGGTGAAATATGAATCAGTTTAAGAGGTCGGAAGGATTATACTAATAAGACATTCATTCAACAAATATTTGAGTTATTTTTACCTTGTGTCCTTGTCAGGGATAAAATGGTGACTGAAAATGGATACAGCTCCTGACTTTCTGTATCTTACAGTCTGAGATAGAGGTGGTTTTAGGGTCCATATGGAAAATCACCATTAAGAAGAGGAACGTGTCTATGGTGGAGCTTTTTGACTAGTTGGGGAGGTCAGAGGCTATGCTCATTAAAACATGGGATGAATGCAATCCTATTTCATATATCCAATTGATTATTTATATCAAAGGAAAGTTAGCATGGAATCATCTCTGTATAAAACTTTTATATTCCACAAACAACCTAATAAATATCAAAACATGTCTCAAGCTTCTACTTATATACCCAATGCCTTGACTCTGTGGAAAATCTGCCTTGCTTTCTAAAAAGATCAAAATCAAGAAAGCTGAAGTATCCTTAATCTTTTTTTAAATCTCATCAAAATGCTATTCCTTCAACTCTTATTATTATTCCCTTGAGGTTAACAGAGGTTTACTTGCTGATAATCTCTAAAGATTCGTCATATTCCTTTTGATACCTGAAGGTTCTTGACTCACACTTACTATCTCTTCCAACCCATATCCATCAGAATAGTATCTTTATTCCTTCATTGCCACATTTCTCAAATACATTTAATCTACTTATAAAGATATCCATGGAACCAGAGCAAACACATTTCTCATGCTCTCCCAGGCTTGTGATGTCTTACTAATTGGGGGAAAATGTTGGAGCTATAAAATGATGCAGAAAATGTAGAAGAGGTGCAACCTTAGAAAGAAGTTTTAATTCAGTTTTGAACATTTTCATTTTGAAGAGGCCCTGTAGGTAACTGCAGTAACTACACCTGGAGCTCAGGTGTAAATACACCTGTAGCAAAACAGATTTTGTAGCATTAGATTTTTATATGGTAATTAAGGCACAGTTTTGGAAGGTGAGGTGATTCAGTGATATAATATAGGGTAAAAGGAACACAAGGAAGACCTCCGTGCTCCTCACGCAGGGTAAAAACATTGTGATAGAAGATTTGGGATCATAATATGCCACTTTCTTTGCTTCTGTTTGATTCACTTATCCTTTTGTAAAGTATTGATACAAATCTTACCCATACTTTATTTTCTAGATTAAATCTCAGATCTTTCTGTTCCTATTATCCCCACAATGGCTGTATTGGGCATTTTGACCTAACTCACAGAAGGCTTTGAACTTCTTTACATCATTCATGCATCTACATCTAATTTTTGTTAGGCAGATTGTAAGTGTTGAGGTTTCTCCTTTAGAATCCAACCCTTTGTCTTTCTCACCACGAACATTCTCTCTATTTGTCAAAATTCATTGTGACTCCTGGTTCCTTTTCATAATCACTTTAGGCAAAGGTAAAAATACTAAGCAGTTTTTGGAAGTTGCATTTCAGACAAAAGAATTGGATTACAGCTTCACAGAAAGTGATTTTTAGCATTTCATCTTGATTCTCAGAGCAGAGACAATAATATTTCTAGCATTATTTCTCATAAAATGACTACCAGTGATATCTTTAACTCCCTTCAGGATTCAGAGGAAGTCATGATACCTGTCAAATAGGCTTAAACAATAATTGCATCAGACCGAACAAGTAAAGTGTAAGAGTATCAGAATAGAAACTCCTTTTATACCATAGGTGAGGAATAGTTTTCATTGATTTTTGTAATGTCTCCAACTAAATACTTGTTGAATAAATGAATTTTTTTTTTATATTTCACAGCTCGAATAACATTTTAATTTTTTTTACTTTAAAACTCCCTATTTCTTGCAAGCATGAATTCTCAGTCTGAAATTATCAGTAAAAGTCTTTGTGATACAAAATATGTATTCATATTTAAAATATTAAAATTAAAATATTTAAAATCTATTTTAGATTTTAAAACTATTAAAATTTAAATAAAATTTAAAATTTAAATAAATTTTATTTTTAAAATTAAATAAATAAATTTAAATAAATAAATAATTATATAATATATATAATTATATAATAATATAATAAATAAACAAATAAATAAATTTTAAATATTTTTAAAAAAATAAAATTTAAAACACTTGTATGTTTGTTTATGTATGTTGATACAGGTGTCACTTATCTGTGATTTATTTATTATTTGTTTATTTATTTATTCCTTAACAAAGTTCATCCCTACCTCTGTTCATAATATTACTGATTTATCGCTACTAAGGCCATAAATACATCCTGGTTAAAGAGGTGAAGGGATTGTCCCCTATGGTGAGAATTTATCACCAAATGGAGGAAAGACAAAAAGGTAGATAAATAAATAAATAAGTAAATAAATAAATAAATGAAAAGCAGTATAACATGTTCTGAAGATGGGAAGGGAGAAAAGGAAATCTGACCTAATGTCTAAATAAAAATAACTACAACGTCCAGATTTCTATGATAATCACTTTTTGCACAAGCAAAAATACTGAACAGTCTATCAATATTGTCTATATGTCAAAATCATCTATTTTGGCCTTACAAATTACAGATGTCTGGCCCTACCCTAAATGAATTGAATCAGAATATCTGGGGATGGAAACTGTTTCTCTGTAATTTAAAAAGCTCTAGATATTATTTTAATGACCTCTGGAAATAAGATAATCATCCATCTTGTTTGCCCAGGAGAGTCTTGGCTTCCATGCACTAATTTGCCGGCAGTCATTCTCTCTATCTCTGTCTCCCTCACTGTTTCTGCCCAGAGGTGTCTTCTTCACATACTTTCTTCAGGCTGTGTCATCACCACCTCCCTTTTATCCACTCAGATGGTACGGACAGGGCTCTGCATGTCTCTTGTGCTTTCCCCTTAATCTCACACACTTTTGTAAACAATTCCTGTATTAAAATCTCCAAAATACCCCAAATTAAATGTGCTTTCTTTTCCTGAAGACCATGACTGTTCATCATCATTATACACAAATACTACATGACAATTGGATGCTTAAAATAAAGCTCCTGTTTTGAATGCAGAAATCGATCTTTCCTGCTTCCTTCCATAAACATTGTAACGAAGATGGGCAGCATAGAATAAACACAAAGGAACATTTGGGCCAACCATTTTATTAACCACAATAAATGGCACAAGATTTTTCCCCCAAATGACTGGAACCTGTATTTAAGATTCAAATAGTGCCTGATCTTCCAAAACTAAGGATACATTTCACCTTGGAAAGCAATGAATAGTTATTTGCAAATTATTTTAATTCATATCTTTAAAATAGTCAATCAGTTGACACTTTAGAGGACTTTATTCTGGAAACTCTAGTATATTGTTGGTATAATTAATGATTATTCTTATAAGAGAGGAAAATTGTAGTGTAGCAGGAAGTGCACTTTACAGATTACTTTGCTACTACTTATACTGTTGCCTCCTCCTCCTGAGTCTGGTTTCTAGATATTAAAAACAACATGAATTGTAATTCTCAAGTGTCCTCTTTCTTAAAGTTGAAGTATAGTTGCTGTACGATATAAGTTACAGGTGTACAATATTGTGATTCACTATTTTTAAATGTTATCCTCCAATTATAATTATTATGAAGTATTGGCTATATTCATTCCCCATGTTGTGCGATATATCCTTGTAACTTATTTTATACCTAATACTTTGTACCTCTTACTCCCCTACCCCTATATTGCCCCTCACCCCTTCCCTTTCCCCACTAGTAACTACTAGTTTGTTCTCTCTATCTGTGAGTCTGATTCTTTTTTGTTATATTCACTAGTTTGTTGTATTTTTAGATTCCACATATAAGTGATATTACACAGTATTTTTTTCTCTGACTTATTTCACTTAGCATAATACCCTCCGAATCCATCCATGTTACTACAAAGTAGTCTCTTAATTAAAATCCAGCTGTTTTCCATTTGAGCCAGTCTTCTCAGTGTAGATTACATAGTCTGCTGAGAATTTGGAAACATTAACCACTTCAGATAATCAGAATATCTTTTAATGTCCAGCAGTTGTAAACTGATTTGACTGAAGTTGGAAATTACATCCTGAGATTTGGTATTCAAAGCAGATTTGGGCAAATGGATTCTGATCCACAGTAGCATCATAGACTAATCTTACTGAAAAGAGAGAGAGAGGTAATACTGGGACATGGTTTTGTTTTCAAAGGAATTGATATCAGTTAATTCCCAGATATTTACTGAGAACTTAGGCTGTGTCCTACTTGAAATAGTTAACAATTGTATTTTTAATTTAATCTGCTAACACCCGTAAACCAGTAGACAAGTGGGGTCCTTGCTCTTATTGTTGTTAAATAAATAGGCTTTGGTTATTAATTAATTATATTTAAAGCTGAATATAAACAAAATATTATTCTGAACTCTTCAAGAGATATTCATCTAATATATATTCCAAGTTTGGTACATTATGAAGAATAACTGGAAAATATAAAATAGAAAGGTGCACTTTAATTCATGACTATGACTCATTATCATTATCAAAAGAAAACTAAAATGGGTTAATGATCTTGAGTTTGAGTGTACATTGGTGCTTGTAATGATCTTGCCTCAGTGAGGGAAACAATGCTTACTTTAAGAGCTTTCTACAGGATTCCCTTAGGAAGACAACTGTCTTTGTTTAGCAAGGCACCTTAATGAATGCCTTTGGCTTTCTAATTAAGGACACGTGTGCACATTCTAAATTGAATAGAGTAAGAAAAACAGATAGCTTAAAAGCTCGGTGGGAGAAACTGCTCTGCAGAAAGATACACAGAGAATTTTGGAGGAGGTAGGCAAGTAACTCAAAGAGGAGATGGGGAGAAGAAAGTCAAAAAATGTAGTGATAGGCCAGGGTTCAAAATAGAGTGTTGTAGTTTCTATTGGGCTGAAAAGAGAAACCATTTTCTAGAGTCCCTGGTAGAAGGTAGAAGGACTAGTAATAGTGGAGAAATGACTTTTATATCCCTGCAGATTGCTGATTCTGAGCAATAAAGCACAGCTATGAATGTGTGCCAAAAGTAGATTTAATAATCTTGGTTGTAATTAGTTTCTGCTGCAACTGAGGGATGGTTTTCTAAAGTAAAGAGCTAGTAAAATAAAAGTACTCCATGAAAAAGGTTTAAAATAAATTAAATATTTTAATATTCCCTTAATGTTTTATATTAATATAACGTTTAGTATCATCTGAATTTACAGATCACTGAGTATATTAACTACCCAATACATGCTTTGTTACCATAGACAATTATTATTATTATTTAACATCTTTATTGGAGTATAACTGCTTTACAATGGTGTATTAGTTTCTGCTGTATAACAAAATAAACCAGCTATACATATACATATATCCCCACATCCCCTCCCTCTTGCGTCTCCCTCCCACTCTCCCTAGCCCACCCCTCTAGGTGGACACAAAGCACTGAGCTGATCTCCCTGTGCTATACAGCTGCTTCCAACTAGCTATTTTACATTTGGTAGTGTACATATGTCCATGCCACTCTCTCACTTTGTTCCAGCTTACCTTTCCCCCTCCCCATGTCCTCAAGTCCATTCTCTATGTCTGCCTCTTTATTCCTGTCCTGCCCCTAGATTCTTCAGAACCATTTTCTTTTTTTTTTTAGATTCCATATATATGTGTTAGCATACGGTATTTGTTTTTCTTGCTCTGACCTACTTCACTCTGTATGACAGTCTCTAGGTCCATCCACCTCACTACAAATAACTCAATTTCATTTATTTTTATGGCTGAGTAATATTCCATTGTATATATGTGCCACATCTTCTTTATTCATTCATCTGTTGATGGACACTTAGGTTGCTTCCATGATTGACAATTATTATAAAGAGCAGAAACAGGGTTCAATGTGCCAGCAGAAGAATGTGTAGAAGTCTTGGCCAGGTCAGGATATAAAGGACAGCTAGAATTTGAGAACAGTCTATTTTTAAGAGATTATTTGTACCATAAATATATTCATCACCTCAAAGTTTCCTCCTACCCTCCTTATTTATTATTCTTATCTCCAAACTTATTAAGTTATATACATTAAATATGTACAGCTTTTTTGTCTATCTCAATGAAGTTGTTTAAAAAAGATTCATGGTTATTATAAATTATATTTTTCTAAATCTCATTTTCCAACTGTTCACTAGATTATATAGAAATAAAATTGATTTTTTTGTATGTTGACCTTGCATCCTACAGTGCTACAAAATTGAGGTATTGATCTTCTAGATTTTTATAACATTCATAAGGATATTTTCCATAAACAATGATGTTGTTTAAGAATAATGGCCATTATACTTCTTCCTTTCCAATTGTTATGCCTCTTATTTCTTTTTCTTAGAGTATTGCACTGGCTAGATATTCCAGTGTTGAAATAAAATGGTAATAGGAGACATCTTTTCCTGGTTCCTTCCCTTAGGGGAACAAAGATTGATGTTTCATGATTATGTATGATATTAACTGTAGAACTTTGGTAGATGCCCTTTTTCAGGCTGAGCAAGTTCCCTTCTCCTGCTATCTTGAATTTTATCAAAAAGATATTTTCATTAGTGCTCACAGAAAACCTGTTTATAATAGGCAAACCTGGAAACAATCTAAATATTCATCTACAAGAGAATGGGTGAAATGCTTGAATAGATTTTTAAAATATTCATACTCAGTGATAAGAAGGAAAGGAACTACTAACACATGGACCCACATGGATAAATCTTACAGACATTATGTAAAACATAAGAAGCTAGGGTTTCCCTGGTGGCACAGTGGTTAGGAGTCTGCCTGCCGATGCAGGGGACACGGGTTTGTGTCCTGGTCCGGGAGGATCCCATGTGCCGTGGAGTGGCTGGGCCCATGAGCCATGGCCGCTAGGCATGTGTGTCCGGAGCCTGTGCTCCACAACGGGAGAGGCCACAACAGTGAGAGGCCCACGTACTGCAAAAAAAACAAACAAAAAAAACCCATAAGAAGCTAGACAGAAAATAGCTCATATTGCATTCCATGTATGATAACAGAAAAGTAAAACTAATTAATGGAATTAGAAGTTAAAAAGATGATTGCCTGAGGCTGGATAGTGTGGTTTGACTAGGAATTGACAAGATACTAGTGAATGATCTTGTTTTATTTTGTTTTTAGTTTAAATAAATTAAATAATAAAAAGCTAAAGTCAGTGACCTTCAAAAAATTAAATTTAAATTAAAAAAAATAAATTTTAAAATAAATAAATAAGAGCATACCCAAGCAGAGCTTTTTTTTTCTTCCATTTTTTTGAGATATAATTAACATACAGCACTGTGTAAGTTTAAGGTGTACAGCATATTGATTTGACATACTGATATCATGAAATGATTATTACAATAATTTTAGTGAATATCCATCAGTTCATATAAATACAAAATTAAAGAAAAAGAAGAAAAATGTTTTCTTGTAATAAGAACTCTTAGGATTTACTCCCCTAACAAGTTTTATATATAACATACAGCAGTGTTAATTATATTTATCATTGTTGTATATTATATCCCTAGTACTTGTTTGTCTTACAACTGAAATTTTGTATCTTTTGACCACCTATATCCAGTTGCCCCCTTGCCCACACTCCTCCTCTGGTAACAGCAAATCTTATCTCTTTTTCTATAAGTTTACTTGTTTGTTTGTTTGTTTCTGAAGTATAACTGACAGACACAACTATGTTAGTTCCTGTTACACAACATAGTGATTCTATATCTTTATACATTTTGAAATGATAGAAATATGTTACTTAGGTATTGACTATATTCCTCACACTGTACATTTCATACTTGTGACTCATTTATGTTGCCACTGGAAGTTTGTACCTCTTAATCTCCACCTATTTTTTTTCCTGTCTGACCCCTCTTCTCTCTGGCAACCACCTACATGTTCTGTGCATCTAACTCTGTTTTAGGTTCCACATATAAGTGGAATCATACAGTATCTCTCCTTCTCTATCTGACTTATTTCCCTTAGCATAATACCCTCTGGGTCCACCTGAGTTGTTGCAAATAACAAGATTTCGTTCTTTTTCATGGCTAATATTCCATTTATATATATATATATATATATATATATATATATATATATACACACACACACACACATATATACATACTATATATATATATATACATACAATATTCCATTATGTGTGTGTATATATGTGTGTGTATATATATATATATATATATATATATATATTTACACACACCACATCTTCTTTATCCATTCACCTATTGATAGGCACTTAAATTTCTTCCATATCTTGGCTATTGTAAATAAATAATGCTGCCATGAACATAGGGATACATTAATCTATTCTAATTAATGTCTTTGTCTTCCTCAGTTAATTACCCAGGAGTGGAATTGATTGATCAGTTTTTATTTATATTTTTTTTTGATGAATCTCCTCTCTTTTTTTCATAACCTCTGCACCAAATTACATTCTCACCAAGAGCCAATGAGGGTTACTTTTTCTCCACATCTTCACCAGCACTTGTTATTTGTTTTTCTTTTTGATAATAGCCATTCTGGTAGGTGTGAGGTGATATCTCATTGTGGTTTTGATTTGCATTTCCCTGATGATTAGTGATGCTGAGCATCTTTTCATGTGCCTGTTAGCCATCTATATATTTTCTTTGGAAAAAATGTCTATTCAGAGCTGCTATTTTTAAATCAGGTTGTTTCTTTTCTTCATATCGAGTTGTATGAGTTCTTTGTATATTTTGGATATTAACTCCTTATTGGGTACACTGCAAAAATCCTCTCTCATTCAGTAGATGTTCATTTTGTGTTTTTGATAGTTTCCTTTCCTGAGCAAAAGCTTTTTAGTTTGTTGTAGTCTCATAATTTTTGGTTGTTTCCCTTGCCTGAGGACACATTTCCCCCCAAAATATTACTAAGTCTTATGTCAAACAGTGTACTGACTATGTTTTCTTCTAGAAGTTTTATGATTGCAGGTCTTACATTTAAGTATTTTATCCATTTTGAATTTATTTTTGTTCATGGAATGAGAAAGTAGGCCAGTTTGATTATTTTGCATGTAGCTGTCCCATTTGCCCAACACCATTTATTGAAGAGACAATATATTTTACCCATTGTATATTCTTACCTCCTTTGTCTTAGCCCATGTAAGTATGGATTTATTTCTAGGTTCTATATTCTGTTTCATTGATCTATATATCTGTTTTTGTGACAATATCATACTGCTTTGATTACTGTAGCTTTGTAGTATGGATTGAAATCAGGAAGTGTGATGCTTTGTTCTTCTTTCTCAAGATTGTTTTGGGTATTTGGGAACTTTTGTGTGTTCATACAAACTTTAGAATTATTTGTTCTAGTTCTGTGAAAAATGCCATTGGTATTTTGATATGGATTTCATTGAATCTGTAAAATGCCTTGGGTGGTATGGTCATTTTATATATATTAAATCTCCAATCCAAGAGCAACGTTCCATCTCTTTGTTTAATCTTCAATTTCTTTCATCAGTGTCTTATAGTTTTCTGAGTAAAGGTCTTTTACCTCCACAGATTTATTCCTATGCATTTAATTCTTTTTGATGCAGTTTGTAGATGGGATTGTTTTCTTAATTTCCCTTTCTAATAGTTGGTTGTTAGTGTAGAGAAATGCAATAGATTTCTGTATATAAATTTTGTATCCTGCAACTTTACCAAATTTATTTATGAGTTCTATTAGTTTTTTGATGGTGTCTTTAGAATTTTCTGTTTAGTATCATGTCATCTGCAAAGAGTGACAGTTTTACTTCTTCCTTTCCACATTGTCTTCTTCAACTATATATTAAAAGGACCATTCATCATGATCAAGTAGGATTCATTCCAGGATTCATGGATGGTTCAATATCCACAGATAAATCATACAAGCAAAAAAATAAAAAGAAGAAATCTATGCATCCCATAGATTTTGCATCACTGTGTTTTCATTTTTATTTGTCTCCAGGTATTTTTTTTTATCAGAATCCATTGATAGTATAGTAGCACATTGTTTAACTTCCATGTGATTCTTGTGTTTGTTTGTTTGTTTTACAGTTCTTTTTTGTTTGTTTATTGTAGTTGATTTCTAGACTCATAGCATTGTGGTTGGAAAATAAGCTTTGTAGGATTTCAAACTTCTTAAATTTACTGGGACTTTTTTGTAGCCTAGCGTGTGATCTATTCTGGAGAATGTTCTGTGTGCACTTGAAAAGATTGTATATTCTGCTACTTTTGGGTGGAATGTTTTCCCTATCTATCTACCTATCTATCTATCTACCTATCTATCTATCTACTGTCTATCTATCTGGTCCATTTGGTCTAATTTGTTGGTTAACTCTTTATTAAAAACATTTAACTTTTCAACTCTATTCATCCAATTTATCTTGAGTTCTTTGAACATCTTTATGATCATTACCTTGAACTCTTTATCAGGTAGACTGTTTATCTATACTTCACTTAGTTCTTTTTTGTGGTTTTATAGTGTTCTGTTGTTTGGAACATATTACTTTGTTGCCTCATTTTCTCTAATTTGCTGTTTTTACTTCTGTGTACTTGGTAGGTTGGTTTTGTTGCCAAACTTTGGGGAAGTGGCCTTTTGTAGGAAATATCTTATGTGTCTCAGCAGTGCACTCCTCTCTGGTCATCAGAACTTTATTCTCTAGGGGTGCTCCATATGTGGGCTGCATGGGTCCTTCTGTTTTGGCAAGCTAATGACTGTGAGCAGTCTGGTAGGCATGGCTGGCCCCTGACCCAGTTCATTGCCAGGCCCTGTCTTGTATGGTGGCTACTGTGGCTGGTAGGCAAGGTCAGGTCTCAAGGCAAATTTCTGCAGAGTGTTTGGTGGTGGGGATGTGGTGCCTAGCCCACTGGTTGGTGGAGCTGGGATCTGGGGTGGGTGACTATGGGTCTGTGGGGCTATGGGACCTGCTCTATTGTTGGCCTGCTGGTAGGTGGGGACAGTTCCTGACATTGCTGGAGGCAGGATCTGAGGTGTCCTAAAGCTGATGTTGGCCTGTTGGCAAGTGGGGCTGGATCCTAGGGAAGCTGGGTAAGGGGTTCAAGTTGTCTTAAAGTTGGTATTGGCCTGCTGATGGTCAGAGACAGGGTCCAGGGGTCCCAGAACTAGTTCCAGCTCAGTGGTATGCAGAACCTGGTCCCAGGGACTCTGGGTGAAGGACACTGGGGTCCTAGAACTGGTGTTTGCCTGTTGATGGGTGACATTGGTATCTGACACTGTTTTTGTGGGATCCAGGGTGTCCCAAAGTAAATGTTGGCTTGTTCTTGGGAATAACCTGAGCCCATGGGTTCCTGTGGCTGGTGCCATCCTGCTGGTGAGTGAGGCTGGGTCTTGACATGGCAGACGGTTGAACTATGGTGATCCTGGGGCTGGTATCATGCCAGTCTAATGTAGGCACAGCCTGGTCCTGGGGTCTCTGGCTCCAGGGCTCTGGGAGTCTTAGGGGTTACTAGTTGGTACACTCAGCAAGGCTAGTCCTAAGACCTCTGGTAAATAGGGTCAGTTTCTAGGGTGGCTGTGTGGTCAGGGGGTCTTTTGGCAGCTGGCTTGCTGGTGCATTGGGCTGTGTCCCCTCCTGGCTAGTTGCTTGGCTTGATGTGACCCAGTACTGGCTGTTGGGCATGGCTAGGTCCCAGGGTTAATAAGCTAGAAGGAGGATTCCAAAATGGTGCTTAATAAGCACCAGCGACCTCATGGTAAACAAGTTCACAAAATCAGCTAATGCCAGTGTCTATGTCCCCAGGGTGAGCTTCAGTTGTTTCCCGCCTCTCGAAGAGGCTTTCAAAGATCAACACGTGGATCCTATCCAGGATCCTTTTAAATTACTGCTTCTACCCAGGTTCTCAGAGCATGTGAGATTTTGTGTGTGCCCTTTAAGATTAGAGCCTATTTCCCAACGCCCTCTGGCTTTCCCTTAAGTACATCCTGCTGACCTTCAAAGCCAAAATTTCTGGGGGCTCATTTTCCCAGGCTAGGACCCCCAGGCTTGGGTGCTCAGACTCCTCACTCCTAGAGGAGTACCTCTGCAAGTTGCCCTTCCTGGTGTATGAGTCTTAACTATACTGCATCTCTGCCCCTCCTACCCATCTCATTTTGGTTCCTTCTTTCTATCTTTGGTTGTAGAAGATCTTTTCTGCTAGTCTTCCAGTCTTTCTTATCAGTAGTTGCTCTGTAAATAGTTGTAATTTTGGTATGCCCTAGGGAGGTGAGCTCAGGATCTTTCTACTCTGCCATCTTGGTGTCTCCTTCCTAGCTTGATTGACCCAAATTTCCAGTGATTCTCAAGTTAGGTCCTAACTGTCAGAGTTAGTATATTCTTAAAATTTCAGGTTCTAATTATAAGTATGCTAAATTTTTTTAAAGAAGAATTTTAAGAACCTGAATTTGGCACTACATTTTTAGTTCAATTTATTAATGTTTAAAATTTAAACTAATACAATTATATATCCTTAGATAATTTCTAGTTTACATTTTTAAAATTTATAGTAATACCTCAACATTAGCCACCATGGTGAAGTTTGAATCTAGGACTTAAAATCTTTGCTTTAAGTATGTTTTCAACAAAATGGATCCATTAAATAAAATTGTTCCTTTGATTCAAAAAGGCGATGACTGCTTTGTTATTCCCTATTCAGAGTAGACAAACATGTAATACTGGCTGAAATATAGACTTATCACAACAAAAGTAAGAGACCAGGATCTAGTTTTTCTTGGTTGTTTTAAGACATACCCTGGAAGAAACACATACTTCTCCACTAAAAATCCAGATATTGGTTACAATCCAGCCCCTTGGTGGTTTTCATTTAAAAAAGAAAACAATAGGGCTTCCCTGGTGGCACAGTGGTTGAGAGTGCGCATGCCGATGCAGGGGACACAGGTTCGTGCCCCAGTCCAGGAAGATCCCACATGCCGTGGAGCGGCTGGGCCTGTGAGCCATGGCCGCTGAGCCTGCGCGTCCGGAGCCTGTGCTCCGCAACAGGAGAGGCCACAACAGTGAGAGGCCCGCGTACCACAAGAAAAATAATAATAAAAATAAATAAATAAATAGAAAAGAAAAGAACAAGAGAATATCATAGAGTGATAGAAATGTGCTATAGCTTGCTTGGGCAGTATTGTGTAAATGTGTACATTGTTAGCCTTCATAAAGTTGAATATTGTATTTAAGTGTTCATTTTTAATGTGTATGAATAACACCTAATTTTAAAAAGGAAAAAAAAATGAAACTGAAAATTTAAAAAAGAACTGTGTTCTAATATTGTCTAGAAATATATTCAAAACCAGATAAGGAAAATTGATGTTTTTTCAATAGTGTGTTTTCTTCAATTAATATATGATTTTGCTTTACTGTAGTACTTAACAAAACCAGAAAATTAAAAAAGAATAAATCGATTGGTAGAAACACATTATTGAGAACAGAGGAGTAATATCTTATTTTTTTCCTTTTTTAATTTTCCAAATATGGATAAAGATAGTATCCCATATTAGATAGCATTTTTGAAAAAATATCGTGTATAACAAAGTTATTTCCATTTTTAATCCTATGGTCTGTAATAAAAGTACTTTGCTGGTCTGGTGAGAATGAATATTTAGCACACTAATTTTATTTTGTTTTTGACTTTTTTGTGTGCTCTTTTATGCTCAAAGAATAATTTTGTGTTTTTCTATTAAATGATTGAACTATTTATCTGTATTCTTCTGCAAAAATTTAGCCAGTCTTAAATTCCATTCAACATTTAGCAACCTCAAAAATCTCCATCAGTCTGTAATTGCCTACACTCAAGTTGCTGAAAATGCTCATGAAAAAAGACCAACAGAACATAGACATGCACTACAAAGACCTGTGTGTGTCAGGGTACATGTTTTTTAACAGTGGTTCCCAGTAGCACTTGCTTTTATTTTAACAATTGCTATAGGGACCTGTGCATCTGTTTCATTTCCTGCTCTTATAGGTATAAGATCATCTCCACTAATGCACTCATCATTAAAAGAATTACATTATAACCAAATAATTTGGTGTGTGATGGCATAAAGTGTAATGGTATTTGCACTTTCATGAGAAATAATGACACCATTGTAGGTCACTGATTCACTATTGATAAATGAAAGTCCTAAGCAGACACACAGTGAAAATAGCACTTTTGATTTTATCCCCAGATTGGTAAGGCACTGAGAACTATAGTAAGAACTATGTTTGATATTATTTTTCTGTATTGTGTCTCAATTAAACTCCTTATGGAAAAGATATACTTTTGAGATTCTTTGCTGTACGGTATATTTTAAAGGACCTTGACAATACATAAAGCAGAGAATCAGAATAAAATCAACATGAAATACAGTATTCATGTAGATTTAGCATTTAAAATAAAGATAAAATTATTTATTCCAATTTCTAATTGCAGATTTCAGTTTTATGTCTAAATGTGATGTTATTTTCCTCTAATTCACATACCTATATAACATGATATGGTGCTTTGCTAATACTCTAAAAAGGCAGCACTTAAATTTTTTCCTCTGGAGATTAGACATCTTATTTTCAAAGACTAACATTGGTACATCACTTTTTCCTCTTTGTCTTCTCATTGAAATGGAGAGTATTAGTTGCTGCTATAACGTAGCAACTGTGAAGTCACTGAGGACCTCTGAGTGCTTGGGGTCAATCAGGTCACAATGTCGTGACTAATTAATAACTTTCTTAGGATGCTAATACTCTGAAAATTTTAACACCTTAATAGTACCCTGCTCTCTGTTTAATAATAACACAATGATTATAAATCACTTAAATAATGTGCCTTTGTCCTTAAGCTTAATTCCACCTATGCGCAGCCAAGCAAGCACATCGTCAATTCAAGGGTGGTAAATGTGATAATTGATGAAAGGATGAGATGATTAACTGGGAGGGCAGTTATCATCAAGAAAGAACAGAGAGACAGAATTATCCTATTTTTGCAAAGCTGTTAAGAGATAAAACAGAATGGATTGGAACTGAAAGCCAGTTTTGAAAGAAAAAAAAAAAGCCTGCCACTTTTTTATGCAATGTCATTTTCTAAGAGAGAATATAGTTTTACTGTAAAATATTTCACATCTTCTTTCACTTATCCACTTTACATATTTTCTGTTCCTGTTATAATGTTCAGATCTCCCTTTAGATAGACATTACTAAATTACATCAATTCAAAGATGTAAATAACTTTTCCATTTTAATATTTCTGAAATTAAGTTGCATTTTTAAACTGGCATATGTTTAATGCAGCTTTCCTTTCTGGAAAAATGTTTCTTAAGTCTACAGGTTTTCTTGAAATAGATAGCACCTTAGAAGTCAAGAAAAAAGGGTCATTCAATAAACTCATTCATTTAACAAATATTGAGCACCTGCACTTCCAGGAATAAGGTTAGATGCTAAGAAAACTTCAGCAAGGACAGACGAGATTTCAATTTTCTTAGAGTTTTGGAAGGTAAAATAAATATATAAACAATTAGCTAGAATACAATCTAGTAAACTACCACTGCAGTGTAATACAGATATATTTAAAATGCCATAGGATAACCAAAGAGGGAGTTAATAATTCTGGACATGCTATTCAGAGGAGAAAGAACTCATCAAGTGGTAGGATACCAAGCAGGGGAAGGAACATAAGCAAAGGCAGGGAGGTGTGAAATGTCAGGGTGTGTGCAAGGAATGATGAGTAGTCTAGAAGAACTGTAGTATAGGGCAGTTTCTTTCAAACATGAGTAGTGAACAGAGCGCTTTAAAAGGAAAGAAATATCTTGCCAATCTGTAGTGTTGACTCAAGGTATTTTTATTATGTTATTTTAAATATGTAATATTTATTTCATTTTACAATGATAAAAGTCCAAAAATGTATTTATTCATTAAATATGAACAAAATCACAAAACCAATTAAAATATAATTATCAACATTAATTTAAAGTGATATGTGAGTTTTATTTTGGAGCACAGTGAGCTTCAACTAAGCAATGAACTAGTTTTTATTTCTTTTTTTTTTTTTTTTTTTTTTTTGCAGTATGTGGGCCTCTCACTGTTGTGGCCTCTACCGCTGCGGAGCACAGGCTCTGGACACGCAGGCCCAATGGCTATGGCTCGCGGGCCCAACCACTCCGCAGCATGTGGGATCCTCCCAGACCGGGGCACGAACCCACGTCCCCTGCATCGGCAGGCGCACTCTCAACCACTGCGCCACCAGGGAAGCCCTGAACTAGTTTTTTTTCACTGATCTGTGAATTAGATATAGACCAATCAATTTAAGTATATCACAAAATATACTTATGACTAACAATGGTTAGTTTTATTGAGTGCATATTATATGCCAAACACTGTACTAACTTTTTTCAGTCAATATCTTATTCTTGCAAAGACTTTTTCAGGTGGCTTCACATACACCATACAGAAGTGTGCTTCCTCTCTGGTTACCCCTCTCAGACATCTTTGCTGATATATCCTCTTCTTCTAAACTTCTAATGCTGGAGTGCTTAAGGATTCCATCTTTGCTTCTATGTACTCTGTTCTTTGGTAATCTCATTTAGTGCCATGTATTTCATATCCCTCTATATCCTAGCAACAATCACATTTCTATATCCAACCCAGACTCCTCACCCATACTACAAACTCATATATTAAACTACCTGCCTGACATCACCACTTTGGTGGCAAATAGATATTTCATACTCAACACATCCAAATTTGAATTACTGATCTTCTCACAAAACCTGTTCCTTTTACAGCCATCATCATCTCAGTTGATGAAAATTCTACTCCTACAATTATTCAGCACAAAAAACCTTGGAGGTCTTCTTATGTTTTTCCTCTCATCTCATGTTCAAAGTTCTCCAGGAAACTAAATGGGTTTAACTTTCAAAATATATCCAGAATGAAGCCTGCTCTCACAGACTTCACTGTTACCACTATTATCTATTATGTCATCCGTATTTTTGAAATAGCTCCTAATCGGTCTCCTTTCTTCTATGCTTAACTCTCCCATATTCCATTGCAATGTGTTCTTTTTCTTAAATTAATTTTTATTGAAATATAGTTGCTTTACAATGTTGTGTCAGCTTCTACCGCACAGCAAAATGAATCAGACATACATACATACATACATATATATATATATATATATATATATATATATATATATATATATTCCTTCCCTTTTGGATTTCCCTCCCATTGAGGACACCACAGTGCATTAAATAGAGTTCCCTGTGCTATACAGTATGTTCCCATCAGTTGTCTATTTTATACATAGTATCAATAGTGTATATGTATCAATCCCAATCTCCCAATTGCTCCCAGGCCACTCCTTTCCCCCTTGGTATCCATACATTTGTTCTCTCCATTTGTGTCTCTATTTCTGATTGGCAAATAAGGTCATTTATACCAGGGATCCCCAACCCCCTGGTATAACAGCTGTGCTGTTAGGAACTGGGTGACACAGCAGGAGATGAGCTGTGGGCAAGCTTCGTCTGCCACTCCTCAAGGCTCCCCATTGCTCACAGTACTGCCTGAACCATCCCCACCCCTGTCCGTGGAAAAATTGTCTTCCATGAAAATGGTCTCTGGTGCCAAAAAGGTTGGGAACCATTCATCTATACCATTTTTCTAGATTCCACATATATGAATTAATATATAATATTTGTTTTTCTCTTTCTGACTTACTTCACTCTGTATGACAGTCTTTAGGTCCATCCATGTCTCTTCAGATGACCCAATTTTGTTCCTTTTGGTTTTGTTATGTTTTAGTGTGGTTATTTTACCATGTAAGCTACATTATGTCACTTCTTTAATTACAAAAAAACATTTTTTTCCTTTTTTAAATTTAAATTTTATTTTATTTTGTAGCATAGTTTATTAACAATGTTGTGTTAGTTTCAGGTGCACAGCAGAGTGATTCAGTTATATATATATATATATATATATATATATATACACGTATCAATTATTTTTCAAATTCTTTTCCCATTTAAGTTATTACAGAATATTGAGCAGGGTTCCCTGTGTTATACAGTAGGTCCTTGTTGGTTATCTATTTTAAATATAGTAGTGTATACATGTAAATCCTAATCCCTCCCACCAACCCTTCCTTCCTGGTAGCCATAAGTTCTTTCTCTAAGTCTGTGAGTCTGTTTCTGTTTTGTAAATAAGTTCATTTGTATCATTTTTTTTTAGATTCCCCATATAAGCAATATCATATCATATTTGTCATTCTCTGTCTGACTTACTTTACTTAGTATAATAATCCCCAGGTCCATCGACAGATGAATGGATAAAGAAGATGTCGTACATATATACAATGGAATATTAATCAACCATTAAAAACAATGAAGTAACGCCTTTTGCAGCAATGTGGATGGACCTGGAACTTATTATTTTTTCTAAGAGTGAAAATTCTGACAATGGCTTCTAGGGCCCATGTAATCTGCCCCCTAACTCTCCATGTTATGGAATGTGGCAGCAGTGTGCCTACTATACTTGACACTCGTGGGGGACTCTTGCTTAAGACTCCCTTCCTCTATACAATAAAATATTATTTAGTAATAATAATGAAATGAAACAAGTAATCATAATGGTCAGAAAAGGATTCCAAGCAGTGAATTTTTCTTTTATTGAATTTGTATGTATATACCAGTAAACATAAATAAATAAAGAATTAAAAAATAAAACAAGTGTCCAGTAATGGTGCTTAATACTTACAAATTATATTAATACACTTTGGGAAAAAAAGGAAAAACTATGTTTTAGTTTTTTGCAAAAATAAATACTAACATTTTGTTTTCCAGCTTTAACTTCTGCAAATTTTCAATGACTTTGTCCAAATTAATCTTCTTTGTATATTCATGTTCAATAGACAGTATAAATAGATTTGTTGATCTATCTATGCTCATATCTGGGAAATAAGAGATATACACAAACATAGAAAAATATTCTTAATATAAGACTAAATTAGAAAGGGATGCATAAAAATTCCATTTCACAATAAACTCCAGAAAATTTATAAATACATAAAAACAACAAGTAATGACATCAAATGACGAAGGTAAAATAACTCACATTCAGTTTCTTCTTGTGTATAATCACAGTATCATTCTTGTTTATATCTAGCCTATGGTTTAAGTGCAGGGATAGGGATATGCAGTAGCACAGGGTTTGGAGACTGAACTGTGCCTAAAGTGGGTTCAAATAATCCAAAACTTCACAGAAACTTCACTCTTAAAATACTCATGGATGCTCAGAGACTGTATAACAAAGTCGTCAGAATTAATGTCCATATAGAATGTCTTTTTATTTATTTTTAAGGATAAATAATAAAAACAGAACAATTTGAAACTTACAAATAAAGCATTAAAATTCAAAAATAAATAATAATAATTTATTATTATTATTATTATTATAAATAATAATTATTTAAATATTTTTAAATTTAAATATATATAAATATAAATTTAAAATATAATTTTAAATAATTATAAAAAATAAATAATAATAATTCAAAAATAAAGCAATTGTTTAGAATTTAGACCCATCAACAATAATTTTCATGGAAAGGATTTTTCACTGACACTGGTTAGAATCACCTGCACCCTGGTATACTGCTCCCACTGCCCCACCCTTGGTAGATTACTGGATTACGGGATAATAATAAGAAAACTAAGATAAATATACTTTAAAAGAATTCTTTGGATACATTTGCAGAAGTCAAGTTCTGCTTCACTTTGGCTGAATCTTTGATATACAATAAGTACACTCTGGAACTGGTGGTTGGTTAATAGAAAAAGACCTTTAATGTGTGAAATCATTACCAGGTTTTTAATATAGAGCAGAGGTCAATAAACTATTGCCCAGAGGTCTAATCTAGTCTATCACCAGATTTTGTAAATAAAGTTTTATTGGAACATAGCCATGCTCATTCATTTACATATTGTCTATGGTGCTTTAAGCTACAACAGCAGAATTGAGTAGTTGAAATAGATATCAAATGGCCTGCAAAGCCTAAAATTTATACTCTGTCCCTTTATAAGAAGTCTGCAAATACCTTTGCTATTACAGTTGTGTACAAATTGGGTGTTAAAGTTTACTTTATAATGAATTTATTTATTAAATTCTGTTAATGAGAAACAGAAAAGCAAATGAAATTGATCTAGTTTGGCAAAGATGTATGCAGTAAGGATTTACTATCAGAGAAAAATGTTACTGAGGCAAATGTTTGTAACAGGACTGTGAATTCAACAGAAGAAAGATGTTTGTTTCCATTGAGTGAGATTATGAAACATTAGCTCTGTGTTTGCATTAATATTGGAACCAAAATAGCATTATAGAGAAAGAATGATTGAAGTGTTAGCATCTGTGCAAGGTAGGATAACAGGAAATAATTTATCATGAGATAATTTATAACTTCACTTTATAGAGACAGTTATTTTCATGGTACACATACTTTACATCTGGAAAAGATTGTAACAAATGTGATTTTTTTCCCCTTCAGCTTAAGTTGTATGGCCTGCTTGACAAGTTTGGTTGTACAAATATGATTGAATACTGTACTTGTGCAATTAACTGCATGAATTATCACTTACAACGTTTAGCAAAGAGCTTAATATTAACTTTTAGAGGCCTTGTCAATCCAGAATTGCAATGGGTTTGGAAGTTTCTTAGTCTAAAAACACACACAGGTGAGTAGTTTGGAGCCCAATACCCAAGAGATTCCCATTTTCAAACGTCCCTGGTTTTTATTGTTGTCCTGGTTTTTATTTTTGCTCCTGTTTCATTGCTATAAATTGCTCCTGAATATAAAATGTCAGTCTTCTCTGGGTCCTGGGCTGAACCTCTGTGCCTTGCTCGTTTTCTTCCCAGGAGTCTCCTTGGACTCTTTTAATTGATCTATTTCCTCCTTTACTTTCATTTCTTATTACCAAAGGACATTGGCTGCGGCAGTGTTAGTCAGACCATTGGAAGTCAGATTATCCCCTGCTCCCTGTTCTCTGAAGGATGGTTACTCGCCATGCATTTGCATAGCTGAGAGACCAGTTAGTAGACTACTATAGAGAAGATCATTTCCAGGGTAATACTGGGCCCACCTTGGACATAAATGGACTATATATAGCTTCCTGTTTCTAAAATAATGTTTATCATCTGCCTTACAGTGTTGCCTGGAAAAATTCCTGGAGCCAAGCAGCTTTTAGTTATTGGTGTTTTAATGCTTCCACTAGACACTGAAGGTTGGAACTGTCAAGTAAGAACACGAGTCAATGAGAATTGACAAATCTGTTGAGACATTTGACTGTAGGAGGAAGGAGAAAAGGAAGGCAGGGGCTAGAAAAGAATTTGAGAAGAGAATGCATATTTATTATGTGAAGGAAAAGGATGTCTCCAAGAATACGTTTCAGGAAGAAAAAGATTTGAGTGCAATTTAGGCTTACGGTAAATTAGAGATGGAAAATTTCAACTTTAAGAATGGTAATTGGTGGTATTTCTGTGAAGGAAGCAAGGATTTCTAGAGTACAGGTAGAAGAATTCTGGAGGGATCATTCAAAATTATTTAAATTTATATTTGTATATATTTCAAATATTCATTCATATTTTTAGAGATCCTTCATATAGAGAAAGGATTCCATTTATTTTGTGGTATTTTGCAAACAGACATGAAGACCTCTGGGAGGAGTTATGAGGAGTCAAAACTTGGAAGAACTCTTTTTCCCAAAATAAGAATAGATTTATTGTTTCCCCTGATTATATAAGTAGTTCATACTAATAATTTTTAAAAATGAAGACAAGTATAGGTAAGAAAACCAAAAAAATCTGAAGTCCCATTACAAAAAGTCTTTTTGCTAACTATTTTTCATACCACTTTCTCTATAAGTACCCCTACATATACAGTTGAGGTAAATGGGATTATATGATACATGGTATTTTCATCAGGGGTCATTTTTTAAAATAGCCCTAAAAATATAGCTCTCTTTTCTTTTTCCCATTTTCCTTATACTCTCTAACCTTACCTGTCTCCAACTCAGATAACCATAATTAATGATATTGTATATTAATCTATACCTTAGAATCCTTTATAGTATTTTCTCTGTCATATTTCTAGTTTCCTAGGATATAAGTGAGGAAATCTTATACTATCTGACTATTTTCCTGTAAGTTATTATTATTATTATTTTTGTCTAGAGGTCATAAAATTTTGTCTGACACTTTACCTGAATATACCTATGTGTACTTAAAAAAAAATCCTGTTTGGAACTAGCCTTTTTGTGACACAGAATTAAATCTTTCCTTAAACTAGGGAAATTCTGTATTATTATCTTTTGAATTTCTGCCCCTTCTCCATGAGTTAATGTGTTTCCTTCTACTATGACTCGTGTTTGCATTTTCTGTCTCCTGGTTTTGTCATAACCTCCTCATTACTATATTTCCCTGATTATTTTTATCTTTTTACATGTTTTCTCTATGCTTCGAAATACATTTTGCTTTTCAGGAGTGAATGACATTTTGTCTTTTAGTTCCTGAAGTCCTTAAGACTTTAAGCTGGAATTCTCATTGGGGGCTCTTTTTTCTTTCCTTCTTTTTCTCCTTTTGTCCTTTATTTCTTCCATGAAAAGACAAGGAGGAAGCTTAAATAGATGATACTAAGTTAAAGAAGCCAATCTGAGAAGGCTATATACTATATGATCCCAACCATATGATATTCTGGAACGGCAAAATTATAGAGATGGTTTGTCCTTCCTTCTTTCTTTCCTCTTTTTCTCCCTTCCTTCCTCCCTTCTTCCTTTCCTTCATTCCCTATTTGGGAAAATTGCTGTCTTTCTCCTCTAGCAGTGTTACTTTTC
The DNA here is from genome assembly GCF_949987515.2 of Delphinus delphis. Taxonomy (NCBI): domain Eukaryota; kingdom Metazoa; phylum Chordata; class Mammalia; order Artiodactyla; family Delphinidae; genus Delphinus; species Delphinus delphis. Next base: position 27,308,463 of record NC_082699.1, read on the forward strand.
TGGGAGCCACCTATTCTAGTACTGTTTTTCCCTCTTTCCCTAGTTCTGAGGTCTGAGGTACTTTGTTATTCTCTTTTATCTTCTCGTGTCTTTGTTGATGCTTGGGGCAGGTCAAGCTAGTGGGAAGTCTCAAGAGGAAACAAACCAGCAGATGCAGGAGCAGCAGTGTCTTCTGCTGTGGCTGGTTTTGTACCAGTTCTTAAGCTCTCTGTCCTCCATTGAGCAGCCCCTAAGCTCCCAGGTCTTTATGGTCTCAAGACTTCGGCAAATCTCGGCTGAGGGATAGGACAGAAGTCAACCTACTTTGGTAGCTTTCAAAGCAGTTCTTACTAAGCCAGGGATACTCAGTAGGTGCTCCTTTCAGGGGTGGGCTGCAAGGTATGGCCATGCAGGTCATTCATGGTTCCATTTCAGGGGCCACCATGCCCATAGATTATCATGACAATGGCATCTGTAATGCTGCAGCCCTGTCCTGTGGACCAGGGAGAGTTGAATCTTCACCTTACCACCATGCTGCTGCAGTCCTCAGTGTTCCTGTGTGATCCACGGGACAAGAAATTCACTCTCTCTGTGCATGGCAGAGTGCAAATCATCCACACACGGACAGAGCCAGCCCATCTGTTAGTGTTGTACTAAGTCTCACAGGAGAGTTTCTTAGATACAATGTGAGGGTGGGGGCTCTGGAAGTGGCCCTCCATTTTTTCAGCATTTTTTTATGCTTTAACAAGAATTAAAGATGAAAGCTCCAGGACAAAACTTTCTACTATCTAGGGATTTTTAAAAAATGAAGTTGGATGTCTTATAAAATAAGTAGTTAACCTATGATCAAAACTAGTCTTACAGACTTTTTAATGACAATTTTTAGAGAGGTTTTAGATTCACAGTAGAATTGAAAGGAAGGTAGAGAAATTTTCCATATACCCTTTGCCCCCAAACATGCATAACCTTCTCCAATATCAACGTCCTCCACCAGAGTGGCACACTTGTTACAATTGACGAACCTATATTTTTGCATTAGAATTACCCAAATCCACAGTTTGGTTCACTCTTGATGTTTTACATTCTATGGGTTTGGAAAAATTAGTAATGACATTCATCCCTCATTTTAGTATCATAGAGAGTATTTTTGCTACCCTATAAATCCTCTGTGCTCAGCCTATTCACCACCCTCCCAGCCCCTAACAACCACTGATCTTTTTACTGTCTCTATAATTTTGCCTTTTCCAGATTGTCATATAGTTTGATATATCAGTGCCCTTTTAGATTGGCTTATTTCACTTAATAACATGCATTTATGGTTTCTCCATGTCTTTTCATAACTTGTAAGCTCATTTCTTTTTAGTGTTGAGTAATATTTCATTATCTGGATGTACCAGAGTTTATTACCTACTAAAAGACGTCTTGGTTCCTTCCAAGTTTGGCAGTGATGAGTGAAGCTGCTAAATATCCATGTGAAGATTTTTGTGTGGACATAGATTTTCAGCTTCTTTGGGTAAATACCAAGGAGAATGATGGCTGAATGATACAGTAAGAGTATGTTTAGTTTTGTAAGAAGCACCAAACTGTCTTCCAAAATGACTGTACCATTTTGCATTCCCATCAGGAATGAATGAGAATTCCTATTTTTCCATACCCTCACCAACATTTTGTGCTGTCAGTGTTCTGGATTTTGGCTATTCTAGGAGCTGTGTCATAAATTTCTGATAATGATCTTTCATGGATGCTATAGAGTCAATTCTAATGTTAAGAAGCAAGTAGTTTTATAACACAGATTTCTTTCTAGTTTTATTCTTATTCCCTAGATCCTTATCATTCCACTTTTTTTGGTAAAATTATGAAAATTAATAGGTGAACAGCAATTTGTGCTATCCAGTTTTAAAGGTAAAATTTTTCATACAAATAAAGCAATGTTCTAGAAGTCACACAGTAATTATAGAATCAGTATTTAACTTAGAACTATAAACAACCAACTTTTTTTTAGAACTCTAACATTGCCACTTGACAGTAACAAAAATTTAATTTGAGAGAATGGAAGATTCAAATACACTGCATAATGTAGTGAGGATTTATTTCCCCTTCTTTTCCTACATTACTTTTAAATTTCAGTGTGAAGGTAATACATAACCATGGTTTTAAAAAAATAAATGATAGAAAATCAGCAGTAACTTTCCATTCCAAACCCAAAACAATAATCCCTGTTCTGAGAAGCAATCACGCTTAAGAAACTCATTTATGTAATCCAGTTGTATAAGTTAAAGCAGAGCTTTTTAATTAATTTTTTTTTTTGGCGGTACGCGGGCCTCTCACTGTTGTGGCCTCTCCCGTTGTGGAGCACAGGCTCCGCACGCACAGGCTCAGAGGCCATGGATCACGGGCCCAGCTGCTCTGCGGCACGTGGGATCTTCCCGGACTGGGGCACGAACTCGTGTTCCCTGCATCGGCAGGTGGACTCTCAACCACTGTGCCACCAGGGAAGCCCCTAAAAATATTTTTTAATTAATTAATTTATTTTTGGCTGTGTTGGATCTTCATTGCTGCGCGCAGGCTTTCTCTAGTTGCAGCAAGCAGGGGCTACTCTTCATTGTAGTGTGCGGGCCTCTCATTGCGGTGGCTTCTCTTGTTGCGGAGCACGGGCTCTAGGTGCACAGGCTCAGTAGTTGTGGTAAACGGGCTCTGTTGCTCCGCGGCATGTGGCATCTTTCCAGACTAGTGCTTGAACCTGTGTCTCCTGCATTGGCAGGCGGATTCCAAACCACTGTGCCACCAGGGAAGCCCAAGCAGAGCTTTTAAAAGAGATTTGCTTACAAAATATTTTTGCAAATATTTAGATATTGTATTATAACTCTGCTCCAAAAGCTAACAAATACTTCGGTAAATCCTCCTTGCTCTCTAAATTACATTCAAACTCCTTTGCTTAGCATTCAAAATCTCCACAATCTGACCTTAATTTGTCTTTTCAGCAGATCTCCAAACTGCTTCTTTATATGTATGTAGTACATTCATCAAATTGAATATTCTATGAAGCTGTTCATGTTTTTTTTTAATCTGTTGAAAACCTTTCTCTTTAACTAACCATTCAAATGCCTCAAGCTTCATTAAGTGTACTGGATACCATAGAAGATTGTGTTTTTCCCTACTATGATTACCCATAATACAAATGGGTACACATTATACAAATGAATGAATACATCTTTAACAAGGCATTACACATAACAGTTTCTTGTGTTATAGTTATATTTGTATTTATGGTTGTATTTGCCCTTTAATAGATTATAAACTCTGAGAAGGGTCCCATTATTATATATTTTCCACACCAGAGGACCTACTTAGAACAGACACAACATACATTCATCTTTGATATACACAGTAAAGACTAAGATCTTCACTTTAGCTCTTCCTTGGGGAACAAATTTCTATTAAAAAAAAAAGTGACCTGCAAATAAGCAAATGGTGCATACTTTATATGCCTTTAGATGTGCCTAAAGTGGTACATGGATTCTCCCTCTTTCCAGGATAACTGGAACAGTGTCAGAGAGATGTAAAATATTTTGAGACATCGATTTAAAAGTGTCATTTTGAATTTGTGATGGCTTATTTAAAGCTCTGTTTATTTAAATTTTGTGTTTTCTGTTTTTAGTACACATTATTCTTTGATATTTTAAAAATATCCATCAATAGATGATATTTTAAAGAAACATAACGATATAAAAGCATGCAGTTTCATAGTTTTACATATTTACCTGGAATATGGAAGCTTTTAGGAACAGGTAACTAATTTATTTATATAAGTTGTATGGTATTTGGTATTATTGATCTTTCATTTCCACTTATCTTCATTCTGAAAACTTTAGGTACTCACTTTTCTTACTTTTTACAGCCTTAAAATTAAACAGTTTTATGTTTTCTCTTCTATCTGTGCTCTTTGGCTCTTTTTCACAGTATGAATAGAAGTAAATGTATAAGGCATCTCTTCAGAAGGAGCAGGAATGAGGAAACCATTGAATTACCAGTTACTGGTTACTATTTACTATTTTGTAGTGCAAAGATAATAGATTTTTTGAGGATAGGCACACTGATTCAACACTCTCTAGCTGTATGCTTTTGAATAATTATGAACTTCTCTGAGTTTCCATCTGCTTATTTATAAAATATTTAATATGGCTTGGTGACATTTAAGTATAAGTGGAAGCACTGTGCCTGACACATGTAGGTACACATTTATTGAATACCATCTACTGGAAAAGTTGCTCTTTATGGTACAATAAATGATTTCAGTTAGTGAGACTATTAATAGAAGCAGAAATAAAAACCATATTGAATTTATTATTCATTTTATTTTGTTATTTTAGGTTTAGTCATGGTGTTATGGGCCATTTAGACCCCAGTCTCTTTTCCACGTGAACAAGCAAGGTAGTGAAAGGACTGGTTATACATGGAATATCAAAGATAGTCACGTTCCAAAGTTTGCAAGCTAGTTAGTACTATCACCAAGTGTTCAGTTTTGGATTAGATGAGTATGTTTGGAATGCTGTAGATTCCCTCAAAGGGCAGTTTGACAGGGTTGACATGATATTGTCCTTTCCAGTGTTGTTTAGATATTTCCTTCTGTGGTAACAATCAACTCGTAACCGTGCCTTTAGTAACTGAGCAAATATAACTACTGAGTATACACTCAAATAATTTTGAGACATAACTATCATTCTCAGAATGAACCCTCTTAGTGAAGCAAACTTTAGCTTATCTATATTCATGAAAAAGATGCAATGATATTCTTATATGTAACCTGGGAATATATATCTAAATATATCTACATACGTATCTAAGTGTATGTGTGTGTGTGTGTGTGTGTGTGTGTGTGTGTGTGTGTGTGTGTGTGTGTGTATTTCCAGCCCTGACTTTTAACTTCCCAAGAACACGTCAAACCACGGTCAATCAGATTCAAAGTAATGTAATTGCAGTGTTATCTTCACCCTTCTCCCATGTTTTTGTGTTTATTATAAGTAATCAGTATAATGTTAGGGCAATTTTGATATTTTTTCTATGGTATTATGGCCCCCAAATCCAAAAAAAAAAAAAAGAAAAAGAAAAACAATAGAAATCTTCCTCTCATTCTTACTGGAATTCTCACTGAGGCTAAACACATGAAGAATAACTGATAAGAACCAAAATGTACCTTAATAGCTGCTGGAGCACTTAACATTCTAATTCAAACTCTGGAAAAACTGGGTCATGACACCGCTTAGGCTCACGATCTAGTAAGGGGCTTCTTACTACCCATTAAAACCTCCATCCAGATCTTGGGATCCTACTACCATCTGGTAGTAGATAGAGAACCAGTAAGTACTACAACATGGTATAGAAACATGTCTATGTGATCACCACTCAAATGTCTACATGGAGACAGAACAAGAGAGAGGGAACCTACAGGGCCTCTTGTAAGGCCTGAATCAATCTACTGACTCAGATCTACAAAACAGGGAGCAAAGTATGGGTTTATACCTTTCATAACATGGTGACTACACCTGCTAGTAACTGTAGTTTATTAGATGACTCAAAATCAATTCACCTATTTAACTGCTGCTTCCTGATTTGCACATATGTGTAGAATGGAAAGAATGAGCTTTGGGTAAGAAAGTTAACTTTCTACCCTTTCATGATATGCTAAACTCTTAAGATTGTATATATAGGTATAGCATTGTGTAGGTTATTAACAATATTTTATTTCATCTATATCATAAGAAGAAAGAAGAAATGAATTTCAGAAGAAGAAATGAATGATTTTTAAGTTTGCTTTTATTTATTTATTATTTTTTGTGGGTGGTACGCGGGCCTCTCACTGTTGTGGCCTCTCGCGTTGCAGAGCACAGGCTCCGGACGCGCAGGCTCAGCGGCCATGGCTCACGGGCCCAGCCGCTCCGTGACATGTGGGATCTTCCCGGACCGGGGCACGAACGTGCGTTCCCTGCATCGGCAGGTGGATTCTCAACCACTGCGCCACCAGGGAAGCCTGCTTTTATTTTTGAGCAGTAAAGAAATCATCTCATTCCTATTTGCTAGAAGCCAACATAACTCTGTTGTAATTATTAATCACTGAGAGCCACATGCTTATCATGTGTCCTGTAGAAGCTAGTATAATACCCAGGTTTAAAAATTAGAAATTCATAAAAGTTTCATGCTCCAAATGAATAAGCTCTCTTGAGTTTGCATGTTGTAGACTGAGTATCATCACCCTAAGATATTATTTCCATTATATGATTAGCTCTTCAAAATTCTAACTACTTTATTGAACAGTATCAAATCCTTCTTTTTATATTCAGTGTCATTTTCTGTGATTGAATTGAATAATAACCATTATTCATAATTCCATTAATTACTTATTTTTACTAAAAAGCCTCATCACAATGACTAATATATCCCTCTTAGGGCTTGTTAACATGACACCTCGAATAAAGCACTCAGTGTCTGGTAGCAAGATGTACTTCTAACCTTCCTAGTATTGAAGATGCCCATTAATAGTACTTTTAACCTCTAGTGAGGGAAATAGGAGATGCTGGAATTGATATGTATTTAAGTTTAATCATCAAAGCTTCCATAGAACTCTATATATTTTGTTCTTATTCACATCTAAATGAAACTGCCTTTTTGTAATATATTCCTTTAGGAGAAACAGGGTAATTCTTACATACTTTTCAACATGCTAAGTTGAAATGTTGTATTTCCTAAGACAATAGGAAAGACTTTCTATAATTCCATAAGAACAAGTCCAAATAATATCCAGCATTAAAATTATATTCATAGCTTTTTTATTTCCTTTCACCTAATGATGATTGATGAACACCTGTTAATTCAGGGTATAAAAGATTTTTGCTGATAGTTTATCTTTTTATGCTGCTTTAATACATGTTTCATTAGGCAAACTTTATTAAATATTTACTATGGGAACAGCCTTGTGAGTAAAAGGAAGAAATACAATATTGAGAATATGCAACCAGCTTTCTTCAGTAGCTTATATTGTGGTAGAGGAGCTTATAATGAATTCTTTAAATTGCTTTTTCAAGCTGAAGTTCTTCCTTGTTATCAATAAAATACCGGTTTGGGGAAAATAGGAGTAAATATTAAATTAGTGAATTGTGAGGTTTCTTGGCAAATCTTAAAGAAACAAATTATCACCACAATCAAGCATTAGCTTGACATATCCATCACCTCACAGAGTTAACATTCACCACCACCAATATCCCACCTTCATAAGGATACTTACCTACTCCCTTAGCAAATTTCAAGTATACACACTGTGGTGTTAACTGGCACCACCTGTTCTTTGGATTTCTAGAGCTTACTCATCTTGCAGAGGTGAAACTTTGACTATTTGACTAACATCTCTCCATTTGCCCCTCCCTCCAGTGCTGACAACCACCCTTCTACTCTCTGCTTTTGTAAGTTTGACTATTTAAGATTCCATACATAAGTAAGATCATTTCATAATGTATGCATATATTAAAACATCAAGTTGCACACGTTAAATATATACAATTTTTATTTGTTCATTTTACAAGCTGAAAAAAAAAGACTCAAAATGAGAGACATTGAAAATCATTAATAAGATCTGACAATTATTTTTTTAATTTTTATTAAAATATAGTTGATTTAGAATGTTGTGTTTCAGGTGTAAAGTGATTCATATATATATATATATATATATATTATTTTTTTACATTCTCTTCTATTATAGGTTATTACAAGATATTGAGTAGAGTTCCCTGTGCTATACAGTAAGTCCTTGTTGGTTATTTATTTTACATATAGCAGTGTGTATTTGTTAACCCCAAACTCCTAATTTATCTCTCTCCTCCCTCCCATTGGGTAACCATAAGTTTGTTTTCTGTCAGAGTCTATTTCTGTTTTGTAAATAAGTTTATTCGTATCTTTTCTTTAGATTCCACATATAAGTGATATACTATATTTGTCTTTCTTTGTCTGACTTACTTCACTTAGTATGATAATCTCTAAGTCCATCCATGTTGCTGCAAATGGTATTATTTCATTCTTTTTTATGGTTGAGTAATATCCCACTGGGTATATATATATATATATATATATATATATATATATATATATATACCACATCTTCTTTATCCATTCATCTGTCAATGGGCAATTATTTTTATTTAAAGTTTGTTTACCCGTATTACCTCCTTTTAACCAGTAAAGCAGTGGTGTATTTTAAGCATTGAACACAGACAGTGGAGACTTGTTGTGCCTTATCCTCCTACGGTGTGATTTAGGGAACTCCCAGACAAGGCAAAGCCAATCAAGAAAAAATCATGGTGCTTCCTCACATTTCTAGGGAAAAGGTCTAACCTTGCACTTAATTGAGGGATCATTAAACTCATTGGCATTTCTTGAGCAAAAACCTATTCTCTTTTTTGAGAGTTTATAGATAAGATGATTTGTAAATAATTTATTTTCTTTTACAACCAGGATAATCTGAAGTATAATTTAACATCATTATGTAGTACTAACTATAAAACTGAAATACAATGATTTAAAAAAAAACAATCTTCAAAATGTTGCAAATCGTTGCTTTTCTGTGTCTTTTAGAGCTGCAGTGTTTATTTTGCAAACTTGTTCTGGCCTTTTACTTCATGACATCTGGTAAACTTTACTGATAATCAAAGCTGAATAACTTATAACATCTACAATCAGAATGCAATCAAATCTGATGAAAAAACATTACACATGCTTATTTCATTCCTATATATATATATAGTTTTTTTTTTAATGAACTATTTTTAAGTGCTGCTATTTAACATCTTATCCTGTAGCTCTAGAACTAGAAAAGTTATTTTTGTTACTGATGTCCTGGCATGAATGGAAGTGTTCAAAATTAATGTGGTATTAATGATGGCAATTAAAATCCAGGTCTTTATGTTTTATTCTGCTTGTCCTTATCTCCATTCTAATACTGATTTGGGGGTTAATACAGGTATTTGTAGGAAAACTGCATTCTGAGGAGTCACTTCTAAATACTTGGCAACCAAAATGTTACTAAATGAAAATTAATTGCTTTTCATAAAAAAAGGACATTTTACAACACTGTACAATCATATTAAAATAATGACTGGCATTACTAATGGAAATTAAATGTGGTCTGGGTGTTCTGGCAGCATAGCCTGGGAGCTAGGTTTGCATGTCGAAGTGTAATTTCTACCCCCGTTGAGCAGAATTTTATTCTCAAAATAATTAGTTCTGTCAAATAATTAATGTTGTTGACAGGACTAAGTTGAGAATATGCAACCTCCCTCACATATATTATAATTATTGGGAATGACAAGATGATATTAAACAATAATCTTCAATTCTGGCTGTCAAACTTGATCGGATAGTTTCTTTTAATACTGAGGTTCATGTTAATAACCTTGAATGTAACATATAAGTCATCATCTGCAGTGCTGTTTACATATGGAATGTTCATTGTACTCATCGAATTTACTCTGTGTGTGTGTAGGAAATGTTACTGTTTTTACAAAACACTGCAGTTCACAAGGAGATAAGTTCTAGGCCAATATTCCAATTTTAATATACTATTTTCTAAGACTCCTTAAAATGATGCAGTTATATAAATTTATGTGTTTCTTTTGCTCTTCAAACTCAAATAACATTTAAAAAATACATACTGTTACCCTTCAAATGTCATTTACACATCCAATTTAACTTTCTTCATAGATTTTTTAGAATGTTAGAAATAATGAATCATGTCTTATATACACATTCACACACAATTGATTTGCCAACGTAATTCTTTATAAAACTGTGAAACTTTGTGATATTACAATTCAAGTCATCAAAATACTTCCTATTTAATATTATTCTGTTACGTCCATGGTCAATGCAATAAGACATAAACATAATAACGTATTTCAGAATGATGATTTCCCGCAGACAAAATGAAAACCAATTATATAAACCAAAAAAACCACATTATAATAAACATGTGTTCAAGAAAGTTAGAGTATATTAATCTATTGATCTATGTCTATTTTTAAGTCTGCATTTCTGTCTTTCTGTCTCAGTCTCATAAAATCAAGATCTTTGGGGATGGAGCCCAGCTGTCATCTTTTTAGAAACTCCTTACGTGGTTCTTTTGTACTTCCAGGACTGGGACCTATTGATCTGTAATTTAAAAATTAGAACTTTACTCAAGGATTTTAAAAGAAGCCTTAAGTAAATTAATATATACCAGCCATGTTTCTAGGAGGCAAGATTGACTATTGTAAAGATATAGATTTTTTTCAAATTAATTTATAGTTTGTATAGCAATCCAATGAAATACCAAATTCTTAAACAATTTGGGAAGTGACAAATTATTCCAAAGTTCTTATCTAAAAGTATATAGTTACATTTCTATACACTATTTAAAAGAAACGTAGTAAGAGTAGCACTTTATATATTCATACAATACACATCTGTACATACAATAATTAGCATAATCCTCATGTGTATAAGAAATGTATTGCAACCATTGGCTAACCAAATTATTGTTCAGTGAATGGTGTTGGAATAATTGGCTGTTCTTAGGGGGGAAAATCAGATGAAGATACAGAAAAATCAGGTACATCCCTTGATCAATTTATTTTTATTCTAGGAATCCATAACAAAGTTAAAAATTAAAGTGCACAAAGATGTAGACTTACTTATGATTAGTAATAGGGAAAAATAAGCAACTCTAAAATTCCAGTAATTATTAAATTCCCATGACAGAAAAGTCTAAAAATAGAATACCAAAATTTTATTTTTAAAAAACTGAAATAAGAAATAAATTGGAAAGAAATATGACAGAATTAATTATATCCTTTGGGGGTTATTTTTATTCTTGTGTGTTTTTAGTTTTCTTAGTTCCCATGTGCTTTTAAACAAACATGAACTTATCATGAGTTAAAAAATATATATCGAATACTATATATGGGAGTTAATTTATTCACTAAAACTTTTAAATTTCACTGAATATAATAAAATTATCTAAAAAATGGCTGAAAATATTGCTGTATGGGAAGACTTAATATCAAAATGTCTTTTCTAAAAATTTAATCTGTATATTAAATTCAGATTCCATCAAAGACCCATTTTTTTAAAATGTAATCATTTGGTACCTCCAGTGTCATGCTGAATAGAAGTAGTCATGGGGAACATACTTGGATTTTTCCCAATCATTGAGGGAAAAACTTCAAGCTCTCACCTTTAAAAATGATGTCTAGGACTTCCCTGGTGGCACAGTGGTTAAGAATCTGCCTGCCAATGCAGAGGACATGGGTTCGAGCTCTGGTCTGGGAAGATCCCACATGCCACGGAGCAACTAAGCCCGTGCACCACAACTACTGAAGCCTGTGCTCTAGAGCCCGCGAGCCACGACTAGTGAGCCTGAGAGCCACAACTACTGAAGCCCGTGTGCCTAGAGCCCACGCTCTGCAAGAAGAGAAGCCACCACAATGAGAAGATGGCACACCTCAACAAAGAGTAGCCCCTGCTCACCATAACTAGAGAAAGCCTGCACCCAGCAAGACCCAACACAGCCAAAATTAAATAAATAAAATTTTAAAAAATTATTTAAGAAAAGATGTCTAGTGTTGATTTTTTCTCAGCTTTATCGAGATTTAATTGACATATAACCTTGTGTAAGTCCTTTTAAGGTGTACAGTATGATGATTTGATACATGTATATAAAAGACCCAATCTTTTAAAAAGCTGGAAAAATAATGTACAGTATATTGTGAAGAATGAATTGGAGAGAAAAATTTGAAAAGGAAAAACATTAAAGAATTTTTTGACCCATCCATTTTGATATCAGAATGTTGGCATAGCAATAGAGAAAATATTATTAACTAGAAAGAAATTCCAGAGAAATTTTTGATTACTGTGAGAATTTAATGTATTAAGAGACCTCATTTGTTTCCAATGGAAGAAATGGTAGTATAGTTGATAAATAACATTGATATATTGGGCCATCCATCTATAAAAAAACTCAATTCTACATTTAAACCTATAAAAATAATGAAAACAAACCAAAAATATCCAGAAGATTGTAAAGATTCAAAAGTGAATATTAATTATTCAAGTATTAAACAGATATAAGAAAGTATATTAATCAAGATATGAAAATGATTTAAAGGAAAATATTAATATACCTAATTTCATAAGAATAAAAATGCCTTGCTGATGAAAGTCACCATAGAATCAAGATACAAAGAGAATACTGGGAGATACTTAAGTAAAATAAAGAATTACTATGGTTCTTGTGCAAAGAGCACCTAAAAATTGATAAGAAAAATACAACTAATGTAGTTTAAAAAAATAGACAAATTATGTTAAAAGGAAAGTCAAAGGGAGGAAAAGCATATGGATAATAAATACATGAAATGTTAAAAATCATTAATAGAGAAATGTAAAAGGAAATAACAATGAGCTATCTATTTCACCCATCAGATTGGCAAAAACTAAACTTTTAATAATATTGAATGCTTTTGTGGCAATGGAAAAATTGGTACCCTTACATGTTTCCGGTGGAACTGTGAGTTGCTATGAATAATAATTTTGGAGTTAAGATCACCATATCTAATTAAAATTTTAAAAAGTATATAATTTTACCCAGTAATCACGTTTGATAATTTTTCTACATAAACAAAAATTCCAATATATTAATCATACATGCATCGAATGTTTTTGCGGTATGCGGGCCTCTCACTGTTGTGGCCTCTCCAGTTGCGGAGCACAGGCTCCGGACACGAAGCCTCAGGGGTCATGGCTCACGGGCCTAGCCGCTCCGCGGCATGTGGGATCTTCCCAGACCGGGGCACGAACCCGTGTCCCCTGCATCGGCAGGCGGACTCAACCACTGCGCCACCAGGGAAGCCCTGCATCGAATATTTTTAAATTATTTATTGCAATGACAAAAATAAAGTGTTTGCATGGTAATGGTATAAGGGACTAAACAAAATATATTTAATCTGTTGTAGAAAATATTATGCAAGATTTAAAAAGAATAAGTAACTTTATATGTACTGACTTGAAAGGATGTCCATATTGTATTGTTAAGTAACATAAGCAAGTTGCAAATAACGTGTATGATATGATACTCAAGTGTGTTAGGTAAGTTATAGCATATACATAGACAAACAGACACATGCACACATGTATACACACCAAGTAAAGCTATACTGTTTCAGATTTAATTAGTCAAAAACAATCAGTACAGAGAAGAAGTGAACCAGTGTACTTTAGCACTTATTCCCTTGGCCCCAAGGTCATGAGCTGGGAGACTGGAGAGGCTCAATTATTGCCACTCCCGCACTCCTACTCTTTTATACTGAACGTATAAATAACTAATTGGGAAAAATTTTAAATTGTCGATTTCTGTTATGCTGTATATTGACTCACCTGTCTTTGGAGTCAAATTCAGTATCAACAGCACTTCATTCCCATCTGAGGGAAGAAAGGAGAGTCAGATGCTGCCTATCCATGAACAGTACATCTGCCTCCATCTTTTCAGCATCCTAGGATTCCCATTTACCATCAGCCTGCACTGGATTCTGATTCAATACCTTTTAATCTTCTTGGTTCTAAAATAGAGTTTCATCCGGGCTCCGCAATTCCAGAAACATTTCCCTCTTTCATAATGCTTTTGTGCCTAAAAATTTGATATATTCCTATATACATTTTTTTGTCTATGTTTATATATGCTTCAAACAAGATGGGCAAATACACATTAAACAATTCACATTTTAGTGGAGGGAGAGGAGAGATGTGTTAATATTGAAAGAAAAGATTAATTTTTATCTATAATTTTTTTCCTGCGTTGTTTTACTTGTCATATACTAACAGTAAATTGTATGATTTTTATCAGTTAAAAAACATTTCATGAAAAGAAATAACTAAAATTAAAAAATATATAGAATAATGTGGAGATTTTTGGATGATTTAATATTAAATGAAAATAATCTAAAATTGCATGAGATTAGAAATATTTTTCAAAACGTAATCCCAAAATAGAATAAATAAATAGCCGTAAGGGAAATTTATTAAAATTTTAACAATAATTGTTAGGTGGTAAGGTTAAAAAGATAAAGTTCATAAAAATGTTGGCAGTAGTATATTGTGCATTGCACACTGAATATATGGTGACTATTTTTGTTTATTTTCTAATTTTTACTCGTGTAATTATCATTATGTGTTTAAGCTTGTTTTTCTATTTTGTGTATCTTCTTTATATTTGTTAGCATATTGTGGTACAGAACTTCATAATTACTATTTAAATGGTAGCAGTGACAAAGTTAACATTGATTAAATTGACCATGACATTAGAATGATACTATTCTCTGCAACTCCTGATTTGTTTTTATGCATCATTGTTTTTTTTGCTTTATGACCAACTCTGTTCCAACTAGATCACCATGCTGTAAGTAATATTTTAAGTGTTTACTATGTACCCAGGCATTGTAATAATTGCCTTCATCTTCTTTCTGGGTTTCTGAGAAAAGTGCCATCATTATCCTAAATTTACAAATAGAGTAAACAAAGGTGAAGTAAGTTACATATCTTTCTCAAAGACATGCAACTGCTGGGAAATTGTGCTGCCATTTGAACCAAGGTCATTTGATTCCAGATTCTATGATTTTAGTATTCTGTTTTTGCCTCCAGGTCTGTAATTTAATTCATAGAAAATTGGATTTTTCTAAGTTTTATCTTTGTCATTAATTATTACAAACTTTATAATTCAAATTATCATTTGCTAAAGCACTGGTAATCAAAATATTTTATGAAGTATTAGGTTATTAGATTTTTTCAGATTTGGAAATATATTTATTTATGCTAAATGAAACAATGATTTTTCTTATGACAAGGAAGTTAAGTAGTTTTTTCTAAATCCCATTAGGATTAAAAATGGTTTTGAAATTTTAGTCAAATAATAGATTAGGTTGCAGTAGACTAATTTCCAATTACTTTGTATTTTGTCCAAAAATATGGTTTAAATTATTCAGCAGATAAAAAAATAAATCTACATTCATAAGATACACGTACTATTTGTGACCTTTAAATAGCTTAGTTGAGATGGAATAAAAATAAAAATGTATCTGGTTGAAATATCATTTTTAGATTGAATCCTTTCAGCCTAAATCAATCTGTTCTTTAAACTTTCATGATACCTGATATTTTGCTCTCTTCTGAAGGTAGCAAAGGCAATATAAGTTTCCACATCTGAAACCTGTCATAAGGCAGAGCTCAGTTTAACCAAAAACTGTATAGACTTATGTAATCAGAGAAAAGCTGTCATCTAGTTGGTGTTTATCTAGAAACCACTATACTTTGACAAATGTGTCTAGAACATACGATAGAACTGTTTTTTCTTTTTTCCCATCGACATGGTAAATTAATGATAGTGGAGTTTGTATTGTCCTCCACTATTTCTACTCTGCACTTTCCCTGCCCCATCTCCTTTTCTTAAAGAAAAACAAAAATGTTCTAGAATTACTAGGATACTATCCCCAAAGCCTATTTATCCATCAGATCTAGAAACATAATTGTTTGAGTTAGAGATTCTGTTTTGATTGATTCTTATTAACTTCAGGTGCACAGAATTAAACTAATAATTCTTGGTTGATGAGACAGGCATTATTGGTCCATATGTGACCCATTTTATTTTAATTAATTATTTAATTATCAGATACTAAAATCTAATTATGAATTCTTCAAATGTGTCATTCTTAGTAAAGCAATATGCAGAGATTGTGGCTGGGTGGGATAAACTAATAGTTTTCCAGTCTAAAATGCAGGCTGTGGCATCTGGTTAGTATCTTGCAATTAGGAGGAAATAAAAAGGTCCATCTAAGTACAAAGTATATTAATTTGCCATTAAGGATGGATTGTCAAGTCTCATTAAGCACATAGGGTTTTTCTTTGCTCCTTTCCTGCTCTGTGACACAGGAGATAAGCCTGAGTGACTTTACAGCTAACAAAGGTTTATATTTCCCTCCAATGGCAGGGCACAGGTTTGACACAGAGGTCTTACCCTGTATTCACAGAGGTGAGCTTTAGCCAATGACTTTGGACATTGGCATAGACAATTACAAGCTATTTGCTTGGGTTTATATTTCACACAGTAATTATTAGGTCCTTATAACAGTATATTTCACAATTAGCTAAAAGAGAATTTTAAATTTTTGCTCTGGAAGGCCTTGTATACAAAGTTAACCCTTTCTGAAGGAGGGAAACCAAGGACATATTTCACTAGTTGATACCTGGCAGTAGATTAATGACTGACATTTCCAAGACTGTGTTGAAGAATGTAAATAAATACTAAACTTGATGCATTAGAGTCAATGTGCTCTTGTCTCTATCATTATAAAGGGAAATGATTCAGAGAAAAAATTAAAGGAAGTCATGTTAGGCACATGGAAAAGGTCTTACAGGACTTCAGAAACACTATTTTTTTTTAAAGATTATTATCCCTCAGAATAGAATTCTCATACAATTTAATGTTCAGGTTTGCACACCTTGAAAAGAAAGTAAGATCCTCTAATTTGTGAACAAGGTAAACACTTTTCCAAGTATTACTTTTGACGGTCACTAAAGTTACAATGAATGAGTTAATCCAGTGGTTTATACTAAAATACATCGCAAACAGAAAGAGTGTTATATAATATAAATGCTGCTAAATTAGGTGTTAACTGGTCCCCAGTACTCAGCTCTGTAGCTGCATGATCAATATCACTGGATATTTGAGCCTTAGTTGGTTTCTGTGTAAACAGCACCAGTGATACAAGTCCCATCTACTTCACAAGGTTATAAAAATCAATGAGATAATAGTAATTAAGCATTTTGTGAGCTTCAAATTACTATATAAATATAAACATAGGCTAAATAAAAATCTCGAAAGGAACTGTAGTGTGACAGATATGCTGATCATTAACATTTATTAAATGAGTACTATTTGCTAAGTACTGCACAAATTATCTGTAATATTTTTTTAAAACTGAATTTTTCAAAGTTTGCCTTGTGATTGAGTTTTATCTTATAAAATGTATAACCCATTTTACTCAGAGGAAATCAAGAATGCGAAGTTAAGCATTTTGCCTTAGATCAGGGGTCCCCAACCCCCAGACCACGGACCGGTACCAGTCTGTGGCCCGTTAGGAACCAAACCTCACAGCAGGAGGTGAGCAGTGGGGAAGCAAGCAAAGCTTCATCTGTATTTACAGCCACTCCCCATCGCTTTCATTACCACCTGAGCTCCGCCTCTGTCAGTTCAGCGGTGGCATTAGATTCTCATAGGAGCGTGAACCCTACTTGAGCTGTGCATGCAAGGGATCTAGGTTGTACACTCTTTATGGGACCCTAATGCTGGATGATCTTAGGTGGAGCTGAATCAGTGATGTTAGCACTGGGGAGTGGCTGCAAGTACAGATTATCATTAGCAGAGAGGTTTGACTGCACAGAGACCATAATAAACCAATGCACTTGAATCATCCCAAAACCATCCCTGCCCCCGTCCTTGGAAAAATTGTCTTCCACAAAACTGGTCCCTGATGCCAGAAAGGTTGGGGACCACTGCCTTAGATTATGATTCTTAAGCTACCACTATTTCTATTGTACCAGGCTGATGATGCATTGTAAAAATTCTAATAATAAAGGAGTTCAAACAAATCTTTTAAACTCAGACATATTTTATAAAATTTAAGAATTAATTATAAGAAGGATATACATAAACATGTTAGATGAACATGAATGTGACTATAGTTTGTAAATAAATAAATAAATTTTGGATTCCCCAAATATTGTTCTGCTTACACATTTGCTTGCCAAAATACCTTTAGAAAAAATATATACATAGCATGTTGATTATATATATATATATATATATATATATATATATATATATATATATATATATAAAATACTATAAAAGGTATCTGGTTGGAGAAAGAGACATTTCTAAAAACAACACAATGCATTATATGCTACAGTTTAAAGAATTGGAGGGTTATCTGCCTGGATGGACACATCTAGGGTTGATGTGTCCACTCTGGTTCACTAGGATTGATGCTAGTACTTCAGTAGGGTTTCAAAGGAGAAGATCTTCTCAGAATGAGAAGGAATTGCATGTTTTTGAGTTGCTCTGCTTCTTTGTCAAATCCTCCAATATTGAAATTTTGAAATGAATTGTGATACTGAATGAGGTATAATAGCATGATGGACTGGAATGAGGCCCACTTTGGTCTGAATCTGAACTCCACTGCTTTGTAGTTGTGTCACTTCAGACAAGTTAGCCTCTGTGTGCATCATTTGTTTGATCTCTGCAACGTGAGTAACACTGCTTGCTTGCTGTTTTTTTTTTTTTTTTTTTTTTGATTTAGTGACAACTTATGAACTATCTAGGACAGTCTCTGACAAATGCCCACTGAAGGGCAACTGTTAATAACCCAACACAGAACTGACAGGATGAAGTCTAGCTAAAACCTTGATAGTTCTCCTGGTTTTGTTTGTTTGTTTTGTTTTTCCCCTTGGTTACTCTTTCTTTTCTTTTCCTCTTCTTAATTTTCAGACAACGAAAAGCTATTCTTCTGGGTTTTTTTGTTGTTGTTATTGTTGGTTTTTTGTTGGTTTGTCTCATTTCCTTGCTTAGAGGTTATAACTTATGACTTACACACCCAACTTAGATTGTGCCTCTTCTCTGTATACTGTGTGTACAAAAGCGAAACATATGTAAGCCCGGATATTGTTGAAGTATTACTTTTTTAACTGTATTGACAGGTAATAAGGATTAGTTGTCCATTGACTGTCAGTCCTTACATTAATGCCTTAGTGAAGAAACTTACCAGCCAGAAGACACTATTTAAGAAATGATGGTGTCCATGGGGGTTGTGGCTGCTGATTCTCACTGAGGTTTGTACTCCACAGTGCACAAACTCATGATTTTGAGCCATTTCTTGAACATCCTTCTTTGAGGTTTGGTATCAGGAAATGTAATATCTTGTTACATTTAGATAAGGTTTCACTGGTTTAGTTTTTTTAAATGATGCATATATTCTAAATTAACTTTCTTGCTGATAATAACTATAATAGATATAAATCAATTACCTCATGAAATATAAAATATGGAAGGAAATTAATATTAATGAAAATGTATCTAATATAAACTCCTTCTCTGAAGATAAGAAACACCAATGTGTGACACCCACCTAGGTGTCCTGACCTACTT
The DNA here is from genome assembly GCF_949987515.2 of Delphinus delphis. Classification (NCBI taxonomy): domain Eukaryota; kingdom Metazoa; phylum Chordata; class Mammalia; order Artiodactyla; family Delphinidae; genus Delphinus; species Delphinus delphis. Next base: position 27,327,709 of record NC_082699.1, read on the forward strand.
TAGCTTTACAAAGTAAGGAAGTACAATGCTGCTTCCTCTAAATAATAGTATACTTGGGAATTTACTATCACTGAAGAGTCAGAAGAGCTAATAATGTGGTAAGACCTTCTTAATGTCAGATTTTGTTTGATCTCCAAGTGTTTTTAAAGTTTAACAATGGACATCAGTTTTATCTTACTCTAAGAATGGACATTATGAGCCTTCACCGAAATTCTAAGCAGTCTTTGTGTTGTGTGTGGATTGCACACAACGTGGGCTACCCCAGAAAAGACACAGGGTTTCACAGATGCTAGCATTATTACAGATGAGGAAGTCCTCTGGAGAGCCCTTGGAGTTCTAACAGGTGGTCCTCTAGAAGTGGCTGTTATATGTAAAGTGTTTTATGGAAACTCAGAGATAATCAGATAACACTACAGATAATGTCCACTAAATATGCAATAGGTAAGAAAGTACCAGCACTCTTTTAAAAATCATTTTGCCTTCTGGACTCTCAAGACTATAAAATCTACTTATATATTACAATATCTATGTTTTTCTGTATAAATCTTTGAAAAGCTGAGGACCTTACTGACTGTGTTTATGACCCTAAGTGACATTCAAGTTTATTTTACCAAATAAACTACACAGCTATCAACTAAACAATAGCTACAAAGGGATAGCTATTATTTCTAAATATACTTTAGTAAAATACAGGCTTTTTTTTAATATAATGGAGGGAACTACTCCCCATCCAATTTTCTTAATAGCTCTTATTTCCTGTTTGAATCTATTGTGTATTGTGGGTGTTAAAATGTTTTCATAGTGAGGAATGTGTTTTTACACCATTTTAAAATAATGAGATCCATTTCCAGTATGGAATTGCATGTCCCTTAATTCAGTACTGAGTACATATTCCTTTCAATGCTGTTCACAAAAATTGTGAAGATGTTTAAAAGCATACCATTAAAAATAGTAGTCAAAAGTATTTCTTACATATATCAGATTCTCAAAATTGTGCTTTTTTCCTCCAGAAATATGATAATCCCTGCCAGATTGTGTATTTCAATCTATTTAGTTTACATGTGTATTTGACTTATATAGACTCTTCTATTTGATTTAGATGGTTTGCACATGCCAAGAAGGACAGTAATCATTCTTTGCATGTATAGGATATGTATATATGGAATAAATTTTCAGTTGAAAATTATATATATGGAATATATAGTATGTATATGTGTGTGTGTGTGTGTATACACACACACACATATACATGGAAAAATTTCAGTTGACACAACTGGGAAAAAAACATAGCTCTTGCCAATGAGATATGACACAGCCTTTTACAAATGTTAACCTGTCAGAAAGATTTTTCTCCTCCAATGGAATCTCTTACTGCTTCTGTCAGGAATTTTGACTCTCAACACAATTCATCATACAATCATTGAAGGCAATGAATTTACCAACGAATATTGTCTTATAAAATTATCTCAAAGGTTAAAAATAATAATCTAATTGCTATTTGTCTGGTTGGGGAGTTGGAGTGGTAGTGTTGATGTAGAAGTATATATTTAATTCAAACTAACAACATCAATAAGAACTAAAAAGAATTTTAGACACTATTTCAATCATTCATTCATTTTTTAAAATTTTTCATTTACAAATTTAAATGAACTCAGTGAGAGTTAAGCATCTGTGGTATTCAAAACCCTGAGCTAAATTATATCACAGAGTTAAAATGTATATTATATATAGGTGTGTCTATATATGTATATACACATGTAATGGATAATATATTTCATTCCTGCATTTAACTTAGTAAGAAAATAAGAGACGTGTGAAAGGATAGATATAGGCCATAAGTAGTTCACTTTGATCCTACACATTTTCCCCTAAGTTGTCTATAAGGTCAAATGTACAACTATTTTATGCCTATTTGCAAAATTTTATATAATTCATTGACCAGAAAATTAAATATCTTAATTGAAACCATAACCTGAAGAAGGTATTTTGTTGCTTACATTTGGACCTGCATGAATTCTTCTAGGATTATAGTTTGAAATATTTTAAATAATAATATGTTCTGAGAAAAATTCATATATGAAGTTTGTTTTGAAACTCTTCAGTGACAACTCTATTGAACCAAACTTTCATGTCAACCCAAGGTTAAGAGTCTCTTTAACGTCAAGAAAAGCTAGAATACCTTAACTGCAGGACAAAGACTGTATAAAGCAGGAGACTCTACACCATTCTCCACTTCTCAGGTGTAAGCCTCCCTGGGTGTCCAGTCCCCAGAAGGATATCTCACTGCAAATTGTTTCCCTATCCAGGGTGGTGTTCCCTTTAGCTGCGATCCAGGTTTCATATGTGTGAGACACACAGAGCTGTTCTGCCTGCACCTTGTCATGTTGGCTTAGTACAGACATTTGTAAATTATAAACCATTTCTATCAGTGTGCATGTATGTGTGTGTGCAACTTACCATATGAATATTAATTTCTATCTGTTTCATCACCTTGGAAGCTAATAGAAGCCCAATGCAGCATATTTCTGAATACCTACAGTAGTCTGCATACAATTGGCCAATCTCTGAAATCTGACTTTCCCAGAATTTTACCCCCACAGACTATCTCATTATTTCTAGCAGAAATTATATCATTATTTGCAGCAGCATCTCAAATTTATAGAATAAATTTCTAATATAAATGTTCAAAAAGAGCCCTAACCAACACTATTACCTGAGTACATGAAATGTACACTCCAGATGAAGCTTAGATCCACATAATTCTTGTGGTCCCTCTGTAGGCTATTGCAGATGTTGCTTGCAAAATCAAGAACTCAAAGAGAAGATGTATAAAACATGAAGGTTATTTTGGAAATTATATGTACAGACCAAGACACTAGAACTTCTATAGCATCAGCCCTTGACAATGATACTCAAGGGCTAGGTCATATTGCCAAAGGCAAGATACCTGTAGAATCACAACTGCTCATGAATACACAGACTCAACCAAGGCTGTGATGAGTCACATGTTAATTAAAACCTCTCCAGTATGTTGATTCACAAGGACCCCTTTTGAGAACAGCGTGCTGACTTTAAAGTTGCAATGATCTCAGATATAATATTATTTGAATCTGTGTCACTCTGTGTCTCTAGAATTCCCTGTAAAAGCACTCCGGGAAACATCTGGTATAAAGCACTAGAAATCAGAGTCCAAATCCAGCCTCAGAGAAGTTATCAGATTACCAGAACATTGCCTGAGAATCTGGAAGCAGTCAAAGGGGAGATGTAAATTATCCTTGGGTCAACTCTATGTATCTGAAAATGCATAAATGTAATTTTCACTGAAGAAAAATAATCTAGGGAATGACTTTCTAACCTATCCATGTATTCTGAATAATAACTCAGCGAACATTTTTTAATGAATTCCTGTGTGCCAAATACTGTATTTAGTGCTTTACTGCATCTCTTTTAAGTCTCTTAGGAGTCGTATCAGTAGTTGCTATTGTTATTCCTAAATTTCGGGTAAGAAATGAATATCAGAGGTTAAATAACTGCTCAAAGTTACTCACCTAAAAGGAGGCAGAGCTGAGACTGGAATCATTGTGTGTGTAACTCTAGTGACAGCATTCTTTAAAAGGTAGGTTTCCTCCTCAAGTCTGACAAGTTATACTAGTTATGCCAATATTAAAACCTACTCTATGTGTGTTACCAAGTCCAAGCTTGTACTGCTTGCTGCACAACAGGTCAATAAATCGAGAGACAAGTTGTTGGGGAGTAATAGCGACTTTATTCAGAAAGCCAGCAGACTGAGAAGATGGTGGACTAGTGTCCCAAAGAACCATCTTACCCAGGTTTGGATGCTAGTTTCTTTTATAGAACAAAGATTGAGGAGGTGAAGCAGTAAAGTAATAAAGGTGATAGTTGCTGCAAATATTTCCTGGTTTCAGCCAGGCTTAAAGGATGTTAATTTCTTATTTCCTGCAGCCTTTCATGGTGGGTCTGGTCAGAATGTTTTTTGTGAACTGAACAAACGTATTTTAGCTTAAAGTTCAGGCATGGAAGGCAGGGTTCCCAGAGATGAGCCAGTATATATGCTTTAAGTTATAGGTAACAGCAGTTTAGTGATTAACTTGTAGCGAAACAAATAGAATGCAAAGGTTAAAGTAAAAAAAAAAAAAAAAAAAAAACAGATCTAGGGCTTCCCTGGTCGCGCAGTGGTTGAGAGTCCGCCTGCCGATGCCGCAGAGCGGCTGGGCCCGTGAGCCCACTGAGCCTGCACGTCCGGAGCCTGTGCTCCGCAACAGGAGAGGCCACAACAGTGAGAGGCCCACATACCACACAAAAAAAAAAAAAAGAAAAGAAAAAAGAAAACAGATCTAATATGGAGTCATATTTGTTCTTCCTTATTGAATGTGGAGACTGCAAACATCTAGAGAATTAAGACACTTAAGTGGCATAGTTATGTCTTACCTAGAGTCAACCCTCTTCTTACCTATTATTTCAGGAGTAAGGTCTTAACAAATGTTAACTTTTACTAAGCGTATGAATGGGTGATCATTAATAATAATCCTATAGCTTTTATTCAGAAAAGGGAATCCATAATTTTTAATTTCTACATCACTTGGGATTTTCTAATGTTTTGTGGAGATTCTGCCTTAGATAGCTAAGGGGAGGGGAGAATTGGGAAGTCTTGATTGTCATCATAGAAAATTATATCAACAGGGCTGGGATTTATTCCACCAAGGAGAAATTATGTTCTGAATTAGCTTTTTCAATATGTGGGTTGCTAGATGCTATCATGAATAACACTGCATCTGCCTTCATAGCTGTTGAGTTTAAGGAATTTGTAAACAAGAATTTTATCTGATCTAGACATAAAGTAGACATTTTCACTATATCATTTTTATTGCTACTTAATACAACCCCAAACATTAAAGTTTGTGAAGGGAAATTCACCGTTGCACTTTTTGTAGGGAATTTATTTATATTTTAGGAGAGTACAGAAATTTCAGGGGATTGGTTGTGTGATTTAAGACCTTTCACTCTAGGGCCAGTCTTCCAAAGCCACATGGATAATGATTGAAAATTGTTCATCTCTGCAGGCAATTTAGTAGCCTACATGAAATCACTTAGTGGTCTGAATTTAACTCCTGAGGGAACAGTCATGACTGACATTTGAACAAAGAGGACAAGAGTGGAATGGACCTGTTAAGTAGGAGTGAGTGAATTTCTCCTATGGGCATGACAATGTTTACCTCCTGCAATTTAGCTTTAAGTGACCTAAGAGTTTTAAAATGGAGAAGGATGCTTTGTTCAGTGGAGGCATACGGGGGATAAAGCAGAGTTTTATTTCAGTGAATACACAAGAATAATTCTCTTACTATTTCTCCATTGCTGGCCTCATATCGTACATCAATTAGAAATGAATATTATGATGCTTTTACTTCGAATCTCCATATTTTCTTTATTATACTTGATTAAGTGAACTACACCATACCATTTACTATTTTGTGAGTCACAGAAGAAGGAAATACAAAGTTGTATGCTTTCTATTCTTTTATATTATTTCAGGGAAAATCTAGTTGGAGTTAGTAAATAGATGGATCTTATAAATTCTGGGAAAAAAAATATCAGAATAATCTCTGGGCATTCTCAAGATACTGTGTTACCTATGTGTCATTCTTAATATAATTTTTAATATAAATCACAGACTGAGTCTTAGCAGTTTGTGGTTATTCCTGTTTCAGCATAATGTGAATAGTTTTGGTGGTGAAGAGGCTTCTCATTATAGAACCCTTGGGCACTGCAGTGATCTGTGTCTTCTTTAAGTAACTTGGAACACTTCTCTGGAAATACTCTAGATCCCAGAGGAAATTAGAGGAAAAGGTAGAACCCTCTCCTTACTACTGTATGTGAATGAATATTTTAATAAGCACTTAAAACAACAGCAGGTATATAATAAGTGCCCTGTGCTTGGTAAATATAAAGTAAGTGTTTTAGAACTGCTTTTGAGATAGTTTTAATAATTTATAGACCATGTTTTAAAATACAAAATCTCCTAAATGGAACCTGTTTAGCAATGTTTATAACAGGCATTACAAAAGAAGAAGGGGGGCTTCCCTGGTGGCACAGTGGTTGAGAGTCCGCCTGCCGATGCAGGGGACATGGGTTTGTGCCCCGGTCCGGGAAGATCCCACATGCCACGGAGCAGCTGGGCCCGTGAGCCATGGCCGTTGAGCCTGCGCGTCCGGAGCCTGTGCTCTGCAACGGGAGAGGCCACAGCAGTGAGAGGCCCGCATACCGCAAAAAAAAAAAAAAAAAAAAAAAAAAAAAGTGTTATGTGACAAATAATGAAATGACACTGAAAACTTGTTCCATACTTTATTTTGACTGCGTGGTCCCAGCCCACTGAGGGATCTTTTCAAATAGGTCTTGGTCTCTACTTGGATGTGGTTGACTACTCACAAACCAAGGTACTAGTGCCTTGTGATCCATGGCTCTCTGCCAACTAATGGTTCAAATAGCAGTCAGTGTCATAGGGCTGTGTCTGTCCTTGTTGTATGATCCCTGATAATATAGATGTAGCGCCAATCACAACATCTCCGGTGGTTCAGAGGGAGCTTGTTTCTTAATTTTTCCATTTCCCAAGACCCTTATATCACAAGTGGGTACTAACCCTGATTGACCCATTTCCCCCAGTCAAGTCGAAAGAGTCTAATTATTATTGATTTGACCTCCCTATATAACTCAAAACAATCTTCTGCCTAGGTCATGTTGACCAGTAGAAAGTCATCCTGGAAGCATAATTACAGTCATTATCTTGGACAATTTGTGTGATTAAAGGCTCTATTTTGCATAGAATATCATATGCAGTAAATTTCATAGAATTATATCAATTTGTTCATATTCTAGAGAATATAAGTGTACCTAAGGACTTATAAATGCATACTTTTGAGTTATACCATCATATAGTTTTATCTCTTTGAATCTTTTGGTTTTAATTTAAAGTTGTTAGCAAATTTTTCTTATTTGTAAAAAATTCACTGGAATCTTTCACACTGAATGTAGTTATTGGATAAATAGACAATGTTTACATGATCCCTGATAGAATAGATATAATATCAGTCACAACATTTGTAGTGGCTCAGAGGAAGCTTGTTCCAATTGCTGAAAACTCCAAACACAAGTGGGTTCTTAACTTTGGGTGATGTGAGCTTCTATGGACTAAATTATGTCCCCTCAATATTCATACACTGAAGCCTTAACCTCCAGTGTGATGTTATTTGGAAGAAGGACCTTTGGGAAGTAATTAGGTTTAGATAAGGTTGTGAGGGTAGGGCTCTCATGGTGGTATCACTGTCTTATAAGAAGAGGAAGACAGGCCAGAGTGCTCTCTCCACCATGTGAGGACACAGTGAGAAGGTGATGTCTGAAAGCCAGGAAGAGAGGTGTTACCAGGAAATGAATCGGTTGGCACCTTGATCTTGGACTCCCAGCCTTCAGAACTGTGAGAAACAAATGTCTGCTGTTTCAGCCACCCAGCCTATGGTAATTTATTACAGCAGTCCAGATGACTCATGCATGAGCAAAGAAAGGAGTTACACTGATATATTCCCTAATTTATCCTTGATGCTTGGCCCTGCCCAACCATGTTCTATCATATTGGCCATGATTTCCATATGGATGTGTCTGATCTCTCACAAACCTAGGTGATGGTCTCTTAAAGACTGTAACCCTCTGCCCAATAATGGTTGTATCTGCAGCAACTCATTAAATGTCTCTCAATAGATGGTTTAACACTTATCATTACTCTGTTTACAAAATTTACTAATTTGCATTTTCCAAAATAATTTTAACTCAGTTTAACACAAAAGTTGATTAATATCCCAAATTCTTAACTAAGTTTGAAATGCTGCCTTACCAATATTCATTGCTTTCCAATTTTATAGTTATAATAACCAATAAAAAATCATTAACTTTTTATAACTATAATTGTTACATTATCTATACTTATATATTTATTTTTTTCTCACCAGTCAACTACTTGATCTCAATCTCTAGATGAAAAATACTTATTTCTCAGTAGCTAATGATTCTTTTCAGATCTACTCACTGCTATGAAGATATTTTAGCTAACATAATTTGCATTACAAAATTAATGCCATTTTTATTTATATAGTAATTTTTTCAATTGCTTACAATTTTATTAAATTTTTATGTTCTGCCTTGAGCTATTGAATGAATTTGCCTCATTTTTTAAACCTTTCTACATCATATTGTCATTTTAAAACATGTTTCTTCCAAAAATATCTCATATTAATCAATTTCTATGAAATTTATCATATCACCTTTATTATTAGTGAGTCCTTATTAAAGAAAACTATTTTATATTTTTAAATATTTTTACACATAGATTTATAGATAAAAAGGAAAATGAAAAATGGGTTTCTAGTTTCTTATATCGTGCTACTGTCACAATATTTTAATTGGTTTCTGAGACACATAGTTTTAAAAAGGTGTAAAAAATAATATGATGTGAATATAATTAATATGTTTTCAAAAACTGTATAACTAGGAAATTTCACTTTTTCTTCTGAATATCATTCATAATTGTAGCAACTCAATTGCAATACTAAGATAGAAGGGCTATCTATCTTATCAAATGTTTTAATATGTAGTGTTTTTTAATTTCTATATTATCAACCATTAATTTTTTAATAAACATTGAACACATACTATTCACCAATATTTTAAAATGTAATATGTGGATTTAATAAAGTGTGCATTTAACAAATGAAATCAGAATAACGTTTACTACATTTTTAAATAATAATGACTTTGATGATATACCTGGAAGCTCCAAACATTAATTCATTTTCCCTGAGTACAAGGGAATTAGGCTGTTTCATTATTTGCCTGTCTAGCTAAGCTCTTAAACAAACTTCACTTACTTCATTTCAGAGATCAGATTATCCCTCTCATTTAACTTATGATCTGCCCATTCCTCCTTTTCAACCTATTGAGTCAGAAAATACTTTGAATACTTAGGGAAGAACTGGCAGGCATCAAAACTACTTTGAGTAACCTGAAAGAGCCACTGCTGCTGGGAGAGGAGACGTGCTCAACCTTTCCAGAAAGTAGCTGAGTACTGATAATTAAATAACTTAAAAATATATTTTTTCCATCTTATATTATAGATTTTTTTGTGATCTAACAAAATTGGAATCAAATTTAATATTCATTAAGAGAATGAAAATTATGGTATAGCTTTATTACTATGTAACTATTTGTTATATCCAGTAAGATTATTTAACAACATGATAAAATGGGTATTGCAGTAATAAGTAATGGCACTTGGATGTAAATTATGATGACTTTTTTTTTAATTTACATTTTTTTCCCAAGTACTAGAAAGAAATGACAAAGAAAATACATCAAAATTTTAACAATGAGTATTTTTTCAGGTCGGGTTTATATTTTTTCCTTCATTGCACACATTCCCTAAAAGTCTTTACTTTTGAAAAACTACATTTGGCTTATTTCAGGGAGTAGTTTGAGGCTTAAGAATTGAATTTAATTCTAATTGTGATATTTGTTTTTATGAATGGTAGAGGTATCACCAAATATACTTGGTGATTGCCCCATGGCAAAAAAAAAAAAAAAAAAAAAAAATCAAAAGATTTTTCACAAAATAGTGTTTATGATGCTTAAGATCTGTTGAAGAATTGTCACTGCCCTGATGGATATGTTGTATCTTTCTGAATTGGGGATGGTTTTCTCAAGAATAAATTCAGACTTTTCTTTTCATTTATTTTGTCCAGAAGAGTTGCTTAAAAACATTAGTTTATTTCAGTTCAGTTTTTCTTTTTCTTTTTTCTAATTATAAGTCAAAGCAATTTTATACCAACTCGTTTAATGAAAAAATTATTCAAGTATGTGTATATGAGTTAAAGTATTTAAAAAAACAACTATCTTTCTGTGAATGCTGAGAAACTAACTGTATGCCCAGTGAATTCTTAATAATATCCTTTAACGATTAATTCATATATCATCTGCTTCAAAAAGTTGTCATTGGTCTTCTTCTCATTTGGATATGATCACTTTTTTTTCTGAAATTACAACTTTAGTTTGTATATCTTGCAGCATTTGCCAGGTTTTACCTTATCTTATAGGATTGTTTTGAGTACCAGCTTTAGATTTCAGCATATGATGAATTTTAGGGTATGACTTGGTTTTATAAATTCATTTTTGGATCCCTTTAATCTCTTCCTGGGTTCTTGAATACAGTATGTGTTAATATTGTTGTTTGACTTTTTGAATCCTGGGTATTTCTCATTGTTATTCTTATTTTTGTTGTTTGTTTCTTTTTATGGCTGAGTAATATTCCATTGTATATATGTGCCACATCTTCTTTATCCATTCATCTGTTGACGGACACTTAGGTTGCTTCCATGTCCTAGCTATTGTAAATAGAGCTGAAATTAACATTTTGGTACATGTCTCTTTTTGAATTATGGTTTTCTCAGGGTATATGCCCACTAGTGGGATTGCTAGGTCGTGTGGTAGTTCTATTTTTAGTTTTTTAAGGAAGCTCTATACTGTTTTCCATAGTGGCTGTATCAATTTATATTCCGACCAGCAGTGCAAGAGGGTTCCCTTTTTTCCACACCCTCTCCAGCATTTATTGTTTGTAGACTTTTTGATGATGGCCATTCTGACCGGTGTGAGATGATATTTCATTGTAGTTTTGATTTGCATTTCTCTAATGATTAATGATGTTGAGCATTCTTTCATGTGTTTGTTCACAATCTGTATATCTTCTTTGGAGAAATGTCTATTTAGGTCTTCCGCTGATTTTTGGATTGGCTTGTTTGTTTTTTTTGATATTGAGCTGCTTGTAAATTTTGGAGATTAATCTTTTGTTAGTTGCTTCATTTGCAAATATTTTCTCCCATTCTGAGTGTTGTCTTTTGATCTTGTTTATGGTTTCCTTTGCTGTGTAAAAGCTTTTAAGTTTCATTAGGTCCCATTTGTTTATTTTTGTTTTTATTTCCATTTCTCTAGGAGGTGGATCAAAAAGAATCTTGCTGTGATTTATGCCATAGAGTGTTCTGCCTATGTTTTTCTCTAAGAGTTTTATAGTGTCTGGCTTTACATTTAGGTCATTCATCCATTTTGAGTTTATTTTTGTGCATTGTGTTAGGGCGTGTTCTAATTTCATTCTTTTACATGTAGCTGTCCAGTTTTCCCAGCAGCACTTATTGAAGATGCTGTCTTTTCTCCCCTGTATATTCTTGTCTCCTTTATCAGAGATAAAGTGACCACATGTGCATGGGTTTATCTCTGGGCTTTCTATCCTGTTCCATTGATCTATATTTCTGTTTTTGTGCCAGTACCGTACTGTCTTGATTACTGTAGCTTTGTAGTATAGTCTGAAGTCAGGGAGCCTGATTCCTCCAGCTCCGTTTTCCTTTCTCAAGACTGCTTTGGCTATTTGGGGTCTTTTGTATTTCCATACAAATTGTAAAAGTTTTGTTCTAGTTATGTGAAAAATACTAGTGGTAGTTTGATAGGGATTCCATTGAATCAGTAGATTGCTTTGGGTAGTAGAGTCATTTTCACAATGTTGATTCTTCCAATTCAAGAACATGGTATATCTCTCCCTCTATTTGTATCATCTTTCATTTCTTTCATCAGTGTCTTATAATTTTCTGCATATAGGTCTTTTGTCTCCTTAGGTAGGTTTATTCCTAGATATGTTATTCTTTTTGTTGCAGTGGTAAATGGGAGTGTATTCTTGATTTTACTTTCAGATTTTTAATCATTAGTGTAGAGGAATGCCAGAGATTTCTGTGCATTAATTTTGTATCCTGCTACTTTACCAAATTCATTGATTAGCTCTAGTAGTTTTCTGGTAGCATCTTTAGTATTCTCTATGGATAGTGTCATGTCATCTTCAGTGGCAGCTTAACTTCTTCTTTTCTGATTTGGATTTGTTTTACTTCTTTTTCTTCTCTGATTCCTGTGGCTACAACTTTCAAAATTAGGTTGAATAGTAGTGGTGACAGTGGGCACACTTGTCTTTTTCCTGATCTTAGGGAAAATGGTTTCAGTTTTTTACCATTGAGGACAATGTTGGCTGTGGGTTTGTCATATATGGCCTTTACTATGTTGAGGAAAGTTCCCTCTATGCCTACTTTTTGGAGGGTTTTTATCATAAATGGTATTGAATTTTGTCAAAATCTTTATCTGCATCTATTGAGATGATCATATGTTTTTTCTCCTTCAATTTGTTAATATGGTGTATCACATTGGTTGATTTGCTTATATTGAAGAATCCTTCAATTCCTGGGATAAATCCCACTTGATCATGGTGTATGATCCTTTTAATGGGCTGTTGGATTCTGTTTGCTAGTACTTTGTTGAGGATTTTGGCATCTATGTTCATCAGTGATATTGACCTGTAGTTTTCTTTCTTTGTGACATCTTTGTCTGGCTTTGGTATCAGGGTGATGATGGTTTCATAGAATAAGTTTGAGAGTGTTCCTCCCTCTGCTATATTGTGGAAAAGTTTGAGAAGGATAGGCGTTAGTTCTTCTCTAAGTGTTTGATAGAATTTGTCTGTGAAGCCATCTGGTCCTGGGTTTCTTTTTGTTGGAAGATTTTTAATCACAGTTTCAACTTCATTGCTTGTGATTGGTCTGTTCATATTTTCTATTTCTTCCTGGTTCATTCTCAGAATGTTGTACATTTCTAAGAATTGGTCCATTTCTTCCAGGTTGTCCCTTTTTTTGGCATATTGTTGCTTGTAGTAATCTCTCATGATCTTTTGTATTTCTGCAGTGCCAGTTGTTACTTCTCCTTTTTCATTTCTAATTCTATTGATTTGAGTCTTCTCATTTTTTTTCTTGATGAGTCTGGCTAATGGTTTATCTACTTTGTTTATCTTCTCAAAGAACCACCTTTTAGTTTTATTGATCTTTGCTATTGTTTCCTTCATTTCTTTTTCATTTATTTCTGATCTGATCATTATGATTTCCTTCCTTCTGCTAACTTTGGGGTTTTTTTGTTCTTCTTTTTCTAATTGCTTTAGGTGAAAGTTTCAGTTGTTTATTTGCGATGTTTCTTGTTTCTTAAGGTAGGATTTTATTGCTATACACTTCGCTCGTAGAACTGCTTTTTCTGCATCCCATAGGTTTTGCGTCCTTGTGTTTTCATTGTCATTTGTTTCTAGGTATTTTTTGATTTCATCATTGATTTCTTCAGTGATCTCTTAGTTATTAAGCAGTGTATTGTTTAGCCTCCATGTGTTTGTATATTTTACAGATTTTTTCCTGTTATTGATATCTAGTCTCATAGCATTGCGGTTGGAAAAGATACTTCATATGATTTCAATTTTCGTAAACTTAACTAGGCTTTGTTTGTGACACAAGATATGATCTATCCTGGAGAATGTGCTATGAGCACTTGAGAAGAATGTGTATTCTCTTGTTTTTGGATAGAATGTACTGTAAATATCATTTAAGTCCATCTTGTTTAATGTATCATTTAAAACTTGTGTTTCCTTATTTATTTTCATTTTGGATGACCTGTCCATCGGCTGAAAGTGGGGTGTTAAAGTCCCCTAGTACGATTGTGTTACTGTTGATTTCCCCTTTTATGGCTGTTAGTATTTCCCTTATGTATTGAGGTGCTCCTATGTTGCATGCATGAATATTTACAATTGTTATATCTTCTTCCTGGATTGATCCCTTGATCATTATGTAGTGTCCTTCTTTGTCTCTTGTAATAGTCTTTGTTTTAAAGTGTATTTTGTCTGATATGAGAATTGCTACTCCAGTTTTCTTTTGATTTCCATTTGCATGGAATAACTTTTTCCATCCCCTCACTTTCAGTCTGTATGTGTCCCTAGGTCTTAAGTGGGTCTCTTGTAGACAGCATATATATGGGTCTTGTTTTTGTATCCATTCAGCCATTCTATGTATTTTGGTTGGAGCATTTAATACATTTACATTTAAGGTAATTATCAATATGTATGTTAGTGTTTCAGGTTTCTTATTGTAGGTCTTTCCCTTCTCTTGTGTTTCCTGCCTAGAGAAGTTCCTTTAACATTTGTTGTAAAGCTGGTTTGGTGGTGCTGAATTCTCTTAGCTTTTGCTTGTCTGTAAAGGTTTTAATTTCTCCATCAAATCTGAATGAGATCCTTGCTGGGTAGAGTAATCTTGGTTGTAAGTTTTTCTCCTTCATCACTTTAAATATGTCCTGCCACTCCCTTCTGGCTTGCAGAGTTTCTGCTGAAAGATCAGCTGTTAACCTTATGGGGATTCCCTTGTGTGTTATTTGTTGCTTTCCCCTTGCTGTTTTTAATATTTTTTCTTTCTATTTACTTTTTGATAGTTTGATTAATATGTGTCTTGGCGTGTTTCTGCTTGGATTTATCCTGTATGGACTCTCTGTGCTTTCTGAACTTGATTAACTATTTCCTATCCCATATTAGGGAAGTTTTCAACTACACACCCTTCAAATATTTTCTCAGTCCCTTTCTTTTTCTCTTCTTCTTCTGGGACCCCTAGAATTCGAATGTTGGTGCATTTAATGTTGTCCCAGAGGTCTCTGAGACTGTCCTCAGTTCTTTTCATTCTTTTTTTTCTTTATTCTGCTCTGCAGTAGTTATTTCCACTATTTTATCTTCCAGGTCACTTATCCGTTTTTCTACCTCAGTTATTCTGCTATTGATCCCTTCTAGAGAATTTTTAAATTCATTTTTTGTGTTGTTCATCACTGTTTGCTCTTTAGTTCTTCTAGGTCCTTGTTAAACGTTTCCTGTATTTTCTCTATTCTATTTCCAAGATTTTGGATCATCTTTACTATCATTATTCTGAATTCCTTTTCAGGTAGACTGCCTATTTCTTCTTCATTTGTTAGTGCTGCTGAGTGTTTGCCTTGCTCCTTCATCTGCTGTGTGTTTTTCTATCTTCTCAATTTGCTTAACTTACTGTGTTTGGGGTCTCTTTTTTGCATGCTGCAGGTTCATAGTTCCTGTTGTTTTTGCTGTCTGTCCCCAGTGGCTAAGTTTGGTTCAGTGGGTTGTGTAGGCTTCCTGGTGGAGGGGACTAGTGCCTGTGTTCTGGTGGATGAGGCTGGATCTTGTCTTTCTGGTGGGCAGGTCCATGTCTGGTGGTGTGTTTGGGGGTTTCTGTGGCCTTATTATGATTTTAGGTGGCCTCTCTGCTAATGGGTGGGGTTGTGTTCCTGTATTGCTAGCTGTTTGGCATAGGGAATCCAGCACTGTAGCTTGCTGGTCATTGAGTGAAGCTGGGTCTTGGTGTTGAGATGGAGATCTCTGGGAGATTTTCGCTGTTTGATATTACGTGGAGCTCGTAGGTCTCTTGTGGACCAGTGTCCTGAACTTGGCTCTCCCACCTCAGAGGAACAGCCCTGATCCCTGGCTGGAGCACCAAGAGCCTTTCATCCACATGGCTCAGAATAAAAGGGAGAAAAAATAGAAAGAAAGAAAGAAGATAAAATAAAATAAAGTAAAATAAAATGAAGTTATTAAAATAAAAAATAAAAGAAGTATTAAGAAGAAAATTTTTTAAAGTAAAAAAAAAAAAAAACGGACACACAGAACCCTAGGACAAATGGTAAAAGCAAAGCTATACAGACAAAATCACACACAGAAGCATATGCATACACACTCACAAAAAGAGAAAAAGGGAAAAAAGTATATATATCTTTGCTCCCAAAGTCCACCTCCTCAATTTGGGATGATTCATTGTCTATTCATGAATTCCACAGATGCAGGGTACATCAAGTTGATTGTGGAGATTTAATCCTCTGTTCCTGAGGCTGCTGGGAGAGATTTTCCTTTCTTTTCTTTGTTTGCACAGTTCTCGGGGTACAGCTTTGGATTTGGACCCGCCTCTGCATATAGGTCACCTGAGGGCGTCTATTCTTCGCTCAGACAGGATGGGGTTAAAGGAGCCGCTGATTCAGCGGCTCTGGCTCAACTCAGGCCGTGGGGTAGGGAGGGGCAAGGAGTGCGGGGAGAGCCTGTGAGGCAGAGGCCGGCGTGATGTTGCACGCTGTGCATTTTCCCGGGGAAGTTGTCCCTGGATCACGGAATCCTGGCAGTGGTGGGCTACACAGACTCCCGGGAGGGGAGGTGTGGATCGTGACCTGTGCTTGCACACAGGCTTCTTGGTGGCGGCAGCAGCACCCTTTGCGTCTCATGCCCGTCTCTGGGGTCCGCGCTGATAGCCGCAGCTCACGCTCGTCTCTGGAGCTCCTTTAAGCGGTGCGCTTAATCCCCTCTCCTCGTGCACGGGAAACAAAGAGGCAAGAAAATGTCTCTTGCCTCTTCGGCAGCTCCAGACTTTTTCCTGGACTCCCTCCCAGGTAGCCGTCGTCGCGCACTAGCCCCCTTCAGGCTGTGTTCATGCCGCCAACACCAGTCCTCTCCCTGCTATCCTACCGAAGCCCGAGCCTCAGCTCCCAGCTCCCCCTCCGCCCCGGCGGGTGAGCAGACAAGCCTCTCGGGCTGGTGAGTGCTGGTCAGCACAGATCCTCTGTGCGGGAATCTCTCCGCTTTGCCCACCGCACTCCTGTTGCTGTGTTCTCCTCTGCGGCTCCAGAGCTTCCCCCCTCTGCCACCCGCAGTCTCTGCCTGAGAAGGGGCTTTCTAGTGTGTGGAAACCTTTCCTCCTTCACGGCTCCCTCCCACTGGTGCAGGTCCCGCCCCTATTCTTTTGTCTCTGTTTTTTTCTTTTTTCTTTTGCCCTACCCAGGTACGTGGGGAGTTTCTTGCCTTTTGGGAGGTCTGAGGTCTTCTACTAGCATTCAGTAGGTGTTCTGTAGGAGTTGTTCCACATGTAGATGTATTTCTGATGTATTTGTGGGGAGGAAGGTGATCTCCATGTCTTAACGCTCCCAGCATCTTGAAGCTCCTCCTGTCTGCAGTAGAGTTTTGATTACCCCTTGCAGAAAGGGCAGGAGCAAACTCAAACTGCTTGGGTCTCTGCTGCATTTTAAGTCTTTACACTCCTTTTTTTTTTTTTCTTTCCCTTTGTGCTTATTCTTTCACTTGCTCGTAGGATGCCTCACTTGGAAGCCTTGTACCCAGTGCTTCAGATGGAGCTCCTAGTGAGAAAAAATCAATTTTTCATTTTAGATATTACAGTTTTCATCTTTAGATGTTCCACTTCATTCTTTCTTGTATTCTTTAATTTCTCTCCTGATTATGGGTCATAGTTTTTGATCTTGGGATCTCTAGGAGGTTTTAACTGGATTCTAAAGATTTTGTATTTTATGTTGTTGACTGTCTGAGTTCTAGTTTTCATAAAGAAGTATTACGCTTTGCTCTCATAGACAGTTAAGTTGTTTTTTGGTTTAGTTTGATCATCCTGAGAGTTGTTTTTAAGTTTTGTTGGGGTGGTCCTTGAGTACTTTTTACTCTGAGGATTATTTATGCCCATTACTAAGGCCTGGTCCTTCTGATGTCTAAATTTAATGATTGAGGGATTCAATTTGGACTTTCTACTGTCACTTGTAGGAATTGAATGATACATAGCCTTTTGTGGGTCTGGGAAGCATTCAGCTCACAGCTTTCCAATAACTTTTTAACCAGCCTCATAGAAGTTCATCTACTGCATGCATATCCTAGGAATCAGCATAGATTCAAGGGACCCTTAAGGTGATTTCTGGAATTACTTCTCTGTATAGCTCTCTTCTCTCTAGAAATCTGCCTCACAAATTCCTGCCTCTTTAGACGCCTTAAACTCTGATCTATCACATAAATTCAGTAAGGTCACTGTCTCTGCTTTCAGTGATACACACACACATGCACACGTGCACACACACACACACACACACCAACTCTATGACATGAAATATGCTTCCCAGACAGAAAGCTGGGGCAAGCCTAGACCTTACTTTGTTATTTATTTACTTATTTTTGCTCAGCTGTCATAGATCTGCACTGCCTATGGCTTAATATCAGAAAAAAAATTTGTTCCATGTATATTAACCTGATTTTCTAGTTGTTTGAGTCAGAGAGGTAATTTAACCCTTGTTATTCCATCATGATGGAAAGTGGAAGTCTTTCTTCAACTGACGAAGAGTCATGTAACAGAGAAGCACAAACTAAATATTACATTATGAGTTAAGGCTTAATTTTTCAGAGAATATTGATAGTGTACAACACAGTGACAAAACTCTTTCATTAATAAAACCTGGTAGAAACTGGCAAGTCAGTCTTTATGTGAGCAGTTAGATACACAGAGACTTTAAGGTGATCAAAAGTCATTAAGTGGAATTACACAAAAGGCAGTTTGGACTTACAGTTATGAGAGTCATCTACATATAGTAAAAGGTTGGAGTCAGAGAAAGCATGTTGACACTTACAGTAAGAATTCAGAGTGCAGCTGTGCCCTCATTTTAAATTTGACTCAGGGTCACTGTCAAAGAAAGACCACTGGGCTCTGTAAACCATGTTTATGACCTCTTCTAACAATTCTTGTGTTTCCATTTTAACCAATTTATTCCTGTCCAGGAATAAATTTTCTTTCCTGTCCAGGAAAGAAAATGTCAACCATAAGAATCATTAATTCTTAAAAGTAGCTTTATGATATTTCTAAAAATATCTATCACATAAGAGCAAAAAGAAAATAATATTATTTCTATGGATTGCATTACTGATGTTGGACTAGAGTTGTAAGAAAGGTAGCCCTTAATACATTCTGGAGCCAAAAAATGGATATTTAGTTTATTTTTCTTCTTCAGTGTGGTTAAAATACACTAGATTATATGAGGAAGCTAAATGTTTAAAATACATATGTACACCTTAATTTTTCTTATTTGAATTGATTCTCAGAGCATTAGCTTAAGGTATGCAATAGCTCAAATTGCAAAATTAACAAAAAAGAATCAACTTTCGTTTCCTTCAACCCTAACCTTGAATAATTCTTAAAGGAAGCCCTTAAATGTAGCTAAGCCAAAACAAAACAAGGCAGCAATATAATCCCTGTTTTTAATGATGCCATACTCAATTTTTATGTGAATAGCTGTTTATGAAGTCAGCCCTCATTATAAAGAGATATGTATAATGTTGTGTCCAATATTTAGTAAAATTTTAATAATCCAAGAAGTAATCATTAACAGCCTAATTTGAAACATTTTTGTGTTATGTGGTTGCTCTTGATTTTAGAAGTAGCTGCTTTAAATGAATAGTGAGTAAATTTTCAAGTATATCTAATTTACATGCCTTTAAAATTTCCACCCCTTTAGTGCTCAATTTAGAAATGTCATTTTAAATTGTTTTTAAAAAAATATACACTTATTATTTATATAGCTATAAGATTTTAAGATATTATTTGTATAAAAATATGTCACTGATAAAATGTATCAATTAGCTAGTGTTCAACAATTATCATCAATATTAGAGATTGTATCCTTGTTGAAATTTTAGTTTCACCATACTAGTTTCTTTAAATTGGTAGGCACTTTAGAAGATGATGTCTGGCAAAAAAAAAAAAAGAAAAAGAAAAAAGAAAAAAAAATAGTGCTTAATAAATATTGTTGAATGAATGAATGCATTTTTAAAGGCTTAAAAAATAAATCTGTAAGTGCTGGAGTACTTGGAAATAAAAGTTTCATTGAGTTTAATTAAGCACAATTAAATACTCTGCCAAACTCACAAAACAGTTTTTAGAAATACTAGCAGTCCTTAGGCAACATAGGAGCCATTAGGTAAATGAATTAAAAATGAGGTTTTGAGAATGGAAATTTCAGTACAGATGCCCAGTCTACTAATTTGCTGATCATTGATGAAAACTAGCTACACATGCTGTTGTTTTTTTTGTTTTTGTTTTTGTTTTTAAACTGATATTTGGTATTGGTTACAGAGAATGTACAGAATTAATTCTGGTTAAATCCTTTATTTTCAAAATATGTTTTTCTTATGTTAAATTTTCCAATAAAATTTTTAATTCCTTTTTTTCTCTTCCACAGCATTTAATGAAATGAATTGTTAGTTTCTGATAGAAGTGTTTTGATAATGAAATAGCTAACATATCTATGTATTATAGAAAATGTAGAAATTAAAATGCATGTTCTCCACCATAAATGGAGGTTACAGTACTATATTCCACCATCAGACCTTAGCCATTCTGGATTTTCTTTTTCACTGATAGATTAAGGTGGCTTATTTCTCATACTTGCTTCTGAAATATTGATAGACTTAAAAATAAAAACTACAAAAACTATCACTGTGCAGGCCTGAATTTTAGATAAATTAATCAGGAATTTATTTATAACTGTATGCTAAATAATTATAATTATTTTTCTACTTCATTTTGCAATGCAATATTCACCTTTTATTAATATATTATTAAATTTTCTTCTCAAGAAAATCAGTAGTACTTGGGGATTTGAGTTTACCTGATACACTATTGAAAAATTGTTAAAAGCCAGTGGTATCCATTCAATCTAATTATTTTCCTTTTGATTTTTTTGTTGTTGTTGTTTGTTTAAGGACTAAAACAAGGTGAGCCAACCATGACTGGCAAAACACAGACCAGCAATGTCACCAATAAGAATGACCCCAAGTCCATCAACTCGCGTGTTTTCATTGGCAATCTAAATACAGCCATTGTCAAGAAAGTTGACATTGAAGCCATTTTCTCAAAGTATGGAAAAATAGTTGGCTGCTCAGTTCACAAAGGTTATGCATTTGTACAGTACATGAGTGAGCGGCACGCAAGAGCTGCAGTGGCTGGAGAAAATGCCAGGATCATCGCAGGCCAACCACTTGGTAAGTCCCTCTCCGGTATGGGTTTCACATTAGTGTTCTAGTTTCTGAGCATATCTGGACAAGCACTACTATTATATTTATCTCTTAACCAATTATAGTACTTATATATTTATAATTTATATTTTTTTCTTGTTCTCATATTGGTTTACTTATAAGTGCCTTATTTTCTCTACAAATTTATAAGCTTGAGATCGTCTGCTTTGTAATACTTGTTACCTCCACCAGTCTTAACAGGTCCAGGCAGATAAAAGATACGCATCATGTTTAACTTTATTTGACTTGCAATGATGTCTTATCTTCTAGGAAACACTTTGTGGAGCAAAAAATAAAATAAAATAACTACTTTTTATACTTATAGCACTTGCTCTGAGGGGCTAATGTATTTTCCTCATTTACTGTTTTTTTTGTGGGGGGAGAAGAGATAGAAAATAGCAAAAGGAAGTAAATCTTAATTACTGGAAAAGGAATATAAACTATTCTTTCTTATCTAGGCAGGAATCTTGTATGTCATGCCTGTTCAGTCATGTGCAATAATCACATTTATGTCTGATGTCCAGGGAATAATATAGTTTTTTTTTTTCAAAGAAATAAGAATATAGTCTGAAGTAAAAGGAAAATTCTTAGGAGAAAATACTTTGTAGTAAGTATGCAGATAAAAATATGAATTAGACACTTTTTTCTACATAAGGAAAAAGTATAATTAACACATCAGTGATTCCCTAATTTATATCTCTTGTGAGGTTCAGATTCTTATATTAAACTGATTATACCAGGTCTTCTTTTGGATATCCACATCGCAACTTCCTTCACCTGCATACTTCTCCATCACAATAAATGGAACCTTCATTTATCCAGTTTTTCAAACAAAATCCTAGGTATCAACCTTGATTCTTCTCTTCCCCCCACACTCCAAATGTAATCCATCATCATGTTTCTTACCATCAATATATCCCAAACCCAATCAACTTTTAAATCTATACCAATAGCCGTCTTATACAGGCCACTATTATCTCAGGTGGACTACTGAAATAACCCCCTAACTGGTCTGCCTCTTCCCAGTCCTGCCAGTGTCCCTTTAAAAACATAAATGAGATTTTGCCATTAATTTGTTCTTAAGTCTGTAATGCCTTTCATTGCACCCAGAATAAGGTTTATATTCTATACCATGGCGATGATGCACCACATTACCACATCTTCAACTCCATCTCCTTCTCTCTGCCTTCTTGTACCACTTCAGTGTTGCTGGCAGTCTTGATATGCTACAAACATTCCAAGATTGTTCCTACCTCAGAGGCTTTGGACTTGGTATTCCCTCTGCTCAGAAGACAGGTCCTTGCTAATCATTCTTTCCCTGCTTTACTGTATACTGTGCTCAAATTTTACTTTCCCAGAGAGGCTTTTCTGACCAACTTATCTAAAATAAAATAGTCTTCTACCCTCTTGCCTGCACTGTCTATTCTATTATTGTACTTTGTATTTTTTTCATAGCCCTCATCAGTATCTGGAATTATATATTTTTATAAAAAAATTTTTGGCCACACCGCGTGGCTTGCAAGATCTCAGTTCCCCAACCAGGGATTGAACCTGGACCATAGTGAGGAAAGGCCAGAATCCTAACTGCTAGGCCACCAGAGAACTCCCTGGAATTACATATTTTAATTTATAATGTTACTTCTGTCATGCCCACAGACATAATAAAGATGAAGGAGCATATAAAAGAAACAAGCTATAAAAGCATAAACAAATCAAGTTAGAAGAATGTTAAGAATGTTGTATTATCAAGTTATACAATGTAATTACAAAAAATTGGGGGGAAGGTGTGGAATTCAATAAAGTGAGAGTGAAGCCTGAGGTAATAGTCTTGAGGAAAAAAAGATGTTTTACATAAGTGCTTGCAATAAAACCACACATAATCATTACCGTATAAGAATATAGTTTTATTTATATTTCTCCAATTCACTTTTCTATATTTTAAAGAAAAGTAATGCCATCCAAAAGACATTGGTAAGTTTTACATATGTTTTTTTTTTCAATGTCCCAATTCTACTTGTTTACCTTGATATTGGAATTTTCTGACCAATTTTGCTTTAACTTCTAAGTTGAAATCTCTACTTAGGGCCACATCTGAGCCAAAATCAGAGAAATACCCATTTATTGCCTCTACCCTGATTGTTATGAGATTAGTACATACTAGTAGAGATGCATTTAACTATTAATTTTTAAAAATTAATGACCAATGTAAAGTCCAGTTCACGTGTTAATGAACTATAGATAATTTTCCAGAGTCCCTTTCCTATGTCAGGGAGGGGGAAATTTCCCCCTCTACTCCTCTTGAGTACTTGTGGGTGGGCTAGTAATAAAATTGACACAACACAGATTAACAGGAGAAAAGGGAACAAATTGTAATTTGTGCACATGGAGGTCTCAGAAATGGGGCCTGAGAAGTAGCCAGAGCAGGCAGCTTTTATACTTTTGAGACAAAGAAACAATAATTTTTTTTTAACATCTTTACTGGAGTAAAATGGCTTTACATTGTGGTGTTAGTTTCTGCTGTATAACAAAGTGAATCAGCTATATGTATACATATATCCCCATATCCCCTCCCTCTTGCCTCTCCCTCCCACCCTCCCTATTCCACCCCTCTAGGTGGACGCAAAGCACAGAACTTATCTCCCTGTGCTATGCGGCTGCTTCCCACTAGCTATTTTACATTTGGTAGTGTATATATGTCAGTGCCACTCTCTCACTTCATCCCAGCTTCCCCTTCCCCGTGTCCTCAAGTCCATTCTCTACGTCTGCGTGTTTATTCCTGTCCTGCCCCTAGGTCCTTCAGAACCGTTTTTCTTTTTTTTTTTTTTTTTAGATTCCATATATATCTGTGAGCATACGTTATTTGTTTTTGTCTTTCTGACTTACTTCACTCTGTATGACAGACTATAGGTCCATCCACCTCACTACAAATAACTCAATTTCATTTCTTTTTTATGGCTGAGTAATATTCCACTGTATATATGTGCCACATCTTTTTATCCATTCAAAAGAAACAATAAATTTGAGAGGAATTGACAGGACAAAGAAACTTAGGTTTGGGGACTTAATTAGTAAGGAGTTTAAGCAAAGTGTGGGCTTAAAGTGTGGGCAAAGTGTGGGCTTAATGTAGCATGTTAGTAAAGCAGTAAGAAGGTTTGTTTAGACAGGTTTCTCTGCCCAAATTCCCTATCGCTGGCAATAAGGGTGTTCTTCTACCTCCTGTTGTAGGGAGGGCACCTTTCACATGAGAGAGATTTATTTCCTGACTTTAGAGAGACAGAGAGGAGGGTTAGTGTCCCTCTTGCATCAGCTCTTTCTTAAGTAACTTTAATTCAAAATAATCAATATGTCAATGAGGCATATTTTGGGGCAGCCTACACCTGTCACTGCTCACTTATTCACTGTCCTTTTGAGAAGAATGCAGTGAGGAAGGAGCAATACCCATACTAAAATTTAGTGCCTTAGTTAGAAAAACCCAAGGAAAAAAATGACGACACCGAATTACTATGCTTTGAGAGCCACAGAATTAAATTGTGCTTCTAATAAGATACATTTTTCATTCCCAGTCATTCTGGGATCCTCTCTCGGTTGTGTCCTCCAGTTAATCTCTGGAGCATCTATTTAATCAGCCATAATCACCCTTTCTGCCTGAATCCAAGTCAGAGACTTTATTCTTTTAGTTGAAATCTAGTCTCTCACTCCTTGTGTCTAAGTTGAATGCCTTTTCATACAAAGCAAGTGCTTTATAACTTAATAACCTTGCTTTTCAGGGCAAGTGTTTCAACATACTCACCTTTTCTTAAACCATATTGCTGGAGACTCAGGAACATCTTGTCTTCCAGATGTTCCTTATAGGAAGCTGGTTCCTGAAGAAAACGGTTTCCCGGGAGGTATATTAATTTCTGGCTTTAAGTATTTTGCTTTTGGTGATAGGGGAAACTTAGGTTTAGGTAAAATCACTGGCTTCTTGAAATTTTTGATACTCAAATAAACCTTTTATGATTCACAACTCCCACTAAACCCTACAAGCCCTTGACTTGAAGTGGATTGATTATGGATAAAATATAGACCACTGACATAAGAAATAGATATTAACGTCATGTACCACAACCTATTTAAGCATTGTTATTTCTCTTTAGAGTGGGAAGAAAATTAATATTAAGCCATGCATTGGGCTAGTACTTTACCTATATTATCTTATTTGACCTCAATGCATATTCAAGTAACTTCTTCTAAATAGAAACAATCTTCATATAACAATGTATTTAAAGTTTTTATGTACAATTTAGAAATTAGAGTTAAACATCAATAGTACCAGAAAAAATTAAACATCCTAATGTGAGTTCTTATAGTACTATGGAATTATAGATTTATCCTTAAACTAAGAATCGGTTATGCATGTGATGAAACCTAGCATTTATTAAATGGAAAATATTAATAACCATTTTGTGTCTACAAGTAAGGGGAAACACTGAAATATTTTAAGTTGGGGAGTAATATGTTGACATTTTTTAATTGAAAGAATAATCCATTAGCAGATTGATGGATGGATTAATGTGATATAAAACTAGAAGCAAGGAAATGTGTTGGGAGCCTACTGGAAGAGTCAAGGTATCTAATTATGGAAATGAAGAAGGAAAATGAGGTAGGATCAATAGGACTTAATAACTAGTTGGCACACTGGGTGAGACAGAGGGAGAGAAGACTCAAGAATGATTCCCATATTTCTGGGTTGAGTTCTCTGTTGGATTGACTTGCAGAGCACTAGGATGATGGAGAATGATTTCCAAAGGGAAAAAGATTTTTGTGTAAGACAATGAGTTCAGGATTGAATAGAGGTATTAAGATTGATGTACATGCCTCAAGATATCCAGGTACCTGTATCTAGTAGAATCTTGAATATGCAGGTCCAAACTAAGAGGAGAGATTTGGACTAAGAGTAAAAAATTTGTGAGTTGGGCTTCCCTGGTGGCACAGTGATTGAGAGTCCACCTGCCGATGGAGGGGACACGGGTTTGTGCCCCAGTCCGGGAAAATCCCACATGCCGCGGAGTGGCTGGGCCCGTGAGCCATGGCCGCTGAGCCTGCGCGTCTGGAGCCTGTGCTCCGCAACGGGAGAGGCCACAACAGTGAGGGGCCCGCGTACCGCAAAAAAAAAAAAAAAAAAATTGTGAGTCATCAACACAGATAGTGTTAAAACTATGGGGATGGATAAGCTCACTCTGGGAAAGTATATAGAGTGAGAAGAATATTGGCTGAAGACAGATCTGTGGAGAAATCTTTGGGTTCAAATAACTAGAAGAGACTTTCTGATAAGCCTTCTGGAAATCTAAATCTGAACTACTTTATGCACAGCTCTTTGATCTCCCAATTCTAAGTTGTAGTTACTATGTCCTTCCTAAACTTCCTAAACTTATTGGATGACTACTTTCTTAGTTATTGATTCTTGTATCAGTTCCTTTAACCTACTAATGATTTCCAAACTGCCAAGGCCATATATGCAAGTGTTCTTTTTGATTCTAATATTTAAAAAACTCATTTAGGAGAGCTTAGTCATAGGACCTTTAAAGCCTAAGTTTCTTTCCATATCAGTGTCTTCTATACCCAAAGCCATCTGCCCAGCTGAGTAGCAGAGAAAACATAAAATGAGAAATTATTTTAAAAATTGCTGGATTATACCTAAAAATTATAGTTCATAGAGAAACTAAGGGAGATCAGTAATGAGAGCTCAAAATATTGGAACTCTAATCTGATTTTTGAAAATAGGTCACAGTCTATTATGGTTTGATTAACTTTTCTTCCTTGGATATTTTATTTTTACTATATCGACAAAGATTCCTAAATTTTATACCACAACACATGAAAAGGCACCTTGAAATAGTTCCATGGTCTGTGCATTTTACTAACATGATAATGAACACAAGGAATATTTTATTGAATACGTGTTTTTTTTCCTGAGGTTATTTCCCTTAAAGGCATATAGCATATAAACTAATAATTAAGGTGATATTTTTCCCTTGGGGTAAGACTCCTATATATTTATTACCCCAGAGCAATTAAACAAAAACAAAGAAAAGTACTTATTTCCCCAAACTGCAATGAATGTTCACAGTTCTTTTTTTTAATCTATGATCAAGGTATGTCCCAAACTTGATTGTGACTTTGACATATTTATTTTGGGTGCCCTGTCCCCTTTTCTGTACTACTCTTTAAAGTTTATGCCTTTTGTTTTTCATTGCACAGTTCACTCATTCAAACTTGTGTGGCATGTGACCTCATGCCAGCTGTGACCCCAGTCTGTGAAACGTGTTTCAAAATCATTCGCTCTTCGTTTCCCCAGTGATATCTCCTCTTCTTATTCCCATGTCAAGGTTGGCACTCTGAGGAAATTTACCTGATAAATACCCTTTGTCATGTGTTTTGAGATATGATAACTTAACACATTAAAGGATTTTAAATAAATAAACTGGGTGAAGACATGGATTTTTGGTATTGCTGCCTTCCGGGTACCCATCACAGCATACACTGTGGGTATTATGAAGAAAAGGAAACTTGGTCACAACTTAATTTTGCTGTATTATATGTTTTCAGCTCTTCAGCACATCTTTTTCACCACAGTAGAAGAGGGGATATCCCTTTTTTAACCCTGGCTTCCTGCCTTTGACATGTAATGAAGGATTGCTAAACTGTGGAAAAGAACAATTGATTGCATTTTCATCCACAGTACTTGGGGATTCTTAAAAAATCAAAATCTGTGAAATTATTCTGAATAATTTTTGTAAAAAACACATTTTCTATAATGTAAAGCTCACTATAAAAATGTATTTCAATTTGGTTATTTAAAATAATTTATATTTAAAAATTTAAAAGAGAATCCTCTCCTTAATAATTCATTGAAATTGGATTCTAAATTTTGTTAATATTAGAAATATTTATTATATTTTTAATCGAAATTTAGCCATTGCAACTGTTTTTTCTCAAACACATTATGTGAAAGGTGAAATAAACATCTTAAATGTTTAATACTGACAATTTTTATATGAGAGGTCACACATAAAGTGTTCTTTTGTACCAAAATACCATGCAGAGGTTGAAGACTAAGTCTCGATCAATGTCAATTTCTACTGATTGCACTTTGTTTGATTACACACAGGCTATAAATAGACATTTGTAAGGTCTTTATTTTTAGATACTTTCACTCTTAGGTTGGTTGCAAAAGCACAATTTATGAACTTAGGAAGTCAGTTATTAATAATAGGAAGAATCCAACACTAAAAAATCATTTATCTGTAGAAATCATTTTTTCTCTAAAGCCTGTATACAGGTTCTTTTTGTTGAGGACCAAAGTCTAGCTTAAAAAAAGAATACATAAAATAGAGAATTAAATTAATTTTATTACATTATAAAGGTCTTATAAATGCTTAAGGAATTCAAAGAAAGAACATGAATAGGGATTGCTAATTTTAAAGTAAATCTGGTGAATATTCTTAATTCTGATCATGAGGGAAGTAATGGAAAATTCATTGATAAGAAGGAATATATTGGAGAGCAATCCTGGGTGTCGACAAAGAAGAAGAAAACAAATGCTGGTAACGATCTATCAAGGGTGTCCTAGGAGTAATGGATTTCAAAATTGTTTTTATTCTCAGCTACCATTTTGCATCCAGAGTGATCTTTTCAAAATACAAATTTAACCGTATCACCCTTTGATAAAAACTATGTATGATTTTCCATTGTTCTCAAAAAAGAAACTGAAACACTTGCTGTGGCCTACAACTTTCTATGTGATTTGTTTTCTGCTCATTTGCAGACTTACAACATCATCTTCTGAGCCTTTCTTGGTGCTCCATCTGAATTGACTTATATCAGTTCTTTGAACAAGTCATCTTTTCCTCACCAGGACATTTGTGCAGGCTGTGTGAGTGTGTGGAATATGCTTGCCAAGCTTGCCACCATCTCACCTCACTTCCCCACTTCTTCACTCCCTTCAGTTGACTGTTCATCCTTCAGATCGCAGGTCAAATGTCATTACTTTAAGGAAACCTACTTTGATACCTCAAACCTACTGGTATCCCTTTCTAGCACATACCTTCTTTTCAATTATATTTTTATATTTACTGTTTTGTGATAGGTATCTTTTCCTTCTCCCCATACGCTAAGCTCCTGGAGAACAGTGACTATATATGTTTATATTAATCTTCTTAGCACCTTGAAGTGTGCTGACACTTCCATGGCAAATGCTCAGTAAGTATGTGCTGGGTGAATGGTTGGATGTTTAGAGGAATGGATGGATTTCACTAAAGGGCCTTTTACCCCCATTTAAAAGTGTAACACAAGAAGATGAAGAGAGAAAGAAAAAAGGAGAAGGAGGAGGAAGAGAAGGAGAAAGAAGAAGAAGGGTTGGTTGCAAGTTCCCTGAAAAGCAAGTAATTGCAATGGGTTTGCTGTAAAGGGAAGGCAATGTGGTCTCCATGCAAGGGGATTCAGTCTCTCAAAAGTCAGACACCTGAGAAGTAGCTATGCAATAGGCCTGATTTCTCTAATGATTAGCAATGATGAGCATCCTTTCATGTGTTTGTTGGCAATCTGTATATATTCTTTGGAGAAATGTCTGTTTAGGTCTTCTGCCCATTTTTGGATTGGGTTGTTTCTTTTTTTGATATTGAGCTGCATGAGTTGCTTCTATATTTTGGAGATTAATCATTGTCAGTTGCTTCGTTTGCAAATATTTTCTCCCATTTTGAGGGGTGTCTTTTCGTCTTGTTTATGGTTTCCTTTGCTGTGCAAAAGCTTTTAAGTTTCATTAGGTCCCATTTGTTTGTTTTTATTTCCATTTCTGTAGGCAGTGGGTCAAAAAGGATCTTGCTCTGATTTATGTCATAGAGTGTTGTGCCTATGTTTTCCTCTAAGAGTTGGATAGTGTTTGGCCTTACATTTAGGTCTTTAATCCATTTTGAGTTTATTTTTGTGTATGGTGTTAGGGAGTGTTCTAGTTTCATTCTTTTACATGTAGCTGTCTAGTTTTCCCACCACCACTTATTGAAGAGGCTGTCTTTTCTCCATTGTATATTCTTGCCTCCCTTATCAAAGATAAGATGGCCATATGTGTGTGTGGGTTTATCTCTGGGCTTTCTAGCCTGTTCCATTGATGTATATTTCTCTTTATGTGCCAGTACCATACTGTCTTGATGAGGTATCACCTCACACTGCTCAGAATGGCCATCATCAAAAAATCTACAAACAATAAATGCTGGAGAGGGTGTGGAGAAAAGGGAATCCTCCTGCACTGCTGGTGGGAATGTAAATTGATACAGCCACTATGGAGAACAGTATGGAGGTTCCTTAAAAAACTAAAAATAGAACTACCATATGACCCAGCAATCCCACTACTGAGCATATACACTGAGAAAACCATAATTCAAAAAGAGTCATATACCACAATGTTCATTTCAGCTCTATTTACAATAGCCAGGACATGGAAGAAACCTAAGTGTCCATCAACAGATGACTGGATAAAGAAGATGTGGCACATATATACAATGGATTATTACTCAGCCATAAAAAGAAACGAAATTGAGTTATTTGTAGTGAGGTGTTTGGACCTCGAGTCTGTCATACAGAGTGAAGCAAGTCAGAAAGAGAAAAACAAATACCGTATGCTAGCACATATCTGTGAAATCTAAAAAAAAAAAGATTGGTTCTGTTGAACCTAGGGGCAGGACAGGAATAAACATGCAGATGTAGAGAATGGACTTGAGGACACAGGGAGCAGGAAGGGTAGGCTGGGACGAAGTGAGAGAGTGGCATGGACATATATACACTACCAAATGTAAAATAGATAGCTAGTGGGAAACAGCCTCATAGCACAGGGAGATCAGCTCAGTGCTTTGTGACCACCTAGAGGGGTGGGATAGGAGGGTGGGAGGGAGAGGCAAGAGGGAGGGGATATTGGAATATATGTATACATATAGCTGATTCACTTTGTTATACAGCAGAAACTAACACAACATTGTAAAGCTATTATCCTCCAATAAAGATGTTTAAAAAAAAAGCCTGATTTAATTTTTCTAAATATAATCCTGTCTTTAGTAAGCATCAAGTGTTAACATACACATATTTTATTCAAAGTTTATAGTAAATGATATATGGGTTTAAAGAAAGGTTTTATTCATTGAATACTTCCTTTACATTCCTTAAAATGGTACACTTTCATAGTTTTGTCTTATTAATGGCTAGATATTTGCACTGTACTTCATCATTGTCTAAGCTTTTCAAGCACAGATTATCTTTTTTGATGCCTATTCTGCTGGATAAGAACTGAAGCTCTGAGAAATAAACTTGCCTTATAGCACACAGATGCTTCTGCAGGATATCAAGCTCATGTAATCTCATCCTAATTATTTTCAATATTTATTCTCACCAGCAATTTTTTTCATATAAGTATATTAGTAACATGACTGTACATCTTATCATCCAAACCAGGATACTTCTGAGAGTGAGAAGGGATGCTATTAATGATTATTCTGTGATGTCAGGCTTAAACCAGGCAACTTGAATGCATGGTCTTTATTATCTATTGCATTTTTACTTAAAGTAGAATCGTCAACTTACTTGATCTTTCTCATAAGACAACTATTGTATAATATTTTAGTTAAAGTATACCAGCCTCAGTATCAGATAAACCTTGACATTTCAATAATTAACATAATAGAAATTTATTTCTTTCTCACATAAAATACAATCAGTGTCCTAGGGAGGAGGTGGGTGAGGATGGAAGCTCTGCCCCTCTTTCATCCAGGGACCAGGCTGTGGGGTGTTCTGACATCTTTCAGTGAGTGGCTACTATAGGGGAGGTGAACATTTCCTTTCTTCTCTTCAAGGTTTTCTGGCTGATATAATTATTAAATTAATATAAGACAGATTAACAGGAGAAAAATTTAATTTGTATATACAGGACCTTATAGAAATATGAAACTAAAAAAAGTGACCAAAGCAGGCAGCTTTTATACCTTGTAGACAAGGAAACAATAAATTTGTAAAGAATTGACAAAACAAAGGGGTTTGCCCTTGGGGTAGTAAATTAGTAAAGAAGTAACAAAGTTTGTTTATACAGGTTTCTAGGCCTCAAATTCCCTATTTCTGGTGATAAGGTTGTCTCTTTAATTCCTGGAACAGGAAGGGTACTCTTCCCATGGGAGTTTCTTTTTTTTTTTTTTTTTGCGGTACACGGGCCTCTCACTGTTGTGGCCTCTCCTGTTGCGGAGCACAGGCTCCGGACGCGCAGGCTCAGCAGCCATGGCTCACGGGCCCAGCCGCTCCGCGGCATGTGGGATCTTCGCGGACCGGGGCATGAACCCGTGTCCCCTGCATCGGCAGGTGGACTCTCAACCACTGCGCCACCAGGGAAGCCCTCCCATGGGAGATTTATTTCTTGCTTTCAGGGGGACAAAAGAGGGTTAGTGTGTCCTTCCTGTATTGGCTGTTTCTCAAGTATTAATAACTATAATTCGAAAGAATCAATATGCCAAAGTGACATATTTTGGGGTGGCCTCTCCTGAGCCCCTCACTATCATGGAACACGGAAAGAAGTCAAACCAGCAGACTGGTGAAAAAAGAGGGAGGATTGTGCTCTGGAAGTTTCTGCATTTCAAGCCTGGAAGTAGTCCTCATCTTAATGCTTACATTTCATTGACCACACCTAGATGCAAATAGGACTAGGCAGCCATTCCCACCCATAACCAGTGTATCTTTAGTGTGCAGATGATTCTTTGCCACAGTGGTAAAGTAACTTGAAGAAGTTATTCACTCAGAATTCATTTCCTAGCCTGTAAAATGGAAATAGTAGTGTTTAGTTCAGTGTACAATGCAGAACTCATATGTTTGTGAAGTGCTTAGAACATTGCTTTTATATGGTGCAAGCCCTGTAATAAAAATTTACACATGGTGATTTTAGCCCCTGAAATCATTCTAGTGCTATGAGAAATCCTCTGGTTTTTTTTCTTTTTTTTTTTTTTTCTTTTTTTCTGGCTGCACAATTCTGAGCAGATTTTGAATAGATGGTATAGGCAGTCCATAATAGTAGGGTTAGTGATTGCTGAGAATAAGAAATTATTTCAGGTGATTACAAGTGTGATGGGAGATAACTCTAGAAGAGGAGAGATTTCAAATTAGTGTTATAAGGATGGGCAGATATGGAAAGGTAATTCTAGGTGGATGAAGCATTATACCTGGAGTCCTAATTCAGGCAGAAGTGAATAAAGCCCTGTGGATGAAGAATGGTCTCATAGAGAAGAGTGGAGAGAGATAAGATTGACACCAGGCTGTGCAGGGTCTTACATGATTAATCTAAGTGAGTAGAAATACTTATGAGATTGTATTCAGTCTAATAAAGACTGGCTTCAAAGGAATATCTTATATTTGTTAACTATCATTTAAGTTGCTGTTATGCTTTAGTTATGTAATATATTATTTAATATGCACATTGATTTCCTAGTAATGTTGAAATATTCATTCACTTCTTCATTCATGTGTAAAAGAATTATTAATGTTCTATTACAGCCAGGACATCAATTAGGGTGAGGTCCACAGGAAATGAAAATTACTCTCAGATTTACAATTGTTACAAGCTATTTACTGAATATTTTATTTTTTATTCTTGGTTCTCATAATATAATTATCTGTCATTAAGTAACATGGTGCCTGTATTTTGCAATTTCTGGTGGACTGTATATAGCACTGCCTCTGTTTAGAGCAGTGTTTCCTAACCTTGGCAGTATTTAAATTTGGGGCGTTTGTTATGAGGGCTTGTTCTGTGCATTGTGGGATGTTTAGCAGCAACCCTGACTTCTACCCACTAGACACCAGTGGCACCCACTCCTAGTAGTGACACCTGAAGATGTGTCCAGATATTACCAAAAGTCCTCGGAGGGAGGACTAGTTAAAGCCACCACTGGTTAAGAAGCACTACTTTAGAGTAATCATAACAAAACAAACTCCATTAATTTAGAAATCTTACAATAGTTTTAAACAAGATAAACTATATGAAAACAATGCCTTGCATTATTTTGACAGTAACTCATAATTTATAATATGGATAGATCTTTTCCCGTTGTCTGGTATATGCATTTCAGAGCAATTATTATAATGTGTTTATGGCCATAGCTTACCACTTGTATCACCAGTTGTTTTTTGTTTGTTTGTTTGTTTTTGTTTTTTTTTTGCGGTACGCGGGCCTCTCACTGTTGTGGCTTCTCCCGTTGCGGAGCACAGGCTCCGGACGCACAGGCTCAGCGGCCATGGCTCACGGGCCTAGCCACTCCGCGGCACGTGGGATCTTCCCGGACCGGGGCACGAACCCGTGTCCCCTGCATCTGCAGGCGGATTCTCAACCACTGCACCACCAGGGAAGCCCTCACCACTTGTTTTTTTTAATCCTTAAAAACACAAACACCAGAAACAAATTAAACATCTATACAGTTGACATGTTTATACGTTTACCTATTTAAACAGTTTTTAAAGTTCTCTTTCTCTACACATCTTTAATATAATTCCTTTAAGAGATGTGATTTTTTTTTCATTAAATCCTTCCATTCAAACATTTCAGATCACCACTAGAAATTATGAAGAACAAGCCTTATAAAAATGTTCCATGAAAAATACTGAGTTCTGAGACTACTCAGATGCTTTAATGATGTTCAAATATATTTTATTCAACAGTACCAGTAAAAGCTTGTTAAAACAAAGAAATTAAGAATTTCAGCATCCCTAGTTGATGTTTTCTCTAGCAAATACATTAGTTCTCCCATGGTGTCTGTCCTACTCCATTTTGGTGAGAGTTATTCTCCTGCATATGCCTTCATGTACAAGTTAGATGCAATGTCTGAACATCCAGTAAGGACAGACTGACAGAGAGCCTGGGCTGAAATGATGAGCACAGTTGATCACTTCGGACATTGTAGTCTATTGCAGAACCCCTTGCAAAGTGCAGAACCCCTTAAGAAGTATACAACCCTTGTAGGGGCTTCTAAGTTATGAAAATCTTGTAGAAAACTTCCAAAGAATGCTGCCAGTAATAGAGAACATTTTTAGCAAGGCATCATTATATAAAACGATTACAATTTGTATTGATAAAAAAATAATAGCTTTTGCCTGCCTCAGTGTCTAAAGAACATATTATCATCATAATTTCTCAACTTGATAGTTTGACAAAGTTTTCAATTCCCAGGATATGACTCGTAAGCTAATCCTTCAGTTAATTTAAACATTAGCTGCAGTGAGAATATGAAAATTGAATTAGTAAATCTTTGACTTTTTTTTCCTTTTGAACTATTTGCCATTCCAGCATTTTTGTCCACTAAAGAAATGTCAAACACATCCCTATAGTTGAAACAACCAATTTTCCAACAAATTTTATATTATCCAGATATACAAAGTGGTTACCAGTTGCAAAATGTTATATTTAGATGGCGATTATATTTGTTTTCAAAAATCTATTCACAAGGCTGTGAAGGCTCTTGAATGGTATACATGAGTGAAGGCACAAAGAATTACTTATTGGATGGTATTCAGTATAAGTCATTTTTATTTCATCTTTTCTGTAGTTAAGAGAAATATGTTACCATTCTAAAATAGTAGATTTGGGCTTTCCTGGTGGCGCAGTGGTTGAGAGTCTGCCTGCCCAGGGGACACGGGTTTGTGCCCCGGTCCGGCAAGATCCCACATGCCGCGGAGCGGCTGCGCCCGTGAGCCATGGCCACTGAGCCTGCGCGTCCGGAGCCTGTGCTCAACAACGGGAGAGGCCAGAACAGTGAGAGGCCTGCGTACCGCAAAGTAAATAAATAAATAAATAGTAGATTTTAGCAAGAACATTTTCAGCTATATGTTATTTTCACTCATCAAACTTCTCAAAGAAGTTCAAGATTCACTTCATTACATTTAAAAAATAACTTTTCAACATCCTTCATGGATGCTAGATAATTAATTTCATTAACCCCATTTTACAAATAAGGAAATCTTATACTGTACTAAATGTTATAGAGAGCATGTTTTCAAGAAAACAAAAGCCTTGAAACTTCCTTTTAATATTTTTCAAAATTACTGTAGATTATCCTTCATTCTACTCTCCAAACTATACATATTTGGTAATTGCTTGAGAAGTCTTTGTCCTCTTCTTCCTCCTTCCATGTTCATCCTCATAATCCACTGTTCTCAGATAATAAACACTGAAAACAACACTCTGGACTGCAGAGCACAAAACACTTTTCAGGTTTTCAATAATTAAACAGGGTTACTTTATGTGCTCTAAACAAATGCTAATTAGCAAAATTCCAAGATATGGTGAATTAAAGAACTAACGTTTGTCAGCCAGGGAGATACATGCCCCCATATATGATAGAAAGACTGAGGTATTTTCTTTATGTCTCTAAAATTGTTTATTTGACTCAATCACTGAACCTAAATTAGTGAAAGCAGTCGTAGATACTGTTTATGAGCAATTTTTCACTAAGACTATTCACTGGAAACTCCTGAGCAACAGTGAGAAGAAACTTATTAGCTCTAATTTGTTCTAACTTCTTCCCTAGAACAAAGCTGGACACAATGATAGATAAAATGCAATGCCTCAAGTTATCCTTTAGTCTTGTTAGTAAAATATCTGAAAATCACAGTTGAATTAATTTCAAAATGCCTTACTGATAAGAACATTTATTCTTTCAATAGTATTTGTATAATTGTGTTAGATGCTTGCCAACACATATCAAGCTCTAGAAGGGAGTAGAAACACAATGCCACACCAAAATAAAATAAAATTAAAATAACATCGAGTAAATTATAATGTAAAATAATACAATAAAATAGAGGACTGCCCTTAGGAAATATTTTAATCATGTAGTAAAATATGTAGACATAAAATAATATGCAACTGAATACAGCAAATATAAAATAAAGCATGAAATAATGCAGATCAAGTACCACAAAAGGAAAAGTATTGTAAGTTTATTGGGGCAATTGTTGAGTGATATATACTGGTATTAAATCACATACAATAGAGGGTGGAAAATGTAAGATAAAACATATTATAATGCCAACATTAAGTATAATGCCAACATTTTTTTAAAGGGATGCAGTATTGTAAGACTGGAGAAGATCTTTTGGGAAATGTAGACTTGAATTTAATTAGCTCAGAAACAGTCGGTGGCAAAAATTCGAATATTAATCCTATCTAATTATAGATACTGCAGTTCTGAACTTAAATGAATTGAAACTAAAGCACAGGAATTGAAATTATACCTTCCAGTGTTTGTGAAAGATGGTGGTTAAGAGTACAGGCTCTGGACTCAGGCTTCCTATGTTAGAATCCTAGCTTTCCACATACCAGTTGGGTAATTTGGGGCAAGTTACTAAAGATCTTGGTGTTGTTCCCTTGGTGTTGTCTGTAAAATAGAGATAATCATAAGAGAACCCACCTTATTCAGTTGTTTTGAAGATTAAATGCTTCAATATATACAAAATGCTTAAAACACCACCTGGGACATATAAAGTGCTATAAAAAGCAAAGGAAAATAAAAGGCTAGGCATCTTATTAAGTCCTATTGTTAAATCGTTCTCAAAACCTTCTAAAATTTAATTCAGAAAATTGGAGTCCTGGTCTTTGATTTTGAGCTTCCTGGAGGTGTTGAGCCTATTCAAGAATGTTTCCTGTCTGGGCTCTGATTTCCTCATACGTGAGCAGAGCATGGGCTGTAAGTCCCCAAGAAGTCCTCATGTCCGTTATGGTTTGTGCACTTTTTGTCCCATTGAATAACTGCTTACTCAATTGTCACAAATACATCCTCCAGGTTGCCTTCTAAGGGGATTTTTGAATTTTATTATTTACATTTATATTTTAATACATCTGGAATTGAATTTTTTTATGTTGCCTGTTAGTGAACAAATTCACTTATCCTCATATGAATATCCAATTAATTCCATTTCTGAAGGATCTATTCTTTCCTCACTGCCCTGAAATGTCAGTGTGGACACAGAAAAATATGTAAATATTTATATATAATATAAAATATATTTCATATGTAATTAGACATATAATTTTATTTAGTATCTATTTATATATATAGTTACATTTGTGCTATAGATATTATACTGTAAATGGTACTGATACTACTGTAAATGGCATCATTTTGGACATTTCATTTCTTAATTGTTCATTACTGGCATATTTATTGATATACTCATATGTCTTCTGAATCCACTTATTACCTTGTGGTCATAAAAGATACTTAATATGATTTTAGTCTTGTCAAATTTATTGAGACTTATTTTGTAGCCTAGCATGTGATCTTTCTTGGAGAACGTTCCATGTGAAATTGAACAGAATATTTATTCTGCTCTTTTTGGATAGAATGTTCTGTATATATTTATTAAGTTCATCTGATTTAATGTTTTGTTTAAGGCCAATGTTTCCATATTGATTTTCTATCTGGATGATCTATCAATTGATGTAAGCAGGGTGTTAAAATCCCCTACTAATATTGTAATTCTTTTAATTTCTCCTTTATGTTTGTTAGTATTGGCTTTATGTATTAGGTACTCTCATGTTGGGTGCAGATATATTTGCAAGTGTTTTTTTTTTTTTTTTTTTTTTATTGCTGGATCATATGATAATTCTATTTTTAGTTTTTTAAGGAACCTCCATACTGTTCTCCATAGTGGCTGTATCAATTTACATTCCCACCAACAGTGTAAGAGGGTTCCCTTTTCTCCACACCCTCTCCAGCATTTGTTGTTTGGATTTTCTGATTGATGCCCATTCTAACTGGTGTGAAGTGATACCTCATTGTAGTTTTGATTTGCATTTCTCTATTAATTAGTATGTTGAGCAGCTTTTCATGTGCTTCTTGGCCATCTGTATGTCTTCTTTGGAGAAATGTCTATTTAAGTCTTCTGCCCATTTTTTGACTGGGTTGGTTGTTCTTTTAATATTGAGCTGCATGAGCTGTTTCTAGATATTGGAGATTAATCCTTTGTCCGTTGACTCATTTGCAAATATTTTCTCCCATTCTGAGTGTTATCTTTTCGTCTTGTTTATGGTTTCCTTTGCTGTGCAAAAGCTTTTAAGTTTCATTAGGTCCCATTTGTTTATTTTTGTTTTTATTTCCATTACTCTAGGAGGTGGATCAAAAAATATCTTGCTGTGATTTATGTTAAAGAGTGTTGTGCCTATGCATGTTTTCCTCTAAGAGTTTTGTAGTGTCTGGTCTTGTCTTACATTTAGGTCTCTAATCCATTTTGAGTTTATTTTTGTGTATGGTGTTAGGGAGTGTTCTAATTTCATTCTTTTACATGTAGCTGTCCAGTTTTCTCAGCACCACTTATTATTATTTTTTGTGGTATGTGGGCCTCTCACTGTTGGGGCCTCTCCTGTTGTGGAGCACAGGCTCCGGACGCACAGGCTCAGCGGCCATGGCTCACGGGCCCAGCTGCTCCACGGCATGTGGGATCCTCCCGGACCGGAGCACAAACCCGTGTCCCCTGCATCGGCAGGTGGATCCTCAACCACTGTGCCACCAGGGAAGCCCCCAGCACCACTTACTAAAGACACTGTCTTTTCCCCATTGTATATCCTTGTCTCCTTTGTCATAGATTAGTTGACCATAGGTGCATAGGTTTATCTCTGGGATTTCTATCTTGTTCCATTGATCAATGTTTCTGTTTTTATTCCAGTACCATATTGTCTTGATTACTGTAGCTTTGTAATATAGTCTGGAGTCAGGGAGTCTGATTCCTCCAGCTCTGTTTACTTCCCTCAAGACTGCTTTGGCTATTTAGGGTCTTTTTTGTCTCCATACAAATTTTAAGATTTTTTGTTTTAGTTCCATAAAAAATGCCATTGGTAATTTGATAGGGATTGCTTTGAACCTATAGATTGCTTTGGGTAGTATAGTCATTGTCACAATATTGATTCTTCCAATCCAAGAACATGGTATATCTCTCCATCTGTTGGTATCATCTTTAATTTTTTTCATCAGTGTCTTATAGTTTTCTGCATACAGGTCTTTTGTCTCCCTAGGTTGTTTTTTCCTAGGTATTTTATTCTTTTTGTTGCAATGGTAAATGGGAGTGTTTCCTTAATTTCTCTTTCAGATTTTTCATCATTAGTGTATAGTAATGCAAGGGATTTCTGTGCATTAATTTTGTATCCTGCAATTTTACCAAATTCATTGATTAGCTCTAGGAGTTTTCTGGTGGCATCTTTAGGATTCTCTATGTATAGTATCATGTCATCTGCAAACAGTGACAGTTTTACTTCTTCTTTTCCAATTTGTATTTGTTTATTTCTTTTTTCTTCTCTGATTGCTGTGGCTAGGACTTCCAAAACTATGTAGAATAATAGTGGTGAGAGTGGACATTTTTGTCCTGTTCTTGATCTTAGAGGAAATGGTTTCAGTTTTTCACCATTGAGAATGATGCTTGCTGTGTGTTTGTTGTATATGGCCTTTATTATGTTGAGGTAGCTTCCCTCTTAGCCCACTTTCTGGAGAGTTTTTATCATAAGTGGGTGTTGAATTTTGTCAAAAGCTTTTTCTGCATCTATTGACATGATCATATGGTTTTTATTCTTCAATTTGTTCATATGGTTTATCACATTGATTGATTTATATATAGTGAAGAATCCTTGCATCGCTGGGATAAATCCCACTTGATCATGGTGTATGATCCTTTTAATGTGTTGTTAGATTCTGTCTGCTAGTATTTTGCTGAGGATTTTTGCATCTATATTCATCAATGATATTGGTCTTTAATTTTATTTGTTTTTGTAGTATCTTTGTTTGGTTTTGGTATCAGGGTGATGGTGGCCTCGTAGAATGAGTTTGGGAGTGTTCCTTCCTCTGCAATTTTTTGGAAGAGTTTGAGAATAATGGGTGTTAGCTCTTCTCTAACTGTTTGACAGAATTCACCTGTGAAGCCATCTGGTCCTAGACCTTTGTTGTTTGGAAGATTTTTAATAAAGTTTCAATTGCAGTGTTTGTGATTGGTCTGTTCATATTTTCTATTTCTTCCTGGTTCAGTCTTGGAAGGCTATACCTTTCTAAGAATTTGTCGATTTCTTCCAGGTTGTCCATTTTATTGGCATAGAGTTGTTTGTGGTAGTCTTTTAGGATGCTTTGTATTTCTGTGGTGTCTGTTTTAACTTCTCCTTTTTCATTTCTAATTTTATTCATTTGAGTCCTCTCCCTCTATTCTTGATAAGGCTGGCTAATGGTTTATCAGTTATTCTTTATCTTCTCAAAGTACCAGCTTTTAGTTTTGTTAATATTTGCTATTGTTTTATTTGTTTCTATTCCATTTACTTCTGCTCTGATCTTTATGATTTCTTTCCTTCTGCTAACTTTGGGTTTTCTTTGTTCATTCTCTAGTTCCTTTAGGTGTAAGGTTACATTGTTTATTTGAGATTTTTTCTTGTTTCTTAAAGTAGGCTTGTATAGCTATAAACTTCCCTCTTAGAATTGCTTTTGTTGCATCCCATAGGTTTTGGATCATCTTGTTTTCATTGTCATTTGTCTCCAGGTATTTTTTGATTTCCTCTTTGATTTCTTCAGTGATGTCTTGGTTATTTAATAAAATATTGTTTAACCTCCATGTGTTGGTATTTTGTACCATTTTTTCCCTGTAATTCACTTCTAATCTCATAGCTTAGTGGTCAGAAAAGTTGCTTGATATGATTTCAATTTTCTTAAATTTACTGTGGCTTGATTTGTGACCCAAGTTGTGATCTATCCTGGAGAATGTTCCATGTGCACTTGAGAAGAAAGCGTAATCTGCCCTTTTTGGATGGAATGTCCTATAAATATCAACTAAATCTATCTGGTCTATTGTGTCATTTAAAGCTTCTGTTTCCTTATTTATTTTCATTTTGGATGATTTGTCCCTTGGTGGAACTGAGGTGTTAAAGTCCCCCACTATTATTGTGTTACTGTTGATTTCCTCTTCTATAGTTGTTAGCAGTTGCCTTATGTATGGAGGTGCTCCTATGTTGGGTGCATATATATTTATAATTGTTATATCTCCAACTTGGATTGATCCCTTGATCATTATGTAGTGTCCTTCCTTGTCTTTTGTAACATTCTTTGTTTTAAAGTCTATTTTATCTGATATGAGTATTGCTACTCCAGCTTTCTTTTGATTTCCATTTGCATGGAATATCTTTTTCCATCCCCTCACTTTCATTCTGTATGTGTCCCTAGATCTGAAGTGAGTCTGTTGTAGACAGCATATATATGGGTCTTGTTTTTGTGTCTATTCAGTGAGACTGTGTCTTTGTTTCAAGCATTTAATCCATTCATGTTAAGGTAATTATCGATTTGTATGTTCCTATAACCATTTTCTTAATTGTTTTGGGTTTGTTTTTGTAGGTTTTCTCTTCTCTTGTGTTTCCCACTTAGAGAAATTCCTTTAGCATTTGTTGTAACGCTGGTATGGCTGTGCTGAATTCTCTTAGCTTTTGCTTGTCTGTAAAGCTTTTGACTTCTCCATCGAATCTGAATGAGATCCTTGCTGGGTAGAGTAATCTTGGTTGTAGGTTCCTCCCTTTCATTATTTTAAGTATATCATGCTACTCCCTTCTGCCTTGTAGAGTTTCTGCTGAGAAATCAGCTGTTAATCTTATGGGAGTTCCTTTGTATTTTATTTGTCATTTTTTCCTTGCTGGTTTCAGTAATTTTTCTTTGTCTTTAATTTTTGCCAGTTTGATTACTATGTGTCTCAGCCTGCTTCTCCTTGGGTTTATCCTGTATGGGACTCTCTGAACTTCCTGGACTGAGATGGCTATTTCCTTTCCCATGTTAGGGAAGTTTTCGACTATAATCTCTTCAAATATTTTTGCGGGTCCTTTCTCTCTCTCTTCTCCTTCTGGGACCCCTATAATGTGAATGTTGGTGCATTTAATGTTGTCTCAGAGGTCTCTTAGGCTGTCATCATTTCTTTTCCTGCTTTTTTCTTTATTCTGT
Source organism: Delphinus delphis (assembly GCF_949987515.2). Lineage (NCBI taxonomy): Eukaryota > Metazoa > Chordata > Mammalia > Artiodactyla > Delphinidae > Delphinus > Delphinus delphis. The sequence goes on from NC_082699.1 coordinate 27,370,528, forward strand.
TCCTTAGCAGTGAATTCCACCATTCTGTCTTCCAGGTCACTTATCCGTTCTTCTGCCTCAGTTATTCTGCTACTGATTCCTTCTAGTGTAGTTTCCATTTCAGTTATTGTATTGTTCATCTCTGCTTGTTTGTTCTTTAATTTTTCTAGGTCCCTGTTAAACATTTCTTGCATCTTCTCCATCTTTGCCTCCAGTCTTTTTCCGAGGTTCTGGATCATCTTCACTGTCATTATTCTGAATTCTTTTTCTGTAAGGTTGACTATCTCCATTTCATTTAGTTGTTTTTCTGGGTTTTTTAGCTTGTTCCTTCATCTGGTACATAGCCCTCTGCCTTTTCATCTTGTTTATCTTTCTGTGAATGCGGTTTTTGTTCCACATGCTGCAGGATTGTAGTTCTTCTTGCTTCTGCTGTCTGTCCTCTGGTGGATGAGGCTACCTCGTGTTGTGTTTTCTTATTGGATTGATCCCTTAATCATTACGTAATGTTCTTCTTTAGCTCTTGTTACAGTCTTTGTTTTAAAGTCTAATTTGTCTGATACAAGTATTGCTACTTCAGCTTTCTTTTTGTTTCCATTTGCATGGAATATCTTTATCCATCACTTCGCTTTCAGTCTGTTAGTGTTTTTAGAGCTGAAATGAGTCACTTGTATGCAGCTTATACATGGGCCTTGCTTGTTTTTATTCAAGCAGCCACCCTATGTCTTTTGATTTGAGCCTCTTTTCTATTTACATTTAAAGTAATTTTTGGTATGTATATACTTATTGCCATTTTGTTAATTGTTCTCAGCTGTTTTTGTAGTTCTTCTCTGTTCCTTTCTTCTTCTTTTGCTCACTTCCTGTATGATTTAATAACTATGTTTAGTGTTATGTTTGGATTCTTTTTCTGTATTTTTTGTGTATCTATTATATGTTTTTAGTCATGGTTAGTTTGAGGTTCATATATAATGATTTACATATGCATCTGTCTATTTTAAGTTGATGATCTCTTAAGGTTAAATGCATATAAAAGCCCTAATTTTTTACATTTCCCCCAATGTTTTATATTTTACATCTTTTTATTTTGTGTATCCCTTAAGTATTCATTTTAGATGTAGACGATTTTACCACTTTTTTCTTTTAACCTTATTACTAGCTTTATATGTTGTAGACCCACTAACTTCATTATATGTTTGCCTTTACCAGTGAGATATTTTTCTTTCATCCATTTTTATTTCTAATTGTGGCCGTTTCTTTTCTGCTTAAAGGAACCACTTTAATATTCCTTGTAAGGCCAGTTTAGAGGTGATAAACTCTTAGTTTTTGCTTGTCTGTAAAGTTCTCTATCTCTCCTTCGGTTTTTTTTTTTTTCTCCTTCAATTCTGAATAATAATTTTGCCATGTAGATTATTCTTGTTTGTTTGTTTTTTTTCTTTTAGCACTTTTAATATATCATATAACTCCCTTCTTGTCTGCAAAATTTCTGCTTAAATGTCTGCTGATAGCCTTATGGGAGTTCTGGTGTATATAACTAGTTGCTTTTCTCTTGCTGCTTTTAAGGTTCTCTGTCTTTACTTTTTGTCATTTTAATTATAATGTGTCTTGGTGTGAACCTCTTGAGGTGCATCTTGTTTGGGACTTCTGTCCCTCCTGGACCTGTATTTCTGTTTCCTTCCTCAGGTTAGGGAAGTTTTCAGCTATTATTTCTTCAAATAAGTTCTATGCCCCTTTCCCTCTCATTTCTTCTTTTGGTACCTCTATAATATGAATATTAGTATGCTTGACGTTGTCCCAGAGGTTCCTTAAACTATCTTCACTTTCTTTAATTCTTCTCCCCCACCCCCATCTCCAGCCTGGGCTTGTGTGATTTCCACTAGTCTGTCTTCCAGATCACTGGTCTGTTCTTCTGTATCATCTAATCCACCATTGGTTCCCTCTAGTATATTTTTCATTTCAGTTACTGTATTCTTCAGCTCTAATCGGTTCTTTGTTATATTTTCTTAACTTCCTACTGATGTTCCCACTGTGTCCATCCATTCTTCTTCTAGTTCTTTGAGCATATTTATGATCATTACTTTGAACTTTTTTTCAGGAGGTTGCTTATCTCTTTTATGTAGTGGTTTTTCTGAGTTTTTCTCTTGTCCTTTTATTTGTAATATACACCTTTGTCTTCTCATTTTGCCTAATTCTTTCTATATATTAGGTATGTCCATTATATCGCCCCATCTTGGAGAAATGGCCTTATGTAGGAGGTGTCCTGTAGGGCCCAGCAACATGCTCTGCTTTGACCACCAGACCCAGATGCTCCAGAGGTGTCCCCTGTGTGGGCTGCATGCTGCCTTCTGTTGTGGTGTAGTCAACTGTTGCTGGAATGCTGGTAGGAAAGTGAGGTCTCTGGCCCAGTTGGCTTTGAAGCCCTGTCTTACATGGTAGTTGTGGTAATACTGGTGGGTGGGTCAGGCCTCTGGGGACCTCAGCATGGCTGACTAAGAAGCCCAGCTGCATGCAACTTCTGTAGGCCCACTGGTGTAGGTGTGGTACCCCTATGCGACTGGCTGCAAAGCCTGGTGTTGTGTGAATGCTGCAGGCACTGGTTGGCAGGGCAATCCCCCAGAGCTAATAGGCTAGAGAGAGAATTCCAAAATTTCTCCTGTCACACTGGTGTCAGGACTATACAACAAGATAGTAAAAATGGCTGCCACCAGAGCCTCTGTTCCTGAAGAGAATACTAACTGCTTCCTGTCTCTCTGGGAGGTTTTCTAAGATCAGTAAATGGATCTGACCCAGGTTTTTTTCAAACTAAGTGCATCTGTGCTGGACACTGAGTATATGAACTTTTGTGCATGTCTCTCAAGAGTGGAGTTTGCAGCATTTACTGTTTTTTAGATTTTTTGATGATGGCCATTCTGACTGGTGTGAGATGATACCAAAGGGAACCTTCCTACACTGTTGGTGGGAATGTAAATTGATACAGCCACTATGGAGAACAGTATGGAAGTTGCTTATAAAACTAAAAATAGAACTACAGTATGACCAAGCAATCCCACTCCTGGGCATAAACCTGGAGAAAACCACAATTTGAAAAGATACATACACCCCAATGTTCATTGCAGCACTATTTACAATAGTCAGGACATGGAAACAACCTAAATGTCCATCGACAGATGAATGGATAAAGAAGATGTGGTATGTATATAAAATGGAATATTACTCAGCCATTAAAAAGAACAAAATAATGCCACTTGTGGCAACATGGATGGACCTAGAGATTGTCATAATGAGTGAAGTAAGTCGGACACAGAAAGACAAATACATATGATATTGCTTATATGTGGAATCTAAAAAAATAGGGTACAAAAGAACATATTTACAAAACAGAAGTAGAGTTACAGACGTAGAAAACAAACTTATGGTTAACAGGGGATAGGGGAGGGATAAATTAGGAGATTGGGATTGACATATGCACACTACTATATATAAAATAGATAACTAATAAGAACCTGCTGTATAGCACAGGGAACTCTACTCAGTACTCTGTAATGACTTATATGGGAACAGAATCTAAACAAACAAAAAATGCAGATATATGTATATGTATAACTGATTCACTTTGCTGTACACCTGAAACTAACACAATATTGTAAGTCAACTATACTCCAGTAAAAATTTAAAAAATAAATAGATAAAGAGTGGAGGTGGATTCCTACAGCTCTCTGGTTTTCCTAAATGTAAGCCTTGCTGGTTTTCAAAGCTTGATGTTTTGGGAGCTTGTCTTCCCAGTGCAGTGCCCCCAGCTGGGGAGCTGAATATGAGGCTCAAATCCCTTGCTTCTCAGGGAGGACCTTCTATGTTGTGATGTGCTTCCTGCTTATTGGTTGCTGTGCCAAGGATGGGGATCCTAATTATACTACATCAAATCTTCTGTTAACTGTCTCATTGTGGCTCCTCCTTTATATTTTTAGTTGTGCAAAATCATTTCTGCTAGTCTTCAGGTTATTCTCAGTAATAGTTGCTGTGTACGTAGTTGTAATTTTGTGGTACCCATGAGAGGAGGTGAACTCAGGAACTTCCTACTCCACCATCTTGATCCCAACTTCTCAATAGTTTTATTTCTTATCTCCCAATGTTTATTTCTTTCCTTGTATTATTATATTGGCTATTATCTCCAGAAAACTATTCAAGAGCAGCAGTTGTAGCAAATATTTTTCTTATTACACGAGAAAGCTGTCAATATTTTGCAATTATCATTTGCCATAGAATTTTATTTTTGTGGAAATTCCTTATCAAATTAAGAAAGTTCTCCTTATATTTCTATTTGGCTATTAGTTTTCATTGAATTGTATTCAATGTTTTCCTATATAGAAATAAATATGATTTTTCTCCTTTATTCTGTTGATATGAAGAACTACAATTGATATTTGGATGTTGAATCAATTTCACACTCGTGGAATCAATGTAACATGATAATAAAGTAGTATCTTTCTTTTTAAACCTTTATGTTCATGATAGAGATTTAGAGATTGGCCTGCATTATTTTTTTTCCTGTTATGCCCTTACTAGTTTTGCTATTGAGGAGATTCTGTCTTCATAAAATGAACTAAGATGTGCTCCTTTTATTCCTGTTCTCTGGAAGAGTTTGTACATGATTGGTATTATTTCTTTATATATATTTGGAGAGTCTACCAATTACGTGTTTTGGGGTGGGAATATTTTGTGGAAGCATTTTTAATACAGATTAAATTACTTTAATAAGCATAGGACTATTCAGATTTTAAAAATTATTCTTGTGCCAGTTTTGGAGAGATATTTTTTTCCAAGGGATGTGCTAATTTGATATACATTTTCAAATGTATTGGCATAAAGCTCTTCATGGTATTCTCATATTTTATAGTCATTAGGATCTTCAAGTGATGTCTTTCTATTTTCTAATCCTAATATTAGTAAGTTTTCCTTAAATTTATTTTTTAAATCACTTTAATCATTTATTCCAATAACCAAATTATGGCTTACTGTATGTTCTCTATTGCACATTTGTTTTTGTTTCATTATTCTGTAATCCTATTATTTGTTTTCTTCCATTCTGTTTGGTTTAGTTTGCTACTCTTTTTATACTTCATGAATGAAGACCTAGATAATTCACTTTCAGCTTCTCATGTTTTTAAAAAATGCATTTCATCTTATAATTCTCTCTGAGCAGAGCTTTAGCTTTATCCCACAAGTTCTAACACATCATAATTTCAGAATCAATAGTTGATAAATATTTTGTAATTCACATTGAGATTTCTTCTTTGATCTACTGGATTATTTAGAAAGTTTGTTATTGAATTTATAATTTTTAAAATTGTTTTTAGCTCAATTTCACTGTAACTAGAGAATAAATTAGAATTCAAGGAGACCTTTTTCATAGCTCTGCATATCGTCAGTTTTCATAAATGTTCTTTCATAAGCGTTCACATGTATTCTGCTGTTGTTCTGTGCAGTCTTTTTATGTGTCAGAAAAGCAAAAATCACTAACTGAATCTCTCTGATTTGCTGTATCATTATTGATTTTTGTCTTTTTCTATCAATTATTAAGAGAGATGAATTATGATTATTGATTCATGTGTTTACCTTTTGAGTTATTTTAATTCTTGCTTTATATATTTGAAGCAATAATATTTGGTAAATAAAACTTGAAATTATATCTTTCTAATGGATTCATCCTTTTATTAGTATGATGTATCTCTATCTCTAGTAATTATTTTTGTCTTAAAGAAAAAACGTCTAATCTCAATATAGCTGAACTCACTTCTTTTGATTAATGTTTGCATAGTATATCATTTTTCATCCATTTTAATTTCAGTGATTGTGTCTTAATATTTAATGTATGCTTGTAAGCAAGATACAATCTGTTCAAAAATAGTCTTGGAGCCTTGTCTTTTCATTGTAATAATCTATTCACATTTAATTACTGATATATTTGAATTTATATCTACAAGTGTGTTATTTTTTGTTTGTTCATGTGTTTCATGTTAATTTTTTCTTTTCCTTTTAGATTAATCTTTTATTATTTTATATTTTCAATTATATTAGTATGTAAATTACATACACTTCTACTGTTCTTATAGTATTACCCTAGAGATTGCAACAGATATCCTTTATTTATCAATTTAATGTAATTTATTTGTTACTTCCCAAATCATCCTAGATTCATAGAATACTTTAAGTTCATTCTTCCTCTTCTCACCTTTTGTGTTATAACTGTCATGAACTTAAATTTTGCATATATTTTGCTTTATTTCTTAACTTTTTATTTTGGTGATTTTCAAGTATATTTTAAGAGTGAAACCAGCTTAATGAACTAGATGTACACATGACCCTATCTTAAAATTATCAGTACATAACCATATTATTTTTTCTATACCTCAACCATTTCCTTCCTAGTCTCTAGATTGTTTTGAATCAAATCCCAGTCATCATTTAATCTACAATTATATGTATATATGCATATATATATAATATATATAATGATTTTTAGAGAAAATAAAAGCATGATCTCACTGAATAAAATTGCTACAATTCCTTAGTATCAATCTAGTAATAATTTCCTGTGTTTATAATCCTGTCTTATACAGTTTTATTAAATTATTTAATTGGAATCCAAATAAGATACAAAGATTAAGATTCATTGATATGTCCCCTTCAGTCTCCTAATTTATACATTCTCCTGATATATTCTTGTTGGAGGAGGTCATAGAGAAGACGTGACCACCACTTGCCACGTGAACTGGACCCAGGCAATTGGAGGCTCCTTACTCCCCACTGCCCACCCCCATTCTTGGAATGTGCATTCTGCTTGCCTTTCCCATTCCCAGAAACTACCACAAGGATATAGCCTTGAGACAATATGTGATGTTGAGACTATCTGGATGGTATATGTGACTGAACCCAATTAAAGCCTGTATATAAACTTAGCGGGTGAGTGTGGAAAATTAGTCCTCTAAGGGCCACTCAAGACAAGCCTCATAATTTCCCTAGCTTATTAAACTTGTCACCACATGGAGTGGTCTGCTGCTTTCTTCAGTCTCTATGGCCTCCTTGTATAGGAGTCAGTTTCAGATTACACCCTGGAAGCTCCCAAAGAGGTTGTGAACTAACAATTTCCCCAGGTCCCTTTGCACTTTATCTGAAAGAACTGGGACATCTATCCTATAAAGTTTCACAAATTCTGCAATTTGGTGATTGCATCCCTGTGGTACCATTAAACATGCTTCTCTCTTGGTTGTATTTCCTAAAATTTTTTAACTGTATCTAGAGGCTTGGTCAAATTCAGGTGGAAATTTTTAAAGATTTCTTCATAGGCGATTATGTGTACTTGTATCAAAAGGTACATGTATCTTTCTTTCTTTTCTTTTCTGTTGTGATGCTAACAGCTACTGAATATAGTATTCTATTTCTATCATTTTTATTTGCTTATTAGCTGGAATTATTCTAAAATGAAAAATTCTTTCAGCATGTATATGGTTACCCTGAGTTACTGTTATTTAGGGGAAAAAAAGGATAACTTCTTTCCCTTTATACTATTATTCAGTATAGTAAGGTGATTCCTTAGCATCCTTTGAAGATTAAAGTGAATTTTAAGAAATTGTTAATAATTTTATAAGTTCAAGAATTAAACATATTTGGTATGTTTTAGTCCCTAAAGAATATTTGGTGTGTTTTGCAGTTGTGATCTCAATTAATGATTAAATTATCCTTTTTCTTGTGGCACCATATTCACATTGTTCCTGGCTCATTTTGATATAACTATAGTGGGTTTTTTTTTTTTTGTTTGTTTGTTTGTTTGTGTGGTACGCGGGCATCTCACTGTTGTGGCCTCTCCTGTTGTGGAGCTCAGTGGCCATGGCTCATGGGCCCAGCTGCTCCACAGCATGTGGGGTCTTCCTGGACTGGGGCACGAACCCATGTCCCCTGCATCGGCAGGCGGACTCTCAACCACTGTGCCACTAGGGAAGCCCATTCTAGTGTTTTTGATAGTTTCCTTTATTTTTGATATGACAAAATGTTCCAAGACCATAATTTCCTGCTTCATACTGGGAATCAGTCAGTTCTCCAAAGAGCTTTGAGCTTTGATACCATTTAATGGAAAATGTTATTTAGATCCAACATTCTTCTGGGTGCTAAGGAGGCTCATTGCTACTGAATTGTTTCTTGATTCTCAGTTGCTTCAGCAGTCAGAGCTAGACTACACACACACACACCCCCGCACACCGATACACCCCCCCACACACATTAAAGATAAATAAATCATTTCTGTTTATATATGTATACTTCCTATTAAAAATAAGGACTACAGGAATTTTAGTTAACCTCATCAATCTTACATCTATATCTCCTTTCAGCATTACAAGAAATCTCACTTCCCAACATCACTTTATAATTACTCATTTGATTTTTCCATAGCATACATTTAAGTGTCTCACAAAATAAGTATCATCAGCACCAATATCATTATGATTTCTGAAACAGTTTAATATTTTCTTTTTTTTGGTGTGTTTTTTCATAAAGAATATTCTACTAGGTAATAACAACAAAACTATAAACTTTTAAAGTCCTTTGAGGTGGTTCCTTTCTGTGAGATTATGTCATTAAGTAGATACCCAATTAAAATGCTGGATTATTAGGGATTGTTTTACTTTTTTGTTTTAACTTTATTGAGGTATAATTGTTGTAAAAAAATTACACATATTTAATGCATACATCTTGCTGAGTTTGGACATATGCATACATTCATGATAGCAACTCCACAATCTAGATGCTAAACATCCATCACCTCCACAAATTTTCTGTTCTTTTGTGTATTTTTTGTGTGTGGTAAGAAAACTTAACATGAGATCTATCCTTTTAACATATTTTGAGGTGCACAATACCATATTGCTAGCTATTGGTGCTATTTTGTATAGCATATCTCTAGATATACACCAGCTCCTGGAAACCACCATTCTATTCTTTGCTTCTATGAGTCTGAGATACCTCATAGAAGTGGAATCATGCAGTGTTTGACCTTCTGTGACTGGCTTATTTCACTTAGAATAGTGGCTTCAAGGTTCATCTACATCAAACTAAGAAGCTTCTATAGAAGAAGAGAAACAACAGAGGTGAAAAGGCAATCTATGAAATTGGAGAAAATATTTGCAAACCATTTATTTAATAAGGGGTTAATATCCAAAACACATAAGAATCTCCTACAACTCATTAGCAAAAAATTTAAAAAATAACCTAATTAAAATGGACTTGAATATACATTTCTCCAAAGAAAATAAACAAATGGCCCACAGGTATATGAAAAAGTATTCAACATCACTAATCATCAGGTAAATTCAGATAAAAACCACAATGAGATATCACTTCACACCTGTTAAGATCACTATTATCAAAAAAAAAAAAGATAACAAATGTTGGAGAGCATGTGGAAACATTAGCCACCTTGTATATACTATTGTTGGAAATGTGAAAGGGTGCTGTAGATAAAAAGTATGGAGATTCCTCATAAAATTAAAAACAGAACTACCATTCAGTACAGAATTTCCACTCCTGGATATTTATCTAAAATAATCTCAAAGAGATATCTGCACTCCCATGTTCACTACAGTGTTATTTACAATAGTCAAGATAACCCAGTGTTCATCAAAAGACAAATGGATAAAGAAAATGTGTTATATACGTACAATGGAATATTATTCAGTCTTAAAAAAGAAGGAAATCTTTCCACTTGCTTTTCTTAAACTTATTTTGTTTTACAACTATGTGCAATACTTACATGACTCCAAAATCAAAGTTAAAATAAGATATATTCAAAGACAGGTTAGCTGTTATCCCTAGCTCCTCTAAAGTATGCTCTCACCCCTATTTATAATTTTTAAAATTAGCTGTCTTTTGTTGGTCTGTCTATCTCATTACTTGTCTATTATGTAAGATCTAATCTATTTATCTATACACTATCCATTTTAGATAAATAATGACATACTAAAAATACTTTATCCATATTTCCTTTTTTTGTGTGTAGTCTCATTGGGTAACAATTCCATATCTCTGAGATATTTTCATTCTTCTTTACAGCTGCATAGTATTCTTTTGTGTAGATGTTCCATGTACTGTACCTTTTCCACCAGACCTCTGAGATGGGTTTTTGAGTTTTCCCAATCTTTTTCTACTACAAATAATGCTGCAATAAATAAGTTTTGATATGTTCTTTCATATTTTACTCAAGGTTCTCTGGAATGGATTTCAAGAAATGAGAGTGCTGGGTCAAATAGTAATAACATCTTACATTTTGCCAGATATTTCCAAATATCTCATTTGTAGATGTTATTCGATTTTACATTCCATCTAGCAATGCATGGCTGGGCCTTTTCCCCACAAACTCCCTAAAAATGTATGTTGAAAGAATTCTGAATGTTTTTCCCACCTGATGTATGATACATGGAATCTTATATAGCTTGAGTTTGCATTTCCCTAATTATGAGTGATGTGAGTTAATATTTTTCATGTATGTTAGTTTTCCTCTGCTTGTGGAAATTAAAAAATAATAATTATTTAATTAAACTCATTAACATTTTCACTGTCACTCTTGAATCATACTTATATTTATTTATTTTTCTTTTATTTTTTGGCTGTGTTAGGTCTTAATTGTGGCACATGGGATCTTTCTTGAGGCATGCATGCACTCTTCACTGAAGAAGCACTTGGGTTTCTCTCTAGCTGCGGCACTCAGGCTTCTCTCTAGTTGTGGCATGTGGGTTTTCTATCTCTAGTTATGGTGTGCAGGCTCCAGGGTGCATGGAGTCTGTAGTTTGCAGCATGTGGGCTCTCTCATCGAGGCACACAAGCTCAATAGTTGTGGCAGATGGGCTTAGTTGCCGCTTGGCATGTGGGATCTTAGTTCCCCAACCAGGGATCAAACCTGCATTCCCTGCATTGGAAGGCAGATTCTTTACCACTGGACCACCAAGGAAGTCCCTTGAATCATATTTATAAAAATGTTTTTCTATTCCTAGGTTCTATAAGAACTCACCCATTTTTTAAATTCTGTTCCTCATGATTTTTTTTTTATATTCATTGCTCTGATTTATTTGGAATTTATCGTGATATGTGAATAAGGAATTTTCTAATTTTACTATATCCCATATGGCTATCTCATTATAACATCATCACTTATTTTAAAATCCATCTTTTCCTTTATGATTTTGAATCCTGCCTTTATGGTATACTAAATTTCCATAAGCAATTTATTCTGTTTTTGAATATTTTTTCCTGTTCCATTTGTATGTCTCACTTAAAACCAATCAATACTAAATTATTTTCATTAAAGAAGGGTGTGTCTTGACATTTGGTAGGGTATATCCCTCCACAATGATTTCCTTTTTTCAAAAATGTCCTGCATCTACTACCAGTTTACTCTTTCAAATCATTTTTTATTCAAATTCAAATTTTTATTCAAATTTTATTCAAAATTTTTATTCACATTTTTATTCAAATTTTTATTCAAATTTTTAATTCAAATTTTCTAGATACAGAAAAAAATATTTTTTATTGGGTTTGCTTTAAATTTATAAATTAACACGGAAGATTGACATCTTTGTGATAGAGACTGTAACCAAGAGCATGGTATGTATTTCTACTTTAGTATCTTTCAGCAATGTTTTATGGTTTATTTCATATGTTATCCATATATATTTCTTTTTCAATTTCCACTTTAGTATATTACTTTAATTTTTTTAGTGTAAATGGAGTCTTTTCTTACATTGTATCTTATAACTCATTTTTTATATATAGATACTATTTTTGGTAGTACACTAATGATCTACTAAGATCATTAACTACTTAAACTGTCTATTAAATGGTCATATTGATATTTTCTGGTTGTACTAGGATATATTCATATGTGCAAATAAACATATATTATGGCTCCTTTTATAATTATCACTGCTTTTTCTTGTCAAATTATATTGAGCTCCAAATGAAACAAATATTAGTGGAAGTAGTGGGTGTTTTTCTGTTGCTCCTGATATTGTAGGAAAGTTTCCTGTGTTCCCACATTAGGGTTTTGGTTTTGGGAGACCAAGTTTATGTATGTTTGTGTGTGTGTGTGTCTGTGTGTGTGTGTCTGTGTGTGTGAGAGAGAGAGAGAGAGAGAGAGGAATTTTAATGTAAATGTGTACTGAATTTTATCAAACATCATTTTAGCATTTATTGAGATCATATGACTTTTATCACAGATCCATTAATGTGATATATTCATAGAAATTAATGAATGTCTTAAATATTGAACCATCCTTGCATTACTAGAACAAACCTCACTTGATCACAATATGTTTGTTATTGTGTTGCTGGATTCTGTTGGATAAACTTTAGAATTTAGTATTTTACCTTGATTTTTATGAGTGAATTTGATTGGTTGTTTACTTTTTTTGAGAAATCTTAGTCAGAATTTGACAATAATATTATACTCTATTCATTATATGAGTTAGTTTGGAAGTAGTCCTTCTTTTTCTATGCTTGGTGTAGGCTAAGTAGGTTTGAGATTATCTGATTGCTTAAAGATTTGGCAGGATTCTCCTGGATAATCTGTGCTTAGGTGCTTGGGGGTGTTTGGAACACTTAAATTACTTTGTTTATATCTTCAATAATAATTGTGATATCTTACCTCTCCCCAACCATTTAATTTTTATTATGATAGTGGTCCATTTTGTTGAACTTTTCAAAGGAAAGCTCTTGAATTTATTATTTTTAGTTATTCTATTTTTACCTTCAATATTTTTAATATTTTTTTCTTTTCCCGATTTTTGAGTGTGTACTACTTTTTATTTTTGATTTTAAAGTTTTATAGATTTTTATTGCTATTTGTAGCATTTGATATATTATGCTCTTATTCTATTTTTAATTCTGTAATTTTATTTTTATCTACCCTTTGATCCAAGTTACTTAATATTTTCTTTTCTCTTTTATCTTTAGGAATACCTTTTATTGTTATTAGTTTTTTGTCTTACTGAAGTTTTCTTTGTAGCCTAATTTGCGGCCACATTTTAGTGAACATTGATGTCTTCCATGTTAACTTCAAGAAATGAAGTCCCCAGTATTATTTTTTTTAATTTAATAAAGTGCAATAATATCTATCTTACTGATCATGTTGTTTAGGTTTTCTATACTCTTACTATATTTTAAATGCTCACCACAAGTACTTATCTATGTCTCCAGTGGTTTTCCTTGTCTTAAGCTTGACTTAAGCAGATTCCTCAGAAAGGCTCATGGGAATAATATTTCCTGAGTTTTTACATTTTTCCTCAAAGCTGTGGCCTTATTGTTGAAAGTCAGTTTGAATTGATATGAAATCCACCTCTTATTTTGCTTTCCTGGATCCTTTCTTTTTTTTAATTGAAGTATAGTTGATTTACAATAGTTTCAGGTGTACAGCAAAGCAATTTGTGTGTGTGTGTGTGTGTGTGTGTGTGTCTGTATGTGTGTATATATCTATATATATATATGTAGATATATATTCTTTTTTTGATTGTAGGTTATTACAATATATTGAATATAGTTCCCTGTGTTATACAGTAAATCCTTGTTTTTTTAATCTATTTTATATATGGTTGTGTGTATCTGTTGCTTTCCTTGATTTATAATTACATTTCTGCATGGTCTTCTGCTGTAAAGATTTGCTGTAGGATTCTGATGACTAACTGACTTTCTTTCCATTATAAGTGACTCAGTGTTTTTGACAGAATGTCAAAAGGATTTTTAAACTATGTTTTAAAAGACACTATCTGTTGGTGTTGGCTGCTTGGGGTCAATTTTCTCAGGTATGCAATGTTTTCTTTTATTATATATTTTCAAGTCATCTTTTCTTTCAGGAAAGTATTCTTTAATTATAATTTATAATTGTTAATTTACATTGTTTGAAGTTTCTTTGCTATCTTCTATGTCTATCACTTTTTCTCAAATTCTTTTTATCATTTTTCTTCACTTATTATTGATTTTAAAAATTTACCTCCTTTCCATCTCCTACTTCTCCTAAGACATTATCTGATGTGTTTACTTGTTCATGTGTTCCTCATAACTTAGATTTTCTTTAAGAAATTATTTTTTTTCTATTAATTACAAAGTTTCCTGAGTTCTGTCAGATATTTATAGATATATTTCCACTCACCTTATTTAAGAGAGTTTCTTATTTTGATCTGTGTAGTTATTTCATAAACTTCTGTAATTTCCTTAAAATAGTTAACTAATTTAGAAATTGTATGGTATAATTTTGTTGTGTTTGTAGCCATGTATTTTTGGTATGCTTTTATTGCCTATATGAATGCTTTCATCTTCCTTATTATATTTTATTTTCTCTTAAAACCTATTTTGGGACTTATGTAGCATCTATTTTTGTTTCTCATTCTAAAATTAAATTCATTATCTAATGTTTTTAGAAGAGAGACAGTAGGACAAAAAAGGTTTTCTCATTCACAACTTTAAAATTCTTATATTGTTTTCACAAATGATTTTAAAACATGTCACCTTACAATCTGAGATCTCTTTCCTGTGCTCACTTTTCAATTTAAGCTGAACATTTCTTTTCTTTCCTTTACTTTTCTTTCTTTTGCCCTTATTGTCCTGTTGTGTTAAATTTAGAATTTTTTTGCCTGCAAATTTTTGTGGGATTTTGCTTGGAATAATATTGCTGGTTGTTAGTTAAGAGCTTAAAAGGTCAAAGCTTCTCTGGAACAAAAAAAGGTTTCCTGAAAATTCAGACCCCTCTTTCCAACAAATTGGATAATAACAGCCATCTTAAGGTTTTGGCTTCTATTTCCGTATGGGTCTATTACATTTTCAGGGAGTCACTGCTTGTAATGCTGACCAGTTATTGTTATTACTCTTCATTCAACACAGATGCAGTCATGCTTTATAGGTATTTTAGCAGGTGATGATTTTGTTCCATGTACTTACTCACCCTCAGAAGTCCAAGGGCATATCTTTGTCAGGAGCTCAGCTGAGCTGGAGAGAGTTGAGCTGCCAGATATCAGAATAGTTGATTAAAACAAGAAGCCAAAATGAAAGTAATGGTCAAGCTTTTCATGTGATATACCATCATATCTTGATGGTATAAGCAAGAGATTAAACTGAGAAAAGGGCCAACTCCTCCGTGTTCCATTTTTCCCCAAGGGCTGGCATACTGGTTGAGGGTCAGATGAATTAGCAGAGATGTGGGGGTCATCATCGTCTTCTCATTGCTTAAGGGGCCATGAAGAAAAGCTTCCTGCCTTTTTATGAACCTGAGGCTAAGGGAAGAGCAAAGGAGAAGGGTTCAGTGTGGAAAAGTACTGAGTATTGAGTCAGAGTGTAGAAGAGTATTTCAAGGTTTCCTGCCTCCCCCAGCTAGTAGGTTTTGGCAGAGACTCTGAGGAAGATATCTTGGAAAGGCACCACACAAAGAAAGTTTTGAAGAGAGATGCCTGGGATAGGAATGCAGATACTCAGAAGAGCACGGCTGGCCAGGGGACCCTGAGTTCCTGACTGCAAGTCTGCAACGCCATTCAGAGACTGCAGTACATTGGCTGTGCACCACATCTGGTGTAGGGAGACAGCTTTCCCTCATGAGACCCTTCAGGTAAAGGCTTTGTAATTACATATGGTCAGACCTGAAAAATCCATAGGATTTCTGGCTGGGAGATGAACTTCTCAACATCCTTACTGATATTTGTTGCATATGTTGTATTTGGATTTGTACTTTCGTTGCTCTCTCTGTTAGAATCCATGCTGCCACCATCACCTACCCATAATATTCACTACATGTATTTTAAGCAGTGTGAGATTATATGTTTATTTTTCTGTACAGCCAATAACCATTAATATTTACCCAAATATTTACCCTTCCTGTTACTCCTCATTGCTTCCCTTTTTTTCCTTGTTTCTCTCTGAAGAATCCTTTTAGCATTTCATTAATATCAGTCTGATTGTAAAACTTTCTCTCAATTTTTATTTATATGGCAGTCACTCTCTCTCCCCCTACCTTCTTGTCTGGTTTCACTCTTGAAGGTTCTTTTCACCAGTTATAAAACCTAGGTTGGCAGTTATTTTGTTTCAGCTCTTTAAAGATTCCAGAGAAGTACTAGGGGATATAATATAGATATTTTCTAATAATTGAACAGTCTTGCTAACATAGCAATTAAACTTTAATCAAAATATGTGAACAAAATTATTTGCTTTATGTTTCCTCCATGATATTGAAAATATTATCAGGTTTTAGATTTCAAATAGTATTATAGCATTCCTTGCTTAACCATTTAATCACCAAAAGTGAGCTGAAAAACCTGCCTATGTAGATTTAGTTAATATAATGTTTATCCAGTTCTAAAAAATATACTTTTTTATTATACAGCTTTCTACCTTACTTTGCAAAAGTAAAAGGGGGTCTATATTATAACAGAAATATTGTAGCCCTTTAGAAACTCATAAGACAGTCTCACTATTTCAGAATATAAAACTTATAAACAGAACTTCTACAAATGCTATTATTCTGAAAGTTTTCTCCAACAAATCTTTATGAAAATAAAGTTTTCTCCAACAAATTTTTATGAAAATATTTACAATAAAAAAATAAAGACTCCAAATTTCTTAGTAAGTTTTAACCTTTTTTGTTTACTAGCTATAAAATATCATAAGAAACCTATAAACAATTATTTTTCAAGGTAAGAAAATAATTACAGCATTGCAGTTGAATCTTAGTTCTGTAACTATCACTCATAGTAGAAATATAACCTAATATTTAAAAGAAAAACAAGGAAAATGAGGTACAACAAGAATTTTCAAAGCTACAGACATTTAGATGCAAACTAAGGAGACATTAGCAAGAGAATATGTCAGTTTTTCCTAGTTTTAAAGTTAAATTTACTATATTTATTATAACTTCCTGTTTTATTTATTTTCCTACTGAAATTTAGATCTTTTCTAGATAAACTCTAGAGAAGAATGCAAATGGCACATGAAATTAACCTTTTTGAAATAATTATAACAGAAACATCCAAAGTCATATTTTTTTTTTTTTTTTTTTTTTTTTTTTTTTTTTTTTTTTTTTTTTTTTTTTTTTTGCGGTACGCGGGCCTCTCACTGTTGTGGCCTCTCCCGTTGCGGAGCACAGGCTCCGGACACGCAGGCTCAGCGGCCATGGCTCACGGGCCCAGCCGCTCCGCGGCATGTGGGATCCTCCCGGACCAGGGCACGAACCCGCGTCCCCCGCATCGGCAGGCGGACTCTCAACCACTGCGCCACCAGGGAAGCCCCCAAAGTCATATTTTTGACAATATAACTTTTTATTGTTTCAGTTAACAAGCTTTTACAAAAAAAAAAAAAAAATTGTGGATGAGCATAGTTGTTGCTGTTTTGAAAAATGGGAATAATATAAGACAATTTGGACCTCAGGATCATATAAATCCAAATCTACCTATAGTTCATAGGATTAATAGATTATTTTATATATACTTGCTAGGTGAACATGGTATAAAAAAGAGAGGAAGTTAAGATGGGATTAATTAGGTAAAGTTTTTCTTCCCTAAAAAGTGACTTTTGAGTTAAAAAAGTTGTCATTAATGAGATGGTAGAGTTATAGGTAAGCACATTGCAGGTAAGAGGAATAGTTAAACAAGAAAGAACTGTAAGGAAAGAATATTCTTAGGTGGATGATACATACAGGTACCTAATGGCAGTGATTGATTACACTGGAGAGCAAGGAAAGGTAATTACAAAAAAATAGTGGGGATATGTTGGGGACAGATACCCACATCTACGTTGTTCAGGGTTGTATGCCCTTGTCCTAGGCTAGTGAGTGGTGCTGAATAAATATTTGTTGGAATAAATCCATGTCATTTCTTCCATGGTTGGACCAAAATAGTAACTGTAAATGAAAAGGATTCATTAAATCAGTCATTTTTCCTCAACTCTGCTTTGAATGCCTACCGCAAAGGGAATAAAACATTGCCCTGGTTCTACAGATCTTCACATTTTTCTGGAGGCTATAGAGTGACAGGAATATACATAATTTCAGTACATTTTGATAAGTTCAAAAGGAGAGTGATGAATAAAGTAGGAGTAACTCTGTCAGAAACTTTTAGGAGAGGAAGTTTTATGACTTAGTTATTGGATATCGAAAGTGGAAAAAAAAAGTTGAGAGAAAATGAGTTTGAAAATCACTCCAAAGTTGAGCTGAACTGGGAGCAATGTGGTTTCAGAAAAGTTCTGGAAAAAAAAACAAGATGGCTATACTTCCAATTAAATTTAGAACATATTTTTTTTTCATATGTCATGTGAACTACAGTGAGATGTGTATTCATTTGGGAAATGGAAATTCAGCAAGGTAGCTGTGTCAAAGTGGGGTCATTGTTGGTGAATCTGTCTCCCAATATGGCCTCATCCAGACACACAGCTTGTTCTTAAAAGGTAAAGCAAATCAGCGAAGTTTTACAGATGAGAAAAGTCCCACTTACAAGCTAAAGCAAACAATCCTGTTAAGATATCTGTGGCTCCTTTCTTGATGTTACTTGATTTTATAATCTTGCTATTATTCAAACCTGGTACTCTGATTTTGGATCTTTGTTGTGACTTTGGCTTCCGAATTAGACCCACTTTTTTCTTCATATTCCAACTGCTGACATTTTTTATAGCTTTATGTAGTGGTCATATTAATTCTATCCAATTTACCAGCCTCATGTTTAAAATATTGCCATCAACTCATTATATATAAGAAGTGACTTTTGAAATTTGAAATAAGAAGTTATTATATTTAAAGAGTGTTCAATGTAAGACAGAGTGATAACAGAGATGTGGCTATTCAATTAAGTAGTTTAAGATGCTGGGGTGGGAGTCAAAAGGCATGAGAGAGAAAGTCCACACCCAGACACACACACACAGACACATACATAAATGAGCTCATTGAGGAAGAAAGAAAACTTATGCTATTATTCAAAAAAATTAAATGTCAAGACATACAAATTTTAAACAATTTCAAATTCACATACAGTAAAATCAATCAAATCTTATGTAATATGTTAAGGAAAAGACACTACTCATTGTTGCCAAGCATGGAGGAGAGATCAATGACATATTCTGGGTCTGAGCAAGTTGTTTCTTACAGATCTTACCTATAAACCTTACATCACCCCTCAAGCGAGGCATGTTTTCAGGACTGAGCTATGTATCTCAAACTGTTTCAAGGCAAAAATAGTAACACTGAACATTAGAAGTGTTCCTATAAGAGTGTCTAATAAACTATTTAGTAACCTCTAAAATGAACTAGAGTAACCTTTTCTTGAGGTATTTAGAACACCATGAAAATTAGTAGCTTCCTGGCCTCTGTGCCCGGAAAAAATATGAATGAATATGTAATGAAAATCAAGTCATAAACCCAAGTAAAATCAAGTTATAGGTGACAGTGGACCTTTAAGAAAATTAATGTTCTTGGCTTTTGCTGCCCATTTCCTTTTTAATATGTATATCTATGTTAGCAGATATTTATATACTATTAGCCTACTGATATGAAGTGGTGTATGCAGAAAAAGTAACTGTTGTACAAACATTTGCTGTGAGGTGAATCATCTTTCCATACATATAACTATTTAAAAATATTTAGAATACTAAATTAACCTCTAAAAAAGCATTTAAGACAGAGTTAGTGTGACATAATCACATTCTTAATATAGTTTTATTTTCTCATATTCCTTTAATTATCTTACAGAATTGAAACTTAGTAGGTTTCTTTTAGAAACTTGATTATAGTGATGTAATAGTAGTTTTAAAATAACAAAATTCGTTGCAAAATTAAGCTATCATAGCTGAAAGACATTTATTCATGTTTGTGTAGGCAACAGTGTTTTATCATTAGCTGAAATCATCTCAGTATTTTTCACTTTAAGTTAATTAGACTATCACACATTTAAGAAACTGAAAATGTAACAGACAACAATTTTTTGCAATTTCTGGGAATTCATTGTGTTTTTCTTTGCAGTCAGGATGAGTTCAGTTCAATGTGAGTGTGTATCTTTTGAAGAGAAAATATCAAAATGACTATTACTTGTCCAGTGTTTCTATTATACATAAATATAACTATTAAAAATCCAGTTACCAGGTTTCTCTGTCTTTGCAAGGGATATTTACAAATAAACACAGTTGAAAGAAGCAAAAATATAAAGCTTACCAAATACACCGCTCTGACCTATTGTTTTCTTCAGCAACTGTTAGTTCTTGGGAGTCTTGTTCTCTGCCTCAGAAAAATCCTTTTACCCAGAACAAATTCCATTTCCTTATCACAAACCAAATCTCAATCATTTTCACCCTCATTTCACTACCTCCTTTGTAACATCCTCCTATACAACAGCATCTCATGCCCTAAGTTAAATAATCCTAGATAAATCCAAGTGAATAAAAGGTAAATGTCCAAAGCATTTTTTAGGCCCAACATACAATTTTTTATAAATTATTTCTTCCAAAAAATAAAGAATATGGTGAAAAGGCATCAACCTTTATAATGTGAGTCATATATTTTTGGTCTATTTAAGGGATTTTTCATACATGGTCATTCACTGGGCTCTTGATGGGCCCTATTGAACCTCATTAGGCTGTTGCATGCCACAGACTCACTGGAGGAAATCACTCCCCTCTGTTTCCCTAAGTGGTATAGCTCCATCTTAAGAACCATTTTCCCAGCCAATGGACACTTGAATGAACAAAAGTAATGCTAAGGTTTTGGTTATAAATTTTCATTTAATATGTTCCAAGGTTTCCTTTACGTTTTTTTTTTTTTTTTGGAAATAGATTTAGCTTCTGAGAAGTGGCCTCTTATCTTCTGGAAACTACAACATGCTCAACATGTAGATCATCTCTTAAGTATGTGAGGATCATTGTAGCCTATACAACATTTTCTTAATTTGAAATACATAACAATCAAGCTACTGGCTAACAGTTTAGTGTGAAATAAATATAATAACATGTAGTTACTTGCACTAGAAAGAACAGGGGGAGTGTATAAAATTTTCACTGTTTTGGATAATTTGCTTTCGTGAAAAGTCATGAACATTAGAACGTCAGAACGTAAAATGGCCTGCTCACTTGAGCTTACTTTTACACATGTTTTATTGTGAAATTTGTCTACTCCCTTCCCAGATTAATTGCTTTCATATCATATACATTTGCAGGAACAATGTGACAAATGATAAAAACAAAATAAGGTCATTTTATTCGATTAAAAACAAGAGTGATTCATGCAAAATAGTATTAAAAATGACTATTTAAATTGCACATTGCTTGAACTTTTCAGAATTAAAGGGGTATGAGGTGTAGAGATGATGGATGAGGGAGAGGTGGAAAGCATATTAATGTACAAAATTCTAAGAGGATATTCAAGATTTTTACATTATGTACCTCATTTAATACTTAGAATAAAGCTCTGAGACCGATATTATTAATTTTTTTTTTCAGTTGAGAAAACTGAGACAGAGAGGGTTTGCTCCAGATCAAACAGCTAGTGAGTGTCAGAGTTTTAGTCTCATCATGGCTGCCTGACTCCAAAGACTGAGCTTCTGGCCACCAGGAGGGATTTGTAAAAGACAAGAAAATCGGCTATATTGTTTAATCACATCCCTAACACATTATTTACAGTGGTAATTTTTGTAACATTGGGCTCAGTTTTTGACTTCTTCCACACTCTTGCAACGAGTCCTTATAGGCCGAGTTTTTCTCTACCCAGTTGTCAGGGTTGCTCATGAAACTCGTTTTGACTAACAGAACATGAGAGGACATGAAATATGCTACTTCTAAGAAGCAGCTTTAAATGTGCTCATATTGTTTAATTTTGCCGCTTCTGTTTATGACCATTGTTAATGTAACAGCATGTCTCAGGCAGGGCTGCTCCTTCAGCCTGAGTCTCTGAGAAGACAATACTGCAGATCTGAACACTGACCACACTGACCACAGCCCAATACAAAGGCATAACCACTATAATTTGAATGGAAAATAAGTATTAAAGCCACTGATATTTTGGACTTAGTTGATCCTCAGCCTAACTTAGAGAAATCTGAATAATTCATTTAGCAAGCATCTAGGAAATAATCTTACATCTAAATTGACAATTGGTAGCAATTTACAATAGAAAACCTAACTCGTTACAGTTCTTTTTTAGCATGTATGGAAAGCAGAAAGTTATTCTAGAAAAATATATTCATCCTATATAGATAGCATTGGTTAATTAAATTTAATTCTGTCAACATAGACAGAATACTATTTTTCAGCATAGTTTGGTTTACCTAATGCCAAGAAAGGGGCTTCTATGAAAATATACATCTTTACTATGGTAGGTGATAGAAATTCATTCATTTTGTATAAGCAGTGCTTTCTCTACCTAGGTAGCTTTTATAAATAATCCTGGGAGTGGTAACACATTATGAAAGCAATGCTTTACTGTGCATGTGTTCATCAAAATAATTTTCTCCATGATTGGACAGGTCTGGGGTGGGCACAGAACAATCAGTAGTTACTGAATGGAAAGGAAAAGATAGAAGTCTAAAAGCAGAGGGAAAAGAGGCACAGGCTGAGGAATGAAAGGACTATTGTGACTTCCTTTATATCACTGTGATCACTTTATAAAACAAGCTGGAATAAACATTCTCTTTAAACATTTTGATATATGTATTATGGTATGTGAATGAGAATGATACACCATAATCTGAATTGTATGAAGGACCATCTTTTAAATGTGTATATTGCACAATTTCAGTGCTAGAAATTTACAAAAGTTTGTATTTACAATAGAGTTGGCCCCGAATATCACAGCTATAATTTCCTGGGCTAATGGGAAAAGAACAAATGCTGATGTAATAGGCCGTTGATTCATTTGAGTGAAGATAAAAGTTACAAGACTTCAAGTCACACTGCCCGAAGGAAGATTTTGCAATAGTTTAACAAGAAAAGCCATAAAATGTTGTCATTAGTGTCATAGCCCTGGGATTTAACACAATGCAGAAGTGTAAAGAACTGCACCACGCAGCTAAGTTATGTGTTCATTTTGTAAGCTGCTATTTAGTTTATGATACAACTTTATCCATCACATTAAATTTATGTTGATAATTTGAATTTATTGATATTGTGTTTTTTTTCATTTATGTCAGTTCAATTTTATATGTATAGGTTATGTGTTAATTCTATACCTAATTTATATATAAATAGTTTATACCTAGTTTCATGTTTATATATATTTTAAGTAGTACAAAAATATAATCTAACTCAGCACTGAGGTTTGCAAGAAATTTGCTTTTTCTTTATAGAGTTCTACTCATTAAAGAAATCCTATTCTCAAAGTATGCATATATATATTAATTTATATATGTAATATCCAGTTGAGATTCTTAAGTGATTTTACTTATAAAATGTCCCTACTCTAAGCAGGGCATGGGTTAGAAAATCTGTGTTGGATAAATGAATATTTAGAGAGAATGAGACTGGAAATCCTGAGTTCATAGTCTACCCTACTTCAAGGAAGTTTGGGAAGCAGTTGTGACAAAGCCTACTCTTGACAGAGCCTTATTTTAATTTTATGTGAATTATGATATCTATATTTGCAGCTAACCTAATGAGATATGAAAGGGTATTTTTTGTTTAAATCCAGTAATCTCTACTGATGAAATTTAGAATCCTTTGAAGGCAATCCTTGTTCGATGTAACAACAGCAATAAAAGGCTTTGTTCACAGACACTAGCATCTTTATGCCAGGTTTTGAGAATATTGACATACATTCAAGGTGCTTACATTGATGAAGAAATAATTATGTGTTCTAAGTTCTCATCCATCATTAACTGATGACTTCCTTGGCTTGTCATGCATCCAGCTGTTGCACCCTTCTACCCAGATTGGCTTTTCAGATGTTCTCCTACACAACTAGGTACCCATTAGATGCCCTGTAGTTCTTTGAACTATAACCCAACACCCTGGAGAACTCTGTGCATGAAAGTTCCTTGAAACATCCTCCTCTTCCTGGAATAGTGTAGGTTGTTCATCGGAATATCTGAGTATTTTGTGAGTAAAGCTGCCCAGTTTATTGTTGTGATCATTTTAAACTGTTCTTCAAAATAATATTAGACCCATACATTTCATGCAGAGAAACTTCTTCCTTGAAACTGATGCAGCCAATGCACCTGTGTTCCTGGCCAAATTCCCTGTGATTCCAAGTGATAAAAATTTTTCCATTGAAAAAATTCATCAAACCCTTTTTCTCTTCTTTTCAACTGACCTTTATGATTCATTTGAGGCTGTAGTTTCCTTGTGAAACTATATGACTCTGCAAAACTGATCATTAAGAGGTGAGAAGTCACTATTTGTGAACTGTCATTTATAGACTTTTAGTTGTAGACGATTGGAGCATTTCTTGTATTATATTTAAGAATACTTTTTAAAAATTTGTTTTGAAATGATAGTTGCTATTTCTGTTAGTGGAACTCACTTCTGTACTATTTCTTTTAGCTGAAATCACTTCTCTGGGTTCATTTCCCAGTTTTGCAATTATCAGTTTTTTTTTTTTTTCTTTCTGCGTTTGTGTTGACCTATATATACTAAAATTTGAATTTAAAATTTCTGGTCGCTGGAGATGAAAGTTTTCCTACAGAGATAATTAGGCAGTATGGATGTAGTTTTTCAACATGTGCTATAAATTTCAGTAAGGATTGTCCTCTATAATTGCTTTTAGCACTTTCTAATTTTGTCCTTGGCACCATGTTTTGAGTTCCGTGGCACCTGAAACACATCATTCTCTTTCCTCTGAAGAATGTCACTAGGCTTTGCCCTATGCAACTGCAACTGTCCTGAGACTGTGAGAGAGCACAATGACAACCAACAATAACATTAAGCTATAAACAATACCGTAATAGCACATTAAACATTAATCACATTTTCATGTAATTATATTTTTTCTGAAAAATAATTGAATGTTTGTTAACTGAAGCTCAAAATAGTACTTTCCATTCATTCATATGGTTCTTTCTCTAATGTTTTTGTTTCAGTTACTGAATGATATTTGCTATTTATTTGGGAAAAAAGTGATAAAATGTTTTTTTATCCTTATATTAGTAGTTTGATTAATGAAGTGTTTTGTAGCAAGTTTATAAGTATTTAATATAAGACTTATTTTGTAATCATAAAAATGCACAGTGTGAAGACATACAGAAATAATTGTACTTACGGATGTAAGAGTGGAATTTTCTTAGAAGCAAACAAGAATTTTGTTTAACCTCCTCTGGAACCACAAAATACATCTAAGGACACTCTCAAAAAGCAGAATTGAGACTCATTTTGTTCTTTCTTTCTTTATTTATTTTTAAATTTTGAAGCTATTAACACAGCCTTTGCTATAACCCATTCGGCAGTTTGAAAAATATTTATCTTTGATGGAATTAAATTTATATTTCATGCTGATTCATTTTTCATGTAAAATATCATGATTTTAGCTTATTGTATTGACTATTGTTTTGAATAATCATGGGAGCATTAGAAGTGGTATAGTAGAATGGGAAAAATTAGTATATGATTACTAAATAAATAGTAACAAGGCAAAGATCTGGCTGATAAAAATTACTGTTAATGACAGTGAGAACTTATTTCAGAATATAAGGGGCTCAGGTGGGGAAAAGGTGGACATCTCAGGATGTGACCAATCTGTGGTCAAGTTTTCAAAATAGATAAAATCAGGTCAGAGCAGAGAACTAACACAGGTCAGCTATGAAGGGGCTAGAGTTGGGAGGAAAAGTAGGCTGCTCAGAGATAGTGAGGGTTAGGTAATAAGTTCCAAGGGAACTGTGGAGGCATATTGAGAGCATGCAAAATCCCAATCACGTCAAATCAATGTATCCTAATTTTTTAAGTTCCCAGAAATAGATACTAGGCTAACCTAAGCAAAAACAGAATTGATTGAAAGGCTGTGTGAGAGCTTATAGCATCCAGGAGAAGATTAGAGAAACAGACATGGAAAACAATAAATCCCAAGTAACTCTAGGGTCTAAAAAGTATGACTGCTTCCTAGACTCATGGGGGCACGTTTTCCATTTTCATTCTTATGCATGATTCAGATTATAAGGAGAGAGTCCAAACGCCAAGCTCAGGTTACCCGAGCTACCTCTTGGCTAGAGAAGGGCAACGCAATTTGATTAAGGCTCTCCCTGGGCTACAAACTATAGAAGAGGAGACAATTTCTGAGAAGAAATTACCCAAAGAAGGTGAAATGGATACTAGACAACAACAACAGAAATTAATAATAATAATAGCAACAAAAGGTAGAAACTCTCTAATGCCATAAGTAATTCTATAGATACCTAACAACTTCTGAAGGACCAACACAACAACAGTGGAGACACCATAGCATAAGATATAATGATATTTTTATTAAATAATCCACCATGATCACTATTTCAGTTTCATAATTGTGATTACTAGTTGTAGCAATGCTTTTCCTCCCTGAAGAAACTATGAAAAACTCTCATCAAAGATATCAAAGTTAAAGCATGTCAGTTAATCTAATTTTTAAATTAGAGTTAAGTATATATGAATACGTAAAGAATATCTAAAGAATAATATCGAGGTAATGGCTCTGGAAGAGGAAAGAAAACAAAATTGACGAACATGGAAATTGTGCTTCATTCTGTGTTTCTCTTTGCAAAACTGCTGGTTAAAAGAATTACCTTGGTTTAGGTCATCCACGTACTTTGAAGTATGATTGAAGCCTGTATCTATGAACCATTTTCAATGCAGCCTTTCAGATTTTCCCCAACAGTCATTCTCTGATTTCAGAATGTAGGATGGTTTGGTCTACTGCCATTTCATCCACAGCCATGCCAAGCTTCAAGCTGTAGTTCAGTTTAACTTCCACGTGTTTGCTCATCTACTCTGCTTATATTAGTGATTAAATGTCCAAACTCAATAGCCAAACATTCTTGGATTTAAATCCTGACCACACCACTTGCTAGTTGTGTGACTTTGTGAAATATATGCCTCTGTTTCCATATATCTGCAAAATGGTGAATATAAAAAATACCTGCCATGCACATCTAAAACAGTTAACCAGGTACTGTTGCATAATAAGCATTCAAAAGATATTAGCTGTTCCTACGTCATTGTTCAATTCACTTGGCTTCCCTTCTTAGAGAGTCATTCCAGAAGTGTTCCATTTGAGTGACCATAGTTCTGGTTTTGATCAATTGGGCAATTATAGAAAACTGTTGTATTTTGTTATTTAATGTTCAACAGAAGCCCTCTAGAAGATTGGTTACCGTCATTTCCTTAGTTTCGTTTATATTTTGACCTAATAGTCTTACTTTTTAATTGTCTCCTATTGTTTGATTATCATGAATCATATTATACAGTATAAGAGAACAACATTCCCCATAATTCCTAAAGTATGTTGGGTTTGCATATAGTTTTCCTGGCACAGGTTTATATGTATTCTTGTTATCCTTTAGAGCTAGGAATGACTCAAGTGTTTACGATATAGACTGTAAGCTCAACAATGGCATATGCTAAGTATTTTTTAACTTGGGCACAAATGGGCTTGACCCTCAATGACAAAGGGCTTGACCCTCAATGACAAAGACTAAGGAAAGCAATAAAAAATTGCATCTGGCACAATAGTTCATAATCACACCAACTCAGAAATCTACCAAAGGAATAAGCTGCACCTTCTTGTAGCAGCAGAGTTCAACAATGCAGCAGTGCAGAAAGTCAGAAGAAGGGAGGCCATTCTGACATACTTGGTTTATGCCTTCACAGCCTCGCCTACAGAGGCATCCCAGGCACATGCCAGGATGCTCTGCAGCTCTGAAGTCCTCTGCAGCACCTTCTGTTTACCCTCCAAGCCCTTCCCCAAGGAATCTTGTCAGATCCTCCACATTTGCCCAATTCCTTCCACCAGAGGAGAGCTTACCAGCTAGAATGTAAGCCCATCCCTGATTGATATTTATTTTACTGGCATAGGGTTTTACTCTTTATAATATGATTTGCCTATGGAGAGTGAACTGTAAGCCATCCATCATGGTTAAGGCCAGCACAGCCCTTTCCACCTCCCTGTGGTTAACTTCTGCCATGACATTGATGCCCTCCATTTTTAAGGGTATCAAAAATCTAGAACAGGGCTTCCCTGTGGCACAGTGGTTGAGAGTCTGCCTGCCGATGCAGGGAACACGGGTTCGAGCCCCGGTCCGGGAAGATCCCACATGCCTCGGAGTGGCTGGGCCCGTGAGCCATGGCTGCTGAGCCTGCGCATCTGGAGCCTGTGCTCCACAACGGGAGAGGCCATAACAGTGAGAGGCCCGCGTACAGCAAAAAAAAAAAAAAAAAAAAAAAAATCTAGAACAAAACTTATCCATGTCTTCATATATGATTGGGACCAACGCATATACTAAAAATTCACCACTTTAATACAAATACATTTATATCAATATAATCTACAAATCATTTCAAAGCAAGCAAAATTATGAGATTATTTCTTCTTTTTTGAATTTTATTTTGTTTTTTTATACAGCAGGTTCTTGCTAATTATCTATTTTATACATATTAGTGTATAAATGTCATTCCCAATCTCCCAATTCATCCCGCAACCACCACCTCCTCCCACCCTGAACTTCCCCCACTTGGTGTCCATACATTGTTCTCTACATCCATGTCTCTATTTCTGCCTTGCAAACCAGTTCATCTGTACAACTTTTCTAGATTCCACATATATGTGTTAATATATGGTATTTGTTTTTCTCTTTCTGAATTATTCACTCTGTATGACAGTGTCTAGGTCCATCCACGTCTCTACAAATGACCCAATTTCATTCCTTTTTATGGCTGAGTAATATTCCATTGTATATATGTACCGCATCTTCTATATCCACTCATCTGTCAATGGGCATTTAGGTTGCTTCCATGACCTGCCTATTGTAAATAGTGTTGCAATGAACATACGGGTGCATGTGCCTTTTTGAATTATGGTTTTCTCTGGGTATATGCCCAGTAGTGGGATTGTTGGGTCATATGGTAATTCTGTTTTTAGTTTTTTTAAGGAACCTCCATACTGTTCTCCATAGTGGTTGCATGAATTTACATTCCCACCAACAGTGCAAGAGGGTTCCCTTTTCTCCACACCCTCTCCAGCATTTGTTGTTTGTAGATTTTCTGATGATGCCCATTCTAACTGGTGTGAGGTGATACCTCATTGTAGTTTTGATTGGCATTTCTCTAATAATTAGTGATGTTGAGCAGCTTTTCATGTGCCTCTTGGCCATCTGTATGTCTTCATTGGAGAAATGTCTATTGAGGTCTTCTGCCTATTTTTTAATTGGGTTGTTTGTTTTTTAATATTGAGCTGCATGAATTGTTTATATATATTGGAGATTAATCCTTTGTCTGTTGATTCATTTGCAAACATTTTCTCCCATTCTGAGGGTTTTCTTTTCCTCTTGTTTATAGTTTCCTTTGCTGTGCAAAACTTTTTACTTTCATTAGGTCCCATTTGTTTATTTTTGTTTTTATTTCCATTACTCTAGGAAGTGACTCATAAAGGGTCATGTTGTGGGCTTCCCTGGTGGCGCAGTGGTTGAGAGTCCGCCTGCCGATGCAGGGGACACAGGTTCATGCCTCGGTCCGGGAAGATCCCACATGCCACGGAGCGACTGGGCTCGCGAGCCATGGCTGCTGAGCCTGTGCGTCCAGAGCCTGTGCTCCACAACTGGAGAGGCCACAACAGTGAGAGGCCTGCATACCACAAAAAAAAAAAAAAAAAAAAAAAAAAAGGGTCATGTTGTGATTTATGCTGAAGAATGTTCTTCCTGTGTTTTCCTCTAAGAGTTTTATAGTGTCTAGTCTTACATTTAGGTCTTTAATCCATTTTGAGTTTATTTTTGTGTATGGTGTTAGGGAGTGCTCTAATTTCATTCTTTTAAATGTAGCTGTCCAGTTTTCTCAGCACCATTTATTGAAGAAACTGTCTTTTCTCCATTGTATATCCTTGCACCTTTGTCATAGATTAGATGACCATAGGTACGTGGGTTTATCTCGGCTTTCTATCATGTTCCATTGATCTATATTTCTGTTTTTGTGCCAGTACCATACTGTCTTGATTATTGTAGCTTTGTAGTACAGTCTGTAGTCAGGGAGTCTGATTCCTCCAGCTCTGTTTTTTTTCCCTCATGATTGCCTTGGCTGTTCGGGGTCTTTTGTGTCTCCATACAAATTTTAAGAATTTTTTGTTCTAGTTCTGTAAAAAATGCCATTGGTAATTTGATAGGGATTGCACTGAATCTCTAGACTGCTTTGGATAGTATAGTCTTTTTCACAATATTGATTCTTCCAACCCAAGAGCATGATATATCTCTCCATCTGTTTGTATCATCTTTGATTTCTTTCATCATTGTATTATAGTTTTCTGAGTACAGTTCTGTTACCTCCTTAGGTAGGTTTATTCCTAGGTATTTTATTATTCTTGTTGCAATGGTGAATGAGATTCTTTCCTTAATTTATCTTTCTGCTTTTTCATTGTTAGTGTATAGGAATGCAAGAGATTTCTGTGCATTAATTTTGTATCCTACAACTTTAACAAATTCATTGTTTAGGTCTAGAAGTTTTCTGGCAGCATCTTTAGGATTATCTATGTATAGTATCATATCATCTGCAAACAGAGACAGTTACTTCTTCTTTTCCAATTTGGATTCATTTTATTTATTTTTCTTCTCTAATTGCCATAGTGAGGACTTCCAAAACTGTGTTAAATAATAGTGGCAAGAGTGTTCATCCTTGTCTTCTTCCTGATCTTAGAGGAAATGCTTTCCATTCTTCACCATTAAGAATGATGGTTGCTGAGGGTTTGTCATATATGGCCTTTACTATGTTGAGGTAGGTTCCTTCTATGCCCATTTTCTGGAGATTTTTTATCAGAAAAGGGTGTTGAATTTTGTCAAAAGATTTTTATGCATCTATTGAAATGATCATATGGATTTTCTTCTTCAATTTGTTAATATGGTGTATCACATTGATTGATTTGTGTGTATTGAAGAATCCTTGCATTCCTGGGATAAACCCCACTTGATCATGGTGCATGATCCTTTTAATGTGTTGTTGGATTCTGTTTGCTAGTATTTTGTTGAGGAGTTTTGTATCTATATTCATCAGTAATATTGGTCTGTAATTTTCTCTGTTTGTAGTATGTTGGTCTGGTTTTGGTATCAGGTGATAGTCGTCTCATAGAATGAGTTTGGGAGTGTTCCTTCCTCTGAAAGTTTTTGGAAGAGTTTGAGAAGGATGAGTGTTAGCTCTTCTCTAAATGTTGGATAGAATTCACCTGTGAAGCCATCTGGTCCTGGATTTTTGCTTGTTGGAAGATTTTTAACCTTAGTTTCTATTTCATTACTTGTGATTGGTCTGTTCATATTTTCTATTTCTTCCTGGTTCAGTCTTGGAAGGTTATACCTTTCTAAGAATTTGTCCATTTTTTCCAGGTTGTCCATTTTATTGGCATAGAGTTGCTTGTAGTAGTCTCTTATGATGCTTTGTATTTCTGCAGTGTCAGTTGTTATTTCTCCTTTTTCATTTCTAATTCTATTGATTTAGAGTCTTCTCCCTTGTTTTCTTGATGAGTCTGGCTAATGGTTTATCAATTTTGTTTATTTTCTCAAAGAACCAGCTTTAATTTTATTGATCTTTGCTATTGTTTTCTTTGTTTCTATTTCACTTATTCTTGCTCTGATCTTTATGATTTCTTTCCTTCTACTAACTTTGGGTTTTGTTTGTTCTTCTTTCTCTAGGTCCTTTAGGGGTAAGGTTACATTTTTTATTTATTTGAGATTTATTTATTTATTATTTGAGATTTTTCTTGTTTCTTGAGGTAGGATTGTATTGCTATAAACTTCCCTCTTAGAACTGCTTTTGCTGCATCCCATAGATTTTGGATGATCGTGTTTTTATTGTCATTTGTCTCTAGGTGTTTTTTGATTTCCTCTTTGATTTCTTCAGTGATCTCTTGGTTATTTAATAAAGTATTGTTTACCCTCCATGTGTTTGTGTTTTTTACCTTTTTTTTTTCCTGTACTTTATTTCTAATCTCATAGTGTTGTGGTCGGAAAAGATGTTTGATATGATTTCAATTTTCTTAAATTTACTGAGGCTGGATTTGTGACACAAGATGTGATCTGTCCTGGAGAATGTTCTGTGTGCACTTGAGAAGAAACTGTAATCTGCTGTTTTTTGGATGGAATGTCCTATAAATATCAACTAAATCTACCTGGTCTATTGTGTCATTTAAAGCTTGTGTTTCCTTATTAATTTTCTGTCTGGATCATCTGTCCATTAGTGTAATTGAGCTGTTAAAGTCCCCCACTATTATTGTATTACTGTCAATTTCCTCTTTTACAGCTTTAGCATTTGCCTTATGTATCGAGGTGCTCCTATGTTGGGTGCATATAGATTTATAATTGTTATATCTTCTTCTTGCATTGATCCCTTGATCATTATGTAGTGTCCTTCCTTGTCTCTTATAACACTCCTTATTTTAAAGTTTATTTTATCTGATATGAATATTGCTACTCCACCTTTATTTTAATTTCCATTTGCATAGAATATCTTTTTCCATCCCCCCACTTTCAGTCTATGTGTGTCCCTGGGTCTGAAGTGAGTCTCTGTAGACAGCATATATATGGGTCTTGTGTTCGTATCCATTCAGTGAGCCTGTGTCTTTTATTGGGAACATTTAATCCATTCACATTTAGGTAATTATTGATATGTATGTGCCTATTCCCATTTTCTTAATAGTTTTGGGTTTGTTTTTGTAGGTTCTTTTCTTCTCTTGTGTTTCCCACTTAGAGAAGTTCCTTTAGCATTTGTTGTAGAGTTGGTTTAGTGATGCTGAATTCTTTTAGCTTTTGTTTGTCTGTAAAGCTCCTTTGAATCTGATTGAGATCCTTGTTGGATATAGTAATCTTGGTTGTAGGTTGCTCCCTTTCCTCACTTTATATATATCGTACCACTCACTCTCTTCTGGCTTGTAGAGTTTCTGCTGAGAAATCAGCTGTTTACCTTCTGGGAGTTCCCTGTATGTCATTTGTCATTTTTTCCTTTGTTGCTTTCAATAATTTTTATTTGTCTTTAATTTTTGTCAATTTGATTACTATGTGTGTTGGCGTGTTTCTCCTTGGGTTTATCCTGCCTGGGACTCTCTGTGCTTCCTGGACTTGGGTGGTTATGTCCTTTCCCTTGTTAGGGAAGTTTTCCACTATAATCTATTCAAATATTTTCTCAGGTCCTTTCTCTCTCTCTCCTCCTTCTGGGACCCCTATAATGCAAATGTTCTTGTGTTTAATGCTGTCCCAGAGGTCTCTT
Organism: Delphinus delphis; assembly: GCF_949987515.2. NCBI lineage: Eukaryota > Metazoa > Chordata > Mammalia > Artiodactyla > Delphinidae > Delphinus > Delphinus delphis. The sequence goes on from NC_082699.1 coordinate 27,403,900, forward strand.
AGGCTGCCTTCATTTCTTTTTATTCTTCTTCCTTTATTCTGTTCTGTGGCAGTGAATTCCAGCATTCTGTCTGCCAGGTCACTTATCCATTCTTCTGCCTCAGTTATTCTGCTATTGATTCCTTGTAGTGTATTTTTCATTTCAGTTATTGTAGTTTTCATCTCTGTTTGTTTGTTCTTTAATCCTTCTCGGTTTTTGTTCTTTAATTCTTCTAGGTCTTTGTTAAAGGTTTCTTTCATCTTCTCAATCTTTGCCTCCATTCTTTTTCCAAGTTCCTAGATCATCTTTACTACCATTATTTTGAATTATTTTTCTGGAAGATTGCCTATCTTCACTTAATTTAATTGTTTTTCTGGGGTTTTATGTCGTTCCTTCATCTGGTACATAGTCCTCTGCATTTTCATTTTGTCTATCTTTCTGTGAATGTGTTTTTTGTTCCACAGGCAGCAGGATTTTAGTTCTTCTTGATTCCACTCTCTGCCTTCTGGTGAATTAAGCTATCTAAGAGGCTTGTGCAAGCTTCCTGATGGGAGGAATTGGTGGTGGGTAGAACTGGGTGTTGCTTGGTGGGCAGAGCTCAGTAAAACTTTAATCCACTTGTCTGCTGATGGATGTGGCTGAGTTCCCTCCCTGTTGCTTGTTTGGCCTGAGGCAGTCCAACACTGGAGCCTACAGGCTCTTTGATGAGGCTAATGGTGGACTCTGTGAGGGCTCACACCAAGGAGTACTTTCCAGGACTTCTGCTGCCAGTTTCCTTGTCCCCACAGTGAGCCACATCCACTCCCCGCCTCTACAGGAGACCCTCCAACACTAGCAGGTAGGTCTAGTTCAGTCTCCTATGGGGTCACTGCTCTTTCGTTATGGGTTCTGTTGTGCACGCCAGTTTGTGCCTGTGTTTGTTCTTCATTGCTGTGCACGGGCTTCTCATTGCAGTGGCTTCTCTTGTTGCAGAGCACAGCTCTAGGTGTGTGGACTTCAGTAGTTGTGGCACACAGGCTCAGTAATTGTGGCTCATGGGCTCTAGAGCACAGGCTCAGTAGTTGTGGCACATTGGCTTAGCTGCTCCACAGCATGTGGGGTCTTCCTTGACCAGGCCTCTAACCCTTATTCCCTGCACTGGCAGGCAAATTCTTAACCACTGTGCAACCAAGGAAGTCCTCTTTAGTGCTTCTTATTTAAACAAACAAGCAAATATGTAAATAAACATTTGAGGCATCTATGCAAATTGTCTTACTTGAAGTGTCCACAGCATCATTACTCTACTATGTCTACTTATTGTTTTGTATTAGGCCATGCCCCAAACAATCAGAGAAGATTGTACAAATTAGTTAAATGTCAGTACCTAGAACTGGAGTGGAGAATGGAGTCAAAGAAGCCAAGAATAATATCAAAATGTTATGAAAACAGTGAATTCCAGCCAGTTGTAATTAGCAGTTCCAGCAAGTGGGCAAATGATTGTAACAAGAAATTCAGGGGGAAATGTTCTCGAAAATGAAACAAATGGACATTTGGCTTTAGCATTGAGCATCATTCATCAACGAGCCAGACTTGTGACCCTGGGGCTTCTCTACTCCACATGGAGGGCACAAGCAGGCAGGGCACTTAAAGAGTTGGAGAAGGAAGTTTAGGAATATGGAAATATGAATAGACTTTCTTGCTATTTTTCTCTTTACAAATCATTACTAACTACATTAACTACTCCCTTGTTATACAAAGTATGTTCTGCAGACAAGAAACATCTACCTCACCTGGGAGACACATGAGCCCAAATGGAGACCTACTGACTCAGAACTTGTATTTTATTAAAATCTCTAGATAATTTTTGTACACATTAAAGTTAAGGAAGCATCATGTTAATCTCCTGATGTTCTCAGAGACTCATCAGAGACCATGCAGAGAGGTCTTGAGCACAGGACTTAATCACCATAAGTACAGTATAGGAACCTGTGGTTTTACAGCATAGAGTCCTTGGGATATGATGGTCAGAATACCTGGAACTAGCTTTGTCTACAGTAAAGTGTAGCTTTTGGAAATGAATTGCAGTAACTGGTACATGGGCAATCCTAGGAGTACTTACCTGATGATTCCTTTGTAACAGATGAGCAGCATTGGTGGTATAGTGGTGACTATAGCTGCCTTCCTTTGTAACAGATGAACTACACAGTACTGGCCTTGACAGCAAGGAAACCTGGCAGCAGAGAAACTTTATGATGCCTTCAGTGGAGGACACATGGCTTCCAACTGGTATATGACAGACCCACAGAACAGAAAGTGCAGGTTTTTTCTACATAAGATTCTATAGCATATTGCCCTGATTCTCAAAAGAAGCTCATGAGAAACAAAACAAAACAAAACAAAACAAACAACAACAACAAAATGTCCCTGAGTGCACTGAGAAATTAAACAGAAGATGAAAGAAAGTAATCACCACAGACATCTGCTAGGGAAGAAACACAAATTGAAGGAGGCAGACTGTTACTTTCACCAAACAGAAATAATAACAAAAGCAACCAAAGGAATCTATTGCATAAAAATTTACACTGGAATGACAGAAACATTTGAATTTAGAAATTCAATAAATGAATTAAAGAAGAGGTGGGTTACTGCTGAGAATTTGATTATTAGCCTAGAACACCTAGAATAAGAAATATTTAAAACACAGAGCCAAAATGCAAAGAAATGAAACCATGAAGGAAAAGGTTGAAATGAGACAAGGCATTTCAAGGCAGTGCTTTATAGGAGATACAAAGAAAAAGTTAGAGATGGAGGAAAATCAATAAGTAAAACATACTAGAGAAACATTTCCCTGAGTATGCATGTTGAAAGGGCTACAGGAAAGCTTGAATACAAAAGAAATTACCTGGACATATCTTGCTAAAATTCTCAAATTCCATGCCTAAAAAGAAAAAAATAATTCAAGCTTTCATGCAAAAATAACTTAAAAGGAAGAGTCTGTTATCAGACTTCTCATTTGCAACATGAAGCTAGAAGACAATAGAATAACATTTACAAACTACTACTGAAGGAAGACGTTTACAAGTGAAGAAATATATACTTAGCCAAAACACCATTCATCTGTCAGAAAAAAAAAAAACTTTCAAGAAGACAAGGACTCAGAGACTATATCCATATTGTGTACCCTATTTGTCAAAAATACTTTTAAAGTTACTTTGTTAAAAGTACTCTTAATGAATCAGAACAGAGACCTAAAGAAGGGAGTAGAAGATGTGATAAGGAAACAGTAATAAGCATTGAAACTTGCACACTCCGTTTGTGTACATGAGTGAATATGTATGCATGAATCTATGTGAATAATATTGGAATGACTGGGAATTTGTAATAAAATGGCTAAATAAAGATTTTCATAATAGAGGAAATGTACTTAAAGAAAAGCCTAGTAGTTACTTGGAATTAAGATTTTTATACAATCTCAGTAGAGCCAAGGTGGTAGAGGAGGACAGAGTCAGTAGAGGGAAAGCATTCTACTGTGGGAAAGGGGGTGAGAAGCAGTGCAGAGTGAAGGGAATTTAAAATCTCATCAACCTGGAAGGGAAAAGAAGGAGGAGGTGGCAGTTTTGCTTACTAGGTGGGGGAAGATGGATATAGCTTATATTTTTTTTCATAAAATAGAGAAATATGTGTTTGATTATGATCGTGGAAGTGGACAGCAAACCTCTCCTGGAATGGAAAAGGAAACAGGGTATGAGATAGTTATCAGTCATCAGACTAGCCCCTCTGATACACCCAACAGGTAAAAATTCAGTTATCCTGAGGAGGAATGGAGTAGAATATAGAAAGATTTAATGAGCATTAATTAGAGCATTATTAGAGCTACTTAAATTTCTCCTAAGTTAACAGTTGTGGCTAATGTTAAATATCAATATTACTGTGAATGCCATTTAATATTTAAAATCTAATAATCACTTTATATCTTTAGAATTGTAAAACTGTGAACTCATGATGGACACTGTTTTCATAGTATTTTTCCAGCAATGTCTGGTAATTTGAACTTTCTTATTGTTTGGATTCTGGAGTAGGAGCAAATATTTTCATCAGTCATCATTAATGTGAAAAAAAATCAAAAATAGCCTTTTTTAGAAGTGAAAGTTATCAGATGACTTATCTGCAAGAGATAATTATTCATATTTATAGCTGGAATCTTTGAACACACATCTGAAAGTTCACTTTGAACATATCTGAAATGATCCCAAACTTTTCATGCACTTGTTCAAATTTTCAAATGGTTACCTGTTATGCTATGTGATTGTTAATCTTCTAAATGTAAATCTTTTGAAGTTTAACTTGGCTAGTCAAGAGATTATATTTAACTCAAGTAAAATTTAATAAATATATTTCAGGAAATAAAGAGTGAGCATGCCAATATTATATAACTCTATATGATCACAATTTCTTTATCTAAGCCTTAATTTCATCATCTGTAAAATGGGAATAATGTTTTAACTGTGACCAGCCCTGGGCAATCTGAGTCAATCTGCATCCTCACTTCTGAGTCCTTTTGCCACCTCCAGCTGCCCCACTTCTCCACATCCCCAGAGGCCAGGATGGGCAATTTCTTCAGCAGAACAGTGTCAGGGTCACGTCATGTGTTAAATTCTGGCTCTAGCCCAGTCCAGGAGATGTATATCTTCAAAAGGAGGAACAAGAAGAGATGCCTCTGTTGGAGAAAATCTAAGAATGATGAATGCATCCATTTATCCACAAACTTACCTCAAATCACACAACCACAGCGCTGGGGCTGAGGACAAGAATGGGGTATAGTTGATAAAAAAAATGAAAATCTTACCCTTATTCCACAGTTACCATAATTATCACAGTAATTTCATTTTGCAAACCCACATAATTACTAACAAACTCAAGTCCCTAAAAATATAAAATACAGTCCTATCTCATGGACACTGATATTAGATATGGAAAATGGTTATATATGATATAATTTTGCATTCTTTGATTTCATATCTTTTAAATAGTTGTTAAGCATATGGATAGGTGTTCTCTTTCTATATTTAGTGTGACTCTCTTGGAATAATTTTCTGCAGAGATGTAATTTCAGGTACCAAGGGAACCTCAGGGAAAACTTTGTGCCTTATCTTAGAAACACCAGTAGTTTGGGACAGATTTAGAGCCCTTACTGTAAGCAAAAGCTGAGCGATTAAATTGGGGAACTTTTAAAATTTTTATTTATTTATTTTTTGCTAATTCCTAGCAGTCAATATGTTACAGTGAACTTAGACCTTTTCTTTGTTGTTTTTATGTGCAGGAAATTGCTTCACTAGAAATAAACCTTCTTTTCCTTAAATTGTGGTTAAAGATAATGCCTTAAAGTGATGTCTCTTTGTTAACTTTTAAAGTTTATGATACTATGAATCTGTTGCTTATTTTAATAACAAGATTCTATATATATTTGGTAGATATACTTTATTATAGATTTTACCAAATGTTACGTTTAATTGTTTTTTTTTTATCTTTACACTAGAGGACCATAATTTTAACAGTTTAAAAATTTCAGTATTAATTCAGAAATTCCTAGATTTTTATATTTATATGAAAGCATATTTGATAATTTCCCTGGAAGAAATTAGGATATGTCTAGACAAAAAAATGTATTTACATAAACTACACTCAGGTGACTGGATATTATCTTACAGTTTTCTTATCTCTCTCACATGTAATTCTTCTAACCATGTTTGTTCTGTCGATTCCAGCCTTAAGATCAATATAACTGATGAAAAAGTTGGATCAAAATTATAAGTTAAATAGCCCTGCCTTCTCTATCATCTCTCCTTTTATTAGGTGCTCGTGTGTACTCGGAATAATGAATCTTAGGAAGCAAAAGGACACTAGATATCCCTAGCCCAATCTCACACTCAGTGTAGAAATGCCTCTGTATAATATCTGTTAAAAATGATAATTTGGCTTCTCTTGAATGCTTTCAAGAATTATTACTTTTATTACAAAATATATTCTTGGATTAAACCTAAATCTGTATTTTTCTAATGTCTACTGTTGTCCCAAGCTTTCCATCTGCATCTTTAGAGAAGCTTAACACTTTATCCATATAATATCCATTTAGATATTTAAAACTGCCATCATTGTCCTATGAAAGTCTTATATTTTCTCTGTGCTAAACAGCTCAAATTCCTTCAATATTCTTCCCATGAATGGTTTCTAGACCTTTTGTTTTCCTGCTTGTCCTTGCCTGGTTTCTACTGAAATTGTTGGTAACTTTTGGGAACAGTGGGGATTTTAAATATATAAAGACTTTTTCAATTATTGCCTGAACACTGGAAAGGAAGGTTTTCCTGGGTCTGAATCTCTTAAGCTATACTTTACCATATTTATGTTAATGTTACCCAAATTTAATGGATGACTTAGCAATGCTTTATTTTACATTGTAATGATTTTTCAGTCAAAAAATATTAAAATCTTGTTCATATAAAATACTATTTAGGCAAGTCCCTTTCATGCTGTCTTCATGCAATTTATTTATCTGAATGTAAAACTAAGGCATTATATTTACCACTGCTAACATTCATTTTGTTAATTTGTTTTCATAATTTCCCTTTAGAAAATTGTTTTAAATTTTTAATTTTATTTTCTAATATAATAGCAACCACTCCCAGACTTGTGTTACCTATATTCTGGTGACTAATGAATGGGACAGTATAAAATTATACCCTAGAAAACCTCTCTTCAGAACTATATAAGTGACACATGTAGATGATGATAAATAATTATCTAATACTATTTGAGTGCAGAATTTCAAAGACATAAAGCTACCAAAGTATATGTTTTTTTTTTGAATTTTACTTTATTTTTTATACAGCAGGTTATTATTAGTTATCCATTTTATACACATTAGTGTATACATGTCAATCCCAATCTCCCAATTCATCACATCACCATCCCCACCACTTTCCCCACTAGGTGTCCATAATGTTTGTTCTCTGCATCTGTGTCTCTATTTCTGCCCTGCAAATCAGTTCATCTGTACCATTTTTCTAGGTTCCACATATATGTGTTAATATACAATATTTGTTTTTCTATTTCTGGCTTACTTCACTCTGTATGACAGTCTCTAGATCCATCCATGTCTCTACAAATGACCCAATTTCATTCTTTTTTATGGTTGAGTAATATTCCATTGTATATATGTACCACATCTTCTATATCTATTCATCTGTCGATGGACATTTAGGTTGCTTCCATGACCTGGCTATTGTAAATGGTACTGCAATGAACACTGAGGTTCATGTGTCTTTTTGAATTATGGTTTTCTCTGGGTATATGTCCAGTAGCTGGATTGCTGGGTCATAGGGTAATTCTATTTTTAGTTTAAACTATATGTTTATATAACCATATTTCTATAATATTGCCTATTTAGCTAGCACAGGAAAATTTATGAAATATCTTGCCAAAATCAGGATTTTCAATTTCTATAGCTTTTAATTTATGTACTATTTCTAGTATTCAAAAAGAAAATATTTATTTGAGTATCATTTAGTTTTACTAAACTCAAGTTAGTTTCTAGTGTTTAAATAACTACCTGAGGATCAGAGAGCTTCCATAGTAGCCCTAAACAAAGCTCTTTTTTCTGGTAGCTGCAAGGTTGATATAGCTGAAAATGAAACACAAAATGTAATTGTGTGTGTTGTTATATTACAATTCCAGTTTAATTCACAGTCTCAGTAAAGGTCTCATATGAGTCAATTAGAGCATTAACTGATAGAGAATGAGACGCTAAATCTTGGAAAGGGTACTCCTGTTGTTCAACATAGATGAAACTGACAATCTTGGGCCCCAGAGCATTTTGAGACTCCCATTCCAGTGGAAATAACTTTCCCTCCAGTATCGGAGAACACTAGCTTTCTTTCTCTTGAAAAACCTGTGATAACCTCATTTGGGATGAACATCTGAAAAAGGATGCCAATTCGCAAGAACTACTTCCTCCCCTTGCTTCTATACCCATAATTAGGATAAAATGTCATCATATTCCAAGAGCAACAGTTATATATTATTACCTAGGAGAAAACAGCTTACACACCAAAAGAACTGCAAGTCTTTGCAAATGTGTGTCAAGAAATCTGAGGAATGAATGGGAATGGATTCTAAGGATGTTAGACCAAAGGAGAATGGAATAGAAACTGAAATCTGGCTGAGTTCATTGATATGGGTGGAGCTGCTGGAGATTCTGTTTTTATGAATTAGGTGTGCAGCTGGAGATGGCTCTGAAAGATTACTTGGTTCATCGACTGAATGTTGTTGGACCTCATGGTAGTAGCCTACAGTTAATGAGGTTGACACCCTACTGCTCCTCTAGCATGATGTGGAACAGGGAATCCAAGGACTTAGGGAGTTAGAAATGTTGGACTGAATTTATCATGTATAACTATGTTCCATGAGAAGGCCCAGAAAACATTGCCTCAGTAAGGCACTGAGAAAACACTTTAGTGAGGGAATACCTGCATTCTTGAAAAGCTTTGTGGTTACTCTCCTTTCATGGAGGTAGGGCAGAATTTTTTACTGTAGGCACTATTGACATTTTAGATGGAATTATTCTTTGTGTGAGGGACTGTCCTGTGCATTGCAGGATGTTTAAGAGTATTCCTGGTCTTAACCCTCTAGATGCCAGAATTACCCTCCCCTGAGTCATGACCATCAAAAATATCTCCAGATATTGCCAACGTGTCCTGAGGGAAACAAAATTAATCCTGGTTGAGAACCACTGTTCTATGGAGTGAAGCCCATATTAGTTGCCTATTGCTATTGTAACAAATTACCAGAAATTTTAGTGGTATAAAACAACAAAGATTTATTCTCCTACATTTCTGGAAGTTGGAAGTCTGAAATAAGTCTTACAGGGCTAAAACAAGGTGTCCACAGTGCCTCTTCCTTCTGGAGACTCCAGCAGAAAATCTGTTATTTGTCTCTTTCAGCTTCTAGAAAGAGCTCATGGCCCCGTTTCAATATTCAAAGTCAGTGTAGGATATTTTTTCTCTGACCACCTGCCTGTCTCTCTCTCTCTCTTAAAAGGACCCTTGCAATTATATTGAACTCACTCAGATAATCATGAACAATGTCTCCATCTCAAGATCATTAACTTAACCACATCTGCAAAGTCCATTTTACCATGTAATGTAATATATTCACAGGTTTCTGATATTAAGATGTGAACATCTTTACGAAGAGGAAGGAAGGGGATTGTTCAGCCTACCACACTATCATTAAATGGGTTCCCTGATTTCAGTGGGGATTATAGGATCCCAGAGTAGCAAAAGCCAATGCCAATATTTAATTGCCGAAGACAGATAGGAACATGTGTTCTAAAGGTAGCAGGGACATATAGGTAATCAGAATGCCTTGGCCTCATAGATATCTTTGGAGGTAAGCAATCACGCTTTCTCTAGGAACAAAATATGTGGGCAGACTACTAGAGTATCACTTGACCTATGTAACTGGAAATGTTCTAGGTCTGGTGGCCATAGACCTGATCTGAGTCTCCACAATGAGGAGCCATGGCTCTTCACTCCCTTTCCAGATCTATGTCAATTCACAGGTCCAGAGTCTCTTGATTTAGGGGGAGGCCAAGTCCTCTTGAAGAAGTACCCTGCACCGCTGGTAAAACTACACACCTTAAATCTCCCTCTAATTCTTCCCCAGATGGATGTGGACCATTTACTATGTTTGAATATGCAAAGTCAACCCATTTAAAAAGTGACCCATCAGGCTGCTAGTTTTGAGTAGGGATGAGAAAATGAGAAGGCTCTGCACCAAGTTCAGGCTGCAGTGTAAGCTTTCTTACCACACAGGCCTCATGATCTAGCAGATCCAATAATGATACTTCAAGTGTCCTTGGCAAAGAGAATTTCTATATAGAGCCTCTGGCAAGCAGACCTCTAGGTTTTGGACCATATATATGTCTTCCTCTGCAGGTAATTACCCTCCTTTAGAGAAACAACTTCTGGTTTGCTGTGGGGCCTTGGTAGAGACAGAATGTCTACCACAGGACACCAGATGGCCATGCGGCCTGAGCGCCCCATTGTGAGTGTTGTCTGACCCACTTAGCCAGAGGGCTGAGATCAGCTATACAAATGGTATAAAAAAGATCAAGTTTGAGCAAGGATCCAGAAAGTTGTGGGAGGTAAATTAATTTGCATGAATGAGTATCTTGGGCTCCTTTGACATGAATCATATAGTGATTATAACTAACCAGGTATTTTAAAGACTATCTGAAGCACAACTCTTTCTAAGGACAAATTAACTACTGAATTTTCCTAAAGTTCCTATTGGGTGTGCCTTTATTTCTGGTTTGATGCAGTGAGGGGGATTTAGAGTCAGATTTTGGGGGGTTCAAATTTTAAGTTTGCTATTTACTCACACTGTGAATCTTCGACAATGTACATAACTTTTCTGAGCTGCCTCAATTTCTTCATCTATACAATGGAATAAGCCCAGTTAACATGGGCTATTGTAGTGATCATTTTGCAACTTATACAAATATTGAATCATTAAGTTGTACACCTGAAATGAATTTAATGATATTTCAGTTATATCACAATAAAAAAGTAAACAAAAAAATTATACAGTAGATAGAACAGCACAAAATTGTCAGTTTCCTACATTTCTTCATCCCGTGCCTCTCCCCAGTAACTAAAGATGAAAAGGCTTAATTGCCTTGTTCCTTAGTACATTGAACACAAAACCAATTCATTTGAATTAGGTCAGGCAGAAGTTCAGTCATTTGGCTAGTAGTATCCATCCATAATGGAAGTATTACAGTGTGTGTTTTTTCATAGGGGCCATTAGACTGTAGGCCATTTGAATGTCTTTAGAAGAAAGAATGATGATCTTGAATTGCATAGAGCATTTTGTGCTTTCTCATTCTATAACATTTTCCCTTTGCCTTTTTAAGAGAAAGTCCTTCTGCAACAAGAGAACTTAAAAACTATATCCTGGTGATATTGTGCTATATTGTAATAAAAATTACAAATACCCAAATAAATTCATAATATGAAAAAAATTGTGGGGCAGGGTTGGGGACTATGAAAAAAAACAATCAAAACAGTGGGGATATGTTCTTGAATTAGAAACAATTATATACTGAATGACTAAAGGTTTTAGAAAGCTATGACAAAATAAGGATTTCTTTTTCCTCTTTACATATGCTACAGCCACTTATTTTTCTGTTTGATTCATATTACACTTATTATATAACTGTGGGCACTTTTACTTTTGTTAGCTATTTTATTTTATTTTTATTTTATTCATGTACTACAAATATATATTGACCTTCTGAATGTTCAGAAATAATATAACTAAATGAGACAGCACACCCATGATTTTTTCAGATGGTTGCAGACATTATGGTTCAATTATCTAAGTTAATGAAGGAATAGAGTCAGACAGCTAATCCTGAGAGTACATAATCAAAATTTTACTGGGTAATGTAGTATTTTTAAAAAGCTGAAATGAGGCAGGTGACATACAGTTTTTCTAAAACCAGTTATTATTTTGGGGTAAGTTATTTAAATTATTGAAGTGCATTAGGCCTCAGTTTCTCAGGTTACACTGTTTTGTAAAACGAGTATACTCTTGAGTCTGTGATTATATTAGGTTTTTCAGACTGACTATGATCATATATCTGAATATAATTTTCCTCATTAATGGTTTCCTTTTATACCTATCCTATATCATGGAACAACTTCTTCCTATTCATCATTTTCATTGAATGTGGACAGAATCTCATCTTAGAGTTATTCAAATTATGCCTAAGGAATGACTACTTGCCCTCATTTCTCCTCATGACTTCCAGAGGACTAAGAGGGCTATTAATGGTTTAGATTCAAAGGCCTTCTGAGGTCTTTCTGGAGTAGAGTGTATAAGGAAAAAAAAAAAACAACATAGGCCATAAAGATCCCTCAAAAGACCTGCAGTAGTAAAGTGTGTTATTGTCTGCACAAAGAAGTGTAAATTGATGTTTGCTTTAAGTGTAATAATTGAAAGTGTATTGCAATCTAGAGGTTAGTGGTTCTCAAAATTTGGATTGTTTCAAATATGTTAAATTCTTAAAGGTCTGAATCCTGCCCCAGATTTATTGGGGTGGGGTAAAGGAAGTTGGGGAAGGGTAGACAGCTTTGTTTTTAATTGGATTCTAATGCATCAAAATTTACCCATTGCCAGAACCAGTATTTATGGCCTGAATATTGGCACATCCTCTTACTGAACTAGAGTGATCATATAATAACTTCTCTAAACAGGGATTCATTTGAAAGAGGGATCTCTTTAATAATTATGTCAGTACAAAAGATAGGACTTCTGGGGCAAACTAGAACCAATACCTAAAACTTTTTAAAGAGAATTGAGAAACTTCTTTCCTCTTGTGTAAAAAGGAAGTAACATCTTTTCGAATCAGTTTACATGCTGTTTCACATTGTAATATTTTCCTTAAACCTCCCCCTTTCAAAACTCATATTATTTGTCTACATGATACAAAGATAAATTGTTTTGAGGATAATAAAGGTTTCTGAAAACAGAATATGAATAACAAGTCACAACCTGGCTTGTCTTTCCTTCCTTCCATTAAATCAACTATTTAACATATTATGGGAACAGACGTGGAGATTTCTTTTTTTAGTAAATTAGGCTTTACAGGGAGATTTAAAAAGATTGATTATATGGACTTTCCCCTGCTCAGTTTACAATCAAATGAATGAAACTCAGTTCATACACATGAGCAAAAATAGGTCATAAGCAGAAGGAAACCAACATTAAACGCATACTGTATAAAGAAGGCATCTAAGGAAAAATCAGTATTGAATGGATTTACTTGTGAGAAGGGAGGTTTTAGCAAACAGAATGATATGGGTTTTGGATTAAATAAGACGGGAAGAATGGTTCAAAAAGAAAGACAGTAAAAATGATTGTAATCAGACTCATAGGTGGGATCTAAGGTTTGCTAATTGTGATGGTTAAATTTTGTGTCTAGTCATATGATCAAACACTAGTTTAGATGTTGCTGTGAAGATGTGTGTAGATGTGATTAACATTTACACTTACCTGCCTTTTATGTAAAGGATATTAACCTTGATAATACAGATGGGCCTCATCCAGTCATTTGAAGGCTTTAAGAGCATAAATTGAGCTTTCCCAGAGAAAAAGGAATTCTGCTTGAAGACTATAACATACAGATCCTTCCTGAATCTTCAGCTTGACCTACAAATTGTGGACTCAAGACTCCAGCGTCAACTTTTGCCTGAGTTTGCAGCCTGATGTACTATCCTGTTGATTTCGGATATGCCAGCTCCCACAATTGTGTGAGCTAGTTCCTTAAAATTACACACACACACACACACACACACACACACACACACATATATATCTACATAACATAAGTAGAAAATTTTACAATGACATATAAGGAAGCAATTTAGTCTTAAAACATCTGCATTTTAATTGGAGTGTTTAACCAATTTATATTTAATATAATTATTAACATGGTTACATTAAAATCTACCATCTTGTTAATCTGTTTCATTCATCCCACCTTCTCTTTGTTCTTTTCCTCTTTTCCTATCTTCTTTTAGATTAATTGATTTATTTTTAGAATCCCATCTTATCTCTTACTATTGGATTATTAGTTATATCTCTTTGCATTTTACTTTTCAGAGGTTGGTCTAGAGTTTACAATTTGCAAGTTTATATTATCACAGTCTACCTTCAAATCCTGTTATAATATAACTTCATGTATAAAATAACATTACAACAGTATACTTCCATAAACTTCTATGGTCCTTTTCTGGCCATTTTTTCACATTATATTTTATATATATTACTAACACCTAATACATTGTTATTATTTTTGCTTTGAACTCTCAATTATCTTTTAGAGAAACTAAAAAATGGGAAAATATTTTATGTTTATCCATATTTACCATTTCTAGTGTTCTTTTTCCTTTAATGTAGACTCAGTTTTCCTTCTGGGGTCCTTTTCCTTCTATCTGAAAAACATCACGCAGATCTACCGGCAACAAACTCTGTTAGCTTCTGATGGGCTGAATTCTTGGCCTTCAGTCTTGAAGGAAAATTTCTCTGGATATAGAATTTTAACTTGACAGTTTTTTCTGTCTATTCTTTCAAAATGTCATTCCATTGATTTCTGATTTAGATAATTTCTGATAAGACTGGTAATCTTTGCTGCTAAGTACAAAATATGTCTTTTTTTCCTCTGTTTTTACAATTTTTTTTCACTGGTTTTCAACAATTTGATTAAGATGTACTTGGATATGGTTGTCTTACGGTTTACCCAGCTTAGAGTTTTGACAGGTCTTGTAACTGAATGCTTATTGGTTTTATTAAATTTGGAATATTTTTCAAATATAGTTTCTGCTTTCCCTTCCTTCTTGAACTCCAATTCATGTATTTTAAGCATCTTAATATTTTTAAACATGTGACTAAATTACTACTTTTTTCTCATTTATTTTTCTCTGTGCTTCAGTTTGGATATTTGGTATTGATATGTCTTCACTGATCTTTTTAGAATAAGTGTCAAATCAGCTATTAATCCCATCTATTTAGTTCTTCACTTTGGATACTGTGTTTTTGATTCATAGAAGTTCAATTTGGCTCTTTTCTTATATACCTTTCATTTTCTCTTCATTGTATTCATGTTTTCCTTTAAGCTTGAGCCTATTTATAATATCTCTTTCAAAGTCCATGCTGAAAAAAAACAAGCTGATTTAAAAAAGGCCGAAGACCTTAATAGATACTTCAGCAAAGAAGATACACGGATAGCAAATAAGGATATGAAAACATGCTCCACATCATAAACCATCATCAGGAAAATTCAAATTAAAATAGCTGTTAGATACTGCTACACACCTATTAGAATGTCAGAAAGTCTCAGGAAAACCCTTATGCAGATTTCTGAATCTCTTTCTCCATTTTCTTTAGGCTTTTGCCCTAGATATTCGAGCTGCTTCAGTTTTACCAAATGAATATCTCTGCCTCTTCAACTCAGAAAGCCTACTGTTTCTACTTATCTTCACCCTCTTTCCACCTTTCCAGCACAGTGATCTGGAAGCAGCCTCCTGGCAGAAAGCTGGGATGGTTATCATAGGACTCACTTCGTACATTTCCTTTTTCTCTGTTTTCACAGTCCAGTGCTGTCTGCTGTTCAGTATCTGAGCATGTTTGTTTCATATATATTTTTCATGTTTTTAGTTGTTTATGGCAATAGGACAAGATGATTCTAGTAATTCTGTCAGTTGAAAGTGGGAGTAAATAATGCTTTACTTTGCATTTTTAATCCATCAATAAAGCTAAATATTTGGGTATGTCTCCACTCTTCTGTCATCAGACTAAAACTTGATTAAGAATTCTTATCATATTTTTTCTTTCATGTCCATTATTGGGCAATATTTGTTTATGTGACATACAAGGTAAAAGTCCCTGGAATGCAGAAAATTCTGGCTAGTTTTCACCCAATGTTGCAATAATCACAATTAGGTTTTGTTTTCATTTTACTTCCATAATGATGCAGAAATCTTCAACCTCAGATTTGTAAAATAAAATGGAAAAACATTGACTATGATTTATAATATTATTACATTTTTATTCTGCAGTAGAAATTAAAAGTCTTTTCTATTTATTTCAGTGATACCAAATCTCCCATTTAGTCTCCCATTAAAATCTCATATATGAAAAAAAAAAAAAATCTCATATATGTCTGTTGCTGGTCTATAAGTCAGAACTAAATATTTGTGTTTATTTTTTGTTTATAATCAAATATAAACATAAAATATTGTATTTGAAATATATACCATTATGTAAAATAAAGTTCATTTTTTGAAAACTAAACTAACTAAAGATAGCTTGAAAGACTTGCTTCCTTCCATAGAATCCTAGAAGGGGAGCAACTGTTTTGTGTTAGTTTAGTTTAAGAACAATTTTTTTCCATGAAACAACTTGTTTTACAATTTTAGGCATTAGTGCTGGTCAATAATTGTCTAGTGTTGCATGGAAAGTGTTCTCACTCACAAGATTGAGAAGAACAGCTCAGTCAATAAAGGATCATTCTTGTGGGGCGTATCTTGCTGACACAGCAAAAGCTCATTCATTTTTTTTTAACACCTTTATCAGAGTATAATTGCTTTACAGTGGTGTGTCAGTTTCTGCTTTATAACAAGTGAATCATTTATACATATACATATGTCCCCATATCTCTTCCCTCTTGCATCTCCCTCCCTCCCACCCTCCCTATCCCACCCCTCGGTCACAAAGCACTGAGCTGATCTCCCTGTTCTATGCGGCTGCTTCCCACTAGCTATCTATTTTACATTTGGTAGTGTATATATGTCCATGCCACTCTCTCACTTTGTCCCAGCTTAACATTACCCCTCCCCATATACTCAAGTCCATTCTCTAGTAGGTCCACATTTTTATTCCCATTTTGCCCCTAGGTTCTATGGACCATTTTCTTTTTTTTTCCATTTTTCTTTTTTTTAGATTCCATATATATGTGTTAGCATACAGTATTTGTTTTTCTCTTTCTGACTTACTTCACTCTGTATGACAGTCTCTAGGTCCATGCACCTCACTAAAAATAACTCAGTTTCATTCTTTTTTATAGCTGAGTAATATTCCATTGTATATATGTGCCACATCTTTATCCATTCATCTGTTGATGGACACATTGGTTGCTTCCATGTCCTGGCTATTGTAAATAGAGCTGCAATGAACATTTTGGTACATGACTCTTTTTGAATTATGGTTTTCTGAGGGTATATGCCAAGAAGTTGGATTGCTGGGTCATATGGTAGTTCTATTTTTAGTTCTTTAAGGAACTTCCATACTGTTCTCCATAGTGGCTGTATCAATTTACATTCCCACCAACAGTGCAAGAGTGCTCCCTTTTCTCCACACCCTCTCCAGCATTTATTGTTTGTAGATTTCTTGAAGACGGCCATTCTGACTGGTGTGAGATGATATCTCATTGTAGTTTTGATTTGCATTTCTCTAATGATTAATGATGTTGAGCATTCTTTCATGTGTTTGTTGGCAATCTGTATGTCTTCTTTGCAGAAAAGTCTCTTTAAGTCTTCTGGCCAGTTTTGGATTGGGCTGTTTGTTTTTTTTTGATATTGAGCTGCATGAGTTGCTTGTATGTTTTGGAGATTAATCCTTTGTCAGTAGCTTCATTTGCAAATATTTTCTCCCATTCTGAGGGGTGTCTTTTCATCTTGTTATGGTTTCCGTTTCTGTGCAAAAGCTTTTAAGTTTCATTAGGTCTCATTTGTTTATTTTTGTTTTTATTTCCATTTCTCTAGGAGGTGGGTCAAAAAGGATCTTGCTGTGATTTATGTCATAGAGTGTTCTGCCTATGTTTTTCTCTAAGAGTTTGATGGTGTCTGGACTTACATTTAGGTCTTTAATCCATTTTAAGTTTATTTTTGTGTATGGTGTTAGGGAGTGTTCTAATTTCATTCTTTTACATGTAGCTGTCCAGTTTTCCCAGCACCACTAATTGAAGGGGCTGTCTTTTCTCCACTGTATAATCTTGCCTTTATAAAAGAAAAGGTGACCATATGTGCATGTGTTTATCTCTGGGCTTTCTATACTGTTCCATTGATCTATATTTCTGTTTTTGTGCCAGTACCATACTGTCTTAATTACTGTAGCTTTGTACTACAGTCTGAAGTCAGGGAGCCTGATTCCTCCAGCTCCGTTTTTCTTTCTCAAGATTGCTTTGGCTATTCAGGGTCTTTTGTGTTTCCATACAAATTGTGATTTTTTTTTTTTTTTGTTCTAGTTCTGTGAAAACTGCCAGTGGTACTTTGATAGGGATTGTGTTGAATCTGTAGATTGCTTTGGGTAGTAGAGTCATTTTTACAAGGTTGATCCTTCCAATCCAAGAACATGGTATATCTCTCCATCTATTTGTATCATTTTCATTTCTTTCATCAGTGTCTTATAATTTTCTGCATACAGGTCTTTTCTCTACTTAAGTGTTTTTATTCCTAGATATTTTATTCTTTTTGTTGCAATGATAAGTGGGAGTGTTTTCTTAATTTCACTTTCAGATTTTTCATTATTAGTGTGTAGGAATGCAAGAGATTTCTGTGCATTAATTTTGTATCCTGCCACTTTACCAAATTCATTGATTAGCTCTAGTAGTTTTCTGGTAGCATCATTAGGATTCTCTATGTATAGTATCATGTCATCTGCAAACAGTGACAGCTTTACTTCCTCTTTTCTGATTTGGATTCCTTTTATTTCTTTTACTTCTCTGATTGCTGTGAGTAAAACTTCCAAAACTATGTTGAATAATAGTGGTGAGAGTGGGCAACCTTGTCTTGTGCCTGATCTTAGTGGAAATGCTTTCATTTTTTCACCATTGAGGACGATGTTGGCTGTGGGTTTGTCATATATGGCCTTTATTATGTTGAGGAAAGTTCCCTCTATGCATACTTTCTGGAGGGTTTTTATCATAAATGGGTGTTGAATTTTGTCAAAAGCTTTCTCCACATCTATTGAGATGATCATATGGTTTTTCTCCTTCAATTTGTTAATATGATGTATCACGTTGATTGATTTGCATATATTGAAGAATCCTAGCATTCCTGGGATAAACCCCACTTGATCATAATGTATGATCCTTTTAATGTGCTGTTGGATTCTGTTTGCTAGTATTTTGTTGAGGATTTTTGCATCTATGTTCATCAGTGATATTGGCCTTTAGAAACTAAAGAACCTCCCAGGAGAGGAGGTGTGGATAGTGACCTGTGCTCACACACAGGCTTTTTGGTGGCGGCAGCAGCAGCCTTAGTGTCCCATGCCCGTCTCTGGGGTCTGCGCTGATAGCCACGGCTCACGCGCATCTCTGGAGCTCCTTTAAGAGGCGCTCTTAATCCCCTCTCCTCGCACACCAGGAAACAAAGAGCAAGAAAAAGTCTCTTGCCTCTTTGGCAGCTCCAGACATTTCCCGGACTCCCTCCCGGCTAGCCGTGGTGCACTAACCCCTTCAGGCTGTGTTCACGAAGCCAACCCCAGTCCTCTCCCTGCAATCCGACTGAAGCCCAAGCCTCAGCTCCCAGCCCCCGCCCGCCCCGGCGGGTGAGCAGACAAGCCTGTTGGGCTGGTGAGTGCTGGTCGGCACTGATCCTCTTTGTGGAAATTTGTCCGCTTTGCCCTCCACACCCCGGTGGCTGCGCTTTCCTCCGTGGCTCTGAAGCTACCCTCCTCCACCAACCGCAGTCTCCGCCCGCGAACAGGCTTCCTAGTGTGTGGAAACCTTTCCTCCTTCACAGCTCCCTCCCACTGGTGCAGGTCCCATCCCTATTCTTTGTCTCTGTTTTTTTCTTTTGCCCTACTCAGGTACGTGGGGGAGTTTCTTGCCTTTTGGGAGGTCTGAGGTCTTCTGCCAGCGTTCAGTAGGTGTTCTGTAGGAGTTGTTCCACATGTAGATGTATTTCTGATGTATTTGTGAAGAGGAAGGTGATCTCCACGTCTTACTCTTCCGCCATCTTGAAACTGCTCCGAAAGCTCATTCTTAAAGCACAGGTCTATCAATGAGTACCTGTGTTCCATAATGAATAGAGACTTGCACATTCCCTCCATTTTATTAATCAGGTCAAGGTAATGGGAGAGAATCCTCTCATTGCATATCCAAGAGTCTATATTTGAAAATTAGAAGAAGTGATGTCAACCACATAAATCTGATTACTTTTGAGACAGCAAGCGATTAAAGACAGCCCAGGCTTTGATTACCCTACAGTCTTTAGAAATGGGAATACTGGATATGAAACAGTTGATTATTCTATCACATCCTTCCTTGATTGTAAAACAAACAAAAATACCTTATAACAGTTTATCCATTAGTTATTATCTACCATAAGGCACAATCAGTGTATATTTTCTTCAATCACTTACTTGTTAGTTTGAAAAAAAAAGACTCATTAAAACTCTGCATTTTAGAATTTCATTTATGTACACTATGAGATTTTTATGTTAGTTTCTTCTTTACCCTAGAAATATAAATAAAACAAGCAGTGAACTTAAGTATTAAGGAATACAAGTATAGAAAAGTCTTTTTAAAGCATGTGTTTTGATTACTATAAATAAAGTTGTTTAACAGTTAGATATTTATATTTAATTTCAGATTGCATGAGAACACATGGCTGGAATTTAGGAAAATTGTGCCAACTTTTATTTTGCCTGTGACGGTAGATAAATCAGTAGCTGAATTGAATGGCAGATGCATTGGTTTTTTTGCAACCAAAAGTCAATGACTTCAGGCAATACATTTGCTCTTCCGGTTGACACAGTTGCCATCACTCCCTGTAGCAGTATAGCTTGAGGTTAAGACTGCAGTCTCCAGAGGTAGAAAGCTTGAAATTGAATTCCACATTTTCTTATGGCATGACCATGGCCACATTACTCCAGGGCTTAATTTACATATCTGAGAAATGAAGAGAATCACAGTACCTTATAGCACTTTTGTAAAAGTTAAATAAATGTATATAAATATTTCTTGAAACCATATCTGGCATATAATAAGCCAGCAACAATTGTAATAGCACTAGTAACAGTAATAATATCTGGTCTTTCCACAAATATGTTACCTGCTTGGCTCCAGAAGACATTTGAATTTGTAACAGAAGCTCTAAACCTTAGTTTACACTGTTCCAGAACAGAGTGACATGGTTATTGGCAGAACTCCTGGCCAATCTACTTTCCAGTCTACAGAATCTATTACTATTTTTGTAATTCCACCACCTTGGCTGTCTTCCTGTTCACTGAACTTTTGACTGTACATAGAAGCTGACAGGTGTTTTCCCAGAGCTGACACCAACTGCTTCACACAGCTGCTATCTGACAGTTTTCAGGTCCTTCTGAGGAGAGCACATGACAGAAAGGCCATCAGACAAGCAGGCCAACAGTTACATTTGGCATAATTACATGCTTCTTCGAGGAAGGAAACAGTCAATCTCACAGTTTTTAGTCAGGCTGACACTATCCACCTATTTTGCAAGGTACATTCACAAAGTTCAAATAGTTGATTGACTGAAGCTGAGGAGGAAAGTCTAAATGTCAGCCTTTTAAGATGGAATTGGTGGCAGCTCTCTAGCAGCCTGGCAGGTAGAGTAAAAGTCTAGAATTAAGAGTGACAGAGGAATGGCCAGTGTTGAAGAGAAGACTGTGTTAGCTGGAAAAGAAGAGTCAGCCCATGGTTAGAGTATGTATGGGTTTTGATTAGGGGTAGAAAGGCTAGAATGCATACTGATTTATGTTTGCACAATTATTTCAACATTCAAAAGAGAAACGTCCGTGATTTTACTAAGTTAAAGCTTTAAATCTCTTTACTTTTGTGATGTTAATATAAATTCCTCCTTTTTCAAACGATCCCAAGATACTGAGATTCTGCTTAAAGATCATTTTATATATTTATTACATTTTTATCATGCTGGTCTCTGCTTTAAGAGGTGTGAAAATCTAGGAAAATAATAAATATATTACATTGATAAGATGGCAGAAGGTAGATAAAATAAATTCAAAGTTAATGAGAAAATAAAATATGTGAAAAGTTTTGATTCATGGTATTTCAGTATAAAAATAAAGTAAATATTTTAAATAGTACAACAAAATAGTAGATAAAACATCTTTAATAAAACTCAGCATCTAATGTGACACCATTAGCTTTACTGTGTGTGTTTCTAACACTAATTCTTTTTTCCCCCCTTATTGTGAAATGAGAGGCAATTAAATTCATGTATTAGTGACCTGGACTATAGAAGTCATTGCATAAATTAAACACAGTCTTCTTGCTCTTCAGAATTGGAAAAAATTGTGAGAAGATGAGAATTATTAACTAGATTCTGTCCTATTTTTTTCATTAGTTAAGTATCTAATAAGTTTTCAAGAAAGAATTATGGTTATCCAGTTCTATCCAATAGACACACCATGTGAAACACACTTAAATTTAAAATTTTATACAAATCTAAAAAAGAAACAGGGGAAATTAATTTGTAATATACCTTATTTAACCTACTATTTAAAATATAGTTTCAACATATAATCAATGTAGAAACTATTGTGATAATGTACAAAATATTAAGTGGTTAACCAATATAAAATTATTAATGAGATTTTTACATCATTTTTCATGCTAAGTTTTCAAACCCTGGTGTGTATTTTACACTTATAACAATTCTCAATTTGATCAATAGCCACATATGGCCAGTGGCTATCTACCACAACCAACCACACCGATTTAGATACTTTACCTTCATTTCATTCATTCACTCATTCATTCATTCATTATGTGCTCGAAATCCATAAGTGAGATAGTAATTGATGCCAGATGTATTTTATTTTCTAAATTACATACTAAACTGTATTTTCAAGTTCTTTTTGGTAATATTTTGTTTTCAGCTAAAGAATATCCACTGTTAGAGGTTTTTCTCAGATGTATCATCATTATAAATATTCTTAAAATTATTAAAAACATTGTTCCAGTTGCTATTGCTGCATAACAAGCTACCCCACATTTTATCAGGATAAGACAACCATTTTATCATGCTCACAGATTCTGTGGTCAGTATTTAAAGGGGCAGAGCAGGAGTGGCATGTCTGTGATACCCAAGTTCCGGAGCCTTGAATGTGATTCAGGAAGTCTGAAGAATGACGCAATGTCTGGGAGCTGGAATCATCTGGAATCTTTTTTCACTCCCTTATCTGTGGCTCATATGGGAGAATTGGGAGACAAGAACTACCAACCACAGCACCTCCATCTGGCCTCTCCCTGTGGTCTGGCTTCCCCCTGTGGCCTGGCCTCCTTACAGCATGGCACGTCAGGGTGGTTGGGCTTTTCCCGTGGGGCTCAGGACTCCAAGTGTAAGTGATTCAGCAAATAAGACCCAAGTTGCATTGTCTTAAAATTCCCACAGTGTAATTTCCACTCCTTTCTATTGGTTACGTGCTAGTCATTAAAGTTCAGTCCAAATTCAAAAAGAGGTGACTCACTTCTCCATTTGAGTGTCAAAGAATTTGAGAACATATTTTACAATCATCATATAATTTTGCTTTTTGAAAACTTTGCTCCCCCATGTCCACAGTTATATGTGCTCTATGAACTTTCCTCAGTATTTATCTATTGTAACTCCAGATAATCACTGTATCCAGAGATTCATCAGAGATCTCATTTCTGCATGCCCAGAGTCTGACAAAATGCCACCTTACTGCACACGTAAGTTATGGACTTGTGAGGATTACATTAACTGATAACATGGTAAGTATTCTGCAGAGGCTTGGAACACTTTATATACTCAATAACTGTTAGCTTTAAGTGTCCTAGAGAGCTGTTACCATAATGATACTCTTTAAGTTCCAGCTCTACTGCCTTTGACATGTTTTACCTTCATTAAGTTGCTTCAATTCTCAAAGTCTCTGTTTCTTCTTTGTAAAAGGAAAATAATAGTCAATTTTATAAGATATTAGGAGTAATCCATATAAATGATTATTATAGTGTCTGGTACATAGTAAGCAAAATATTTTATGAAAGTTTGTCCTGAAGTTTTAATTCCAACAAACTTCTCTATAGACTATTCTGTGGAGGAAGGACTTTTAATCAACAATGCAGAGGAAGAGGTAGTTACTTATTCTAATCAGTAGAGAGGGACAAACCTGGGGCAGTTTAATGATGATATATTTTATTACATAATATCATTTGTGTTCTTGAAATAGTCTAAGTCTAATCAAATCAAATTTCCAGATTGATATTAAAAATGACTGAGCATTGAAAATATTTATAATTAATTAAATAAAATTAGGATAATTAGGTGTCTTCTTACCTGTCTGATTCTTACCCTAGTGTAGAAGGTTAAGAAAAAAAAGAGTTCCACACAATGTTTCATTGTGATATTCCTTTTTATATATTTTAGTACATCCAGTACTTCCAAAGAGGCTAAGAATTGCTCTTCATATATGTTCAACCATAATTACATACTCCAGTCATGACTATCAGAGTTTAAAACTCTGGTTAATTTTACCAATAAACATTGAAGACTTTTTGAACTGCAATGATAACTACTGTTATAAAAAATGTAACTTGGATTTTTTGTTCAAATTTTACTTTTATTTCCTGAACAGTAAAAAGGCATAAATGCATAAAGAATCACACTTTCTTGGAAATAGTATATCAGACTGGTGAGTTAGCATCAGCTGTTACCCACTTCACAATGTAACTGAAAAAAAGTTCCAGGCATCCTACTTAGCTTGTTAAAAGATCTGTCATTTTTCCGCATGACACATTTGATTGGTATTGCTACAAATATGTAATATGTTCTTTTTTTTGTTTGTTTTTGTTTGTTTGTTTTGGGGTTTTTTTGTGGTACGTGGGCCTCTTACTGCTGTGGCCTCTCCCATTGCGGAGCACAGTCTCCAGACGCGCAGACTCAGCAGCCATGGCTCACGGGCCCAGCTGCTCCGCGGCATGTGGGATCTTCCCGGACCGGGGCACGAACCAGTTTCCCCTGCATCGGCAGGCGGACTCTCAACCACTGCGCCACCAGGGAAGCCCTGTAATATTTTCTTGAACATTTTTGTTATCCTCCTATTTATAGTTCACTTATGATGGTAAGAAAACTATTTTAAAATGTAGATGAAACTGTTTAGTAAAAACATCACTGAGAGGAGTTAGGAGAGCTGGGTTGCAGTCCTGCTCAACTGCTAACAAAGTAACTGATTTTTGAGCATGCCCCTAACCCCTCCAGGCAGGTTTGGTATATAATGGTTGGTATGGTCTAGAAACTATAAGGGCCTTTACCTACAAATGTTCGTTGATTTCATAAACTATGCATAGATTTATGTCTCATTGTAATGATCAATATTACATATACAATTTTTATAGACTAAAAGCTATATATAGTTTGGGATGTTATGAAACACTAATTTAAACTAATTTAAACTTCCTTTATTCCTAAGTAATCAATGGCATTCTTAACAATGACATCCTTCCTGACTCCCATGTATCTGCATACTAAACGACACTGAGCTGCCTTAGTGACAGAAATCAATGACAGTGATTTGGTCTTTGATATCTTTGTTCCCTGTGTTTTATTTTTACGATAAAAACTGACCCAATATTTTCTTGATCTTCTGATAAACAGCAGTGCTCTTTCCATGAAATGAAATAACCTTATAGACTTTTCAATCTTTAGTTCACATGTGAACTTACTGAAATCAGCTTGCAGCTAGCTAGGGTAAGAATGCTTCCAGATTGTTGAGTCGGAAGGTTTTCTAAATTAATTGTTGAATTCCAGGATATGAGTAATAAAGTTAATTGATGAAAGCTATGTCTGTATATGGTAAACTTTCTTCCTATCTACTTTGAGACCTTAAAATGATCTTTAGATTGTTTTATATTTCTGGAAGAGTGAAGGAAACATCCCTGAATAATTATAAAGCTTAGTCCAAAAAAAAAAATCCGACATCTTTGATGACATAGTATATGTCAAGCTTTGCTTGGTAGCTTAAATATCTTACATCATTAAATCCTTGCAACAAGGATGTAAGTTGTTATTGAAAAGTCAAGAAAACAGAGGCTTAGAAATAGTGAAATTATTAGCCACATTTATTCAGCTGGGAAAGTTTAGAGCCTGCATATAACCCATGATCACAAAGTTTAGGATACCCACACATTTGATGATATTTTTAATTGGAAAAAGTCAGATGATATCAGAACATATTACATGCAGAATATATACAGAAAACTTATGGAAGCAAATACACCACATTCACATAACTTCTTATCTTTCTTAAATACCTTTAGAGATTTACTCTTTAATAAATACCTTTAGAGATAATATAGATTAAACTTAATAAGGATTTAATCATTTTGATTATTTTTTTCTTATTCTCTTAAGAAAGTTATTAATATTTAAGTGTATTTTCTTTCAAGTTTCTTTTTCCATGCAGTAATATTATTTTGTAATCGTCTGAGATATGCAGAAGCAAAAGAAATTCGACTGATATTGTGTTAAAGAGCTGAGATTGTGAGTCGAGAAAAAAATAAAGTAACTATCACACAGAGGTAACGGATCCACTAAAACACATCTCTTCTCCATCTCCTAATATCTTCTTAGGATGATGGAGAAAATGCTAGACAGATGATTTTTCACTTCCACTAAAAGCTTTCTGTAAATGACATTTCCTAGAGTGACTCTGTTCTCTGCCATGTTACTCAGCATCTAGGGAAATGCAACGCTTTTTCTGCCTTACTGATTGTTCAATGAGTAATATATTCAGGGTCCTTCCTTGACTTGAGACATTTAAGTCAACCTTCATCCAGAATGTGTGCTTGAGTCTTTGTGATTGTTATGGGTATTTTTGATAATGGTGTTGAATTGTGTTAAACAATTTAGAATCTCTCTCTTTCCTCTTAAGCATCAGGTATTGATGTATGTGCCATGATGTCACTCATTCTTTCCCTGAATGCATTAACCTTCATTCTCTGTGTTTGTGTCTGGTCTGCCTGTCTAATTTGGAATTAAAACTGTCTGGGAAAAGCCTAATTTGGTGCTGTGTACATTCTAAAGTCATTGCATGAGCTCAGTAAATGTTTATTAATGAATATAATTGTCAACATTGTTAGTGGGTATTATTGATTCATAGTAGTGATAATAATATGCATTGATTGTTACTGGAAGGAGGTAACTAGACCTAACTTGTCTTAATGAGAGAAATACAGTTGCATGTGTATACATATACATCTATATTTATTTTTGTGTGTATACACACACACACACAATTATATATGTGTGTGTGTGTGTGTGTATGTATATTTAACAATGGTTGTTTTTCACATCCACATTGTAACAGAAAATGTTTCTTGGATGACTGTTTTATGCTTCATTTAAATATACTTTAATCTAAAATGACAAAGGAAATAGGAAGCATACATCTAAATGTTTGCATTGGAATTTTAATTTATTCAGAAAATACCTTTTATTTATACATTAACATATTTGTCAAATGTGCAAAATACTCTGCTACATATTGGAGACAAAGGAGAAACAAGAAATGGTCCTGTTTTCAAGCTGCCCATCATGCAAGGTACATATGAGTAAGCAGACACTTGCAGTCTTGGGTGCTGAATGCTGAGACAGGGTCAGGTGTGCAAAGCTTATCTAAGATTCCCTTAGGAAATTTGCTTTTTAGGATTCTTTCTTGATTCCAGGAGAGGACCTTATTAAGCACTACCATGTACTAGCCCAAGTTAAGCTTCAAAAGAACCATAGGAGGTATTTGATTTCCATTTCCATATGAGAAAACTTCAACTTAGCGTTATTTGTGATTGACTTGTTCAAGGTCACAGAGCAGCTATTTGAATTCAGGCTTGCCATACCCGAGTCCAAAACTCTTTCTACTTAATGACTCCCTAAATCAAGCCGTCAGATCCAAGCACTTAGAAAATTAGGAAGCCTTCCTTCATTTGATCTATTAATGGATGCATAATAAACCTATGATTTGACTTATTAAGAGTTATTATCCATAGAAGAATAGTAACTAATATTTATTTTTTTAAACATCTTTATTGAAGTATAATTGCTTTACAATGGTGTGTTAGTTTCTGCTTTATAACAAAGTGAATCAGCTATACATATATCCCCATATCTCCTCCGTCTTGCATCTCCCTCCCACCCTCCCTATCCCACCCCTCTAGGTGGTCACAAAGCACCGAGCTGATCTCCCTGTGCTGCGCAGCTGCTTCCCACTGTAACTAATATTTAAATGCTTAGTCTCAAGCTAATATTGTAAAATTAAGCTGGAAAATAATACTAGTAATATTTTCTTTAAAAAAAACTACATTGCAGGTTTCTATATGCTCCTAGGGCTAAAGGTAAATCTAATATTCTTCTTAATATTTAAAAATATGTCTTATGACCTGATAATACTCTGAACTTACTGGAGAGGCATATTCTTTTCTTATGCTTTGACTCGGTAATGTAAGTGTACCATATAAAGTATTTTTGTGATGCCAACATCACTGTACAAAAATTGTATGACTCATTTTCGTTCACTTTATCTGAGTTAAAAAGCAATATTTGTGTCCAGGCCTGAAAAATGGATGGCTACAGCATGTATTATTAAATACAGTAGTCAGTGAAGTCAGCATAAGCTTCAAGTAGCAAGCAGTACTCACCCTTGAGAAGCAAGAAGTACAGACATAGCCCAGTCAAATGCAAATTATTTTTCTTGATGTTGCCATTTATCTATTCATAGAACATAAGGTTATGGAATAAACATAAATTAAAAGTGGACATTTTCTTCACTCATTATGATGGGAACATTGAGATACAGTATTTTTGGGTAAATGTTATAGTATCAAATTATATTTTCTATTAATTTTTAAGTTTACTTGAGGTTGCAAGTTCCTTGAGATGGAATCACAAGAGACTAAGTCCTAGAGAATCACTCACTTCTTAAGGCATTGATAATTGACTTTAACCTACAGTCCATTCCCACTTCAGAGCAATCATATTGAATTTCAGAAGGCTGTATGTTAGTTTTTAAATTTTATTTTTAAGTCCACAAATTGTGTTTCAGAGACACTTATTCCATAAGATATAATAGTATTGACAGTTTATGTAGAAAAAGTGTTGTGTAAACAAAATTAAATAAGTATGTTTTTTCTATAACACTTTTTAGAACTTTTCATCTCCCAGAAAAGAGTTACAGAAAGCAGGGTTTCCAAACTTATTTGACTAAGAAATTTTTTATGATTAGAAACTAAAATTAAGGATTTTCCAGGCAAAATACCACAATAGTTATAACATGCTGTTTTCATTAGCTGAAATTTTAAATTATATGTATAAAACTTATATAAAATTTACATAATATATAAAACATATAATTTATATATCTATATAAAACTTAAGGACCTTCTAGATGTCTCAAGTTATTGTTGAAACTCTGAAACTGAGAACAACAGCTGATGCTAGTCCACAACCTACTTAGAATGGCTAAACACATTCATAAGTGAGTAAAAACAGGGTGCTCGGCAGTTTTTAAGTCTCCTTCAACCCATATGAGAATGCCAGAAATTCAACAGGATGATGGCATAAAGCCATGGAAATAGAGTTGTCAGCCTCGCTAGAGACTAAAACGTCATTTCATATGCCCACTTCTATTCTGAGCCTGTACCACCCCTACACACACACACACACACACACACACACACACACACACACACACACACACACAGGAGTGCAGGGGACTCCTACTACCTCTCTAAGCCAAGGGAACCACTTCACAGCTTTGTGGTTTTCTGGAATGTCCAGGGTGGCATTGCTCTCTTCAGTTGGTGAAATGTTGAGCTGAAGAAACGGGTAGAACTCACGTGTGTATTTGAGGGACATTTAGCAAGATGATTCTTTTTTTTTTTTTTTTTTTTTTTTGCTGTACGCGGGCCTCTCACTGCTGTGGCCTCTCCCGTTGCAGAGCACAGGCTCCGGTCGCGCAGGCTCAGCGGCCATGGCTCACGGGCCCAGCCGCTCCGCTGCATGAGGGATCTTCCCGGACCGGGGCACGAACCCGTCACCCCTGCATCGGCAGGCGGACTCTCAACCACTGCGCCACCAGGGAAGCCCCTAGCGAGATGATTCTTGAGAGAGCTTGATTTAGGTCACTAGATTAAGGAATGTATGTGAACATAGAGACTAGTACCTGATTCTCATGCTTAAGCTTTTTCAAGCTGTGGACAGTTACGGTTTAAAAAAAAAAAAAAAAAAAAGGGCAGAATGAGGAAAGAGGTTTCTGTTTCTTCATGCCCAGAGTATGTTGAATGTATGAGTTTAAAGTGGACCAAGTGGCTCTATCAATCATCAAGATGGCTTTTGCACAGCAGCCACCTGAGAAGGCAGAAAGAAGCTGTGCCGCTAGGAATGGCTGCCGGAGGCGGAAGGAGAGTTAGAGCCACCTGACTCGCTTTACGGAGCTGTGCAGAACTCTGCGTAGGGTATATGGTATAGAGCAGTGTCTCGAGGATGTCTTTGAGGAAATCACATATGTGTCTCACAAAAAAGCCAGTATTTGTAGATGGGCCATAGTGGAGAGCATGATGGTCAGCCAATATTAGCCAGATGAGAACTACTAAGGAACTAAGACTTTTGCATGCCTGCCTGAAATTCCTCCTCGCTTGCACTGACCCTGGAAAATACAGGAGATAGAGGTGGCAGGATAGCTGATGACTAAGTCACACTCCCTTCCCCACTGGGAGATCCAGAACCACAGTTCAGACCAAAATGAAGGGAAAAGAAGAGCATTTAACTAGTTATAAATATGAATTTTAGATTTATTTAGGACTGGAGTTATCAATAAATAAGAGTTGTTTTTGTTCTTTCCCCCATCCCCTGATACGGGACTTGTTCTAATCAATGATGGTGACTGTAAAGCTATAACATCTCATGGAGATGTATACTAGGGATCTGAAAAGGATTCCCCAAAGAACACATTGAACACATGGGTCTTGAGAAAAATAAAGCTTGTTTATTTACATTTATTTTTACTTATTATTTATTTATTTATTTTGGCCATGCTGGGTCTTCATTGCAGTGTGCAGTCTTCTCTAGTTGTGGTGCGTGGGCTCAGGAGTTGTGGTGCACAGGCTTAGTTGTGGTATGTGGGATCTCAGTTCCCCAGCCAGGGATCAAACCCCAGGCCCCCTATATTGGAAGCATGAAGTCTTAACTGCTGGACCACCGGGGAAATCCCAAGCTTTTTTTCTTAATTGTATCCTATTAGATTCTGTCCGTCCGATATGCCAGTTACAGACATTATGTTTAATTTCCTTGAAATTAATTTTATGTTGAATTATCAAGTATTCATTATTAAAATAATACAAATTTACTAACTTCAGATGAGGTTAATGATGCCACAATCTTGGAAGTAGCATATATTTCATATACAGGTGCATAATTTATATATAGTAGCTTATGAAATATTAATGAACATAATTGTGGAAATACATATTTTAGAACATTAGATTATTTATCAGGAAAATACTTTTAAACAGCTAATATTGTATTTTGTTATCCTAATTCATAGCTTAAAGCCCAATTATTAATCATATTCAGCTGATCATATCTAGCACTGTCAGAACAAGAGGTCTAATGGCAACTTAAATTAACATCTGTGTCACATTTTAGGAGAAGAGCAATAAGAATGCCAAAAGGGGAAAAGAAGCATAAGAGTATGAAATAAACTCAGGCATTCTGTGTTGTAAAATTATTTAAAAAGTCATATATAATATTTCTATATCATGTAGCTTGTGGCAGAGACATCAGTCATCATATTACCTGTACATTGAACATGATGAATTGATTGTGTTCCAATGAGAGGACCTAATTACTTAGAGAAATGAAGAGGACATATGAGAGGTCTTTAGCCCCAATGGCCATATATTATCATTAATAACACTGAATCCTGTGTGGTTTAATTCCTCTGTTCTGTACATTTTGGAGCACAGAATCTTCCTAATTCATTTCTTTAGAGAGAGATCAGATAATTAATCATTCTCCTAAAAATAGCGAGGGAAAATATCACATGAAATTCAAGCAATAATGATCAGAAGTTTTGCACATCAAATTTTGTTTTTGGTCCTTGTTAAACCCCCATAGGTAACAAACATTAAGTTTATGCATAATCATTGGTTCAGAATATAGTTGTTAAACTCATTCAGTAATTTCTGTAGCATATGTGATCATCAAATTATGTTGTCACCTTGCTACAGATATAAAACAGAATCAAGACTCAAAATTATTTCAACAGTCTGGAATTCAAGGTCAAAATCAATAAGATGAAATTTAACAGAAGAAATGAAAACTTGTGTGTTTGGGCATTAATGGTCATTTGTGCAAATGTAGCATATGGAGACGTATGTTGATAAATGAACTGCTGAATAAGAGCCCACTTAAGAGTGAGAACATTGCACAACAGTTGAAGGACACTCTTGTGGAAGGAGGATTAGAGCTGTAGGCAGGTGAAACTATGGAATTTATCTTCAGATGGTTTTAAATTCAAGAAATAACATGTTAGGGTTTCCCTGGTGGCACAGTGGTTGAGAGTCCGCCTGCCGATGCAGGGGACACGGGTTCGTGCCCCAGTCTGGGAAGTTCCCACATGCCGCAGAGCGGCTGGGCCTGTGAGCCATGGCCGCTGAGCCTGCGCGTCCGTAGCCTGTGCTACGCAACGGGAGAGGCCACAGCAGTGAGAGGCCCGCGTACCACAAAAAAAAAAAAGAAAGAAAGAAAAAAATAATATGTTAGCAACCAGAACTATCAAATATGAAAATGACTACTTTGCAAGATAGTGAATGCTTTCTCCCTAGTGTCCTTGGATA
Organism: Delphinus delphis; assembly: GCF_949987515.2. Lineage (NCBI taxonomy): Eukaryota > Metazoa > Chordata > Mammalia > Artiodactyla > Delphinidae > Delphinus > Delphinus delphis. The sequence goes on from NC_082699.1 coordinate 27,436,313, forward strand.
CTTCCAAGCAATGACTATATAACTATGACAGGAAGGCTGATTCTATAAAAAGCATTTCTGCAATCAAATCTGGAAGAAATGATTATGTCACTAAGGTCCCTTCTGATTTTAAGATTCCTGGATAGTATTTTTTTTCACTTATGTAACCCATCACTTCTCTCCGTGTCATTTATATTCTATCTTGCTAATCACAGCTGTTTATGTACATGTCTAGTTTCTTACTAGATTTTTTTCTTATACAGTGAATTCCATAAGATTAGTAAGTGCATTTTATTTATAGTCTTACCTCCTATAGGAGGTCTAGAAGCCTTGAACATAAAAGCACAACATAAATATTTGGGAATATTATAAAATTAATATGTAATAGTACTTTCTTGAACATATAACATTTTCATGAGAGAGGGCTCTCAAGAACTGTGAGAAGTCTGAGGTTTTACCCAGCTTGCATGTTAAGAGGTTAGCCCTACCTCAGTTTTATGTATGCTGACTGAACACTCAAGATTCTTGGGTCAGAGAATGTTAACAGAGGACCCAGGATGCCTGGGTTAGAGACACAGGATTTTATTACTCACAATAGAGTGAAGACTATGAGCATTAACATAAGTGAGTCAGTTCCCCTTACCACCAGGTATGGGTGGCGAGTGGTCATCCATATGGGCCAAGATGGTGCATGCATGTAACCAATGGGTTGCATTACAGAAGAGAAACCTGAACTTGGAACCCCAAATATTTTATAATGGAGAGTAACCATGTTTTTCCTCTGCTCCAGAGGGAGAAAATATATCATCCTAGGCTGTTTGTTATATGAATATCTTCGGATGAAAAAATAGTTCAAAGGAAGTTTAGTTGGTGCCTCTCACAAGACATGCAAAAACACAAGAGACCCATGAAGAATTGTCTCCCACTCATAAAATGCTTCTGCATTGTGAACAAAGGGTGCAGAGTTTGAGCCACACTTTGATATAGCACTGTGTGAAAATGATGGGGAAAAAGAAAGAACTGGAACATGAAATTTATAAATACATTGTGTTAGAAGTGACCTCAAGACTATGAATTACCATCAGATAAATAATTTGTACAGGGTACAAATAGCAGTGGCTAGCTATGGCCTCTCATGATATTGGTCACTTTTTCATTGTTAGAACAACTCTGATTCTATCTTCACAATAGTTTATTTCTTCTTTGATGTTCAGATGTTACTTTTGTACCTTTGTTAGTCTGTACTTTAGTTCTTATTTTACTGGCCACACGTGTGAGCAGCTAACCTGTCATTTTGAAGGGATGGTGTTCTTAACCAGGATGGGAGACTTAAAAAAATTGACCTATAAAACACAACTTCCAAAAAGACAGGTCCTCTATAAACATTTCTGTAACTTGGTTGGTTTACATACCTTAGAGACCAGCAATTCTATTTAAAGGCATAAGAAGATGATAGTAGATATTATCATGAAAATATACAGGGACAAGATCCTTATTTACTTTAAAAGTTTCAGAGAGAGCAAGTTCCTTTTCCAAAATAACAGTATTCACTCTATTCAGAAATAACCAAGGCCTTCATTCTCTTTGCTTTCTTTTTTCTTTCCTCTGTAGATAGGCAAGATTTGTAAATTATACAGATCTATTTAGGATACACAGAATGTATGGTTTAAATTTCTATAAATTCTGTGGAATTTTTTGCTATAAATAATTACTAATTTTAATTGAATGGAATCTGTTATCATCATTAACATCAGGTTCTATTTTTGAAGTACTTAATTGAATGTGGGCCTTTGAATACTGTTGAACAATGATAATTAATGCATACAAAATCAAGTAGATGATTATAATGATATACTATCCCATAATAGTAACTGAAACAGAGGAAATATCCCATAACTTATAGTTGAACTGAGCAGACTGGGTTTATGAGGACAAAGAATAAAAATCAGAATTTTCATAAAATGTTTCAATAATTATGAAAATAACTGAATATCATTTTCATTATTAAACTTTCATTTCTGCCTTCATCACTCTCTGATTTTCATACAAGGATAAGGATATCCACTAATAGGTTAGTACTGTCTTATCTAATACATACATTTTTAGCCTGCAGGCTCTCTGAGAACCACTGAGACATTCTTCTTGGGTGAATATACTGCATTGGTAGATTCCAAAACTACATTAAGAGCATCAACATTACACATGTGCTTTTACACCTTGTCTACTTACAGTACATTTTAAAATGTACTTGTCTGGATCTTATTCTTTTACTTTAACATAAGAATAAGGCAATGACTATCTTATTCGTTTCAGAAGAAAAGATGGTGTCTCTAAATGTTACACTGAGGTTCCAGAGACCCTTATCCTTTCAGTGTGACAAGGTGGTTCTGAGCACAGGTAGAAAAGAGAGCTGGATGGAATCCTAACTCTACCCCTAACTCTTTGTGCTACATACAACACGTTCCTTAATCACACCAACTTAATCCTCAGTTTCCTCTTGTTTAATGGTGACAATTCCTACCAGATGAGGGTCATGCATATCCCATGAGACAAGATATACAAAGGACTAAGCATAATCCTTTGCACGTATTCAACTATATGATTTCAGCTTCTCTGGGTCTTAATTTCTTTAACTCTAAAAATAAGATTAGACTATATGATCTCTAAGGCATTTCCAGCTCTAACTTTATTGGAATTTTACCTGGGGTTCCTCATTTAATATTGCCTATAGTTCTCCTTACTTTTGTTATCTTTCTAGGGTAAAGTTTTTTTTTTTGTTTGTTTGTTTGTTTGTTGCTTTTTATCCACTGAGTATGTAGTACCTAGAGACTAGAGTACAAATGTATGATCATAAATATATAGCACACCATCATGACAGACATCTAATAGTCAGACAGGGCAAGTGAGGATTTTTGATACGTAGTCTTGCTACTCTCCTGGCTCTAGTTCACCTTTGATAACCAAATCATTGATGAGGACCAGAAAGAGAGGCAGAGAGACAGAGAGGGAGGGAAAAAGGAACTGAGGGAGGAAGGGGAGGGGAGAGGATGAGCATCCCATAGATTCCACAAACTGAGTGCTACCTAGATGTTGATTAAAAAGATCAAGGGATAGGGTATGACAGAAATCATAAGCATTCTACAGAATTGGAGTTCTAGATTCGGAGCCTGTTTTCACTGAGAACGGCTCTTGACATGCAGAAATGAGCCCTATATTTGTAAAGGCCAATTGACCAAATGTTGTTAGACAGTAAACTCAATTGTCTCTTAAATTCTAGATATTATCTGATACTATATTAGATACTTAAAGTAGTTTAGAAGCTTTTTCAGCATGAAAAATAGCAGTAAGCAGTGTCTCTAGTATATTTAATGAGAATTAGCAGATAGGTAATTTAGAATGTATATGGCAGGCATATGACTCAATAATTACCTACTTTCACTTAAAAATTACCCATTTTCTTTGAAGTTGTAACTGTAGATGTTTTAGTTTTTAAAGGAGGCAATCATACACATACATATAAATAATTAATTAAAGACCTCAAGGCCACTGTCCTATGCAGAAGTTCAGATAGGTTTTCCCTTGCCCACGAATGTAGTTACAGATTTAGGACTTGTATTAGATCATTGTTGGTATATCTGATATAGCCCTCTTGCTTCCCTGGATTGTAAATAGCTAAAGGACTCTGTCTTAGTCATTGATATAACATTAAGACACAGAAAATGCTACCATCCTTGTCACTGAGGAAATATGTGCTGAAACAATGTGAAGTTGAACACTTGATTTTTCTCTTTTGATCTAAAAATTTCACAGACATAGAAAACAAACGTATGGTTATCAAAGGGGAGGAGGGAAGAGAGGGATAAATTAGAATTTGGGGATTAAAATATACACACTATTATATATAAAATAGACAACCAACAAGGACCTACTGTATAGCACAGAGAACTATACTCAATATCTTATAATAACCTATAATAGAAGAGAGTGTGAAAAAAGAATATATATATTTTTATATATGCATATGTATAAACGAATCACTTTACTACACACCTGGAACTAACACAACACTGTAAATAAACTATATTTCAATTTTTAAAAAAGTAAAAATAATTCAAAAGTCATTCTAATATATCTTAAAGGAATAGTTTAGTGTCTCAAACTATTTCTGTAAATCTTATATGTTTTTGCCCATAGAAATGCTGGTTTTGCTTTTCCAAAGTGTGTTCAGTGGTCTTCCAAGTTGAAATGTATGGGGTTCCTTTGAACAGCATCAAGGCTTTTCTCCTTGGCTACAGTCAGAATTCTGAGAGTATCTTTTATCTCATCAGTTGAGTGTTATATGAGAAATAACTAGCCCACCTCTCTACTTCTATGATGTGGGGAATACACTTCCTCCTTCAAGAACCTTACAGAATGTTCCTTCCTCTGTGAGGTTCTCCTGAAATCTCCTAGGCATGTTTAGTTGAAATGTCCTCTATAAGCTAGCAATACTTTGTAAACACTATTACTATAACAGTCATTACTTTGTATTGTAGTGTGTTATCTTTGTCTCCTTTGTTAAACTGAATTACCTCGTTAAGCCAACAACCAACATCTCTTGGTTATGTCATCATGAGGGTGCCCTCCTTGAGTCCCATACATTGAGCATATTATTTCAAATACATGGCATGAACAGAATACAAGTTCTCTCATTCTCGCTCGTATCCAGCCCAAGTGAGAATGAACTGAACGGAATACTTTAAAAAGTATGACCTACAAAATGTTATTTCCAATGAACCAGTTCCTCTGTTAACATTCCCTGTATTATTCTCAAGGGAAAGAAATATTTTTGCTCTTCTCAGAATTAGCTGATTGTTACCACTATGAGCTTGTAGAATATATCACCTTCTAAAAATACTTTTTTTTTTTTTTTTTTTTTTTGCGTTACGCCGGCCTCTCCCATTCGGGAGCACAGACTCCGGATGTGCAGGGTCGGTGGCCATGGCTCACGGGCCCAGCCGCTCTGCGGCATGTGGGATCTTCCCGGACTGGGGTACGAACCTGCGTCGCCTGCATCGGCAGGTGGACTCTCAACCACTGAGCCACCAGGGAAGCCCTAAAAATATTTATCTTTTAACATAACACATATATAAAATTTACCTCTTCATTTTAAATGATTTTTATACTAAGGACAGAGAAAACATACACTGAACAAACATTTGTTATTTTGTTACTTTCAAAATGTTGACATAAGTTACAGTTATACAATAAAAAGAATTTTTCCTGTGATATATTTAGTACCATAGTTTAAAAAACTGTGATCCTATAAATCTCAGTGTTCTTGAGGTGAATAGGGTCTCTTGAAAGAAAGTGGAGGTCACAGTGGATTTACTTTATGTGTCAGACGTGTCACCTTTGGGCACTGTATTAGTTTCCTAGGGCTGCAGTAACAAAGTACCAAACTGGGTGGCTTCAAACAAAAGAAATTTATTTTCTCATAGTTTTGGAGGTTAGAAGTCTGAAATTAAAGTATCAACAGGGTTGGTTCCTTCTGAGCTTCTGGTGACGACCAGCAATCCTTGGCATTCCTGGGCATGTAGATGCATCCTCCAGCCACTGTCTCTTTATCATTGGCATTCTCCTTGTGTGTCTCTGCCTCTTATTATAATTTCATCAGTTTTTTTGGATTAGGGCTCACCCTAATGACCTCATTTTAAACTGATTACATCTGCAAAGACGCTCTTTCCAAAAATGGTCACATTCACAAGTACTGGGGGTTAGAACTTCAACATACCTACTCATATCAAACACATATGTGTTCATTATGTCAAACACACACATTCATTCAAAATGTATGTATTCAATTCAGCATCTGACAGGAACAGTTGAGTCAGGGTTTGTAATTCCAGCACTAGAAAAACAAAGACAGACGCTGTTTGAAATTCTCAGCTTTACCTATGTTAACAAGCACTATTGGGTGTTTTGGGGTCTTATGTCTGTGTGCATTAGTATATCAGTTCTATACCAGGAAAACAGTTGGGCATAGCGCACATTATAAACACAAAAATCTGTTTTAAATGAATGAATAGGTTTTACTAGGAAGATCATTGAACATGTAATCTAGACACTTGATTTTATAGTACAAGAGGCTGTTGACAGTATGAATGTTGAAACCTAGGCTAGTCTCTTAATCACTTTTATGAATTCTCAAAGTTTAATTTGTGAAGAAAGAAGTCCAGGAAGATGCCTATAATACATATTGACACATTGATTTTTCTTCACAGGTAAAATTTTAAAATTGCCTAAGAATAAGAAAATTTCCACTTGAACCAAGCCATCCCCTACATAAACAGATGGGAGTTTTCTACAGGAAATCCACTGCTAAACACCCAAGGAAAGAATGGTTTCTGCTCATTAGATTTGGGGATTTTCCCTTTAATTCTTATTAAAGATCTTTCTGCATAATTCCATAGCTTCATAGCACACACTTAAGACAGTGTAGATCGTGGAATTGCAAACATCTTCATGTAAAATCTTCTGGTAGCATCTTCTGAATTCATATAATAGAGACAAACTTGTATTATGTTATGTAGTAACAAGGGTGATTCTTGTAATGGAAAATGTGGAAATGGGGCAGATAAGTGTCTGTGACACACAGCCAAAATTCAAGGGAATAGGAAAAGATATATCACTATAATCTATGGACCCTGAAAAGTTATTAATAAACTGATAGAATCCATTTTTTTTGACAACAGCTTTTTGAGATATAATTCACATATAGTGTACCACTTTAAAATATACAATTCAATGATTTTTAGTATATTCACAGGATTGTACAACTATTACCATAATCAATTTTAGAACATTATCATCACCCAAAAAAGAGACCCCATGCCCTTTGACAGCAACCCCTCCCCATTTTCCATCCACCCCCAGTTCTAGCCAATGACTAAACTACTTTCAGTCTCTATGTATCTACCTATTCTGGACATTTCATATAAATGAAATCATACAAAATGTGTTCTTTTGTGACTGGATTCTTTCCCTTAACATATTTTCAAGGTTCATCCATGATGTAGCGTGTGGATATACCACGTTTTATTTATCCATTTATCAGTTGATATAAATTTGGATTTTTCTACTCTTTGACTATTATGAATAATGCCACTATGAATATTTGTGTACATGCTTTTGTGTGTACATTGGTTTTCTTTTCTCTTAGGTACACACTTAGGAATGGAATTGCTGAGTCATATGGTAGCTTTATGTTTAACCTTTGGAGGAAATGCGAGACTGTTTTCCAAAGTGTCACCATTTTACATTCCCACCAGCATTGTATAAGTGTTTCAATTTCTCCACTCCCCTGCCAACACTAGTGTCAGCCTGTGATTATAGCCATCCTAGTGGATGTGAGGTATCTCATTATTATTTTAATTTGCATTTTCCTGATAGCTATCTAATGATGTTGAACATCTTTTAATGCACTTAGTGGCCATTTGTTTATCTTCTTTGGAGAAATGCTTAGGTTTATCAGATACATGATTTGCAAGAATTTCCCCCTATTCTGTGGGGTTTTGTTTTCACTTTCTTGACTGTGTCCTTCAAAGTACAAAGTTTTTGTTAATTTTGATGAAGTCCAATTTATATATTTTTTTCTTTGGTTGCTTGTACTTTAGATGTCATATCTAAGAAAACATTGACTAATCCAAGAACATGAAGATTTACATCTATGTTTTCTTCTAAGAGTTTTATAATTTTAGCTCTTACATTTAGGTTTTTGCTCCATTTGAGTTAATTTTTGTATATGGTATGAGACAGGGGTTCAGATTATTTTTTTTCTGCTTCTGTAGTTCTTATATTACCTACAACCTTATTCAGACTCTCCCCTGTATATCTGATCTTCTCTACCTCATGAATTCTGCTCACTCATAACTCCTGATTACTCATAGTTTCTGCAAATCAAGCTTTCAGCTGTTTCACATTGTCTATGCTCTAACTTAAAGACTCTTGGCTTCTTTTCTATCAACTGATAAACCTTCTCCATGTATCTCCAATCTCCAGTTGAGTGTCCTGAAAAAGAAAATCTGGCTGACACTAGACTCCAGGATCTTAACTTGGGCTGAGCTTTGGAAAAGCTCCCTAGCAGCTTATCAACTGGCTTTTATCCAGTATATGCACACACTTTTTAGCATCTACCCTTAAATAGAGGACTATATGAAACAGAATGTGGACACTTAGTATATTAAATCATATGTAGTCATGTGCCTTCAAACAGAGCAGAAGTGATGGACATGTTAGAAGGTAAGCTTTAAGTACACAGGCATTTTTGGTTTTATGTATCCAGTGTAAATCTCTGTACATACAGACCATTTGTAATTTCATGGATTGTATTTTTTTGCCTCCAAGCTGGTTCATTTAAAGCAGAGGCCAGAATAGCTTATACATTTTTCATCTTAGGCCTAGAGGAATATTGCATATATTTCTTTGGTTTGAGATATAGCTTTTCCTTGGCAAAGTGAACATCTTTCTTCATAGCTGCCTAAGTTCAGGTCTAGTCTCTCTACCTTTTCCTATATTGAACACACCCATAGACGCACCAGTCTTTCTTAGAACCTCCCCATCTTCTCGTGTAAATTTATCTTCCATGTGACTATACCTCATGAGCCACTATTCTTTTCCTCACTGTCTCATTCATGGTAGCATCTGTGCCCATTTTAATGGTCTTGTACCTTTCTACATCAGTTTCCACCATGTTTTCTTACAGATCTCAACATTTTCTACTTAGCTTCATTTACATTCATATCTCCACCCTAATCTTCATTCAGTTCCTATGATCTGGCTTCTAGTTTCCCAGCCCAATTTCAGTATCATCTATCAATCAACCCCAATACCTAAAAAACATTAACATCTCTGAAATATTTATTCTTATTTAATAACTTAACTTTTTTGTTAGAGATGAAAAGAGTCATAGTACAATCTACAATGAATTAGACAAAATAGGATACTTTGAGCAATATAAAAATGTTGCCTAGCATTTAGTGATATACTAAAAAATCTTCTAAATTATTAAATTATTCACCATAAGACAAAAAAGTTCCTCCATTTTAGGTCCTAAGTGGAAACCTTTTAAGGGTTTATTTTATTATCAAATTATATTATATTATACATATATATATATATGTAAAAATGAGTATAATTTGTTACAAACAAAATCAATATTCAGAATATTTATATTGTTATCAATAGCATTGGGGTAGCAAATAATTGAAGCATTATAATTTAACTTAAAAAAATGTGCAAACAACAACCAACCTGTCTCTTTTAATAGAGAATACATTTTATTATTATAGCACAAATCATTATTTCTCCTATCTCCACAATCATTACTTCAGTTAAAACCAATATGCTTTTGGCTAACATAGGAGAGGAGACATTTTCATGTTGACAGCCCTGAGATTTTTTTTTTTAAACCTAAATGATTCCAACCTATTGATCCTGAATCCAAATATTCAAATAAAACTGATTCATTTCATTAATGGAATGTTTAAAATGGAGAAGTCTATCAAGTTGTGGTTTCAGCTTGAATGAACCATCTCCATTTAGAAAATTGATAGTCCAGTCACACTTTTATTAACCTTGAATTTTTAGAGCATGGTTGCTTTTAAAGAGAGAGAGAGAGCAAGCGAGAAATTATCTCTAGTAACATTTTACATCATTGACAAGTTAGAGTCAGATATAAAATGGACATTAGAGGTAACTTTGTTTATAATAACCTCTCCCCACACAAGTTAAATGAATAATGCATATATTTAAATATGTAAGCTAGGTAACATGTAGAGCAGTAAGTAGGAAGTACTGCTGAATAGCTGCTAGGACACAATGCACACTGGTAATTCTAAAAAAGAAAAAAAAAACTCCAGTAAAAATAATAATTCCCCAATGATAACTTTTATGCACTAAATTATGATAATAAGTTAATAAATTACTGAATCATATTTATGAACTGTTGAAAATACCTCTTGACTCATTAAGAGAAAGGCATTGTTGGGATATGATTTGGTGCCCAGAATTAACTGGACACAAGGTGACTCAATCTAAGCAGTTCACAAAATACTAGAATACTTACTGGAAAACTGATTTAGAAGGAGACCATTTGGTGGAGTAGCTAGAATGCAGGTTTGGAGTCTAATACTACTAGATTCAAATTCTGGCAGCAGTGCTTGAAGTTATGAGTCTTTGGGTAAGTTACTTAATTTTCCTTAGCCCTTTAAAGTTAGGATAACATGTACTTTCATAGATTTGAATGTTAGACAAAGTATTTGTAGTTGTGATTCCTAAAAAGGAGCCACTCTAATAATGGTGGCAATAAAATATGAAACATAACTACTAAGGGCCATCGAAAATCCCATTTTCTGGCAACAGCATTTTTCCCTCTGTAGAAAATCACAGGGAGTGAAATTAAAGTCAGAAAAGTGTTTTTGGTGTCCAAGAAATCAGAGCAAGAAGGATTTGTACTATGAGCCTGATGTTTAAGACACGCACCTCCAAAATAAAAAAAATATATATCATGAAAACTGAGCAGGCATGATATTTAGTGAGGTTAACCCTTCCAGGGAACAAGGTTAGAGAAACTCAGACACCTGCTTCCCTAACCTCCCATTCTTTCCATCTGGTTACCACATTTCAAGTGACATACACGTTCCTTAGAGGGAACATGAGAATTTGGGCCAGCACCATCAGTTTTCCAGAGTTAGAAGAAACAATCTTACTCAGCAAAGAACACCTTCTTCCCTCATACATTTTTGTTAAGTTATGCCTCTTGGCAATTTATGTAATGTCATTCTTAGGTTTCCTCACGGGATTAGTTCCAGGACCCCCACAGATACCAAAATCCATGGATGCTCAAGTTCCTTATATAAAATGACATAGTATTTGCATACAACCTATGCACATCCTCCAGTATACTTTAAACTATAGATTACTTATAATACTTAATAGAGTAAATGTTATGAAATAGTTCCCAGCATGCAGCAAATTCAAGTTTCACTTTTTGTAACTCTCTGAATTTTTTTTTTCAAATATTTTCTATCTGGATATTTTCTATTTAATCTGAAGATGTAGACCCTGTGGGCTGAATGTAATGTTAAATTCATTGGCCTTAACTGCTTGATTGTCATTCTTCCTAGCAGACAGTCTGGTGGGAACAAGTTATGATGAAGCCAACCCAGCCCAAATACAGAAACAAAAGTGAATTCACTTTTTTCAAGTCTCCAGTTTCTGTCCAAACTGCTTTTTGATACCTACAGACAAATTCTTCCTGGTCCCAACTCCCCTGAATAATTCTTAATTACCCAGTTGAGGGTATAGAGAAGAAAGGAATCCCTGGGTTTACAAGCATTTTTTTTTTCTTCCATTGGTATTCTTTGATTTGCTGTTGCCCTAGCTTCCTTCCTCCAACTCTTCAGCAGGGACCAGAGTGCTCAGCAGGGCTCTCCTGGGAAGTTGGGAGGGTTCAGTAGCTGATACAGTGTAGACACACATCAATGTGTGAGACCTTTTGCAACGTTCAAGTTACTTTTGTTCTCCAGCAACAGAAATCCCACTTAGGAGTTTAAAAAAGTAGTTGGTTACCATTCATGTATTTTTCTTAATTTCCAATTAAAACACTATGTTCAGATAAGAACATTTTGTAAGTTTTTAGTTATCTATGTTCAGATGATAGTGTATAACTGACCATAAAAATCACTTACAGATATTTTATTTTATTTTATTTTATAGTTTTCATTCATTGATCTCCAGGCAAGTCAGTAAAGAAGACTTGCATCTTATTTTAATAAAAGTGATCACTTTATTTATTTATTTATTTATTTTTAGTCATCCATTTTATACACATCAGTGTATACATGTCAATCCCAATTGCCCAATTCATCACACCACCACCCCACCCACCGCCACGTTCCCTCCTTGGTCTCCATAAGTTTGTTCTTTATATCTGTGTCTCAACTTCTGCTCTGCAAACCAGTTTATCTGTACCATTTTTCTAGGTTCCACATATGTGCATTAATATAGGATATTTGTTTTTCTCTTTCTGACTTACTTCACTCTGAATGACAGTCTCTAGATCCATCCACGTATCTACAAATGACCCAGTTTCATTCCTTTTTATGGCTGAGTAATATTCTATTGTATATATGTACCATATCTTCTTTATCCACTCATCTGTTGATGGGCATTTAGGTTGCTTCCATGACCTGGCTATTGTAAATAGTGCTGCAATGAACATTGAGGTGCATGTGTCTTTTTGAATTATGGTTTTCTCGGGTATATGCCCAGTAGTGGGATTGCAGGGTCATATGGTAATTCTATTTTTAGTTTTTTAAGGAACCTCCATACTTTTCTCCATAGTCGTTGCATCAATTTACATTCCCACCAACAGTGCAAGAGGGTCCCCTTTTCTCCATGCCCTCTCCAGCATTTGTTGTTTGTAGATTTTTGGATGATGCCCATTCTAACTGGTGTGAGGTGATACCTCATTGTAGTTTTGATTGGCATTTCTCTAATAATTAGTGATGTTGAGCAGCTTTTCATATGCTTCTTGGCCATCTGTATGTCTTCTTTGGAGAAATGTCTATTGAGGTCTTCTGCGCATTTTTTGATTGTGTTGTTTGTTTTTTTTAATATTGAGCTGCATGAGCTGTTTATATATTTTGGAGATTAATCCTTTGTTGACTCATTTGCAAATATTTTCTCCCATTTTGAGGGTTGTCTTTTCGTCTTGTTTATGGTTTCCTTTGCTGTGCAAAAGCTTTTAAATTTCATTAGGTCCCATTTGTTTATTTTTATTTCCATTACTCTAGGAGGTAGATCCAAAAATATCTTGCTGTCATTTATGTCAAAGAGTGTTCTGCCTATGTTTTTCTCTAAGAGTTTTATAATGTCAGGTCTTACCTTTAGGTCTCTAATCCATTTTGAGTTTATTTTTGTGTATGGTGTTAGGGAGTGGAGTGCTCTATTTTCATTCTTACATGTAGCTGTCCAATTTTTTCAACACCACTTATTGAAGAGAATGTCTTTTCTCCATTGTATATCCTTGCCCCCTTTTTCATAGATTAGTTGACCATAGGTGCGTGGGTTTACCTCTGTGCTTTCTATACTGTTCCACTGATCTATATTTCTGTTTTTGTGCCAGTACCATATTGTCTTGATTACTGTAGCTTTGTAGTATAGTCTGAAGTCAGGGAGTCTGATTCCTCCAGCTCCGTTTTTTTTTTTTTTCCCTCAAGGCTGCTTTGGCTATTCAGGGTCTTTTGTGTCTCCATACAAATTTTAAGATTTTGTGTTCTAGTTCTGTGAAAAATGCCATTGGTAATTTGATAGGCATTGCATTGAATATGTAGATTGCTTTCAGTTGTATAGTCATTTTGACAATATTGATTATTCCAATCCAAGAACATGGTATATCTCTCTATCTGTGTGCATTACATTTAATTTCTTTCATCATTGTCTTATAGTTTTCTGCATACAGTTCTTTTGTCTCCCTAGGTAGATTTATTCCTAGGTATTTTATTCTTTTTCTTGCAATGGTAAATGGGAGTGTTTCCTTAATTTCTCATTCAGAGTTTTCATCATTGGTGTAAAGGACTGCAAGGGGTTTCTGTGCATTAATTTTGTATCCTGCAACTTTATCAAATTCATTGATTAACTCTAGTAGATTTCTGGTGGCATTTTTAGGATTCTGTATGTACAGTATCATGTCATCTGCAAACAGTGACAGTTTTACTTCTTCTTTTCCAATTTGTATTCCTTTTATCTATTTTTCTTCACTGTTTGCCGTGGCTAGGATTTCCAGAACTATGTTGAATAATAGTGGTGAGTGTGGACATCCTTGTCTTCTTCCCGATCTTAGAGGAAATGGTTTCAGTTTTTCACCATTGAGAATGATTTTAGCTGTGGGTTTGCCATATATGGCCATTATTATGTTGAGGTAGATTTCCTCTATGCCCATTTTCTGGAGATTTTTTATCAGAAATGGGTGTTGAATTTTGTCAAAAGCCTTTTCTGCATCTATTGAGATGATCATATGGGTTTTCTTCTTCAACTTGTTAATATGGTGTATCACATTGATTGATTTGTGTATACTGAAGAATCCTTGTATTCCTGGGATAAACCCCACTTGATCATGGTGTATGATCCTTTTAATGTGCTCTTGGATTCTGTTTGCTAGTATTTTGTTGAGGATTTTTGCGTCTATATTTATCAGTGATATTGGTCTGTAATTTTGTTTTTTTGTAGTCTTTGTTTGGTTTTGGTATCAAGATGATGGTGGCCTCATAGGGAGTGTTGGGAGTGTTCCTTCCTCTGCAATTTTTTGGAAGAGCTTAAGAAGGATGGGTGTTGGCTCTTCTCTAAATGTTTGATAGGATTCACCTGTGAAGCCATCTTGTCCTGAAAGCTTGTTTTTTGGAAGATTTTTTATCACAGTTTCAATTTCATTACTTGTGATTGGTCTGTTCATATTTTCTATTTCTTCCTGGTTCAGTCTTGGAAGGTTATACCTTTTTAGGAATTTGTCTGTTTCTTCCAGGTTTTCCATTTTATTGGCATAGAGTTGCTTGTAGTAGTCTCTTATGATGCTTTGTATTTCTGTGCTGTCTTTTGTAACTTCTCCTTTTTCATTTCTATTTTTATTTTTATTTGAGTCCTCTCCCTCTTTTTCTTGATGACTCTGGCCAATAGTTTATGAATTTTATTTATCTCTTCAAAGAACCAGCTTTTAGTTTTATTGATCTTTGCTCTTGTTTTCTTTGTTTCTATTTCATTTATTTCTGCTCTGATCTTTATGATTTCTTTCCTTCTGCTAACTTTGGGTTTTGTTTGTTCTTATTTCTCTAGTTCCTTTATTTGTAAGGTTAGATGGCTTATTTGAGATTTTTCTTGTTTCTTGAGGTAGGTTTGTATTGTCATGAACTTCCCTCTTAGAACTGCTTTTGCTGCATCCCATAGGTTTTGGATCATCGTGTTTTCATTGTCATTTGTCTCTAGGTATTTTTTGATTTCCTTTTTGATGTCTTCAGTGATCTCTTGGTTATTTAGTAACGTATTGTTTAGCCTCCATGTGTTTGTGTTTTTTTTTATGGTTTTTTTCCCTGTAATTGATTTCTACTCTCATAGCATTGTGGTCAAAAAAGATGGTTGATGTGATTTCAGTTTTCTTAGATTTACTGAGGATTGATTTGTGACCCAAGATATGATCTATCCTGGAGAATGTTCCATGCACACTTGAGAAGAAAGTGTAATCTGCTGTTTTTGGAAGGAATGTCCTATAAATATCAATTAAATCTATCTGGTCTATTGTGTCATTTAAAGCTTGTGTTTTCTTATTAATTTTCTGTTTGGATGATCTATCCGTTGGTGTAAATGAGGTGTTAAAGTCCCCCACTATTTTTGTGCTACTGTCAAGTTCCTCTTTTATAGCTGTTAACAGTTGCCTTATGTATTGAGGTGCTCCTATGTTGGGTGCCTATATATTTATAATTGTTATATCTTCTTCTTGGATTGATCCCTTGGTCATTACATAGTGTCTTTCCTTGTCTCTTGTAACATTCTTTATTTTAAAGTCTATTTTATCTTATATGATTATTGCTACTCCAGCCTTCTTTTGATTTCCATTTGCATGGAATATCTTTCTTCATCTCCTCACTTTAAGTCTGTATGTGTCCCTGGGTCTGAAGTGGGTCTCTTGTAGACAGCATATATATATGGATCTTGTTTTTGTACCCATTCAGCAAGCCTGTGTCTTTTGGTTAGAGCATTTAATCCCTTCATGGTTAATGTGATTATTGATATGTATGTTCCTATGACCATTTTGTTAATTGTTTTGGGTTTGTTTTTGTAGGTCCTTTTCTTCTCTTGTGTTTCCCACTTAGAGAAGTTCCTTTAGCATTTGTTGTAGAGATGGTTTGGAATTCTCTTAGCTTTTCCTTGCCTGTAAAGCTTTTGATTTCTCTATTGAATCTGAATGAGATCCTTGCTGAGTAGAGTAATCTTGGTTGTAGGTTCGTACCTTTCATCACTTTCAGTATATTATGTGGCTCCATTCTGGCTTGTAGATTTTCTGCTGAGAAGTCAGCTGTTAACCTTATGGCAGTTCCCTTTTATGTTATTTGTCATTTTTCCTTTGTTGTTTTCAATAATTTTTCTTGTCTTTAATTTTTGCCAATTTGATTACTGTGTGTCTCGGTATGTTTCTCCTTGTGTTTATCCTGTATGGGACTCTCTGCTCTTCCTGGACTTGGGTGGCTATTTCTTTTCCCATGTTAGGGAAGTTTTTGACTCTAATCTCTTCAAATATTTTCTTGGGTCCTTTCCTTCTCTCTTCTCCTTCTGGGACCCCTATAATGCAAATGTTTTGCATTTAATGTTGTCCCAGAAGTATCTTAGGTTGTCTTCATTTCTTTTCATTCTTTTTTCTTTATTCTGTTCCACAGCAGTGAATTCCATCACTCTGTCTTCCAGGTTACTTATCCGTTATTATGCCTCAGTTATTTGGCTATTGATTCCTTCTAGTGCATTTTTCATTTCAGTTATTGTATTGCTTATTTCTGTTTGTTTGTTCTTAAATTCTTCTAGTCTTTGTTAAACATTTCTTGCATCTTCTCGATCTTTGCCTCTATTCTTTTTATGAGGTCCTGGATCAACTTCACTATCTCTATTCTGAATTCTTTTTCTGGAATGTTGGCTATCTCCACTTCATTTAGTTGGTTTTCTGGGGTTTTATCTTGTTCCTTCATCTGGTACATTGTCCTCTGCCTTTTCATCTTGTCTATCTTTCTGTGAATGTGGTTTTTGTTCCACAGGCTGCAAGACTGTAGTTCTTCTTGCTTTTGCTGTCTGCCCTCTGGTAGATGAGGCTATCTAAGAGGCTTGTGCAAGTTTCCTGATCACAGGTTTTTTTTATAAATCTATTTTCCAATTACCAAACTATTCCATCACATGTGTAATTTTGTTTCTTGACAGGACAAGTATGTTTTCTAACACTAACCTTCTCTATGGGCCAAGAACTTGCTTAAAGTTTCTACTAAGGCAGCCTCAGTGATTCTACTGAAAATTCAGTGATTTGTGTCTAGCAACTAGAAGAACCTCATACCGATCAATGGAGCAGAAAGGGAGAGATTGGTAGGGTCTCCCTGTTACTTAAAGAAGCAGGGTGCAAGCTTAAGGAAATATAAAATAAATAACAGAAAAAAAAAGAAACACAAGGTTCAATAAACTGAGTATAAGCTTCAATATGAAAGTTAACTATTTTAAAAACTAGCTTCTCTGAAGTAAGAAAATTTCAAATAATGCAAGGTGTCCAGTGCAGTGAAGTATGTTCAGAAATATAAAAGCAGAAAGAACAGGCAAAAGTCTTTCTAAAGTAATGAGACATAGCTTTAGTTAGTGCAGTGGAATAAGCCCTTGGTCACCATGGCATTTAAATTTCTCAGAATTCTCCGAATCTATCATTGTTTGTCCTAAACTGCACCCTGTTCACTTAACTTCTCTATCATATTTGGTGATACCACCATCCACCTAGTAATTCACTCCAGAAACCTGTATGTATTTTGTAATTTCTCCCTTAGGTTAATCTCTTAATTACCTAATTCTGCTGATTCATTGCCCAAATATTCCAGATTTTTTCCCCTTCCTTTCAATCTCTACTACCAATATCCTTGCTCAGGCTCACATAATTCTTATACTGAGTGAATGAAATAGCCTCTTAATAGGTCCCTATGACTCCAGTCATGTCTCATTCAAGCCCATGCTCCATAGATTTGGCCATAGTCATACATCTAAACAAGGATGAGCAAACTACAACTTGTGAGCCAAATCTGACCTGCTGTCTACTTTTGTACAAACTGCAAACAAAAAATGATTTTTATATGTTTAAATGGCTTTGAAAAAATCAAAGGAAAGTAATATTTTGTGACACATGAAAATTATATGAAGTTCAAATTTCAGTATACATAAATAAAGTTTTATTGGAACACGGCCACACTTCTTGTCTCTGGGTGCTTTTGCACTTTAACAGTAGACTTGAGTAGTTGCAGTAGGGACCATAGTCTCCATGAAGTCTGAAATATTTACTATCTGGCCCTTTGCAGACAGCGTTTGCCCAGCCCTGCTCTAAAGCAAAAAGATGACCCCGTCATTCCTCTGCTCAAAGTCTTTTGCTGATGCTTCATCACCTACAAGATAAATCAGTCTCCTGAGCATGACATACAGACCTCTGTTATCTGGGCCTTATGTCTGTTCAACATCAGACTCTTTGTATTACCTTCTGCTATGTGGTAATACCTTGCCTGGGTTCCTATGTGTTTCTCCCTAGAATGCCTCCTTCCTCCCTTTTGTCAAGCTAAATGTTTCTCCTCCCTTTAGTAGTATGGAAGCCATCTCCTCCAGGGATTTCCCTAGACCTCCCTCCACAGTGATGTGTCCTCCCTGACTTCTCTTGTCCCACTTATGACATATTTTGTGGACATTGATTTATGCATGTGTCTAAATAACAAGCTCTGGATTTTAAGCCTATTAGCTGGAAAAGAGTCTTGTTTACTTTTCTACCCCTGGTGAATATCACAGTGTGTTTCACTTAATATTGCCTCAAGTAGTGTTTGTTGAATAATTTAAAAAACCTGACATATGAGTTAATTAAAAATAGCTTTGGTTTAAAAGAGGACTTTGTATATAATTATAAAAAATATCATTCTATAACAAAAATGTAACATAAAATTATTTCCAAACATTTAATTTTTATAAAACATTAGAAAAAATATGTGATTTTCAGTTTGGGAATATTGCAGAAAGAAGTGTATAAACTTAAGTTAGTTTTTTACATGGAAAAATAAATTTCTATCATAGGGCTGGATAACACATTTAATAAATACTTAAACAAATAAGCTTGTTATTATCCCTTATTAACATGTATCATTGACCAGTAAAAATTTCATAAATGTATTATGATTATAAATGGAGAAAATTAAAACCTCATGTAGCTGAAATATTTTATATGCATTCTCTAGGCTAGAAGAAAAGATTTAGTATGGTGACAATAAATTTCTAGATGATGCTTTGTATATATTTTGTGAGTTAACAAACTATATAACAAAATAAGCTGCTTCCTCCCATAGGAGCTAATAAAATAACCACAGTAAATATATCACTATTTAAATATTAGTGAAATGTTATTTTAAAAAATTAAGATAGTCTATATTTATTGAACTTACTATGATTAAAATTTACTCTTGATTATTGAGATATAAAAAGGAATTACTTCCTTTGATATTTCTAAGGAAGAAAATCTAGTGTTTTAAGTGTTTTACCATTCATTTATTTTATCACTTCCCTCGAAAAAAAGCATGTGGAATGATTCAATTGTATGTATTGGGTTGGCCAGAAAGTTCTTTTGGGTCTTTCTGTAACATCTTATGGAAAAACCCAAACGAACTTTTTGGCCAACTCATAAATGTATGTGTGTGTGTTTCAAACAAGGGAAGCTTTGCTTCCTATATGAAAAAAAAAAAAGTACTCTTGCTTCAAACTATTTGTTCCTAAAAAGGACACTCTGCTTTTGTTATTGCAGAGTGATGTGAGAAATCGGTCCAGGGTTTAAGAGGGTATGTACCTATATTCTTTCTTTTGTGATCAACCTATTCATTCTCTTGGCCTGATCTAATTTGACAATAGGATCATTTTCTGTTTTGAATATAATTTTTACATTGCCACTATTTGCCAAATTAATGGGTAATATCCTAAGCACATACAATGGTGGGTTTTCAATCACTATTTGACTTATTCATTCCTGAAACTTTTAATTTAAAAACGTGCTTTTATTTTTTGCCTTAATTTTGGTTTTATTATTTTGCTTTTTTTCCCTGAAAGCAAAATAGCTGGTGTAATCTTTAATTTCACTCTGTCCCCTAAGTGGGACTCATCCTTGTTTCACCAAATTAATTCATTTTTTTAACTTTTTATTTTATATTGGAGTATAGTTGATTAACAATGTTATGTTAGTTTCAGGTGTACAACAAACTGTGTACAGTTTATGTGATTAACTGTGATTCAGTTATGCATATACATGTATCTATTCTTTTTCAAATTATTTTCCCATTTAGGTTGTTACATAATATTGAGCAGAGTTCCCTGTGCTATACAGTAGGTCCTTGTTGGTTATCCATTTTAAATATAACAGCGTGTACATGTCAATCCCAAACTCCCTACCTAATCCTTTTTTTTTAACCATGTAAAATAATAACACCAATCCAGGGGATGAGCTGAGGCATTTGGTTCTTTTTTGTACCGACAAATCATGGACTGATTGTGAGCTATTTTCCTACATTGTTGGTTTATGTTAGACTCCTTCTCTCAGCTTGATTTATTTAACCTTGTGACCATCCACTCTCTGTTATTTGCCTGCTGAGCACACAGTCTCACTTTTGCACACTGCCTAGAAAGGTCTGCTCTTTAAGAAGTTAATAGGTAAAGAGAGATTGGTATTTGAGGCAAAATGTATTCCTAGGAGGATGTTCATCGCTGACATTTGCTTTCTTTGCAGATCTCCCAGTCTGAATTTGCAGGCCTTGGGGCTCCATGCACAGCCCATCTGGTGAAGCAGCCCTATGCCAAGATGATTTGGATATGACTGAGGGGAATGAGGAGGGAATTTGAAAAAATCATTTTTATGAAGATTTGTTTTTCTTTTAATGCAAAGCCCCATTGTTGGAATGAACATGATTCTGCCACCCTGAACAAACTGACAACGTGATATTAGAACTAAACATCAAAGAGAGCCTGCTGAAATGTCCATTTATATTGGGAAAGGCATCAGATTTAACGTTTCATGTATTTCTACTTAATAGTTTGCATCATTGTGCTGTTAGTTACCATCAGGAAATAATTAGATTCAATAAGAGGTTTAGGAAATATTTAGTGAGCTCCTATAATGCATAAAGCAAGGTTATAGAAAATCTTAGATATGTGAAGGTATCTAAGATATGGTTCCTTCCTTCAAGAAGGTTCCAAAATGGCAGAGCTAAGATGTAGTCAGAGAATGCTATAAATACATTTGATATATACAAATAGGATACTATTAATATTGATAACACATATCTTATTATTATATATTATTACTTCACTAAACTATATTACAAATTATTTAATTTAATAATTTAATCTTATAACAAGTAATCCCCATTTTACAGGGGCAGAAACTGGGGCCACAGAGAAGTTGTGGTCTCATGTTCCATAGGTAGTCAGGAGTGGAGCGTGTCTGTCTTATTTCTTAACCTATGATATTTACCACTAAGCAACAATACCTAGAGAAAGCAAAGACAGAGAAGAGGAAACCAAAAATGTGTTCAATGCTGTGGTAGACAAATACCTCTATTGGAGATGATATAAAAACGAAATACTCATTTTTACCAGCCTTCCTGAAATAATGACATTGGGGCAGATTCTGCCCAAAAGTCTACTGATGAGATTTTAAGTAAGTCAGATGAGGCTGACTCTGCTTGGCTTCACCCTACCCTATCTTCCTGCTTTATACACAGATACAGTGGCCAAAGCTGTTGCCACCATCTTGTAACATAAGAAAAAATGCAAGAGAATTCTACAGACCTGGCTCAGAGGACTTTATGACCATCCCTAGCAGCTGTCCTCCTCTACACTTACTGTATATTGAGAAAAATAATGCTCTGCTGGTTTAAGTCAGTGTAAAGCAGGTTTTCTGATATTTAAAGCTAAACAGTAACTTAAATAACAAAATCCACCTTTAACCTAAGCTAGTGATGCTGTGATGATAGTAGCATCTTCCTCCTTTTGGACATTTTTGCTTTCATTGATTTTCATGGTTCTATTTATTCTTGGTTTTGGGATAACTGTCTGGTTAACCATACTATATTTCTTCTGTAGACTCTTTCACTTCCTGTCTCGATGCAATTCCCATTATTCCCCAAAGTCACATTATTTTCTTTTTTCCAGCTTTATTAAGATATAAATGACATATAACATTGTTTAAGTTTAAGATGTAAAATTTTATACATTTATATATTGCAAAATGATTACATGACCTCACATAATTATCATTTCTTTTTTGTGGTGAGAACATTTAAGATTGACTGTCTTAGCAACTTGCAAGTATATAATACAGTATTGTTAACTATATTCATCACACTATCCATTAGATCTCAAGAACTTATTCATCTCGTAAGTGAAAGTTTGTACCTTTTGACCAACATGGCCCCATTTCCCTCAGCCCCTGGCAACAATAACCAGTCTACTTTCTGTTTCTATGAGTTTTGATTTTTAAGAGCCTATATATAAGTGATATCATACAGTATTTGTCTTTCTCTAACTTATTTCATGTAGCATAACGTCCTTGAGATCCATCTCTGCCATTACAAATTGAGGAGTCCCTTATTTTTCATGGGTGAATAATATTCCACTGTGTGTGTGTGTGTGTGTGTGTGTGTGTGTGTGTGTGTGTGTGTGTGTGTGTATGCCGCATTTTCTTTATCCATTTGACCATTGGTGGACACTGAGGTTGTTTTCCATATCTTGACTATTGTGTCTGATGCTGCAATAAACATCAAATAGCAAATATCTCTTCAAGGTAGTGATTCCATTTCTTCTGGATATATAACCAGAAGTGGGATTGCTGGATCATATGTTACCTCTATTTTTTAATATTCAGGGGAAACTCCATGCTTTTTCCATAATCGTTGTACCAGCTTACATTCCCACCAACAGTACACAAAGTTTCCTTTCGCCACATTCTCATCAACACTTGCTGTCTCTTGTCTTTTTGATAATAGCCATTCTGACAGGTGTGAGGTGATATCTCATTTGGTTTTCATTTGCATTTCTCTGATGATTAAGTGATGAGCATCTTTCTATGTACTTGTTGGCCTTTTCTATGTCTTCTTTGGAAAAAAAATGTCTATTTAGTTCCTCTGCCTAGTATTAATTGGGTTATTGTGTTTTTGCTATTGAGTTATGTGAGTTCTTTATATATTCTGGATATTAATCCCTTATCAGGTATAATATGATTTGCAGATATCTTCTCCCATTCTGTAGGTTTCTTTTTCATTTTGTTGATTTTTTTGGTGTTGTGCAGAAGCATTTTAGTTTGCCGTAGTCCCACTTATGAAATTTTGCTTTTGTTGTTTTGTTCTTGTGCTTTTGATGTCATAACCAAAAATATCATTCCCAAGACCAATGTTAAGGAGTTTTTCCCTATGTTTTCTTCTAAGAGTTTTATAGTTTCAAGTCTAATGTTTAAGACTTTAATACATTTTGAGTTAATTTTGTGAGTGGTGTAAGAAAGGGGTACAAATTTATTTTTCTACATATGATTATCCAGTGTCCTGAACACCATTTATTAAAGGGATTTCCAAATTTTCCCACATGTTTGGAAAATATTAAGCCATTATTTCTCAAAATAAACTTTCTGCCTACATCTGCCATTGTTCTTCTGGAAACTCCAATAATTTGCAAACTGGTTCTTTTGAAGGTATCCCATAGATCACATAAGCTTTCTTTAACCTTTTTCATTCTTTTCTTTTTTCTCCTCTCTATAATTTAAAAGGGCCATGTCTTCTAATTCACAGATTTTTTTCTTCTGATTGATCTTTTCATATGTTGATGCTCTCTATTTCTTTTTTTATTTCATTCATTGTATTCTTCAGCTCCACAATTTCTGTTTGTTTCCTTTTTTATAATTTCTTTCTCTTTGTTAATATTCTCATTTTGTTCATGTATTGTTTTTCTAATCTCATTAAATTGCCTTTTAGTGTCGTCTTTTAGCTCACTGTGTTTCCTTAAAACAATTATTTTGAATTCTTTATGAAGTGCATCATAAGTCTCCATGTCTTTTTTCTTTAACAAATTTACTGGAGTATAATTGCTAAACAATGTTGTGTTAGTTTCTGCTGTATAACAAAGTGAATCAGCTATATGTATACATACCTCCCCAAATGCCCTCCCACTTAAGCCTCCTTCCAACCCTCCATATCCCACCCTTATATGTAGTCACAAAGCACCGAGCTGACCTCCCTGTGCTATGCAGCTGTTTCCCAATAGCTAGCTATTTTACATTTGGTAGTGTATATATGTCATATAATACTCTCTCACTTCATCCCCACTTACACTTCCCCTTCCCTGTGTCCTCAAGTCCGTCCTCTACATCTATGTCTTTATTCCTGTCCTGCCTCTAGCTTCTTCAGAACCTTTTTTTTTTTTTTTTTAGATTCCATGTATATGTGTTAGCATACGGTATTTGTTTTTCTCTTTCTGACTTACTTCACTCTGCATGACAGACTCTAGGTCCATCCACCTCACTACAAATACCTCAATTTCATTCCTTTTTAAGGCTGAGTTATATTCCATTGTATATATCTGCCCCATCTTCTTTATCCATTCATCTCTCGATGGACACTTAGGTTGCTTCTATGTCCTGGCTATTATAAATAGTGTTGCAATGAATATTATAGTACACATTTCTTTTAAAATTATGGTTTTCTCAGGGTATAGGCCTACTAGTGGTATTGCTGGGTCATAAGGTAGTTTTTATTTTTAGTTTTTTAAGGAACCTCCATACTGTTCTCCATAGTAGCTATATTAATTTACATTCCTACCAACAGTGCAAGAGGGTTCCCTTTTCTCCACACCCTCTCCAGCATTTGTTGTTTGTAGATATTTTAATGATGGCCATTATGACCGGTGTGAGGAGATACCTCATTATGGTTTTGATTTGCATTTCTCTAATGATGAGAGATGTTGAGCATCGTTTCATGTGTTTGTTGGTAATCTGATATCTTCTTTGGAGAAATGTCTATTGAGGTCTTCTGGCCATTTTTGGATTGGGTTGCTTTTTTTTCTGATATTGAGCTGCATGAGTTTTTATATATTTTGGAGAATAATCCTTTGTCTGTTGTCTCATTTGCAAATATTTATCTCATTCTGAGGGCTGTCTTTTCATCTTGTTTATGGTTTCCTTTGCTGTGTAACAGCTTTTAAGTTTAAGTCCCATCTGTTTATTTTTGCTTTTATTTCTGTTACTCTAGTGATGGGTCAAAAAAGATCTTGCTGTGGTTTATGTCAGAGTGTTCTTCCTAAGGTTTCCTCTAAGAGTTTTATAGTGTCTGGCCTTATATTTAGGTCTTTAATCCATTTTGAGTTTATTTTTGTGTATGGTGTTAGGGAGTGGTCTAATTTCATTCTTTTACATGTAGCTGTCCAGTTTTCCCAGCACCACTTATTGAAGAGGCTGTCTTTTCTCCATTGTATATTCTTGCCTCCTTTATCAAAGATAAGGTGACCATATGTGTGGGTTTATCTCTGGTATTTCTATCCTCTTCCATTGATCTATATTTCTGTTTTTGTGCCAGTACCATACTGTCTTGATTATTGCAGCTTTGTAGTATAGTCTGAAGTACAGGAGCCTGATTCTTCCAGCTCCGTTTTTCTTTCTCAAGATTGCTTTGGCTATTCAGGGTCTTTTATGTTCCCATACAAATTGTGAAATGTTTTGTCCTAGTTCTGTAAAAAATGCCATTGGTAGTTTGATAAGGATTGCATTGAATCTGTACATTGCTTTGGTAGTATACTCATTTTCACAATGTTGATTCTTCCAATCCAAGAACATGGTATATCTCTCCATCTGTTTCTATTGTCTTTAATTTCTTTCATCAGTGTCTTATAGTTTTCTGAGTACAAGTGTTTGACCACCTTAGGTAGGTTTATTCCTTTGTATTTTATTCTTTGTGTTGCAGTAGTACATGGGAGAGTTTCCTTAATTTCTCTTTCAGATTTTCATTGTTAGTGTATAGGAATGCAAGAGATGTCTGTGCATTAATTTTGTATCCTGCTACTTTACCAAATTCATTGATTAGCTCTAGTCATTTTCTGGTAGCATCTTTAGGAATCTCTATAGATAGTATCTTGTCATCTGCAAACAGTGACAGTTTTATTCTTCTTTTCCAATTTGGGTTCCTTTTATTTCTTTTTCTTCTCTGATTGCCATGGCTAAAACTTCCAAGACTAGGTTGAATAACAGTGGTGAGAGTGCACAACCTTGTCTTGTCCTTGATCTTAAAGGAAATGGTTTCAGTTTTCACCATTGAGAATGATGTTGGCTGTGGGTTTGTCATATAAGGCTTTTATTATGTTGAGGTAGGTTCCCTGAATGCCCACTTTCTGGAGAGTTTACCATAGATGGGTGTTGAATTTTGTCAAAAGCTTTTTCTGCATCTATTGAGATGATCATGTGGTTTTTAGTGTTCAATTTGTTAATATGGTGTATCACATTGATTGATTCACATACATTGAAGAATCCTTGCATCCCTGGAATAAATCCCACTTGATCATGGTGATCCCTTTAATGTACTGTGGATTCTATTTGCTAGCATTTTGTTGAGGATTTTTGCATCTATGTTCATCAGTGATATTGGCTTTTAGTTTTCTTTTTTTGCAATATCTTTGTCTGGTTTTGGTATCAGAGTGATGGTGACCTTGTAGAATGAGTTTGAGAGTGTTCCTCCCTCTGCAATATTTTGGAAGAGTTTGAGAAGGATAGGTGTTAGCTCTTCTCTAAATGTTTGATGGAATTCACCTGTGAAGCCATCTCATCCTGGGCTTTTGTTTGTTGGAAGATTTTCAATCACAGTCTCAATATCAGTGCTTGTATTAGGTCTGTTTATAGTTTCTATTTCTTCCTGGTTCAGTCTCAGAAGGTGGTGCTTTTCTAAGAACTTGTCCATTTCTTCCAGGTTGTCTGTTTCATTGGCATATATTTGCTTGTAGTAATCTCTCATGTTCCTCTGTATTGCTGCAATGTCATTTGTTATTTCTCCTTTTTCATTTCTAATTCTATTGATTTGAGTCTTCTCCCTTTTTCTCTTGATGAGTCTAACTAATGGTTTATCAATTTTGTTTATCTTCTCAAAGAACCAGCTTTTAGTTTTATTGATCTTTGCTATTGTTTCCTTCATTTCTTTTTCATTTATTTCTGATCTGATCATTATGATTTCTATCCTTCTGCTAACTTTGGGTTTTTTTGTTGTTGTTCTTTTTTCTCTAATTGCTTTAGGTGTACGTTTAGAGTGTTTATTTGAGATTTTTCTTGTTTCCTGGGGTAGGATTGTACTGCTGTAAACTTCCCTCTTAGAACAGCTTTTACTGCATCCCATAGGTTTTGGGTAGTCGTGTTTTCATTGTCATTTGTTTCTAGGTATTTTTTGATTTCCCCTTTGACTTCTTCAGTGATCTCTTGAGTATTTAGTAAAGTACTGTTTAGCTTCCATGTGTTTGTATGTTTTACAGTTTTTTTCCTGTAATTGATAAGTAGTCTCATATCTTTGTGGTTGGAAAATATATGATTTCATTTTCTTGATAACAATTTAAATTTTCTTAAATTTACCAAGGCTTGATTTGTGACCCAAGATATGATCTACCCTGGAGAATGTTCCATGAGTGCTTGAGAAGAAAGTGTATTCTGTTGTTTTTGGATGGAATGTCCTATAAATATCAGTTAAGTCCATCTTTTCTAATGTGCCATTTAAAGCTTGTGTGTCCTTATTTATTTTCATTTTGGATGATCTGTCCATTGGTGAAAGTGAGGTGCTAAAGTCCCCTACTATGATTGTGTTATTGTTGATTTCCCCTTTTATGGTTGTTAGCATTTGTTTTAGGTATTGAGGTGCTCCTATGTTGGGTGCATAAACATTTAGAATTGTTATATCTTCTTGTACTGATCCCTTGATCATTATGTAGTGTCCTTCTTTGTCTCTTGTAATAGTCTTTAAGTCTATTTTGTCTGATATGAGAATTGTTACTCCAGCTTTCTTTTGATTTCCATTTGCATGGAATATCTTTTTCCATCCCCTCACTTTCAGTCTGTATGTGTCCCTAGGTCTTAAGTGGGTCTCTTTTAGACAGCATATATATAGGTCTTGTTTTTGTATCCATTCAGCTAGTCTGTGTCTTTTCATTGGAGCATTTAATCCATTTACATTTAAGGTAATTATCAATATGTATGTTCTTATTACAATTTTCTTTACTGTTTTGGGTTTGTTTTGTTTTTGTAGGTCTTTTCTTTCTCTTTTGTCCTGCCTAGAGAAGTTCCTTTAGCATTTGTTTTAAAACTGGTTCGGTGGTGCTGAATTTCTTAACCTCTGCTTGTCTGTAAAGGTTTTAGTTTCTCCATCGAATCTGAATGAGTTCCTTGCTTATTAGAGTAATCTTGGTTGTAGGTTTTTCCATTTCATCACTTTAAATATTTCCTGCCACTGCCTCTGGCTTGCAGCATTTCTGCTGAAAGATCATCTATTAACCTTATATGTTTTATGTTATTTATGGCTTTTCCCTTGCTGCTTTTAATATTCTTTTCTTTGTATTTAACTTTTGATAGTTTGATTAATATGTGTCTTGACATGTTTCTCCTTGGATTTATCCTGTATGGGATTTTCTGTGCTTCCTGCACCTCATTGACAATTTCCTTTCCCATGTTAGGGAAGTTTTCAACTATAATCTCTTCAAATATTTTCTCAATCCCTTTCTATTTCTCTTCTTCTTCTGATACCCCTGTAATTCGAATGTTGGTGTGTTTAATGTTGTTCCAGAGGTGTCTGTGACTGTCCTCAATTGTTTTCATTCTTTTTTCTTTATTCTGCTCTGTGGCATTTATTTCCACTATATTCTTTTCCAGGTCACTCCTCCATTCTTCTTCCTCAGTTATTCTGCTATTGATTCCTTCTAGAGAATTTTTAATTGCATTTATTGTGTTGTTCTTCATTGTTTGTTTGCTTTTTAATTCTTCGTGTTCCTTGTTAAACATTTCTTGTATTTTCTCCATTCTATTTCCAAGATTTTGGATCTTCTTTACTATCAGTATTCTGAATTCTTTTTCAGGTAGACTGCCTATTTCCTCTTCATTTGTTTCATCTGGTGGATTTTTACCTTGCTCCTTCATCTGCTGCATATTTCTCTGTCTTCTCATTTTGTTTAACTTACTGTGTTTGGGGTCTCCTTTTCACAGCCTGCAAGTTTGTAGTTCCCATTGTTTTTGGTGTCTTCCTGCAGTGGGTGAGGTTGGTTCAGTGGCTTGTGTAGGCTTCTTAGTGGTGGGGACTGGTGCCTTGGTTCTGGTGGGTGGGGTTGGATCTTGTGTTTCTGGTGGGCAGGACCACATCTGGTGGTGTGTTTTGGGGTGTCTCTGAACTTACTATGATTTTATGCATCCTCTCTGCCAATGGATGGGTTTGTGTTCCTGTCTTGCTAGTTGTTTGGCATGGGGCATCCAACACTGGAGTTGCTGGTCATTGGGTGGAGCTGGGTCTTAGTGTTGAGACAGAGATCTCTGGGAGAGCTCTCACCAATTGATATTACCTGGGGCTAGGAGGTCTCTGGTGGTCCAGTATCCTGAACTTTGCTCTTCCACCTTGGAGGCTCAGGCCTGACAGCTAGCTGGAGCACCAAGACCCTGTCAGCCACACGGCACTCTTGTTTCCAACAGACGCTGCAAGCAGAGATCCAGGAGACTGACTGATGTGGTAGGAATTCTCACCTTCTGCTGGCTTCTGTCAGGTGTCTCAACATCTCTTACTGCAACAACTTTGTGGCAAGCAGTGTCCATGCATTAAATTTGTATCCCATTCTCATCCCAGCTGTTGGTTAGGAAGATTTGCCCTCTACCCTTCTAGGTTCTTCTAGGCTGGTCCTTCAATAGACAAAATAGGTAATCGGCAAGAGCTTACTCTATGGCACATAGAACTTGACTCAACACACTGTAATAACCAGAAAAGAATATATAAGACTGGTAGAATCTCATGTCCATATCTCCTTGTGGTGGGGTTCCCCCCCTTCCGCATCTTTACTTAGATTCTCCCCACATGGGGAAGACAGCACCCTCAACAGCTGGTTTGCATGACTTGGAATTTGCCCCGGGGATCTCCATGTCTTCAGGATGGGTTACTGAAAGATTATAGTGATTTTTTGCCGGTGTCATGTTTTCTCGATTTTTTCTTGTTCTTTGAAATGTTTCACTGCTGTCTTTGCATATTAGGTCTTTACCACCAGCATGTTGCAGAAAAGTTTCTCCCCACAACCCTCTGACTAGGACTTCTGAGGCTTTTTTTGACCGGCTATGGATACACCTGCTCTAGGCTTCTTGCTCCCTCTTGTGGCAGAATTCTTAAGCTTGTGTGTCTTTTCTAGATCGTTCAATGCACCAGCTTTCCTTTTGTTTTTCTAAAATGTGGCACTAAAGCTCAAGTTTGTGTTCTCTCTCTGGTTCACAGATTTGGGCCAGCTTTTTGTGTGTGCTCACTAGTCACCTGCCAAAGCTCTCTCTTGCCACCACTGTGGGAAGTGTGCACAGTGAGCTAGCCACAGGGTTGAGGGTTGTGTGGGTGAGATGCAAGTAGCACTGGGGGTGCCCATGGGCCGGCTGTAGGGATCTGCAGGCTAGGTATTCCCAGTGGCACATGGGAGGGCCTCTTGACAGAGTCTGTGACACAGTTAGTTGGCTCCACATCCCTTTAATGCCCTCTGAGAGCCCTATCTGCCACTCTCCCAGCCTCTCCCTGCCCCCAGTCAGGCAGCTCATGATTCAGTATTCTGGATGAGGTGGGAGAGAAATGATCCTCTTTGGCAGCATCTCACACAGCTTAGGAAACTGGGTGCTTGCTCACATGCTCTCACTTTCCACCTTGGGAGAAATCAAACCTGAGATTATCTCTATTGGTTTTAAGCTGTTTTAAGGGGCAGGGGCAGGGGGCGGTGTGATGTGGATAAAGTCAAGCTGTTCTCCTTACCCTGCTCAATGCATCTAAACTCCTTGTTGTGGGTCCAGTGGTGTGCTGGAATTTCTCTGGAAATCGGGGCTTCCACAAAGGCTCTCTTGGCCATGGGTGATTGTCTAAGACATTGAGCCTCTCAGATTGCAGCCAGGAGTGGCTGGAGCCCATTCATAGGCCGCTTCAGGGTCCACAGCCAACACTGAGGGTTATATGCCTAGTGCCTGAGACATGGGTTGGCAAGACCCATCCTGTGTCTGTTGGCATTTATTGCTGTATCTCACAGCTTCCACATGGGCACTTTTGAATGTGGATGAATGCCAAAATGTCATTGTTGAGGTGGGGACCAAAACAAGAGATGTTTGATTCAGACAGGATGCTGATGTCGCTGCCATTTCCATTCTTCTCTTCTAATTTTCTCATTGCATGCACTCATCCTAAGTGAGCTCATCCACACTTTGCTGTCAAATAGCCATGTATTGTTGCCATAAAAGTACCCTAATCATAACATCATAGTCATTTGACTCCCCAGTCTGCATCCTAGACCTTTCCCCTGAGCTCCAGACCAAAATATACCCAACAATCACTTTAAGTTCAGAACACTCAATACCTGCTTCTCATCTTTACAAACAAATTTTGTTTTCTTATCTACTCAGTCACCCAAGTCAGAAATCTAAGAAGTCCTTTTAGACTTCTCTGCATTCTCCCTTTATTTCTAATCATACACCAAATTCTGTCCATTTGTGATAACGCATGAATCTATTTAATCCATCCTTAGAGCTGCTCACTTAGCTTACCCTTTTGCAGCATTTTCTCACCTGAATTACTGCAGCAGGGCCTTGATGTATCTCCCTAATTCAAGCCTGCCCTGATTCCAATCGATTCCCATACATTTTCACCAGAGTGATTTTCTATACTAAAAATGCATTGGTTCCATTTGTCCACTGAGATCTTTCCAGGATTTTCCAGCACTTTTAGTATTTAGTGCAAACTTTCAGCATTTCCTGACCTCTGTGTAGTTATCTAATCCATTCTCTAGCTGTCCTACCCCTTGTGCTCATGTCCATTTATCCACTGAAGAAATAATTACTGAGCACATGATATGTGTGAGAACCAGGCTAACTGCTGGGGCTACAGACTTTCCTTGACCTTCATTGTGCTTAAAATGGAGTAAGGGAGACAGACAATTTAAAAAGTCAACGAAATGAGATCAACTTGTGATGAGTAAAATAAAATAGATTTCTTTCATTGAGAACGACGATGGGGGAGAGTAGTTTCTATTGTATGATCTGACAAGGTCTCACTGAAAAGACAGTCTTGAAGTTGAAACTTAAAGGATGAGAAGGACTCAACCACATGAAGTGTTGAGGGTAAGGATATCCTAAGCATAAGGATCAGAAATTATAAATGTCTCAAAGAGGTAGAGTCTGGAACGTTCTAGAAATTGTCAGAAGGACTGTGAGGGAGACTAAGTAGTGGGACAGATGTTAATATGAACTACTTGTAATTCCCCCCAAAAAGTGACACACTCTCTATTGCCTCTTCTTTATGTGTGCTTATAATAATAATAATAATTATTATTACTATTACTATAATTATAACTGGTCGTTTTTTCAAATTCCTTTGGGGAACAGGACTTAGGTACCCCTTCCTAACTTCTCATCCAATACTGTGAATAACTCTGATAGTAATGATCACATTCCAGTGTAATTACATGCTTGTTTCTCCCCTTAGACTAAATTCTTTATAGGCTTATGCTGAGATTTATTCATGTTTAAATCAACAGTATCTAGCAGAGAAGCTAGTATTGATATGTAATTAGAACCTGATAAATGCTTATCGGATAAATGGATGCATGAATAAAGAATTGTGCCATTGTACTACTGCTACTGTTTGATAGCTGAGAAAATATGAAAACAATCAGGGAGAAAAGGGGAGGGGAAGAAAGGATTCTGACGTAGGTATGTAATTTCACCAGACTTCACAGTTCAAGGCGAGGAGAGGGCTATCATTTTATTCACTCTAGAGCAAAAGAAAACAGAGGTGAGAGAGTTCAAGTAACTCACCCAAATTGGCACCTGAGTAAGTGAAAGAGCTAGGATGCGACCCCTAACCTGGCTGGCCGAAAAGTAAGCGCTGCCCCTACTTTGAAAACTAGACTTAAATAATAAGTAATACTTTCTCTGACACACGTAGACACTTGCACTATAGGCTACAGACATGTCCTTGTGGTTATGATTTGATTAAATCTAATATCTGTGTAGCTCACTGTCAGTCACTTCATTCAAGTCTCTGCTAAAATATCACTTCTTGAAAAATGCTTTCCCAGAGTTGACGTTAAGAAAAATCTCACCGTCCTTGTTCTAGACCTTCTTTCTCAGTTTTTTTTCCTTCTTTCTTATTTTTAAAATAACACTTGTTCCTACCTGGCATTTTATATTCATTTGCCTACATTTTATGATAGGAGAACTTTTATGGAGCCAATGACTTGAGTGAGAAAGCTAATACAAAGTTTTTCCTTCTTCACGAAGTTTTCTTTGAGCAACGAGAAATATAAGATGGATATTTTTTTCCTCTTATAAAATCAGTGCCCTTCACCTAACAGCATGTCTTTAGACTAATCTATTTGAACCTTTAATGATAAATAATGAATTTCCATGCCCTACTCACTCAAAATATTTTATTTTGAATTGCTTGTAAGCTGTGAAAGTTGGGAAAATATTCTAAATAACATGGGGCTTATTGTCTGTCAATACAAGATCTCCATTTTGGTTGCCTTTTTGTTGATCTCAAACACTTTTTTCTTAAACCTTTGCTGCCTACATAAAGGGCAGATGTTAACACATGCAATAAAGTGGATCTGAGTGCCCTCCACGCAAATGTGAGATTGATGAGAAATACACTGAAGGCTGTCTGTACTCCCAGTGCCAAAAATATAGTCCTGTTTTCTTGCTTGTTCCTGCAGGGTGTACCATGTTTCTTGCAAGTCTTACATACTCCTAATTCAAATTTCTGCAAACGTTTTAAAATATTTCTACAAATATGTTGAAAACACAGAGATCTGACACACACTCTTTAAGAGGTTATTGTTTCTGAAATTGTAGCACATGGTAATAGGGTTGTTTTCCATCTATTCTTATTCCTTAACCTTAACCTCATATCAGTTTGCAATCCATCGATGTGTCACATTCAGGATTTGCTACCAAGAGAAACTTAACTGTCAGGTTTCCTTTTCCCTTTTAGAGGATGAAGCATGCTCTGTAGTTTTTACTTATTATATGTGATAGATGAAGGAAAACAGCGAACGCCACAAATATATAAAGGCAGGAAGGTAGATCTTTGAAAAGCCCTTTGGTGCCACCCTGTGGTAAACATTTGGTATTTTTGAAACTGTTTTGGGACATTGGGTTCTCAGTCTACTTGCATACACATTATCTTCCTAAAATCCAGCGGCCCCATTATCCTTGAAAAGGTGATTTTTTATTATAAAGTAAATCAACGAACTGTCTGAAATTGATTTGGAGAACATTTAACTTTTCAGCCAAAGTTCTTTCTTTCTATTTTTTTCTTTAAATGTGAAATAGGGGGAAAGTTTTAACTTACAAACTTCATTTAAGGAATTCCAAAAAAAAAGAACATTATCTTTGAACAATATCTCTCATTTGGGTTTCCATCTTAGTACACAACCTCAGGTAGGTGTATATTTGTGTTCTAATCAAAAGAGCATCATCCCTCTGACTCTTTTTATTTCCAACGTTAATATGGCTTACTAGAACACAGACACTATTGTAAGCAATCCACAAAAACTAACATTTAATCTTCTTGACAACGTTTTGCAGTAATTACCGTCACCACAACCATCATCATCATCATCTTCAGTTTCCATTCTTGCACTGGCTTCTGTAGCAGAGCCCCTTCTTCACTGCTCATGGCCATGGTAAACCTACTGATCATTGCTATCAGCCTCTAACTTCTGCAGAGTCTCTCACTTACAAGGAGTGTCCCCAGTCTACAGTCTCTGCACTGGATCCATTACTAGTCCTAGACTGTACTGTGCTTGGGACAAGCCCTGTAGATGTTCAGGTCCACTGGCAGTCATTCTTTCTCCCTATGCTGTTGGCCCAACCAGCGTGAACTCCTGCCACAATAACCTAGCGCACCACTTCCTCACTTCCTTTTTTTCAGAAATACATCTCAGGTTCCAGGTTAGAGAAAATTAACAAAATATTAATTTAGCAAATGATGATCCAGTAGTGGAGAAAGGACACTGGCCAGATCAGCAGGCCTGGACGTGGTGCTGGATAAGTCATTGCCTGGGCAGGTAGCTGCCTGATCATTTCTCTCATGTTTCTGAAATACATAAAACAGAGATATCAGCTTTTTGCTCTGCCTATCTGATACAGTTATTGTGAGAATAAAATGAGACAAACACAGATCTTTAGAAACTATGAAATGCTGTAACAATCTGATTATTTATGGAAGTGTGGAGAAGGGTACAATTTAGAATATGTTTTTTCTCAATATATTATAATTATTTTCTCTCTATATATAATTATTTTCTTTCTTTTTTCCCTAACACATGTAACTTTGAGACCTTCATGTGATACTATTTTATAATTAACACAGAGAAATTTATCCGTGGCTTCAGCAGTCCCTGCTCCTAAAATTTCATTTACCAGAGATTATGAAAATATGCCTGTTTTCAGGTGTTTTTTTTTTTAACAAAACCTATTTTACATCAAAGAGAAACAGCCCTCCTAAGACTGTTTAACTCCTGATTTAGTTTAAGTACATACCTAGTTAATGACTATTTGACTAAGTAATCACCTCATAAAAACCATAAAAGAAATGTATGCTGCAAGTTTGAAACATTGGTGATAGACCAGTTTTAAGGAAATATAATTTTATATGCATATATACACATAGACATAAATATAAGGATGAAAAAAGTATTTATTACATAATTTCCAAATCAAAATTGAAGAATATTAAATTGGCAGTTAAATATGGCATTAAGACTCCAAAATTTGAAAGCCAAAAATAGCCAGAATAAGAAACTCCAAATTGTTCTGAAATGATCTAGCAGAAATTTTTAGGAGACACAACATTGTACAGATCTTCCACGACTTACAGTGGGGCACCATCCTGACAAAACCATCATTCATTGAAAATATCACAAATCGGAAATGCATTTAATACACCTAACCTACCAAACATCATAGCTTAGTCTAGCCTACTTGAAATATGCTCAGAACACTTACATTAGCCATCTAACACAAAGCCTATTTTATAATAAAGTGTTGGATATCTCACACAATTTGTTGAATACTGTGTTTGAAGTGAAGAACAGGACAGTTGTATGGGTCCAGAATGGTTGTAAGTGTATCAGATGTTTAACCTCGTGATCACATGGCTGACTGGGAGCTGCAGCTTGATGCTACTGCCCAGTATCATGAGAGAGTATTGGACCACATTATCACTAGCTTGTAAAAAGATCAAAATTCAAAGTACAATTCCTACTGAATTTGTATTGCTTTCAGACCATCTTAAAGTAAAGAATTATAAGTCAGACTATCATAAGTCAGGGACCATCTGTATAAATGTTTGCTGGTGGATAATGCTGGGGCACTTACTAGATACAGAAGGAATGTTTTGCTAGTGGGAAGCAGCTGCATAGCACAGGGAGATCAGCTCGGTGCTTTGTGACCACCTAGAGGGGTGGGATAGGGAGGGTGGGAGGGAGACGCAAGAGGGAGGAGATATGGGGATATATGTATATGTATAGCTGATTTACTTTGTTATACAGCAGAACCTGACATACCATTGTAAAGCAATTATACTCTAATAAAGATGTTAAAAATAAAAAAATTAAAAAAAAGAGTAGCCCCCTCTCGCCACAACTAGAGAAAGCCCATGTGCAGCAACGAAGGCCCAACGCAACCAAAATAATAAATGTTTAAAAAAATAAATTAAAAAATAAAATATATACTAAATTAAAAAAATAAGAAGGAGTGTTTTGGGGATATCATATTAAGACCTATAGTTTGAGACCTTTTTCCCTAGTGTGGTTATGGATGAAGCCAATTATACACACACACTTGACCAATTAATATTCACTCACCATGTGAAGAAGCATTCTGATTTACAAAGCCTATTTCAGTAAGCATGTTTTCCATTTAAAATTTGAAATCAGGTCAGATATCCAACAATTTTCTCAAGTGTGTTCCAACATGCCTGAGGCCATAGGTAGACAGAACCCCTGATCATTGTGCAAACTCTGCTCTCATCCATTATGAAACTGTAGAAAGCAGGGTTGTTCAGTCAAATTGGGCAACTATTTTGCTCAAACTGGACCCTGATCTTTAAAAGCTCCACTCTATCCTCCACCTCTGTTTTTCTCCGCATCTGGTGAGGAATCTGTAGGTCCAATTGTATGTGTGCATCCGAATTCGCATCCTTCTTCTCAACAGTGTTTCTCAAACTCTGTTGGAGGAAAGACCCATTTTTGTCCCCCACTCTGTTGAGGATCAATATTTTGATTAAAAAACAATAAAAATAAATTCCTAGAAAGATAAAATTTATTTTAAAAGATATATAAATTCTAAGCCTCTAGGTTTTTTTTTTATTTTTAGTTTCAACAGACATAAAATTACTCTATCAAGTTGCTGTAATGTTCTTTACAAAGAACTCTCAATTTTTGTAGATATTGCCTTGAGTTCCAATAACTAAGAGTTTATAGACAGCAGGCTGTCTGTGAACACACATTGAGTAGCATTGTTCTAAACCGCAGTCTCAATACTTGAGACCCTCAAATTCCCTATCCAAAGGCCCCATACCACCTCCAAGGGCCTGGAGCCTCTCCTCCAAGTTTTTTCTCTCAAAGGTGGTAAGGAACCCCTAGGCCTGAGCATGGCCCAGGGACAACTGTTGGCTTGGCGGAGGTTGTAGGATTGTGGCTGGAGCTTGAGTGCGTGGGCCTAGGTGTCCTCAAGTGAGGACATGAGACCCCATGCAGGACCAGGTCTGGGATGAGAAGAGAGGGGCCCAGGCCCTCAGTAGTGCCTTCCTTTACTCTTTTTCCCTCCTTCCTGAAAATGTTGGATTTGGACTGGGGTAGCATTGCTGTTTTGTCAGTGCTTCTGTGCCTCTGAGAGTCTTACTGCTCCCCAGCCCTTCTGTCCCTTGAGTCCAATCTCCTTGGAACTGCTGGTCCAATCCTGCAGTTCCTGCCTGCCTCCTGTGTGGCGCTTCTGCTGGCCTTCATTTTCCATGCAGTTGTTTCATATTCCCATCTGGGGTTATTCTTGTTCCTTTTTTTTGGTGAATGAACTTATAAACAATTATCAGGTTCTTAAAGGGAAATAAAGTGTGCATATGCTAAATTCATAGATTCCTAAGATACAATTTTTTAGAAATGACACTGATTTTTGAATTCTGGCTGCTTTAACAACACCTCTTTGCCAAGCTGCCTCTGGAAAGTCTATTGAGGATACTGGTCCTGGCCCCAGCTCTGCCGTGATTCCGTGGTTCAGTTTAATTCAGCAGAGATGTGGTGCACACCTGCTAGGGGTCAGGCACTGCACTGGGTGCTGGGAGAATCAGGCTGCAGAAACCCAAGCCCATCCACTTAAGCAGTACACAGTCTCATCGGCCTTTTTTTTTTTTTTTTTTTTTGCGGTACGCGGGCCTGTCACTGCTGTGGCCTCTCCCGTTGTGGAGCACAGGCTCTGGACGCGCAGGCTCAGCAGCCATGGCTCACGGGCCCAGCCGCTCCACTACATGTGGGATCTTCCCGGACCGGGGCACGAACCCGTGTCCCCCGCATCGGCAGGCGGACTCTCACCACTGTGCCACCAGGGAAGCCCTCATCGGCCTTTTTTAAGCAGACATAGAATCAGAAGTCCAGAGCTTAGGCAGTTACCCCAAATCTCCCAGCCAGTGCATGGGCCAGTGGAGGAGCCTCACAACAGGCCTTTGGCTCAGAGTCCAATGATCTTTCTGCTTATCATTCTTCCTCACATGTCTGAGAATGGAGCTAGCAGAAATTTCTGAATTATGTCAGTCTTTGCTGCATACTGTATACATCCAGATGATTTGTGTAAGCAGGAGTTTCTACTAGGTCTGTTAAGTTCCTTCCAATTTGTAGGAGGCATGGAATAGTGGAAGGAGTCAGGGGCTGGAAGTCAAATAACTCAGATCTAAACTGAGCATCTTAATTTACAGTTTCTCCTTGATCAACTTCAACCCTGAACCTCAGTTCCTATCCATGAATGGGAATCTTGTCTACTTCATAGGGTTCCTATGAAAATTAAAGATAATGATATACATGTAAGTACCTATCCCCAGTGCTGTGTTATATTATGAACTCAGTAAATGAGAATTCCTTTCCCTTTCTAGTACATTTTTTGAAATCCAAACACTTGGGCCTATTAGATGTAATTGTACATGTTAAAAATACTAAGTAGAAGGTGCAAATTCATTATAACTGTGCCTGGTTCAATACTGGATTTGTATCAATATACTATTTTGGGGGAATAGATTTAGATTCATAGAAAAAAACTGAGCAGATACTGAAGAGGACATATAAATCCCAGCCCCCCACACACACACAGTTTCCCATATTACTAACATCTGATATGTTTGCTCCAATTAATGAACCAATATTGACACATAATTATTAACCAAAGGTCATAACTTTTTCATATTTCCTTTGTTTTCACCTAATGTCTTTTTCTCTGTTCCAGGATCTCATCCAAGATACCAGGTTCCATTTAATTGTCAAGTCTCCTTAGGATTCTCCTTAGAATTCTTGGCTATGACATTTTCTTAGACTTTCCTTGTTTCTAATGACCTTGATAGTTTTGAGAAATACTGGTCGGGTATATTGTAAAATGCCCTTCAGCTGGATTTTGTGTGATGTTTTTGTCATGATTAGACAGGGATTATAGATTTTTGGAAGGAAAACCACAGAGGTATAGTGTCATTTTCATCACATCATATTATGGGTACATACTCTCAACATATTTACAACAGCTGACACTGACCTTGATCACCTGGCTGTAGTAGTGTTAGGTTTCTCCACTGTCAGTTTCCTTCCCTTGCTCTCCTTTCTGTATGGTGCTCTTTGGAAAGAAGTCATTTCATTCAACCCACACTTAAGGAGTTGAGAATTATGCCTCCCCTCCTTTAGGATGGAGTATTACATATTAATTTGGAATTCTTCTCATGTATTTATAAATTTACTCAGCTATTTATATCAGTATGGAGCCATGGATATATGTACACACACACACACACACACACACACATATGTATTTGGAGTTATAATCCAATATTGCTTCATTTTATTTGTTGCTTACATTGTTCCAGCTTTGGCCATCGGGAGCTCTTTCAGTTCGGCCCTGTGCTCTTTGATATAGCCCCATCAGTGTGTGTGTGTGTGTGTGTGTGTGTGTGTGTGTGTGCGTGTGTGTTGTAGCACTTCCTTACTCTCTGATGCTGCAAGATGTTCCAGGCACATATTGTCTACTTCCTGTCCCACTCCCAGAATCAGCCATTTCTCCAGGGAGCTTATGTTTTTATTCAGTGGAGAATGACATTAGAAACTAAGATCCCGACACTAGGTATCTTGTTGCTCCTGGTGTGCCATTTCTTTCAGGCATTTGGATCTTAATGACCACATTCATGGTGTTATTTTATCATGGTTTATCCTATCTTGCAAAAATCTGAAAGTGCTATTCTGTGAAGAAGCTATTGAGTGTGTTTTGTAAATATTTCATTCACATAGGGTTTTCAAGTAAGTGACTCATGGTCTGACGTGTAGAAAGTGCCATTAACTTCCTATAAGTTATTATATACATGAGAGAGGTAAGGTAATTTTTTTTTTAAATTGGGGTATGACTGTTTTACAATGTTGTGTTACTGTACAGCAAAGTGAAATAGAGTTCCCTGTGCTATACAGCAGGTTCTCATTAGTTATCTATTTATACATATTAGTGTATATATGTCAATCCTGATCTCCCAATTCATCCCACCACCCCCCTTCCCCTCTTGGTGTCCATATGTTTGTTCTCTTCATCTGTGTCTCTATTTCTTCCTTGCAAACCAATTCATCTGTACCATTTTTCTAGATTCTGCATATATGTATTAATATATGATATTTGTTTTTCTCTTTCTGACTTACTTCAGTCTCTATGACAGTCTCTAGGTCTATCTACGTCTCTATAAAAGACCCAATTTCTTTCCTTTTTATGGCTGAGTAATATTCCATTGTATATATGTACCACATTTTTGTCCATTCATCTGTCAATGGACATTTAGGTTGCTTCCATGACATGGCTATTGTAAATAGTGCTGCAATGAACATTGGGGTGCATGCATCTTTTTGAATTATGGTTTTCTCAGGGTATATGCCGAGTAGTGGGATTGCTGGGTCATATGGTAATTCTATTTTTAGTTTTTTAAGGAACTTCCATACTGTTCTCCATAGTGGCTGTATCAATTTATATTCCCACCAACAGTGCAAGAGGGTTCCCTTTTCTCCACACCCTCTCCAGCGTTTATTGTTTGTAGATTTTCTGGTAATGCCCATTCTAACTGGTGTGAGGTGATATCTCATGGTAGTTTTGATTTGCATTTCTCTAATAATTAGTGATGTTAAGCATCTTTTCATGTGCCTTTTGGCCATCTGTATATCTTCTTTGGAGAAATGTCTAGGTCTTCTGCCCATTTTTTGATTAGGGTGTTTGTTTTTTTTGATATTGAGCTGCATGAGCTGTTTGTATATTTTGGAGATTAATCTATTTTTTAAAAAATTAGCAGTGATATACACATATTTTCCATTTGCCAACACTTTTTCTTCCAAGGGTGACAACATCCCAGTTTTCCTGGGACTGAGGGAGTTCCCAGAATGAGGTATTTTGATTTTTAAAACTGGGAAAGTCCTAGCAAGCATTGGCTAAATGTCCACCCTAACCAGAGCTCTTATAACCAATGCAGTTAGGTATTAGGCATAGACAGACTCAGGCAGAGATACATAAGTATGTGTATTTATATGTGTGTATGTGACATACACACAAACACATATTAAATTTGGGATTTTATCTGAATATTTTTATCACACATTCCCTTGCTTACTGCCTGGCTCACAGTAGGCACTCAATAAATATTTGTCAGCTAAATGAATGATTTATTATATGAATCCATAACATGTTTGATTAATGCAATAATTATGTGGCCAAACCTCTTGTTAAATATTTTCATATTACATTTCTGTTTTTAGAAATATTTTCCATCTACTTTCTCTTTATCATAGTTCATTCATCCATATTTTCTCTATGCTGTAGGTTTGTTGTGGTGTAGAGAATAGTTTAGAAATTTTACTATTACAGCCACA
This sequence comes from Delphinus delphis, assembly GCF_949987515.2. Classification (NCBI taxonomy): domain Eukaryota; kingdom Metazoa; phylum Chordata; class Mammalia; order Artiodactyla; family Delphinidae; genus Delphinus; species Delphinus delphis. The sequence continues at coordinate 27,478,493 of NC_082699.1, forward strand.
TCTGTAGTAGGTGTACATTCCCAAGAAGACAAAGCATTATCTTCCTGATGGACAAAATAGAGGGTTTCCTTTTGTGAGCTTGATTTTTTTCCTGTTTTTGATAATTTGTCTCTCTTTGCTGTTTTTTATGAATTCATTATTCCTTTTTTGTAAACTTGTATTTGTATATTTGTCTTACTAATAAGAGTTCTTTCCTAGCAATGCTACTAGCCTGTTTTCTAATATAGACTGAACTTTTTTCCCTCAGATTGTGGTTGGTCTGCTTGCCATGTAGAAGATTTCAATTTGGGGAATTTTTGTTTGTTTCTAGTGGTCAAATATATTGATTATTTCTTATGATTTCTGACTCGTGTCATTGTGACCTAAAAAAGTGTTATTTATTACAAAAACAGCATCAAAAGTGGCTCATATGGCTGTCTGTGTGCAACCCAAATCATAAGTACCTGGCCATATCAGTTACCAGAATGGCAGATGTTGCAAAAGCACAGCAGAAAAGCCTAGTCCCTGTGATGAAATCTTGCATTTGTAAGCTTTGTTAGCAGTCCATAAGCTGCTTATCTCTGATCCAGAACAAGACCACTAATGCATTTTATGAAGCCAATAAGCAGCCACTACCTGCTTTGGGAAGTAACTATGAGAAACAAAATAGATCCAGCCTGTTACTGTACTCCAGAAGGGAAAAGATAAAATAAAAATTAATAAGTTCAATATTCCTTTTTTGAGAGAATAATATGATTCTTTTATTTGAGGCATCACATTTTCTTTTCTTTTTATTAGAACAGTGTAAAAAACTTTCGGAAGATGTACATCTCTGTATTACTTAGGGGTACTGCTTTGTGTGGTTTGGTGTAAAAGGGAAAACTGCAAAAATCATTTAAATGTACTCTGAATAAACAAGGGATAAAAAGAGTAAGACAACTTTCGTTCAATATACTTGGAACAGCATAGCTAATGTAAGTTTAAAATGCATGCTTATGAATCCATAGTGACACAGTGACAAAGAAAAAGATTGTCACTGCATGTAAATTGCTTGTATTTTCCAGTAAATATAATTTAGTTATGGTAGTAAAATATACCGTGCAGAATGGATTATGTTCAATCTTTCTTTTGGAGGTGGTTGCAAAGTGTGATTACTTGTGATCCAAGTTCAGGGAGTGCAGAAGCTCTTGAAAAGATTAGGGGCAAAAAAAAAAGAAAGAAAAGAAAAGATTAGGGGCTTATGAATTACTATGGGTAAAGAACATAAATGGTTGGAAATATAAAATATATAAGTAAAAACAGAATTTCAATATAAAAGATTTAAAATGGAAAGAGTTATGCTTGTCTTATAGAATTATGTCAGAAAGCCTAAAGCCTTTATTTTCATAACACCTAAAAATGAATCCTTTAAACACAATAAATTTAAGCACAGTAAACTCTTAGTTGGAAACAGTAGAAACATAAAAGGTGTATTTCTTTAAAAATATACATCTCTGAAATATTTTGTCGTGTATTGATCCTTTCAAGAAATAATTGATTCTAAATGTAATTACAAAATTTTGGCAGAAAGCTCATATGATATTTTCCTGTCTTTTAATATTATAATAATCACGATAACAATAGTTAGAATCTACTGAATACTTGCCAATTGCAAGACGTTGACTCTTAGGTATCTTATATGTAGTAACTAATTGAACCCTCATAGCAGTCGTATGAAGGAGATTCTATTATTAACCCTATTTTAGATAAGGAAATTTATTTATTTATCTATTTATTTATTTATTTATTTATTGGTTTGTCTTCCTTTTTAATTTTTTTTAAACCTTTATTGGAATATAATTACTTTACAATGTTGTGTTTGTTTCTGCCGTATAACAAAGTGAATCAGCTATATGTATACAGATGTCACCATATCCCCTCCCTCTTGTGTCTCCCTCCTGCCCTCCCTATCCCACCCCTCTAGGTGGACACAAAGCACCGAGCTGATCTCCCTATGCTATGTGGCAGCTTCCCACTAGCTATCTATTTTACGTTTGGTAGTGTATATATGTCAATGCTACTCTCTCACTTCGTACCAGCTTACCCTTCTGCCTCCCTGTGTCCTCAAGTCCATTCTCTACGTCTGCACCTTTATTCCTGTCCTGTCCCTAGTTTCTTCAGAACCATTTTTTTTTTTTTTTAGATTCCGTATGTATGTGTTAGCATATGGTATTTTTTTTTCTCTTTCTGATTAAATCACTCTGTATAACAGACTCTAGGTTCATCCACCTCACTACAGTAACTCAATTTCGTTTCTTTTTATGGCTGAGTAATATTCCATTGTATATATGTGCCACAGCTTCTATATCCATTCATATGTCTATGGACACTTAGGTTGCTTCCATGTCCTGGATATTGTAAATAGTGCTGCAATGAAAATTGTGGTACATGACTCTTTTCGAGTTATAGTTTTCTCAGGGTATATGCCCAGCAGTGGGATTGCTGGGTCATATGGTAGTTCTATTTTTAGTTTTTTAAGGAACCTCCAAACTGTTCTCCATAGTGGATGTATCAATTTACATTCCCACCAACAGTGTAAGAGGGTTCCCTTTTCGCCACACCCTCCCCAGCATTTACTGTTTGTAGATTTTTTTGATGATGGTCATTCTTACTGGTGTGAGGTGGTACCTCACTGTAGATTTGACTTGCATTTCTCTATTAATTAGTGATGTTGAGCATCCTTTAATGTGTTTATTGGCAATCTGTATAACTTCTTTGGAGAAATGTCTATTTAGGTCTTCTGCCCATTATTGACTGGGTCTCTGTTTTTTTGATATTGAGCTGCATGAGCTGCTTGTATATTTTGGAGATTAATCCTTTGTCAGTTGCTTCATGTGTAAATATTTTCTCCCATTCTGAGGGCTGTCTTTTCATCTTCTTTATGGTTTACTTTGCTGTGCTGAAGGTTTTAAGTTTCATAGGTCCCATTTGTTTATTTTTGGTTTTATTTCCATTTCTCTAGGAGGTGGTTCGAAAAGGATCTTGCTGTGATTTATGTCATAGAGTGTTGTGCCTATGTTTTCCTCTGAGAGTATTATAGTGTCTGGCCTTATATTTAGGTCTTTAATCCATTTTGAGTTTATTTTTGTGTATGGTGTTAGGGAGTGTTCTACTTTCATTCTTTTACATGTAGCTGTCCAGTTTTCCCAGCACCACTTATTGAAGAGGCTGTCTTTTCTCCATTGTATATTCTTGCCTCCTTTATCAAGGATAATGTGACCATATGTGGCATGCATGTGTTTATCTCTGGGCTTTCTATCTTGTTCCCTTGATCTATGTTTCTGTTTTTGTGCCAGTACCATACTGTCTTGATTACTGTAGCTTTGTAGTATAGTCTGAAGTCAGGGAGCCTGATTCCTCCAGCTCCGTTTATCTTTCTCAAGATTGCTTTGGCTATTCAGGGTCTTTTGTGTTTCCATTGCAAATTGTGAATTTTTTTGTTCGAGTTTTTGTAAAAACTGCCATTGATAGTTTGATAGGGATTTCATTGAATCTGTACCTTGCTTTGGTAATACTACATTTTCACAATGTTGATTCTTCCAATCCAAGAACATGGTATATCTCTCCATCTGTTTGTATTGTCTTTAATTTCTTTCATCAGTGTCTTATAGTTTTCTGAGTACAAGTCTATTACCACCTTAGGTAGGTTTATTCCTAGGTATATTATTCTTTTTGTTGCAGTGGTAAATGGGAGTGTTTCCTTAATTTCTCTTTCTGATTTTTCATCGTTAGTGTATAGGAATGCAAGAGATTTCTGTGCATTAATTTTGTATCCTGCTACTTTACCAAATTCATCGATTAGCTCTAATAGTTTTCTAGTAGCATCTTTAGGATTCTCTATAGATAGTATCATGTCATTTGCAAACAGTGACAGTTTTACTTCTTCTTTTCTGATTTGGATTCCTTTTTTTTTCTTTTTCTTCTCTGATTGCTGTGGCTAAAACTTCCAAAACTATGTTGAACAATAGTGGTGACAGTGGGCAAGCATGCCTTGTTCCTATTCTTAAAGGAAATGGTTTCAGTTTTTCACCATTCAGAGCAATTGTGGCTGTGGGTTTGTCATAGATGGCTTTTATTATGTTGAGGTACTTTCACTCTATGCCTACTTTCTGGAGAATTTTTATCATAAATGTTTTATGATAAAAAGTTTTTTATCATAAAACTTTTTATGATAAAAAGTCTTTTATCATAAAACGAATTTTCTCAAAAGTTTTTTCTGCATCTATTGAGATTATCATATGGCTTTTATCCTTCAATTTGTTAATATGGTGTATATATTGATTGATTAGTGTACATTGAAGAATCCTTGCATTCCTGCGATAAACCCCAGTGATCATGGTGTATAACCCCTTTAATTTGCTGTTGGATTCTGCTTGCTAGTATTTTATTGAGTATTTTTCCATCTATGTTCATCAGTGATATTGGCTTGTGGTTGTCTTTTTTATGATACCTTTGTCTGGTTTTGGTATCAGGGTGATGGTGACTTCATAGAATGAGTTTGGGAGCATTCCTCCCTCTGCTATATATTGGAAGAGAAGGATAAGTGTTAGCTCTTATCTAAATGTTTAATAGAGTTTGCCTGTGAAGCCATCTGGTCCTGGGCTTTTGTTTGTTGGAAGATTTTTAATCACAGTTTCAATTTCAGTGCCTGTGAGTGGTGTTTTATACTTTCTGTTTCTTCCTGGTTCAGTCTTGGAAGGTTGTGCTTTTGTAAATATTTGTCTATTTCTTCCAGGTTGTCCTTTTTATTAGCATAGAGTTGCTTGTACTAATCTCTCATGATCATTTGTATTTCTGCAATGTCAGTTGTTACTTCCCCATTTTCATTTCTAATTCTGTTGATTTGAGTCTTGTCCCTTTTTTTCTTGATAAGTCTGGCTAGTGGTTTATCAATTTTGTTGATCTTCTCAAAGAACCAGCTTTTAATTTTATTGATTCCTGCTCTTGTTTCCTTCCTTTCTTTTCCATTTATTTCTGATCTTATCTTTATCCTTCTGCTAACTTTGGGGTTGTTTTCTTGTTTATCCGACTGTTTTAGGTGTAAGTTTAGGTTGTTTATTTGAGATGTTTCTTGTTTCTTGAGGTAGGATTGGATTGCTATAAACTTCCCTTTTAGAACTGCTTTTGCTGCATCCCATAGGTTTTGGATTTTCGTGTTTTCATTGTCATTTGTTTCTGGGTATTCTGTCATGTCCCCTTTGATTTATTCACTAATCTCTTGTTTATTTAGTACTGTATTGTTTAGCCTCCGTGTGTTTTTATTTTTTACAGGTTTTTTTCCTGTAATTGATATCTAGTCTCATAGGAAAAGATACTTGATAGGATTTCAATTTTCTTAAATATTCCAAGGCTTGATTGTGACCTAAGATATGATCTATCCTGGAGAATGTTCCATGAGCACTTGAGAAGAAAGTGTATTCTGTTGTTTTTGGATAGAATGTCCTATAAATATCAATTAAGTCAATTTTTTTTAATGTGTCATTTAAAGCTGTGTTTCATTACTAATTTTCATTTTGGATGGTCTATCCATTGGTGAAAGTGGGGTGATAAAATCCCCCACTATTTTTGTTCTTTTTTTTTGCGGTTCGTGGGCCTCTCACTCTGTGGCCTCTCCCGTTGCGGAGCACAGGCTCTGGACACGCAGACTCAGCAGCCATGGCTCACGGGCCCAGCCACTCCACAGCATGTGGGATCTTCCCGGACAGGGGCACAAACCCATGTCCCCTGCATCGGCAGGTGGACTCTCAACCACTGTGCCACCAGGGAAGCCCCAATTTCCTCTTTTATGGCTGTTAGCATTTGCCTTATGGATTGAGGTGCTCCTATGTTGGGCACATAAATATTTACAATTTTTATATCTTCTTTTTGGATTGATCCCTTGATCTTTATATAGTGTCCTTACTTGTCTCTTGTAATAGTCTCTATTTTAGAGTCTATTTTATCTGATATGAGAATTGCTACTCCAGCTTTCTTTTGATTTCCATTTGTATGGAATGTCTTTTTCCATCTCCTCACTTTCAGTCTGTATGCATCCCTGTGTCTGAAGTGGGTCTCTTGTAGACAGCATATATACAGGTCTTGTTTTTGTATCCATTCAGCCAGTCTATGTCTTTTGGTTGGAGCATTTAATCCATTTATGTTTAAGGTAATTATCAATATGTATGTTCCTGTTACCATTTTCTTAATTGTTTTGGGTTTGTTTTTGCAGGTCTTTTTCTTCTCTTGTGTTTCCTGCCTAGAGAAATTCCTTTAGCATTTGTTGTAAAGCTGGTTTAGTGGTGCTGAAATCTCTTAACTTTTGCTTCTGTGTAAAGGTTTTAACTTCTCCATTGAATCTGAATGAGGTCCTTGCTGGGTAGAGTAATCTTGGTTGTAGGATTTTCCCTTTCATCACTTTAAATCTGTCCTTTCACTCCCTTCTGGCTTGCAGAGTTTCTGCTGAAAGATCAGCTGTTAACCTTATGGTGATTCCCTTGTATGTTATTTTTTGCTTTCCCTTTTCTGCTTTTAATATATTTTCTTTGTATTTAATTTTTGATAGTTTGCTTAATATGTGTCTTGGGGTGTTTCTCTTTAGATTTATCCTGTATGGGACTCTCTGCTCTTCCTGGACTTGACTGACTATTCCCTTTCCCATGTTAGGGAAGCTTTCAACTGTAATCTCTTCAAATATTTTCTCAGACCCTTTCTTTTTCTCTTCTTCTTCTGGGAACCCAATAATTCAAATGTTGGTGTGTTTAAAGTTGCCCCAGAAGTCTCTGAGACTGCCCTCAATTCTTTTCATTCCTTTTCTTTATTCTGCTCTGTGGTAGTTACTTCCACTATTTTTATCTTCCAGGTCTGTTCTTGTGCCTCAGTTATTCTGCTATTGGTTCCTTCTAAAGAATTTTTTATTTCATTTGTTTTGTTGTTCTTCATTGTTTGTTTGCTCTTTAGTTCTTCTATGTCCTTGTTAAGCATTTCTTGTGTTTTCTCCCTTCTGTTTCCAAGACTTGGGATCACTTTACTATCATTCTGAATTCTTTTTCTGGTAAACTGCCTATGTCCTCTCCATTTGTTTGTTCTGGTGGGTTTTCACCTTGCTCCTTCATCTGATGCATATTTCTGTTTCTTCTCGTTTTGCTTAACTTACTGTGTTTGGGGTCTCCTTTTCTCAGGCTTCAGGTTCATAGTTCCTGTTGTTTTTGGTGTCTGCCCCCTGTTGGCAGGGTTGGTTCAGTGTTTTGTGTAGGCTTCCTGGTGGAGGAGACTGGTGCCTCTTTTCTGGCGGTTGGGGCTGTATCTTGTCTTTCTCATGGGCAGGGCCTCATCCAGTAGTATGTTTTGGGATGTCTGTGAACTTAGTATGACTTTGTCAGCCTCTCTGCTAATGGGTCAGGTTGTGTTCCTGTCTTGTTAGTTGTTTGGCATGGGGTGTCCAGCACTGGAGCTTGCTGATCATTGAGTGTAGCTGGATCTTAGTGTTGTGATGGAGATCTCAGGGAGAGCTCTCACCATTTAATATAATGTGGGACTGGGATGTCTCTGGTGGTCCAATGTCCTGAACTCAGCTCTCCCACCTGAGTCTCAGGCTGGAACACCAAGACCCTGTTAGCCAAACGGCTCAGAAGAAAAGGGAGAAAAAAAGAATGAAAAAATATAATGAATTAAAAATAAAGAATAAAATTATTAAAAAATTATTAAAATATAAATAATTTTAAAGTAATAAAAATTAAAATAATAAAAGAAAAGAGCAACCAAACCTATAAACAAATCCACCAATGATAACAAGTGCTAAAAACTATACTAAGATAAACATAAACATCAGAAACAAGTCAGTCGTAGACAGAAAACCCCAAGTCTACAATTGCTCCCAAAGTTTACCACCTCAATTTTGGAATGATTAGTTGTCGATTCAGGTATTGCACAGGTGCAGGGTACATCAAGTTGATTGTGGGGATTTAATCCACTGCTCCTGAGGCAGCACAGAAAAATTTCACTTTCTCTTCTTTGTTTGCACAGCTCCTGGGGTTCAGCTTTGGTTTTGTCTCCACCTCTGTGTGTAGGTCACCCTCAAGCATCTGTTCTCTGCCAAGACAGTTTGGAGTTAAAGGAGCAACTGATTAGGGGGCTCTTTCTCACTCATCCCAGACGGAGGGAGGGGTACAGTAGTTATAACTGGAATGTGGGGTGAGCCTGCAGTGGCAGAGTCTGGTGTGACTTTGCAACAGCCTGAGGCACACTGTGTGTTCTCCCGGGGAACTTGTCCGTGGATCATGGGACCCTGTCAATGGCATGCTGCACAGGCTTCCAGGGTGGTGTGGATAGTGACCTGTGCTTGCACACAGGATTTTTGGTGGCTGCAGCAGCAATGTTAGCATTTCATGCGCGTCTCTGCAGTCTGAGCTGATAGCTGCGGCATGCACCAATCTCTGGAGCTCCTTCAGGCAGTGCTCTGCCCTCTGTGGGCAGACAGGGAAGGAATCCCCTCTCTTTGTGCACCCCATAACAATGGTCTCTTGCCTCTTAGGCAGGTCCAGACTTTTTCCCAGACTCCCTCCCAGCTAGCTGTGGAACACTAGCCCCTTTCAGGCTGTGTTCACATAGCCAACCCCAGTCCTTTCCCTGGGATGTGACCTCTGAAGCCCGAGCCACAGCTCCCAGCCCCCACCTGCCCCAGCGGGTGAGCAAACAAGAGTCTCAGGTTGGTGGGTGCTGGTCGGCACCAGTCCTCTGTGTGGGAATCTCTCCACTTTGCCCTCTGCACCCCTGTTGCTGTGCTCTCCTCTGTGGCTCTGAAGCTTCCCACCTGTCCATCCCCGTCTCTGCCAGTGAAGGGGCTTCTTATTGTGTGGAAACTTTTCCTCCTTCACAGCTCCCTCCCAGAGTTTCAGGTCCCGTCCCTATTCTTTTGTGTCTGATTTTTCTTTTTTCTTTTGCCCTACCGAGGTATGTGGGGATCTTCTTGCCTTTGGGGAAGTCTGAGGTCTTTTGCCAGCGTTCAGTAGGTGTTCTGTAGGAGTTGTTCCATATGTAGATGTATTTTTGATGTATTTGTGGGGAGGAAGGTGATCTCCATGTCTTACTCCTCTGCCATCTTGAAGGTCACCCCAGATGAGGAAATTTAGACACAGAAAGGTTAGATGTCTGAGGTCACACAGTAATTGGAGTGAGTAGAAAGCAGTTCAATATAGATTATTGGTAATTTGTCCCAATAAACTAAACTGCAGCTATATTTTCAAAAGGCTGGGAAAAGAATAAAAAAGAAAGAAATATAACCAAGCCACTGACTGGGGCAATTTAAAGAAAGTTATAAAATATACTTTGGTCAAATTTCATTGGACTGAGCACTTAAATCTTGTGCATATATAAATAATAAGATAAATTCAAAATTAAACAAAAACTTTAAGGAAGAAAAATAATTAAAAAAATAAAGCTATAAAAGTGTCTTCCTAGCTTGTCAGTTATTGTTATTTCTAAATCATTGAAACTTGCAATTTAATGACTAGAGATGCTTCCTAGAGAAATTGTTCCTTAACTACATTATATAAAAGAATTGCTGGATGTGAAAATACTATCAAAATTAGGTTTCCAGTGCTGCACCCCTTGAGATTCTGAGTGAGTTGGCCTGAGCTGGGGACAGTTGTCTGCACTCTCTCATTTGTTTGTTGCAGGCTGGACTGGGCAGGTGTGGCTTCCAGGTGCCTGCTAACAGAGAGAATGAATATCTGGTTGAGAAACACAGGAAAATTGCTTACACTATCTCTCCAAATGAAAGACGGATCTATCTTACTAAAAATGGCAAGAAGAAACTCATGTGTAGATAAGACTAGCATTAGGTAAACAATATCCATTAAAATAAAGTGGCCGTGCATTTGAGAGCAAGTTAGACAAGGCTTTAAGCCATGAATAACTTTGCCAGGAATTGCAGAAGCAGCAAAGCAGAAGTAGTGAGGCCATAATGTAATAATAATGGTAATACTAAGCTAACATGGACCAGCTCTTCCCATGTGCATGTCACTGTGCTAAGTGTTATGTTGTACTATTTAATTTAGCAACTGTTATTTTCTCCATCTTGCAAGTGAAGATTCTGAGACTTAAAGAAGTTATGTGATCTGCCCAAACCCCCAAAGTAGTGGGCAAAACAAAGATGCAGACCCAGTTCCAGTCTGCCTCTGAGCTCATAGTCCACATTAGTGCTTGTCAAAGCTAGTGTGCATATCTGCCACCTCGGAATCTTGTTACAGTGCAGTTTCTGATTCAAAAGTTCTGAGTAGAGCCTAAGAGGTCGCATTTCTAAAAACCTCTCGGGTGATGCCAATGCTTCTGGTCAGAGCTGACTACATAATTGGTAGGGTCCAATGCAAAATGAAAATGTGGGTCCCCTGGTTAATCATTTCTGAACTGCAGAGCATTAAGTCAAGTTCAGGTGCTTCTTAGCAGGGCCCTGTGCTGCTGTCCAGGTTCCAGACCCATGGAACCATCCCTGCATACCATGAAGACTATGGAAATCACCATGCACTAAAGTCTGTCTTGTCCACATAGAGCTAGTGCTTTTTGTAAGTGCTGGGCAGTAGTGGGATATCAGTAAATATTTCTCATAATAAATTTTCCTTTAAGTTTAACTGTACATTATAAAGAACTGATTTCCATGCTTCTCCTCACATGAGAATTTTTCAAGTTCAAGAACCTACTGAGCTTGGCACATAGAAGTCAATTGATCTAATTTAGATTCTTCTTTCTTTTGAGAGCTTCAGAAGCTTTCTAAATTTTCTGAGCACACTTTTCATTTTAACATATTCATACCATTCATTCTTAACCACTTACAGAATTCTATGGATTCTTTAAAATAATGTTCAGGAAAGAGAGGCTTTTGAAAAACTACATAGCCTTACACAATTAAAGGATTAATATTATTAGGTTTTGCAGTCTTTCAAATATTTTTCTAATTTACACTGAATCATTTCTTAAAGTCAGAATTCTCTCTGCAGCTTTTACTCAGAATAATTTGCTTCATAATGCTTGACAAATTCCATATAGAAACTTTGCCATTCCACTTCAATGGCTACAGAATTTGAGGCCTACAAGCCACCTTCTTTCCTTGGGCTACATAGTACAGTGTTTTGAGGCAAGGTATCTTCCCTTTCAAGTTACAGCTCTTCAAATTATAAGCTCTAGCAAACTAATTAAGTTATTAAGCCTTGGTGTCCTCATCTGTAAAATGAAACCCATTAATAGTACCTACCACATAGAATTGATATAAACATTATTGTTAAGATTAATTTTCAAATATCAATAAATATAAAGCACTATCGCTGTGCCTGGCACACAGTAAGGACTAAGGAAGTCTTCATTGTTGCTGTTGTTATTAATATTAGTGTTATTATTATGCTCAGTGTAAGTTTCAACGTTGGTGTCAGAATTGATCTTACAAGAACAGAAGAAAAATTATTCTCTCTACTCTGAGATTCTGTGCTGAAATTATAAGAATATGATCAGTTTACATCTTCCCCATCTCTCCAAGTAGACTCTGGCCCTAGCTCTTCGAACTTGCTCAAGAATAGGTTGCTTAACTTACCTGTGGAATAGCTGACAGATTCTTAGATGTTTAAGGCTGGAAGGGACCTTGGATATCATTGAATTCAACTCCTTGTTTCTGCAGAGGCTGTACAAACAGTGTGCTTACTAATAAAAGAGCTGGGACCACAGTCAAATTTTTCTTCCCTTCTTCCTTTTTTTCACTTTCTTCTTTTGAAAACATGTACATATTTTGGATGATAAGGAGGATGCAGTGTATATGTTGCATATGGCATTTCCTGACCTCAGGAAAACATCACCCTGATACCTGTCCTTGAGTAATGATAGCATAACTAACTGTAAAATCAGGCTATATAGGCAGAAGCCACTTATTGTATTTCCTTGTGTGCTATTATATTTTCAGTCTTTTTTACAATGCCTAATGGCTAATAGGTATTTCAAAAATACTTAATAAGCAATCATAAGCACATTTCCTTTTAATTAGAACCATCTCATAAAGTTCCACTTTTAGATACTTTATAATATTTTATGGAAATTTTTCTAAAACGGATTAGCACTTTTTTGCTGTACTCTTTTTATTAAACTGAGTTTAGTTTGCCTAATTTAAACTAACAGAGAACTGTTATGGAATCTTTCTCTTCTGTTAGATCTTGATTCCCAACTGTATCAGCTTTAAACAGCTACCCCCCGCTTTTCTGCTATCATGTTAAAAATTATGAAAAAGAAAAAGGGTAAACCAGACAGTGTCTTAGTGCTGAGTTTGGGCTTTTGCACATAATAGGATAATATAATAGTTCTATTATAATAGAACTGTGGAGGGAACAATTCAAGGCAAAAGTAGTAGTGAGTGAAAATTGGAGCTATGCTGCTATAAAAATGGGAAGGAAGATGTGTTTGATGCCCCAAAGCAGAGAGAGCAGTGGATGGTAGTAACCTAGAGAGAAGCAAAGGAAAAGCTTGTCCCAAGTTGTATTTCAGCATGAAGGGCTTGTTCAAAGTTTATTCTAGGAAGAATATAGAAGGGTTTGCTTTATTGATAATGTCAAATAAATCCCAAGAGCGATTTTCTTCCAGCTCAGAATTCAGTCTCAGACATGAACATTCATTATTTATTGGGCCAGACTATGTTGCAGGCATTGAAAAATTTTAGAATCTAATTGGGGCCATTAAACTCTGAGCAGGTTTTTACAGAGTTGCCTGAAATTTCCTAGAAAAATGGCAGCCATAAATGTAGAATTCCCTCAGGGCTAGTGTGCCCAAGGGGTCAGGTCATGTGCTCAACAGTCTCATGGGCATCAGTATAATTTTTCTAGAGAAGTCCCTTTAAAGATCATAAAACAAATTCCTGTCTAATTTCCTTACTGTCTAATGAGAAGGATTCAAACACCTGTATGGTGTATAAACCCTACCAACATAAAGTCCTGTGGATCATGAAAAGCTCACATAGTATATAATGGGAAGTAAAAGAAGCAAAAATACTTTTTAGTTTGAAAAATAGACATATCCCTGTTTCAAAGTATAAGATTTGAAGTACGTATCCCAAGGTGATACCTGTATGGGAAAAAAAAAAAAAAACTATTACAAGATTGATTTATTAGTGAAAGATCTGTAGTCTTATAAAAAGTAAGAATTAGATAGACCCTATACCTTTATTAGATAAAATTTTAAGTGAATATCTCTTGACGGCATTGTACACATCACATGCTCAAAAATTCAAGATATGTATGGCTAACTAAAATTTAAATATGATTATAATATGTACAGTTCTCAGAAAACAAATGATAATAATGATGATAAGCCTAATAGAAACTTAAATGTCACCCTAAATGAAGAGCTAGCTCTTAGTTTTATTTCATTTTTAAATATTAGGTCAGTTCCATTCCTTGGTTATGACATGCTGTTGGATTTGTTCTTTAATTTTATTGCTTAAACCTTCAACAGAAACAGGTTTTCTATTAGGTAAAGAATTAGTGAGTCAAGTTACAATATTAGTCTAAAAGCATGAAACATTATTTTGATCTAGTTCACCACATAAAATAATTATTATTACCCATATTCTGTTTTAAAAAAGCATTCGTTCTTATGAATAGGAAATATAGTGGTTAGGATAGATGTGTTTGTGAAATTAATAAATCTCCTAATTAGTATCTTGAAAAACACTTGACCCCTTAAGTCTTACTTTTTCTAGTGGTAAGTCACCAACAGCAGCAGAATTCACTTTATATTCTCTTAATGTTGAGATTATCACTGACCTTGATAAAAGTTCTCTTAGAGAAGTATGGGGAGGAAATTTTCAATTGGGTACATTTAGGAGAAAGTGTGCTGTGGGAACATGGAATCGAGGATTACAAACAGTGCTTTGAGAGGCTTTTTGTCATTCACTAAGTTAGAGGATACTTGAGGGCAGAAAATAAGGTAATGTGAGCATACTGACATCGAGCGGCACGTGGGGATTCCAGGCTGTGCCACCAGGCAGTTGCCTTCATGTGCCTGCACTGTGTTAATTCTGCCTGGCTTTACCCTCTAAATGATTTGTCAGTAAAATTCTGAATATCTAAATAAAGAACATAGAAAATCGACTCCCATTCTCTACTGTTGTTGTATTATTAGTTTTTGACCACACGATGGAGACCTTTCTTCACTTTTCCTCATACTGATTTTTCTTTTAAGAAAATCCACCCAGGTAAATACTAGATGTAATAAAAGACATTTAAACTACCAGAATATTCCTCTGCAAAAAATGAGGCTCCATTTGACAAGGAAAATTAATTCAATGAGTATTCACAACCAGCCAGAGATTATTTCAGATGTAACTTGAGATTGCTGAAAAATATTAGTTAATTAAGGAACATCGATTTTAATGATTCTTAGAAGAGACACTGAAAAAACATAAATATATAACTGCTTGAGAAAGAATGCTGTTTCATAGTGATTGATTTAATACAAACTGTCAGTCTGAATCAAGTTTTAAATTTATTAAAAATAGTTGAGTGATTGTACACAACATATTATCAAATTACATTCCATTGTATGCATATTTCTGCCAAATTTAATATATATTACCAAAGGTTATCGATCTTTGACCTTTGATTAATAACGTTTTAGAATAGAGTAATAATGAGTAATAATAAGGTTTATTATTAATAATAAGTAATAAAAAGTTTGGAGAACCTTATTGTTTGCTGTGTGTTCACAGGCTTTATTTCATGTGATGCTGAAGGACCAATCAAATCCGTATTCCAGAGAAAATTTAAAGGCCTGACAGATTTGGACAAAGTAAAATTGGTACCATTACCTCCCTCCATCTTACATATTTATTCTACCCTTGGCATAGCCTTGTTCTTGAATGTATCTTTAATTAGATATCCTAAGTAGTTGCAATGTTTTTAAATTAAATTGCAGCCATAGAAGGACATAGTTCTTGTCATTTCTGGGCTGGATTGAACGAGCTAAAAAACGTTGTAAAATATTAAAACTTAGCAGTCCTCTCCCCAGTTCAGAATCCCATTTTTTTCATTAGGTGGCACAACTCTTTTGGAATGATTCCCTTTTAAACCGTGATACTTTTCCATTTCAGCATCTGGGTCCCTGAAATTCCTGTCCAAGGGTGACATCTTTGTGTTAAAGCATTGTTTGGAGGAAACCTAAGTGGTAGTACATTCATTCTTTTTTATTTATATTTATTTTTTGTTTTATTTTTGGCTGTGTTGGGTCTTTGTTGCTGCGTGCAGACTTTTCTCTAGTTGCAGTGAACGGGAGCTACTCTTCCTTGGGGTGTGTGGGCTTCTCATTGCAGTGGCTTCTCTTGTTGCAGAGCACAGGCTGTAGGCGCGCAGGCTTCAGTAGTTGTGGCACACGGGCTCAGCAGTTGTGGCTCGCTGGCTCTAGAGTGCAGCTCAGTAGTTGTGGCACACTGGCTTAGTTGCTCCACGGCATGTGGTATCTTCTCGGACAAGGGCTCGAACCTGTGTCCTCTGCATTGGAAGGCAGATTCTTAGCCAGTGCACCATCAGGGAAGCCCAATGCATTCATTCTTAACCTAATTTTCACTTAAAGTCCTTCCCACTGCTCTCCAGAAAAAAGTCTTTCTGAGCTCACCGACAGTAGCAAGGTTTATAAGTCAATGGATAATTTCTAGTATTGATATTTATGTCTTAGGGTCTCTCACTGATACACACAACATATCTTTCTTCCTGCAACAGCGTTCTTCTAGGTTTCATGCTACATTTCTAGCCAGTCTTTCTCAGTTTATTTTTCCCTATTTTCTTCACTTATGAATCTATATTCTGATAAATTCCAGATTTATTTCTCTAGCTCAGACCCCTTCTCTAAGTTCATACCTTGTAGCTAACATTGAATTCTTGATGTTTTCCACTTTCCCATTGTAACAAATGGTACAATCATCCATTCTCTCACTTGTTTAAGCCAGAAACCTGATGCCCATCCCTGATTCCCCTTTCTCCTTTAAAACCCCCAATTCCAATATACTCTTTACAATTTTTTTTTTCAAATTATGTACCCCCCTCCCAAATTAAATTCTTTCTATCTCTATTGCCATCAGCTGATCCAGGCCATCATTTCCCACTCATTCTACTGTATTAGCCTTCTAATTGGTGTGATATCCTTCTCTCTTGCCCCTCTTTCAATCCATTTTCTGGAACCTCAATCAAAGTAATCTTGTAAGAATATAAATAAACATGATGATGGGCTTCCCTGGTGGTGCAGTGGTTGAGAGTCCACCTGCTGATGCAGGGGACATGGGTTCGTGCCCCGGTCCGGGAAGATCCCACATGCCTCGGAGCGGCTGGGCCTGTGAGCCATGGCCGCTGAGCCTGCGCATCCGGAGCCTGTACTCCGCAACGGGAGAGGCCCGCATACCGCAAAAAAAAAGTCATACAGCATCTTAGCTTTCCTTTGTAAGAGCATTATCTCTGAGAACCTGGAAGAAGGAATAAGGACTCCAAGCATAATTCTAATCACCAAAAGAGAATATCATTTAAGTGAAGGGAAATTTAGGAGAATCAGCCAACACCATTTAGAATTTGTTCCACCTAAGATTAGCACAGAAAATTACAAAAAAGAAAGAAAGCAAGAAAGGAAGGAAGGAAGGAAGAAAAGAAGGAAGGAAGGGAGGGAGGATTTAAATTGAAAATAATTCAAAATGGGTAGAAGACTCTGGAAACTGAAAATCTGACATCACAAAGGTTCTACTAATTAGGAACCTGGGAGTCATCCTAAACACAGCTTGGCTACACAGTGTGCTCTGCAATGAATTCTTTCTTTTTTTAAATTTATTTTATATTGGAGTATAGTTGATTAAAAATGTTGTGTTAGTTGCAGGTGTACAGCAAAGTGATTCAGTTATACATACACATGTATCTCTTCTTTTTCAGGTTATTTTCCATTTAAGTTATTACAAAATATTGAGCAGAGTTCCATGTGCTATACAGTATGTCCTTGTTGGCTATCTGTTTTAAACATAGCAGCATGTGTATGTCAGTCTCAAACTCCCAATCTCTCCCTCCCCCCACCCTTCCCCTCTGGTAATGATAAATTCTGGAGATTATCATACTAAGTGAAGGAAGTCAGACAGAGAAAGACAAATGATACCATATGCAAAATCTAAAAAGGTGATACAAATGAACTTAATTACAAAACAGAAACAGACTCACAGACTTAGAGATAAAACTTATGCAACGAATTCTTATTATAAATGGGACTGGACTTATGTGAAAGGAGGTTTGTAACACACGTCAAATATGTGCATATTGCCAGGGAGGCCAATGAGCTTTCAAAATTTTTACAACAGCCATTCTTACAGGTGTGAGGTGATAACTCATTGTAGTTTTGGTTTGCATTTCCCTGATAATTAGTGATGTTGAGCATCTTTTCTTGTGCCTGTTGGCCATCTGTATGTTTTCTTTGGAAAAATACATGTCAGAACAGATATTGTCAAAAAGACAAGAAATAACAAGTGTTGGCGAGGAAGTGCAGAAAAGGGAACACTTGTACACTGATGGTGGGAATGTAAATGGGTGCAGCCACTATGGAAAACAGTATGGAGGTTCCTCAAAAAATTAAAAATAAAACCACAATTTAATCCAGCAATTTAACTCTTGGATATTAGTCTGAAGGAAACTAAAACATTAATTCAAAAATTACAGAGAAAGGAACACTCCCAAGTTTGTTCTATGAAGCCACCATCATCTTAATACCAAAACCAGACAAAGATATCACAAAAAAAGAATATTACAGACCAACATCACTGATGAACATAGATGCAAAACCCTTCAACAAAATACTAGCAAACACAATCCAACAACACATCAAAGGTATCATACACCTTGATCAAGTGAGATTTATCCCAGGGACGCAAGGATTCTTCAATATATGCAAATCAATCAATGTGATACACCATATTAACAAATTAAAGAATAAAAACCATATGATCATCTCAATAGATGCAGAAAATGTTTTGGACATAATTCAATACCGATTTATGATAAATGCTCTCCAGAAAGTGGGCATAGAGGGAAAATACCTCAACATAATATAGGCCATAAAGGACAAACCCACAGCAAACATCATTCTCAATGGTGAAAAACTGAAAGCATTTCCTCTAAGATCAGTAATAAGACAAGATGTCCACTCTTGCCATTATTATTCCACATAGTTTTGGAAATCCTAGCCATGGCAACCAGAGGAGAAAAAGGAATAAATGGAGCCCAAACTGGAAACGAAGAAGTAAAAGTGTCACTGTTTGCAGATGACATGATGCTATACATAGAGAATCCTAAAGATGCCACCAGAACACTACTAGAGCTAATCAATGAATCTGGTAAAGTGGTAGGATACAAAATTAATACACAAAAATTTCTTGAATTCCTATACACTAACAACAAAAGGTCAGAAAGAAAAATTATGAAGCACTCCCATGTAACATTGCAACAAAAAGAATAAAATATCTAGAAATAAACCTACCTAAGGAGGTAAGAGGGCTGTACTCAGACAATTATAAAACACTGATGAAAGAAATAAAAAATGACACAAACAGATAGAGAGATATAACATGTTCTTGGATTGAAAGAATCAATATTGTCAAAATGACTGTACTAGCCAAAGCAATCTACAGATTCAGTGCAATCCCTATCAAATTACCAATGGCCTTTGTCACAGAATTATAGCAAAAAAATTTTACAATTTGTATGGAAACACAAAGGATCCTGAATAGGCAAAGCAATCTTGAGAAAGAAAAATGGATCTGGAGGAATCAGGCTCCCTGACTTTAGACTAGACTACAAAGCTACAGTAATCAAGACAGTGTGGTACTGATACAAAAACAGAAATATAGATCAATGGAATAGAATAGAAATCCAAGAGATAGATCCACACATCTATTGTCACTTAATCTATGACAAAGGAGGTAAAAATATACAATGAGGAAAAGACAGTCTTTTCAATAAGTGGTGCTGGGAAAACTGGACAGGCAGCTACATGTAAAAGAATGAAATTAGAATGCTCCCTAACACCATACACAAAAACAAACTCAAAATGGATTACCGACCTAAATATAAGACTGAACACTATAAAACTCTTAGAGGAAAAAATAGGAAGAACACACTTTGACATAAATCACAGCAAGATCTTTTTTGACCCACCTCCTAGGGTAATGAAAAGAAAAACAAAACTAAACAAATGGGACCTAATTAAACTTGAAAGTTTTTGCACAGCAAAGAAAACCATAAACAAGGTGAAAAAACAACACTCAGCATGAGAGAAAATATTTACAAATGAAGCAACTGACAAAGGATTAATCTCCAAAATACACAAGCAGCTCATACAGCTCAATATCAAAGAAAACAAATAACCCAATCCAAAAATGAGTGGAAGACCTAAATAGACATTCCTCCAAAAAAGATATACAGATGGCCAAGAGGCACATGAAAATATTCTCAACATCACTAATTATTAGAGAAATGCAGATCAAAACTACAATGAGATATCACCTCATACTGGTCAGAATGGCCATCATTAAAAAGTCTACAAATAAATGCTGGAGAGGGTGAGGAGAAAAGGGAGCCCTCTTGCACTGTTGGTGGGAATGTAAATTGCTACAGCCACTATGGAGAACAGTATGGAGGTTCCTTAAAAAACTAAAAATAGAACTACCATATGACCCAGCAATCCCACTACTGGGCATATACCCTGAGAAAACCATAATTCAAAAAGACACATGCACCCCAATGTTCATAGCAGCATTATTTACAATAGCCAGGACATGGAAGCAACCTAAATGCCCATCAACAGATGAATGGAAAAAGATGTGGCACATATATACAATGGAATATTATTCTGCCATAAAAAGGAATGAAATTTGGTCATTTGTAGAGACATGGATGGACCTAGAGTCTGTCATACAGAGTGGAATAAGTCAGAAAGAGAAAAATACCGTATATTAATGCATATATGTGGAATCTAGAAGTATGGTACAGATGAACCTATTTGCAGGGCAGGAATAGAGACACAGACGTAGAAAATGGATGTGTGGATATGGTGGGGGGGGGAAGAGGGATGGAATGAATTGGGAGATTGGGATTGACATATATACAGTACCATGTGTAAAACAGATAGCTAGTGGGAACATGCTATATAGTTCAGGGAGCTCAGCTTGGTGCTCTGTGGTGACCTAGATCGGTGGGATGGGGTGGAGGAGGTCCAAGAGGGATGGGATATATGTATAAATATAGCTGATTCACTTTGTTGTACAGCAGAAACTACACAACTTTGTAAAGCAACTATACCCCTATTAAAAAATAAAAGATATAGCGCACCAATGTTCATAGCAGCATTATTTACGATAGCCAAGAAAAGGAAGTAACCTAAGTGGTGTCCATCAACAGATAAATGGATAAAGAGGATGTTTTATGTTTATATACAATGGAAAGTGTATATATATATATACACACACACACTCACACACACAATGGAATATTTCTTAGCCATAACAAATAATGAGGAATCTAAAATAGTCAAACACATAAACATAGAGAGTAGATTGGTTGTTGACAGGGGCTGGGGGAAGGGGGAAATGTGAGTTGCTGTTCAATGGGATCAGGTTTCAGTTATCCAAGATGATTAAGTTCTAGGGAGCTGCTATTCTACCTTGTGCATATAGTTAACATGGTTCTGTACACTTAAACATTTGTTAAGAGGGTAGATCTCATGATAAGTCCTCTTACCACAATAAAAAGAATGATTGTATAAACAACAGACTGATGAACTTGACAATAATTCCTAGTAAAATTCCATAAGTCTTATGCTTGTTTTAGGAACATTCTGGAAGAAAAGTGGTGATATGAGAGGACAGCATGTGATCACTAACAAGCGCCACACCTCATTTCGTTTTCTGATAGTGTCAGTAGGTTGATAAATTAGCTAAATGCCTATATAACATCTCTGAATTTCAGCAAAATCCTGATTATCTTTTCTAATTACTGAAAATCTAGTAAGATCCATATTCATATATATATATATACATATATACTGCATACATATATATATACTGCATATATATATACTGTATACATATGTACTCGCATACATGCATGCATGCAAGCACACACACATGTCTTCTTCTCTTTTCAGTATCTTTCTGTCTGAACTTTACATTTAGTATATTCCAGTATAATAGTGACCTTGATTTATTCTTGCTGAAAGCAGTGCTATCAATTCTATTATTTTGTAAAGTACTGCACAGAGACTACTTGGAAGATAGTTTTGTGGAAAACCTTATGAATATCTCCAAACAAGCATTATTTTGAATAAGAAATGAAGGAGAGATTTTCCCAGAGGAATATACAGTGTTTTCACCTCAGCAGTACTGAATTCTCACTGCACACTATTTCAGAGCACAACTCCATAATGTCTTCGTGCTATGTGTATCACATTTCCAACCGGAATGGAATACAGTTCAGTTTAAATATCTATCTCACAAATGTTTATGATAGTAACTGCAATTGGCTGCCTTTTTCTGGCTATAAAATTAAAGAGTTTAGCCATAGATTTAGGCTTAGCATAAATTAATTTCTTTACTACAACTGATAGAATTGAACATTTTTCCCTAATATTGCCTGTGGTTGTTAGAATTCTGGAGACTTTGTCTTGAGTGAATCTCCATTTAATTCACTTTTCTGGAGATACACTATAAAATATATTTGTATTACTTTAAAATACCCTGTTTCTCAATAATAAAGTCTATAGCTAGGTATGATCACAAGCTAATGACACCCAGGTAGACCGTGGACAGTAGGAGATAACTAATTATCATATCAGGTAAATAAAGTGGAAACTGGATCTCCCTTGTCTTCTTTTTAGATTTTTTTTTAATTTTTAGCTGCACAATTTGAAATACCAAAAGATGGCTGTTTCAATAAAAATAACATTTTAAAATGGATTTGATATTCAATTGAAATACAGCAACTTTACAAAATAAGGTCCTGATTATTTCATAGATAAAAATTCCTTTTGATAAAAAAAAATTAAAAATTAAAAAATTGGAAAAAAACAATCCTCTATTGACAGACATGTGCTAATACAAAAAAAATAAAAAAGCATACAATTTCACATGTGTGCAAAAATAACTAGGCCATGTGCCTAGAAGTAGGATTTTTGCTTTAAAAGGTGCAATTAATAAATTTGCTGGACTTTAATAAAGTGCTGTGTGGAATAAAAAATCATTTTGATAAACATGATATCCTTTTTAAATTAAGATAAGAGAAAGGAGTAATAAATCATACATATTTAAAGCAAGAAAATATCACCACCACCACCAATAAAAAATATTAAAAAACAGACTATGAGTCAATACTAACTACACATTAAATTGCATGTGATATTTGAGAAATGAAGACCAAACAGCTTATTTTTGCATATATGCTAACTTTTCTGGTCATACCTTTGCAAATTAGAGCAGCTGGGAATATTTTCATCTCTCTTGCCTGTTTTCACTCTTAAGACAGAGAGGCATCCTGGCATCATAGAAAGAGCTGTCAAAGACTTTGCAATCAGTCAAACCTAGATTTGAATACTTCTCCCACTTGCAGTTGTTTTAATTTGGGGCAAGTTACTTAATTATTTTAAACATTTCTTCAAAGTTGAATTGTAAAAGTTTGTACATTAAGAAGGGTTAACTAATGATCAAATGATGTACTGAATGAACTAAGCACAGTTCCTGCCAAAGAAAATCTTCATTAGTTAGTAGTTGTCTTCATAGCTGTAGTTGTAAGGATTGCAGATGAGATTAAGATTCAGCCTGATGGTATTAATTTCTGTATTAGACTAGATTAGAATTTTATTAGATTATACTTTGTGCATGATTTCCAAACTGAAATGAGTGCACATGTAAACTAAATCCTCTAATCACGCAATTTATGTGCTTCCCCTAAACATACCCTCTTCATATTTGCTTCTTTCCTCCATGCTTTTGGCAAAACCTTCCCTTGTCTTCATATCTACTTTTCAAAGACGTATGCATTAATTAAAACCCAGCTGAACTGTTATATCTTCCATGAAGTCTTTTCAGATATCACAATTCAAATAAATCTGTCCCTCTCTGCCATTCCCATAGTATCTATCATGTTCTTAAATTTGTACAGCTATTTATGAAATATCTGTCTGCCCAATTAGCCTGTGAGCTGCTGGAGCCAAAACACTGCATGTATTCAATTTTATATGCTCTGTGGCTCATAACACAGCCTTGTGTACTCAACACATCTATTTGTTTAACCACAAAATTTTCTAGCCTTTTCTATTTGAAAGGCATTGAGGATACAGCATCCATAATAACAGGTAATAACAACACATGTTTTGCACTAAAGATTTGCTTTGTCTAGTTGTTACATTTCTAGTAGACTCTGCCATCAAGAACATAGCTGTGAACCTGAAAAAAAAGGAAAAGCTTCTAAATACTAATGAAAACACTTCTCCTGAAGATCATGACTTACTCTGTAGGAGGCACAGTACTCAGGTCAGAGTGTACTTACTTAATAATGTATGTAAAATTAAATTAAGGGATTCATATGTTAGTTATCTGGTTTTTACTGGCAAAAATAGTACTCTTTAAGTCCAGGTGCCATAGGTTATAATCAGGAATGGATGGAAATCACTTGGAGCAGACTAAATGACAACATTATAAAGTGTCAACAGTGATGGATGATATAGAATAAATTATAAGAAGTAGCAGGACACAAAATTAATGCACAGAAATCTCTTGCATTCCTATACATTAATGATGAAAAATCTGAAAGAGAAATTAAGGAAACACTGCCATTTACCATTGCAACAAAAAGAATAAAATACCTAGGAATAAACCTACCTAAGGAGACAAAAGACCTGTGGGAAGAAAACTATCAGACACTGATGAAAGAAGTTAAAGATGATACAAACAGATGGAGAGACATACCATGTTCTTGGATTGGAAGAATCAACATTGTGAAAATGACTATACTACCCAAAGCAATCTACAGATTCAGTACAATCCCTATCAATCTACCAAGAGCATTTTTCACAGAACTAGAACAAAAAATTTCACAATTTGTGGAAACACAAAAGACCCTGAATAGCCAAAGCAACCTTGAAAAAGAAAAATGGAGCTGGAGGAAACAGGCTTCCTGACTTCAGACTATGCTACAAAGCTATAGTAATCAAGACAGTATGGTACTGGCACAAAAATAGAAATATAGATCAATGGAACAGGATAGAAAGCCCAGAGATTAACCCATGCACATCACATATGGTCATCTTATCTTTGATAAAGGAGGAAAGAGTATACAACTGTGAAAAGACAGCCTCTTCAATAAGTGGTCCTGGGAAAACTGGACAGCTACATGTAAAAGAAAGAAAGTAGGACACTCCCTAACACCATACACAAAAATAAACTCAAAATGGATTAAAGACCTAAATGTAAGGCCAGACACTATAAAACTCTTAGAGGAAAACATAGGCAGAACATTCTACAATATAAATCACAGCAAGATCCTTTTTGACCCACCTCCTAGCATAATGGAAATAAAAACAAAAATAAACAAATGGGACACAATTAAATGTAAAAGCTTTTGCACAACAAATGAAACCATAAACAAGACAACCCTCAGAATGGGAGAAAATATTTTCAAACGAAGCGACTGACAAAGGATTAATCTCCAAAATATACAAGCAGCTCATGCAGCTCAATATCAAAAAAAAAAAAAAGACCCAATTCAAAAACGGGCAGAAGGCCTAAATAGACATGTCTCCAAAGAAGATACACAGATTGCCAATAAACACATGAAAGGATGCTCAACATCACTAATTAATAGAGAAATGCTAATCAAAACTACAGTGAGGGGCTTCCCTGGTGGTGCAGTGGTTGAGAGTCCGCCTGCCGATGCACGGGGCATGGGTTCGTGCCCTGGTCCAGGAAGATCCCACATGCTGTCGAGCAGCTGGGCCTGTGAGCCATGGCCGCTGAGCCTGCGCGTCCGGAGCCTGTGCTCTGAAAGGGAGAGGCCACAACAGTGAGAGGCCCGCATACTGCAAAAACAAACAAACAAACAAAACAAACAAACAAAAAATCTACAGTGAGGTATCACCTCACACCGGTCAGAATGGTCATTATCAAAATATCTACAAACAATATATGCTGGAGAGGGTGTGGGGAAAATGGAACCCTCTTACACTGTTGGTGAGAATGTAAATTGATACAGCCACTATGTAGAACAGCATGGCAGTTCCTTAAAAAACTAAAAATAGAACTATCACATGACCCAGCAATCCCATTACTGGGAATATACCCTGAGAAAAGCATAATTCAAAAAGAGTCATGTACCACAATGTTCATTGCAGCTCTATTTACAATAGCCAGGACATGGAAGCAACCTAAGTGTCCATCGACAGATGAATGGATAAAGAAGATGTGGCACATATATACAATGGAATATTACTCAACCATAAAAGGAAATGAAATTGAGCTTTTTGTAAGTGAGGTGGATGGACCTAGAGTCTGTCATACAGAGTGAAGTAAGTCAGAAAGAGAAAAACAAATACTGTATTCTAACACATATATATGGAATCTAAAAAAATAAAATAAAATTGGTTCTGAAGAACCTAGGGGCAGGACAGGAATAAAGATGCAGACATAGAGAATGGACTTGAGGGCACAGGGATAGGGAAGGTTAAGTTGGGACAAAGTGAGAGAGTAGCATTGACATATATACACTACCAAATGTAAAATTGCTAGCTATTGGGAAGCAGTTGTATAGCACAGGGAGATCAGCTCGGTGCTTTGTGACCACTTAGAGGGGTGGGATATGGAGGGTGGGAGGGAAATGCAAGAGGGAGGGGATATGGGAATATATGTATATATATAGCTGATTCACTTTGTTATACAGCAGAAACTAATACAACATTGTAAAGCAATCATACTCTAATAAAGATGTAAAAAAATATATATATAGAATGACAAGCTGGGCCTTTTAGTGGGAGAGCAACCAACTCCACCCATGTTAATAGACTCTGAAGGGTTCCAGTTGA
This sequence comes from Delphinus delphis, assembly GCF_949987515.2. Lineage (NCBI taxonomy): Eukaryota > Metazoa > Chordata > Mammalia > Artiodactyla > Delphinidae > Delphinus > Delphinus delphis. Next base: position 27,504,596 of record NC_082699.1, read on the forward strand.
GTAGAAATAAAGTAAACATCACCAAGGATAAGCATGCCTTCAACAAACAGTCCTTTGTAGCTATTAAATAATTCATCATCAGCTAAGATAAATGCACTCATCATAGCAAACAGGTGTAGAAACCAAAAGCGGCCACAAATTTTAACAGTTAACCACAGGTCTTACAAACGTGGTCATAGCAGTACATCCAAGTTGGAAACACTCTAAAATGTTTGTAAGCTATCTTTACCAAAATAAGAATTCTGTAACTACTTAGGATTTTTCCATTAGTGTATAAAACTTTACTGAATATTATTTTATAGATAATTAAAAGACATATTCCATATGTTGTATAAATCCAACTAGTCAAGACCCATTTTGATTGAAACATCAATTGAATTAATAATAGATTAACTCAGCTATGCATTCAACAAGAAGAACATGAAAATAGCAATTCTCAGGCATAATAATTCCAAAATATCTTGACTAATTTGAGATTGTATTCCTTGTTGAGCTTGGTGTTATGATTATGACATAAAATGAGAAGAGGATTATCATATGTCTGGATTCCTGGAAGTGCTTAGCAGTATTTAGAGGATTTTAGCTTTAGATTAACAGTGGTCAAACTAAAATTGCAGTAGATCTATTTAATTGATAGCTGAATTGACAGTTGAGCTCACCATCTAGGAATAAACTTATGATTCAGTGTTTGGAGTCATCAGCATATAAATTATAGTTGAAACCATAGAATTACACACAAACATCACCAGATAGAGTGTGAAGGCAGGGAATCTTCTAGGATTAGAGTTTAAACAATAGGGAAAGTTCAATAAAAAACAGAAGGAATGGTCAAAAAGGTAGGAGGGAAACCATTGTGCAGTGTGTCACAGAGAGAGAACACCAAAAAGTTGGGGGAGGTCAACATGTTAAATTGACAACCACTCCCAATTTTCATGAATTCATTCTATTGATGCACAAATGGTGGAAAAGTGGTAAACCACTATGCTCCTCTAGGTTGGTTCCACTACATTTATTGAGTTGAAGCCTTTCACCCTGTAAGTCACACTCCCAATTCTGTTTGTGACTCTGGAAAGTCCACATCCATATATTCATCATGTGGTTAGGGATAACCTGCTGTTAGACAGATTATGGTGGTATAAGGATATTACAAAGATAGTCATGATTCCTGATTGCTGCCATTATGAAGTGTACATCGTATTTACTAAGGATGGTGTTTGCTGAACATTTACATTAGATTAATTAATATGTTAAGTATTCTCTAGTTGTTTTCTCATTTGATTCTCACAACAATTCTACAAGGAGGTATGTCATATTATAATCCATACTTAATGAAGACAAAATCAAAAAGTGAAAGAATTTTTTTTTAATTTATTTACCTTATTTTTGGCTGTGTTGGGTCTTCGTTGCTGCAACAGGTTTTTCTCTAGTTGCGGTGAGCAGGGGCTACTCTTCGTTGTGGTGAGCGGGCTTCTCATTGTGGTGGCCTCTGCTATTGTAGAGCATGGGCTCCAGGCACATGGGCTTCAGCAGTTGTGGCAAGCGAGTTCAGTAGTTGTGGCTTACGGGCTCCAGAACACAGGCTCAGCAGTTATGGTGCACAGGCTCAGCAGTTGTGGTGCACAGGCTTAGTTGCTCTATGTCATGTGGATCTTCTCTGACCAGGGCTCGAACCCATGTCCCCTGCATTAGCAGGCGGATTCTCACACTGTGCCAGCAGGAAAGCCCCAAAAAATGAAAGAATTTTTAATTGCTATGCTATGTTGGGAGAAGATAAAATAAGTCCAATTATTTTCTAGTTTACATCCCTTCCAATTTTTATAACAATTGTCGTGCTCTCTAAGTACTATCTTTTGCAGAAGAGCTATTCCTTTTATGACAAAATTTTCAGGACTTTTGTTTTCCTGGATAAATTTATCAGGATATTCTAAATGTGCACAATTACCTCTTCTAAAGCATTTTTCGATATAGTCTTTCAAACACAGTGGAATAATCACCTCTTTTATAGTGGAAACTCCAGATCTCCTGACATTACAGTCAGCTTTTCAGCAATTATATACAGTGTTGAGGGATTTAAACAAAAGTCATAAAAACCTGTCTTTCTTTTCATATAAAGTGGAATTATGTCACCTTGTCCTTGGATACGAATAATTTGGGGGTCATTATTTCTTTAGATCTAGGAGATAAAATGGCACTGAAAGTACAGATCTGGGAGGAACCTTATTCCACATAAGGCTTTTAATATGACACCTGGAATATGCATATTCAATAAATTTTAGCACCTATTACTATCAGTTTTCTGTTCTAGAGATGAGGAAATTGAATAATTCAGCTTTCTCACTCTCAACAATTAACTTTATGCCCTATAACCCAATCTCTGGATTTACGGCATCATTGGTATTCTCACTCTGAGCATAATAAAGACTACCTTTGGCTTATGAACCTCTGCTTATTCCTGGCTTAAGATGCTGAGACACAATTTTTTCAGTCCTTCCACCCCAATTCACTCTGTTTATTTGATCTCTTTCTATAATGTAAAGTGTACTTTTCCAACAAAATCCATTTGAGGGTCTAGTAGCACTACACACCTTCTTTAGAGCTTCTGATTTTTTCTTACTTATCAGGATTATCTGATTGTATTACCAGAATTTAATTTTTACACACATTCAGAAAAAGCCACCTTCCTTTTTAACATCACTCTTTAAAGTTACTCTTCTTATATTTGCTCTAAAATTTCTACAATTCACTCTCCTAAAATTTGGAATTATGATCCTTATCAGTGATTCCTTTCTAGATGATATAAATTCAAAATTGGAAACAAATGTTTCTCTCTGTAGTTTGTTAAGCTGAAGCAACTTCCTTTATTATCAGGGAAGGACCCTTCTTGTGACACTTGTAAGTAGGACAAGTTAAGAGATATACACATTTCATTTATAAGAGTAAAGGTATCCAGAAAAAACCCCAAAAATGTCTCCCCTTGTGACATCTTGATTCTGTCAGTTGGATGACCTTCAGTAGGACAGACAGATCACCATATCCTGTGTCTAGCTGGCTAGCCTGTGTGGAATACATTCCCACAAGAATAACACTTCACTTTTTTCCCTTTCATTTACACCCAAATGTTTCTCTCCTTTTTTCCACCCAGTGATTCTTTTACTAGTGTTTATCTTGTTGACAAGCAGGGCTATTCCACACTTATTTTTTAGGCTGTTTTCTTTTTCACAAAGAAAATCATTCCATGGCCATAAAAATCTATCACACACAGTGACATGGATTTTTTTAGAATGTGAGGAGAAGAAAAATATATAACAGTATTAAAGTACATCTTCAAATCTATTTAAAGTTAAGGTAATGTCTTGTGTTCCTTACAGAAAAAAACACCTTCACAGTTTATTTCTCTCCATTTCACCCAAATGGAAGGGCTCTTTATCTGACTTTCTAACTACTATGCTGCTGCTTGTCTTTATCTATGTGAAGCTTGAGTTTGTTGTCATATCTGAAAATTAAAATAAGAATATAGTCAAACTACTTTACTTTTCAGAAAATATACATAGAGCTATGTATACATAGAGCTGTATATACATAGAGCTATATTTAATTATGATATTAAAGTTTTCTATACTTCATGTTCCAAAATTCTGTGAGTTTATGATTCTAAATGCTTGTGAGACTCACAAATTATTATTTCATTTGATATTATTGCAGTTATGGCTAATTCACATTACAAAAAGTTCTAAATGTACACCTAAACACCCTGAAATGTTTTTCAAAATTTATTTTTCCATAGAATTAAACACAATGAAAATGGGGAAATGGAAGAAAATCGAAGCTAAAAGAGAACCATATGTCTTAATATTGGCCACTCACATATTTTATGGTTGCTTATCACTTGTGTTTTCTGGCATGTTAATTCATTCAGTGAATTTATGGTGGGTAGAAATTGAAGGCAGGTATTGAAGTATGATGTGCACCATGATAATTAAAATTCTATTGAGTAAAAATGTTTTTATTCCTTCCTTAAATTTTACTACTACTCAGTTGAACAATGTTTCTGTCAATGAAGAAGGGATGCAGTAGAGAAAACTGGAGCACCACTTGCAGACATTTCATCTAAATAGCAACAATTAAACAAGATTCCATCAATTCAGCTTTTGTCTCCTCTAGGATAACTTGGGTCTGTCAAAACAATATTGCCAGGTATTTAAGGACACAAGGAGTTAGATTTGAAAATATTACTATTGTTATTGTTACTATTAAATGCATCCAGGGGTCAGGTGGGTCTTTGCTAAAAGATTTTTATGCATTTTCTCCTGTTCTCATATCATAGGTAAGAAAAACAGATTAAATTTATTTATTCATTCACTTAACCAATTATTTATCGAGCTTTTTTTCTGACCCCAGAGAATTCTTTTTATTACATCCAAACAGGAAAGGTGAGCTAGTGATGTCTCCTCTGGCGATGGCCATGTCTCTGCACATACCCTCTCTCCCAGCCACCTCGGCCCTGAGCTCAGCCAGCCCGGAGGGTCTCTCCTGGACAACAGAGTGGAGGCCGGTGGGGGCAGCAGGAAGGGAAACAGCTGTGGGCTCCGGGCCCCTACATGGCATCCCAGGCCTCCCCCTTCTCACCCACTCTGAACCACCAACAGCCAAGGGCCAGACAAGGCCAGGAGACAGGAGGGGAAAACTGGGAAGTAATCTCTATAAACAAACCACCCTGAAATTCTAGAAATTTGGTATATGCCAATTAAAAAAAAAACAGCTGAAATATTTGCTGTCATTGGCTGATGTTCTAATAATAAATTCACTCACTTACTATTAGACATAATAAATGAAGTAAAATGTATATTAGAAGTGGATACATTCTTTAGAAAAAAGAAAGAGTAGAGCAGTGTGAGGAAGATCTGGATTGCTGGAGGGATAGCAGGGGAGTTTTGGATTATAAAGTGTCATTCTTTCTTCAGTTAAAGTTTTTGGCTTAAATTCTACTTTATTTGACATCAGGATTATAATCTCTGCATTCTTAGGTTTCATCTTTTCTGGTAAACTTTGCCTGTTTCTTTGGTTTTTAGCCTTTGAATCACTGTATTTCAGGTTTATCTCTTGTGTATAGCATAGTATTTGATTTTGTTTTATGAGCCAAATTGAAAATCTATTTTTTCATTAAATGAGTATACCCTAATGACATTTATTAAATGACTAATATGTTGGGTCGTAGTTCTGTCATAGTATTTTATGTTGTAATTACCATGTGTATTATGTTATCTTATTTTTACAGTGTTTTTCCTCTGTGTTTTGTATGTCCTCTTTGTTTTTGATATTGTCTGTTTCTTTCATTCTATACTATATTTTGGTACTTATAAAGGTTTCTATTTTTGTTCTAGTAGTTACCTTTGTTTTAATACTTTTACCATGATCTTAATTCTTTTATTTTAGTTTCTCTTTTAAATGTTTATATCTCTTCTGTCAGTTTTTAATTAGACTCCTACATAATGCAGATGCAGTAGTCAATGAACTAATCTTCCTTCTTCTTTCCTCATTTTTTCTTTAAATTTCATTATTTTGTCAGAACATATTGTATTTGCATAGTCTTCTTCTATACTTCTTAATTCTATAATTAAACATGTGAAATACTCACCATCAATCCTTTTGCCAGAGTTTCTCCAGTCAGCTTTCAACTTGAAGTTCATCCTCTAATAGATTCCTTTGGAAAGGCACATGTGTTCTTTGAATTTTTGCACATTCAAAACTGAGTTTCTACCATATGATGTTATTTATAAGTGGAATCTAAAATATGACACAAATGAACTTATCTGCGAAACAAAAACAGACTCACAGGCATAGAGAACAGACATGTGGTTGCCATGGAGTGGGGGGGAGGGATGGATTAAGAGTCTGGGGTTAACAGATGCAAACTAGTATATATAGAATGGATAAATAACAAGGTCCTATTGTATAGCACAGGGAACTATATTCAATATCCTGTACTAAACCATAATGGAAGACAATATAAAAAAGAATGTATATATAATATACAACTGAATCACTTTGCTGTACAGCAGAAATTAACACAATATTGCAAATCAACTATATTCCAATAAATAAATAAATTTGTAAAAAGAAAAAAAAAACCCTGATTTTCTATTACTTTGACACTTGAAGAGCTCAGTTGGTGTCAGAATTTCTTTTATTTATTTATTTTTTTCTTTTTTGCGGTACGCGGGCCTCTCACTGTTGTGGAGCACAGGCTCCGGACGCACAGGCTCAGCGGCCATGGCTCACGGGCCAAGCTGTTCCGCAGCATGTGGGATCTTCCCGGACCAGGGCACGAACCTGTGTCCCCTGCATTGGCAGGCGGACTCTCAACCACTGCGCCATCAGGGAAGCCCTCTTTTATTTCTTGAAAATGCTGGTTCACATTGCCTTGCTTTATATTTCATTTTTGAGAAGTCTGGTTGCCTGTCTACTTCTCATGACTTTGGTCATCAACTTTGGAGGACCTGAGGATGTTTTAATTTTCTCTAAAGTCTAAAAGTTTTACTTAGATATATTTTGGAGTTGCTTGTTCCAGTTCAATTTTTTCTGATATCCAGTTGGCCCTTTCAATGTGCAGATTCAAGTCTTATTTTATGGAGAGTTTTCTTGGATTATTGTTGTAAATATTAGTTCTGTTCCATGGTTTTAATTTGCTTGGTCAAGGACTCCAGATATACAAATATTGGACATCCTTTGCTCATCTTCCATGTCCATCATTTTCAGTCTGACCCATTCTGTTTTCCTTTTTTGTGTCATATTCATTCTTCTGGTGGCTGTTTTCTTTCATCAAGGCCCTTTTCATTTGAATCTGTTCTCACTTGGTTATCTTGTACCTTAGCCTTCATTTGTAATATTTAATTTTTTCTTCTGTTTCTTTCTTTTTTTTTTTTTTTTTTGGCACCAGGACATTTATTTATTTATTTATTTATTTTTAACATCTTTATTGGGGTATAATTGCTTTACAATGGTGTGTTAGTTTCTGCTTTATAACAAAGTGAATCAGTCATACATAAACATATGTTCCCATATGTCTTCCCTGTTGCGTCTCCCTCCCTCCCACCCTCCCCATCCCACCCCTCCAGGCTGTCACAAAGCACCGAGCCAATATCCCTGTGCCATGCGGCTGCTTCCCACTAGCTATCTCCCTTACTGCGTTTGTTACTATGTATATGCCCATGACTCTCTCTCGCCCTGTCACAGCTCACCCTTCCCCCTCCCCATAACCTCAAGTCCGTTCTCTAAGAGGTCTGCGTCTTTATTCCTGCTTTACCCCTAGGTTCTTCATGACATTTTTTTCTTATATTCCATATATATGTGTTAGCATACGGTATTTGTCTTTTTCTTTCTGACTTACTTAACTCTGTATGACAGACTCTAGGTCTATCCACCTCATTACAAATAGCTCAATTTCGTTTCTTTTTATGGCTGAGTAATATTCCATTGTATATATGTGCCACATCTTCTTTATCCATTCATCCGATGACGGGCACTTAGGTTGTTTCCATCTCCGGGCTATTGTAAATAGAGCTGCAATGAACATTTTGGTACATGACTCTTTTTGACTTTTGGTTTTCTCAGGGTATATGCCCAGTAGTGGGATTGCTGGGTCATATGGTAGTTCTATTTGTAGTTTTTTAAGGAACCTCCATACTGTTCTCCATAGTGGCTGAACCAATTCACATTCCCACCAGCAGTGCAAGAGTGTTCCCTTTTCTCCACACCCTCTCCAGCATTTATTGTTTCTAGATTTTTTGATGATGGCCATTCTGACTGGTGTGAGATGATATCTCATTGTAGTTTTGATTTGCATTTCTCTAATGATTAATAATGTTGAGCATTCTTTCATGTGTTTGTTGGCAGTCTGTATATCTTCTTTGGAGAAATGTCTATTTAGGTCTTCTGCCCATTTTTGGATTGGGTTGTTTGTTTTCTTGTTATTGAGCTGCATGAGCTGCTTGTAAATTTTGGAGATTAATCCTTTGTCGGTTGCTTCATTTGCAAATATTTTCTCCCATTCTGAGGGTTGTCTTTTGGTCTTGTTTATGGTTTCCTTTGCTGTGCAAAAGCTTTGAAGTTTCATTAGGTCCCATTTGTTTATTTTTGTTTTTATTTCCATTACTCTAGGAGGTGGGTCAGAAAGGATCTTGCTTTGATTTATGTCATAGAGTGTTCTGCCTATGTTTTCCTCTAAGAGTTTGATAGTTTCTGGCCTTACATTTAGGTCTTTAATCCATTTTGAGCTTATTTTTGTGTATGGTGTTAGGGAGTGATCTAATCTCATACTTTTACATGTACCTGTCCAGTTTTCCCAGCACCACTTATTGAAGAGGCTGCCCTTTCTCCATTGTACATTACTGCCACCTTTATCAAAGATAAGGTGTCCATATGTGCATGGGTTTATCTCTGGGCTTTCTATCCTGTTCCATTGATCTATCTTTCTGTTTTTGTGCCAGTACCATACCGTCTTGATGACTGTAGCTTTGTAGTATAGTCTGAAGTCAGGGAGCCTGATTCCTCCAGTTCCTTCTTTCGTTCTCAAGATTGCTTTGGCTATTCGGGGTCTTTTGTGTTTCCATACAAATTGTGAAATTTTTTGTTCTAGTTCTGTGAAAAATGCCAGTGGTAGTTTGATAGGGATTGCATTGAATCTATAGATTGCTTTGGGTAGTAGAGTCATTTTCACAATGTTGATTCTTCCAATCCAAGAACATGGTATATCTCTCCATCGATTTATATCATCTTTAATTTCTTTCATCAGTGTCTTATAATTTTCTGCATACAGGTCTTTTGTCTCCTTAGGTAGGTTTATTCCTAGATATTTTATTCTTTTTGTTGCAATGGTAAATGGGAGTGTTTTCTTGATTTCACTTTCAGATTTTTCATCATTAGTATATAGGAATGCCAGAGATTTCTGTGCATTAATTTTGTATCCTGCCACTTTACCAAATTCATTGATTAGCTCTAGTAGTTTTCTGGTAGCATCTTTAGAGTTCTCTATGTATAGGATCATGTCATCTGCAAACAGTGACAGCTTTACTTCTTCTTTTCCAATTTGGATTCCTTTTATTTCCTTTTCTTCTCTGATTGCTGTGGCTAAAACTTCCAAAACAATGTTGAATAATAGTGGTGAGAGTGGGCAACCTTGTCTTGTTCCTGATCTTAGTGGAAATGCTTTCAGTTTTTCACCATTGAGGATGATGTTTGCTGTGGGCTTGTCATATATGGCCTTTATTATGTTGAGGAAAGTTCCCTCTTTGCCTACTTTCTGCAGGGTTTTTATCATAAATGGGTGTTGAATTTTGTCAAAAGCTTTCTCTGCATCTATTGAGATGATCATATGGTTTTTCTCCTTCAATTTGTTAATATGGTTTATCACATTGATAGATTTGCGTATATTGAAGAATCCTTGCATTCCTGGAATAAACCCCACTTGATCATGGTGTATGATCCTTTTAATGTGCTGTTGGATTCTGTTTGCTACTATTTTGTTGAGGATTTTTGCATCTATGTTCATCAGTGATATCGGCCTGTAGTTTTCTTTCTTTGTGACATCCTTGTCTGGTTTTGGTATCAAGGTGATGGTGGCCTCGTAGAAGGAGTTAGGGAGTGGTCCTCCCTCTGCTATATTTTGGAAGAGTTTGAGAAGGATAGGTGTTAGCTCTTCTCTAAATGTTTGATAGAATTCGCCTGTGAAGCCATCTGGTCCTGGGCTTTTCTTTGTTGGAAGATTTTTAATCACAGTTTCAATTTCAGTGCTTGTGATTGGTCTGTTCATATTTTCTATTTCTTCCTGATTCAGTCTTGGCAGGTTGTGCATTTCTAAGAATTTGTCCATTTCTTCCAGATTGTCCATTTTATTGGCATAGAGTTGTTTGTAGTAATCTCTCATGATCTCTTTTATCTCTGCAGTGTCAGTTGTTACCTCTCCTTTTCCATTTCTAATTCTATCGATTTGAGTCTTCTCCCTTTTTTTCTTGATGAGTCTGGCTAGTGGTTTATCTATTTTGTTTATCTTCTCAAAGAACCAGCTTTTAGTTTTATTGATCTTTGCTATTGTTTCCTTCATTTCTTTTTCATTTATTTCTGATCTGATTTTTATGATTTCTTTCCTTCTGCTAGCTTTGGGGTTTTTTTGTTCTTCTTTCTCTAATTGCTTGAGGCGCAAGGTTAGGTTGTTTATTCGAGATGTTTCCTGCTTCTTAAGGTGGGCTTGTATTGCTATAAACTTCCCCCTTAGAACTGCTTTTGCTGCATCCCACAGGTTTTGGGTCGTTGTGTCTCCATTGTCATTTGTTTCTAGGTATTTTTTGATTTCCTCTTTGATTTCTCCAGTGATCTCTTCATTATTAAGTAGTGTATTGTTTAGCCTCCATGTGTTTGTATTTTTTACAGATCTTTTCCTGTAATTGATATCTAGTCTCATGGCGTTGTGGTCAGAAAAGATACTTGATACAATTTCAATTTTCTTAAATTTACCAAGGCTTGATTTGTGACCTAAGATATGATCTATCCTGGAGAATGTTCCATGAGCACTTGAGAAAAATGTGTATTCTGTTGTTTTTGGATGGAGTGTCCTATAAATATCAATTAAGTCCATCTTGTTTAATGTATCATTTAAAGCTTGTGTTTCCTTATTTATTTTCATTTTGGATGATCTGTCCATGGGTGAAAGTGGGGTGTTTAAGTCCCCTACTATGAATGTGTTACTGTCGATTTCCCCTTTTATGGCTGTTAGTATTTGCCTTATGTATTGAGGTGCTCCTATGTTGGGTGCATAAATATTTACAATTGTTATATCTTCTTCTTGGATCGATCCCTTGATCATTATGTAGTGTCCTTCTTTGTCTCTTTTAATAGTCCTTATTTTAAAGTCTATTTTGTCTGATATGAGAATTGCTACTCCAGCTTTCTTTTGGTTTCCATTTGCATGGAATATCTTTTTCCATCCCCTTACTTTCAGTCTGTATGTGTCTCTAGGTCTGAAGTGGGTCTCTTGTAGACAGCATATATAAGGGTCTTGTTTTTGTATCCATTCAGCTAATCTGTGTCTTTTGGTGGGAGCATTTAGTCCATTTACATTTAAGGTAATTATCTATATGTATGTTCCTATTCCCATTTTCTAAATTGTTTTGGGCTCGTTATTATAGGTCTTTTCCTTCTCTTGTGTTTCTTGCCTAGAGAAGATCCTTTAGCATTTGTTGTAAAGCTGGTTTGGTGGTGCTGAACTCTCTCAGCTTTTGCTTGTCTGTAAAGGTTTTAATTTCTCCATCAAATCTGAATGAGATCCTTGCTGGGTAGAGTAGTCTTGGCTGCATGTTTTTCTCCTTCATCACTTTCAGTATGTCCTGCCACTCCCTTCTGGCTTGTAGGGTTTCTGCTGAGAGATCAGCTGTTAACCTTATGGGGATTCCCTTATGTGTTATTTGTTGTTTTTCCCTTGCTGCTTTTAATATGCTTTCTTTGTATTTAATTTTTGACAGTTTGATTAATAATTGTCTTGGCGTATTTCTCCTTGTATTTATCTTGTATGGGACTCTCTGTGCTTCCTGGACTTGATTAACTATTTCCTTTCCCATATTAGGGAAGTTTTCAACTATAATCTCTTCAAATATTTTCTCAGTCCCTTTCTTTTTCTCTTCTTCTTCTGGAACCCCTATATTTCGAATGTTGGTGTGTTTAATGTTGTCCCAGAGGTCTCTGAGACTGTCCTCAGTTCTTTTCATTCTTTTTTCTTTATTCTGCTCTGCAGTAGTTATTTCCACTATTTTATCTTCCAGGTCACTTATCCGTTCTTCTGCCTCAGTTATTCTGCTATTGATCCCATCTAGAGTACTTTTAATTTCATTTATTGTGTTGTTCATCGTTGCTTGTTTCATCTTTAGTTCTTCTAGGTCCTTGTTAACTGATTCTTGCATTTTGTCCAATCTATTGTCCATTCTATCTCCAAGATTTCGGATCAACCTTACTATCATTATTCTGAATTCTCTTTCAGGTAGACTGCCTATTTCCTCTTCATTTGTTAGGTCTGGTGGGTTTTTATCTTGCTCCTTCATCTGCTGTGTGTTTTTCTGTCTTCTCATTTTGCTTATCTTACTGTGTTTGGGGTCTCGTTTTTGCAGGCTGCAGGTTTGTAGTTCCTCCTGTTTTTGATGTCTGTCTCCAGTGGCTAAGGTTGGTTCAGTGGGTTGTGTAGGCTTCCTGGTGGAGGGGGCTAGTGCCTGTGTTGTGGTGGATGAGGCTGGATCTTGTCTCTCTAGTAGGCAGGTTCACGTCTGGTGGTGTGTTTGGGGGTGTCTGTGGCCTTATTATGATTTTAGGCAGCCTCTCTGCTAATGGGTGGGGTTGTGTTCCTGTTTTGCTAGTTGTTTGGCATAGGTTTTCCAGCACTGTGGCTTGCTGGTCGTTGATTGAAGCTGGGTGCTGGTGTTAAGATGGAGGTCTCTGGGAGATTTTCGCCGTTTGATATTATGTGGAGCTGGGAGGTCTCTTATTGATCAGTGTCCTGAAGTTGGCTGTCCTACCTCAGAGGCAGAGCCCTGCCTCCTGGCTGGAGCACCAAAAGCTTTTCATCCACAGGCTCAGGATAAAAGGGAGAAAAAGTAGAGGGAATTAGTAAAAGTATGAGGAAAGAAAGAAGGAAAGGAGGGTAGGAAGGAAGGAAGAAAGAAAGAAAGAAGCAAAGAAGGAAAGAAGGCAAGAAGGAAAGAAAGGAGGGAGGGAGGGAGGGAGGAAGGAAGGAAGGAGGGAAAGAAGGAAAAAAGACAGAAAGAAAGAAGATACAGTAAAAATAAAATAAAGTATAATAAAGTTATTGAATTAAAAACTTCTTATTTAAAAAAAAAAAAAAAGGGACGGAAAGAACCTTAGGACAAATGTTGGAAGCAAAGCTATACAGACAAAATCTTACACAGAAGCATACACATACACCCTCACTAAAAGAGGTAAATGGGGAAAAATCCTAAATCTTGCTGTCAGAGACCACCTCCTCAATTTGGGATGATTCGTTGTCTAAAGGAGGGAAGGAAGGACGGAAAGAAAGAAAGAAAGAACGAAGGTAAAGTGTAATAAGGTTATTAAAATTAATTATTAAGAAAAAAAATTAAAAAAAAAAACATGGACGGATAGAACCCTAGGACAAATGGTGGAAGCAAGACTATACAGACAAGATCTCACACAGAAGCATACACATACACATTCACAAAAAGAGGAAAGGGGGAAAAATCATAGATCTTGCTCCTAAAGTCCACTTCCTTAATTTGGGATGATTGGTTGTCTATTCAGGTATTCCACAGATGCAGGGTACATCAAGTTGATTGTGGAGCTTTAATCCGCTGCTTCTGAGGCTGCTGGGAGAGATTTCCCTTTCTCTTCTTTGTTCTCACAGCTCCCAGGGCTAAGCTTTGGATTTGGCCCTGCCACTGCGTGTAGATCGCTGGAGGGCGTCTGTTTTTTGCTCAGACAGGATGGGGTTAAAAGAGCCGCTGACTGGGGGCTCTGGCGCACTCAGGCCGGCGGGGACGAAGGGCCACAGAGTGCGGGGCGGGCCTGCGGTGGCAAAGGCCGGCGTGACTTTGCACCAGCCTGAGGCGCGCTGTGCGCTCTCCCGGGGATGTTGTCCCTGGATCCCGGGAACCCGGCAGTGGCGGGCTGCACAGGCTCCGCGGAGGAGGGGTGTGGAGAGTGACCTGTGCTCGCACACAGGCCCCTCGGTTGCGGCAGCAGCAGCCTTAACGTCTCCCGCCCGCCTCTGGGGTCCGCGCTTTTAGCCGCAGCTTGCGCCCGTCTCTGGATTCCGCGCTTTCAGCCGCGGCTCGCGCCTGCCTCTGGATTCCGCGCTTTCAGCCGCGGCTCGCGCCCGTCTCTGGATTCCGCGCTTTCAGCCGCGGCTCGCGCCCGTCTCTGGGGTCCGCGCTTTCAGCCGCGGCTCGCGCCCGTCTCTGGGGTTCGCGCTTTTAGCCGCGGCTCGCGCCCGTCTCTGGAGTTCCTTTAAGCAGCGTTCTTAAACCCCTCTCCTCACGCCCCAGAAAACAAAGAGGGAAGGAAAAGTCTCCTGCCTCTTCTGCAGGTGCAGGCTTTTCCCCGGACTCCCTCCCGGCTAGCTGTGGTGCCCTAACCCCTTCAGGCTATGTTCAAGCCGCCAACCCCAGTCCTCTCCCTGCGCTCCGGCCTCAGCTCGCAGCCCCGCCCGCCCTGGCGGGTGAGCAGACAAGCCTCTCGGGCTGGTGAGTGCCGGTCGGCACCGATCCTCTGTGCGGGAATCTCCCCGCTTTGCCCTCCGCACCCGTTGCTGTGCACTCCTCCGCAGCTTCGAAGCTCCCCCCTCCGCCTCCCGCAGTCTCCGCCCGCGAAGGGGCTTCCTAGAGTGTGGAAACTTTTCCTCCTTCACAGCTCCCTCCCACTGGTGCAGGTGCCGTCCCTATTCTTTTGTCTCTGTTTTTTCTTTTGCCCTACCCAGGTACGTGGGGAGTTTCTTGCCTTTTGGGAGGTCTGAGGTCTTCTGCCAGCCTTCAGTAGGTGTTCTGTAGGAGTTGTTCCACGTGTAGTTGTATTTCTGGTGTATCTGTGGGGAGGAAGGTGATCTCCGCGTCTTACTCTTCCGCCATCTTCCCGCAAATCCCCCCTGTTTCTTTCTTGTGTTCAATTAATTCTCATTTTATTTCTTCCTCTTTTATCTATTTATGCACTGAATGTTTAATTTCCAATTCAAAGTATTTTAAAAGTATTTCTTAATGTTTGTTTGAGGATATTGAATTCGATTTGGCATATTGTGTTATAGTTCTCATCAGCTTTTTGGTTGGTTTGTTGAGAAAATTTTCATAAGCTGAAATTCTTTAATTAAATTTTCTTGATTTTTGCATGATAGTTTTGTATGGATGTAGTCTGCTCTTTTCTGTTCCTCTATGCTTCATAGTTTGAGAGTGTTCACTTGTTTTAGTTCTGCCCTACTCTGTGCAACTTCTTTTATAAATGGTGTTTTGAGAGCGCTGTGGTGAGTGGAAGGATTTGTATGTTTTTTCTTTTTGTGTCTTTGGTTTCTTTAGCTTTCCCCTCTTGTTTCATCCTTGTCATTCACAGCCATATGTCCAAGTTGCACCTCCTCATTGTCATCTGACTCCTCCCCTCTCCCCAGAAGCAAAGGTTCCTAGCAGTTGCCACTTTCAATGCCACTCACTATCCCCTAACGCAGTGCTATGAACCACCAAGTCCTCACCTGTGCTCAGTATTTCGGCATTTAGTATTGAACTTTCTCTCTTTAGTTATGATTTCATTTGTGTTTTATCTAAGTCATCTTCATTTATCTATTATTTTCAACTGATTCTCCTAAGCCTCCTCTCGCTCTCCCTCTCAACACCCACAGGCTTACAGGGCGGGCATTGGAACTGCTATTGGAATTTTTTTCCTACTATTTACAGGTAATCTGAAGATTACTACATTTTCTGTTTCCTAGTGTTGCTAAAAGTGTGGATCAGCTGTGGTTTTACCTGTGGATCATCTCTCATTGCTGGTGTTGTAGGTTTTGAGGGGAGGGTGAGTAGGGAGAATCAAACTCAGGCAGCCACCATTGACTTCTAAACTCATCAATCTTCAAGATCTGAAATAAGGTCAACAGAGGAGATTTTAATGAGAAAGTTACATCAAACAAAGACCTGTAGGAGATTACCATGGGAATTTGGGGGCAGAAACATTCAAGCAGAGGAAACAGAGAAGGTCTAAGGTGCAAACATGTCTGACATGTTTGAGGAAATAAATGAGGGGGCTGGAGTAGCCTGTGGATGTGGATGTAGGTGGTGTGGGGAAAAGAGCAGTGTGAGAGGTCAGAGAAGTGAGGGGATGGGGAGCATTGTAAAGGCTGAATTAACTTGTCTGAGGATTACATTTGGTGGAGGTGATATTCAATTCTAAATCTGTCTCCAACCTGTGTTGTTTGCACAATATAATGTTAATGTCCATAAAAAAGTTTTATGAAGTTCATCCAAATTAAAACTATAACTCAGAATCTCCAGTTTTGGATTGGTAAAATAATCTTGCAGTGTGGAAATATGGGCCCAATTTATCTCTGGTGTCTGCCCTTCCCTTGAGCCTGTTATACATTTCCACTGACATCCCAGTACACATTTCTAGGGAAGAATTGAACCATTTTAACATGCAATTCAAAACAAATAGACAATCCTTTACTTTATACCCTTTAAATCTCTAAAAATATATATATAGTAAATATAACTAACGAAACAATAAACCAAAGATTTATTAGAAGCAAAAGTGAAACAGTGAAAAAATTACAACTCCTAATAATAAAACTTATAAGACTGACATTATGTAGTGCTTATTATGTGCTAGGAGCCATTATAATTGCTTTCTATATGTTAAATCATTCATTCCTCAACAACTCTAAGAACTAAGTATCCTCTCAATTCTATTCTAAAGGTGAAGAAATTGAGACACAGTTAAACATCTTCCCTAAGGCTTCCCATGAAATTTAGCTGATCTTGTTTATAGAATCATTGCTCTGCACAAGTGTAGATATATTATCTCCACAAAAACCTATTGGACTGTTAGAGGGAGATTAAGTTCTTTCTTCTAGCTGCCTTTTCATATCTGATTATTTCCCTCTTGTTTGTCATTCCCTGATAATTGACACTAGGTTGGGATCTACTTTCTCATATGACTCCACTTCCTTAGCAAATTGATGCGTCCTTCCCTTTTATCCACAAAGAAATAAATTCCATAGCATTCTTACTGTAAACACACTGGGGGTAAGTGTGTGTATTTCTTTAAAATAACCTAGTGGATGGGACTTCCCTGGTCGTCCAGTGGTAAGACTCTGTGTTTCCAATGCAGAGGTCATGGGTTGGATCCTGGTTGGGGAACTAAAATCCCACAGGCTGTGCAGCATGACCAAAAAAAAAGGAGTGAACATTAATAAATAAATAAATAACCTAGTGGAGATTATAAAACCTCTCTTCTGTTTTAAATTTCTTTCTAATATCTTTGTGTCTAGTTAGTCACTGAGTTTATTGAAAAAGATAGACAAGTTTGATCTCTCTTTTGTGTTGTCTTGCAATTCATTAGATACATGCTTTCTCATCAGGAGCACCTGGGAGCATCTGAAAAAGAGGAGTGAAGGAACCTTTTAAATAAGGCTACTCCATTTAAGCTCTCACCATTAAACATTTTATATTCAAGTAAATGAGTCACTTCTAAGGGCCAGGAAACAAATTCAAATAAATGAATGAATGCATTAGGTTACAAGGATGAGTAAAATTATAAGCTGATCATTAAAGCACAGGACAATGTGTGCTGTAAATAGACAGAGAAGAGCACAGAGGAGACCAACGTTCTTTAAGTCAAAGATAAGTCAAGATAAACCAGTGTGTCCTAATCCTCCCTCTCCCCATATTCTATTAGTGGAATGTTGATCTGTGGATCCGTTTCCTTGCATCCTGCAAGAAAGCTTTGTAGAGAACTGTCAAACATACAAGTATTTGCACAGTGACACATACACATACATACTGCAGGCACAAATGAGAGAAAGAGTATTTCCTGTATGTGTGCCTAGTACACACAACACACTCAGCAGAAATGTATTATATACTGGAGAAATTAGTAGTTACTTTAGATGCATTCTTTTTCTGGTTAATTTAGGAGAGTTGAAAAGTAAATCTCTTGAATGACTTAAGTTAACATGAAACATTGGGGACATTTTTGTTGGCAAAGTTAACATGAAACCTTGGGGACATTTTTGTTGTGCACAGGATGAAAATATCATAGCTTGTGACAGTAGAAAGAGCATGTGAAGTATCATGGATTCAAATCCTAGCTTTGCCATTGACTAGACATTCATTAATTTTCCCATTCATTTATTAACAAATGTTTACTGAGCATCTAATCTGTGCCAGGCACTGTTTTGGTGTTGGGATGGCAGTCATGAACAAAAACAGGTAAAATTCCTAGTATCATGCAGCTTATATCCCATGGAGGGATACAGACAAGAAGCAAGATACATAAGTGAAATATGTGGTATAGCGATAAAAGGGGACAAGAAATGTGAGGGGTGTGGTGTTCAAAATTTCAGGCACAATAGCTAGTGAAGTACTTACTGGAAAAAAGTGCTATTTGAATTAAATACCTGAAAGATGTGAAGGGCTTAGTGCAAGATGTTTAATCTCTCTGCATTTAGTTTCCTCATCTGTAATTTGGGGAAGGATTAAATTGAATGGTCTATGTCAAAGTAACTAGCTAAGTAATGGCACCTAATTGATGCTTTCTACATAGTTGTCCTTTTGGCACCCAGGTTCAAAGTCAGCACCACAGAGGATTGTCAGAGGTTCTCCAGCAGAGTTGAAATGCTTTAAAGGAAAAAAGACATACAACAGAGCCAGTTAATCATGGTAAAGATTATTTTGGCCTCTGATTATACATTTCAGCATGAATATCACCTGTGGAGGTAGACCCCAGCAGACAAATTAAGGCAAGTTTTCATTCATGATTAGAAGGCTACATCTGATTCCAAGGGTGCAGCGTACATTTACTGATATATCTGACTGCATTAACTGCTGTCAGTGTTGATGGCTCCGGCTACTGATCATCAATGAAAAATGAGAAAGAAGAGATTATGTTTTATTCATTCAGGACTAATTTGCATGTGTCTTGATGCAGAAGTAATGCAATGCAGTCAATAGATGGTGCCAGAGAGTTGGTTCTCATTGCAAGGTCAAAATTAGTGTGTGCAAGGATTCTGACTTCTTTTCTCAGACCATGTTAAACATTTCTCATATTTGATGAACTGTTAACATAAGAAAAATCTAAAACTTTATGTTAGATTCACATTATTGTACATCATAATTAAACATCTTCAATTTAGTAAAAATATTACATACGTTATTTGAACATATATCCAATGTACTGAATTGAATTATGAATACATATGTGTGTGTGTATACACATATTTTTTTTAATTAATTTATTTATTTTTGGCTGTGTTGGGTCTTCATTGCAGTGTGCGGACTTTCTCTAGTTGTGGCGAGCGGGGGCTACTCTTTGTTGTGGTGCGTGGGCTTCTCATTGCGGTGGCTTATCTTGTTGTGGAGCACGGGCTCTAGGTGCGTGGGCTTCAGTAGTTGTGGCACGCGGGCTCAGTAGTTAGGGTGCACGGGCTTAGTTGCTCCGCGGCATGTGGAATCTTCCCAGACCAGGGTTCAAACCTGTGTCCCCTGCATTCGCAGGAGGATTCTTAACCACTGTGCCACCAGGAAAGTCCCACACACATTTTAATAATATTGGAACAGCTTAACACAAATTATGCAGGGAATACATCGTGGTGCTATCTACCTATTTGAGGAGGTTTTCCCATCAAATCATTCCTCATTGTAGTGTCTTCTTCAGGATGGAAGGCACCATGTCTTATTCACCTATCAGTCTTTTGATCAAAATGACATTTCATAGTTTCATTCATTCAGGAAATATTGTTTGAATTAAAATATCACAGAGTGATACTGTTTTCAAGACCTCCCACCTTTTGTATTATTTTTATAAAACAGTTTAGTAATTAATAATATTCAATCTTTTATATGCATACTGATTACACACGTTTTATCCAAAACTTTGTTACAACATGGAGTACATGATTTTTTTTATAAATTTATTTTATGTATTTATTTTTGGCTGCTTTGGGTCTTCATTGCTGCATGTGGGCTTTCTCTAGTTGCGACGAGTGGGAGCTGCTCTTTGTTGTGGTGTGCAGGCTTCACATTGCAGTGGCTTCTCCTGTTGTGGAGCACAGGCTCTAGGCACACGGGCTTCAGTAGTTGTGGACATGGGCTTAGTTGTTCCGCAGCATGTGGGATCTTCCCAGACCAGGGCTCGAATCCATATCCCCTGCATTGGCAGATGGATTCTTAACCACTGCACCACCAGAGAAGCCCCAAGAGTATATGAATTTTTAAAACCATTAAATTCACTTAGAATAGTGCCAAGCAACATGGAGAACATAATATCAATGTTGTTATTAATATTATTAATATAGTTAGTATCATTGATGTAGTCCATGGTTATAGTACTATTAAATAATATGCATAGAACAACATTATTAGATTACTTATTTCAAAGCATAAGGAATGATAAAAATATGTATTACATTAAGACAAATAGGAAAATTTAATGAATCACAGAGATATACTTCAAACTCCAAGTTTTGGCAGAATTAAGTTTACATATAGAAGCAAATGTTTTCTGTGTAATAAATATAGTGTTTGAAGTTATTTCATCTGAAAACGTTTGAGGTGTCAAAAATAAGCAGCAGAATCTGTAATTTTGTCATTTAAAATATACTACAGACTATGTAAATTGACAAAAGTTAACTATTGAAAATTATAACAATTTCATAAAACTTTACATATATGAAAAATTGTTTAAAATAGAAATAGACATTTTAGTAAAGATGAGGAAATAAAGGCAATTATTGAAGTAGATTTGGGGAGCAAAGTAGATAATGTATTAAGCCAACTGTAGTTGAGATGGAGCAGAATGTCAAATTCTGTGCATAAAGCCTGGGAAAGAAAAGCCGGTTAATTGGATTAAGGTAATTTAAAAGAGTAGAGAAAGGTCTGAATATCTTGAATTTCAGAAAATGAGAAGATTTCAATGTCTTTGTATAGAAAGCATCTTAGAATCTTTTGCTAGTACACTCAGATTTGTACTTGACATGAAAATTGATCATGTTATTAAATCTCAAGAGACTAGAACGTCCCATAAGGATTCCAGTATGAGGCACTTTGGTGTCAAATGTGTTTCTACAAGTAGATATGACATTGGACTATAATTTTAAGAGGAGATGAAAATTTTAAATCTCTTCTACTGAAGAAACTTTTTGTTAGCAAAACTTACAATTTTGAATAAATCAATGACACCTAAAAACTTAAAAATTATTTCTTTATTATGAGGTTCATTGTTCTAATAACAAGACAATGGATACTATGTTTCATGATTCCATCATTTCCATTTTATTATGATTTTAGTTAAAGAAATAGGATTGCACTATTATTCATGCCAGAGTATACTCATAACCACTGCTGCTTACTTTGTTACTCACTGAGTAACTATAGTTCTAACCTACAATGGCTTTAGAGTAACAGCCTAGGAAAGCTTCATAATAATCCCCTTTCAATAACATCTACAATAATTGAACATAATTCATTAAAACTTCCCATTTTTTGCTGAGATCTAACTCCTTAAAATTGCTCTGTCCTGGACATGTATGTGTTTTCAACTGAATAAACTATATTAAGCAACGAAGTTAGGTTTCACAACTCCATATTATGGGTCTAAAACAGCCTGGATAAACTTCCTTAAGAGATAAGGCTGTTTTTCAATTCTATACCTGCTTAACCCCAAAATTCTTGTTCAGTCTATTTCTATCTCTGGGGCCCATATGGTCTGGTGTCTGGGACAGTTCTGATTTATGCCCTTCTAGTTTAGCATTTGTCCTCCACCAAAGTGCCCTACTTTAGATGATAAATTATATGGTCACTCTAGATCACACTAAGAAACAAGGATTATTTAATCAGGATTCAGATACTGCATCAGTTCACTGGAAAGCTAGAAATGTGGTTTCTACTTAACAGCTTTAAAAAAAATTAAAAAGAGAATCTAAACATCTAGTCAAGTTAGTGTCTACAAGACATTTGCATAAATATCACTGTGTACAACAGTTAGTCTAACACTAAAAACAAACATGGTATGAAACTTGAGGGTGAGTTTCAGAGATAAATATTAGAAATTTTTCCATGCTGCAAAAATGATTACTTTAGAAAAAATTTTTCTCTGAGTAAAATATTAATAAAGGATACTCTTCAAGTGCTTTTAATTCCCTGCCACTATTTTTTTTAACTGACATACAACAAAATAGGTTATTTTTTCAGCCAAAGGAGTTCTAAGAATATTATTATCAAAATAATCATCTATACATAAATATAGATCAGCTGAGCATGAGGCCAAAGTCCTTAAATAGCCTATGGAGGCTTTGCAATTGCTGTTCCCTGTACTTTGGAATACTTTTCTTTCTGAGATCCCCATCACTTGCTTCCACTCCTTCAGGTCTTTGCTCAAATGTCATCTTCAAATGGAGCCCTTTTTAGTTGAATTAAAGCAGTAGTCCCACATTCTCCACACACCTTATTTTTTCCCCTGCTTTACTCTTCTCAACAGAACTTGTGCTTTCTAACATACTGTGTAGTTTACATTTTTCTTATTCTTTATCTGCCCTTCTACAATGTAAGCCCATTGAGAGTAGGGTTTTTATTTTGCTTTGCTTTGTTTTTTAGGTTTATTTCTTTCACTGGTATTCTTGTGATGTATAACACAATGTCTGGCATATTGTAGGTCTTCAATAAATATTTGTTGACAAAAAGAATGAAGAAATAGATTCTGAATATGCTGAATTTCAGCTTTGAGATGATGCTTTGACACTCTTGTTGGAAGTATGTTTCAGAGATTAGCATGGTGACCCACTGGAACAGCAGCCTTTTTTGATTACTCTTAGATGTTAGCCATCTCTGAGAAACAGCAATGGTTAGCACCTTATGTGCATACATAGTACAAAAGCTCACAATAATGTTACAAGATAGATATGAAATTAAATAATATGAATCTTTCTTATAGTTATCAAAGGATAGAGGGTTCAGTTTATGACCAGTCAGTTGTTGTTTATTTGTTTGTTTGTTTTGTTTATCCTGTTGCAATGGGACATATTTGCAATATGACTGAGCACAAAGTGTAAGACTGATGTTCACTCCTGGATTGTGGATCTAGCCTCATTTCCTTTTATATACACCACGTTTGTTTGAAGATCTGCTTCCCGGGGCCCAAGACAGCTTTCTTTCTGATATTATTGAGGTTCTCATTTGATAGGCAAATATTAATCAGTGATTCTATGGGAAGACTTGAAAAACAGTTGTTCCCTTGAAATAGCTTTTTCCATTCATAGTAACATGACCAATCTCATTTAGATTAATCCATGAAAATGGCACAAGAAGTGAAAATGCTATCATTGACTGATTACTGACAATGTGCTAGGTATATCCAGTCATCGTTCGAAACTAACAAGATGAAACATACTTTTTAATTAAATTTTTATTGGAGTATAGTTGATTTACAATGTTGTGTTAGTTTCTGCTGTACAGCAAAGTGAGTGAGTTATACATATACATATATCCACTCTTTTATAGAGTCTATTCCCATATAGGTCATTACAGAGTATTGAGTAGAGTTTCCTGTGCTATACAGTAGGTTTTTATTAGTTATCTATTTTACATATAGTAATGTATATATGTCAATCCCAATCTCCCAATTTAGTCCTCTGACCTCCTTCCCCCTTGGTAACCATAAGTTTGTTTTCTACGTTTATGACTCTATTTCTGTTTTGTAAATACGTTCATTTGTGAATTTTTTTTTTAGATTCCAAATATAAGTGATATCGTATATTTGTCTTTCTCTGTCTGACTTAGTTCACTCAGCATGACAGTCTGTAGGTTCATCCATGTCACTGCAAATGGCACTATATTGTTCTTTTTTATAACTGAGTAATATTCCATTGTACCACATCTTCCTTTATCCATTCCTCCATCAGTGGACATTTAGGTTGCTACCGTGTGCTGCCTATTGTAAATAGTTCTGCAATGAATATTGGGATGCATGCATCCTTTCAAATTATGGTTTTCTCCTGATATACACCCAGGACTGGGATTGCTGGATCATATGGTAGTTCTCATTTTAGTTTTTTAAGGAATCCCATACTGTTCTCCATAGTGGCTATACAAATTTACATTCCCATCAAAGTGTAAATGCTCTCCAGCATTTATTGTCTGTATATTTTTTGATGATGGCCATTCTAACCAGTATGGGGTGATGCGTGATTACAGTTTTGATTTGCATTTCTTCAATAATTAGTGATGTTGAGCATTTCTTCATGTGTATGTTGGCAATCTGTATGTCTTTTTAGGAGAAATGTCTATTTAGATCTTCCACCCATTTTTTGATAGGGTTGTTTGTTTATTTGCTATTGAGCTGCATGAGTGGTTTGCATATTTTGGAGATTTTTTTTTTTTTTTTTTTGCAGTATGCGGGCCTCTCACTGTTGTGGCCTCTCCCGTTGCGGAGCACAGGCTCCGGACGCGCAGGCCCAGCGGCTGTGGCTCACAGGTCCAGCTGCTCCGTGGCATGTGGGATCCTCCCGGACCAGGGCATGAACCTGCATCCCTGCATTGGCAGGCAGACTCTCAACCACTGCATCACCAGGGAAACCCGAGATTTTTTTTTAACACCTTTATTGGAGTATAATTGCTTTACAATGGTGTGTTAGTTTCTGCTTTACAACAAAGTGATTCAGTTATACATATACATATGTTCCCATATCTCTTCCCTCTTGTGTCTCCCTCCCTCCCACCCTCCCTATCTCACTCCTCTAGGTGGTCACAAAGCACCAAGCTGATTTCCCTGTGCTATGCGGCTGCTTCCCACTAGCTGTCTATTTTAGGTTTGGTAGTGTATATATGTACAAGCCACTCACTCACTTTGTCACAGCTTACGCTTCCCCCTCCCCATATCCTCAAGTCTATTCTCTAGTAGGTCTGTGTCTTTATTCCCCTCTTGCCCCTAGGTTCTTCAGGTTCTTCATGACCATTTTTTTTTCTTAGATTCCATATATATGTGTTAACATACAGTATTTGTTTTGCTCTTTCTGACTTACTTCACTCTGTATGACAAACACTAGCTCCATCCACCTCACTACAAATAACTCAATTTCGTTTCCTTTTATGCCTGAGTAATATTCTATTGTATATATGTGCCACATCTTCTTTATCCATTCAACTGTTGATGGACACTTCAATTGCTTCCATGTCCTAGCTATTGTAAATGGAGCTGCAATGAACATTTTGGTACATGACTCTTTTTGAATTATGGTTTTCTCAGGGTATATGCCCAGTAGTGGGATTGCTGGGTCGTATGGTAGTTCTTTTTTTAGTTTTTTAAGGAAACTCCATACTGTTCTCCATATTGACTGTATCAATTTACATTCCCACCAACAGTGCAAGAGGGTTCCCTTTCCTTCACACCCTCTCCAGCATTTATTGTTTGTAGATTATTTGATGATGGCCATTCGGACTGGTGTGAATTGATATCTCACTGTAGCTTTGATTAGCATTTCTCTAATGATTAATGATGTTGAGCATTCTTTCATGTGTTTGTTGGCAGTCTGTATATCTTCTTTGGAGAAATGTCTATTTAGGTCTTCTGCCCATTTTTGCATTGGGTTCTTTGTTTGTTTGATATTGAGCTGCATGAGCTACTTGTAAATTTTGGAGATTAATCCTTTTTCAGTTGCTTCATTTGCAAATATTTTCTCCCATTCTGAGGGTTGTCTTTTGCTCTTCTTTATGGTTTCCTTTGCTGTGCAAAAGCTTTGAAGTTTCATTAGGTCCAATTTGCTTATTTTTGTTTTTATTTCCATTTCTGTAAGAGATGGGTCAAAAAGGATATTGCTGTGATTTATGTCATAGACTGTTTTGCCTGTGTTTTCCTCTAAGAGTTTGATAGTATTTGGGCTTACATTTAGGTCTTTAATCCATTTTGAGTTTATTTTTGTGTATGGTATTAGGGAGTATTCTAATTTAATACTTTTGCATGTACCTGTCCAGTTTTCCCAGCACCATCAATTGAATAGGCTGTCTTTTCTCCACTGTATATTCTTGCCTCCTTTATCAAAGATAAGGTGACCATATGTGTGTGGGTTTATCTCTGGGCTTTCTATCCTTTTCCATTGATCTATATTTCTGTTTTTGTGCCAGCACAATACTGTCTTGATTACTGTAGCTTTGTAATATCATCTGAAGTCAGGGAGCCTGATTCCTCCTGCTCCGTTTTTCTTTCTCAACATTGCTTTGGCTATTCAGGGTCTTTTCTGTTTCCATACAAATTGTGAAATTTTTTTCCAATCCTGTGGAAACTGCCAGTGGTAGTTGGATAGGGATTTCACTGAATCTGTAGCTTGCTTTGCATAGTAGAGTCAGTTTCAGAATATTGATTCTTCCCATCCAAGAACATGGTAAATCTCTCCAAATATGTGTATCACCTTTCAGTTCTTTCATCAGTGTCTTATAATTTTCTGCATACAGGTCCTTTGTCTCCTTAGGTAGGTTTATTCCTAGATATTTTATTTTTTTGTTGCAGTGGTAAATGGGAATATTTTCTTAATTTCACTTTCAGATATTTCATCATTAGTGTATAGGAATGCTAGAGATTTCTGTGCATTAACTTTGTATCCTTCTACTTTATCAAATTCATTGATTAGCTCTAGTAGTTTTCTGGTAGAATCTTTAGGATTCTCTATGTATAGTATCATGTCATCTGCAAACAGTGACAACTTTACTTCATCTTTTCCTATTTGGATTCCTTTTATTTCTTTTTCCTCTCTGATTGCTGGGGCTACAACTTCCAAAACTATGTTGAATAATTGTGGTGAGAGTGGGCAAACTTGTCTTCTTCCTGATCTTAGTGGAAATGGTTTCAGTTTCTAACCATTGAGGACGATGTTGGCTGTGTGTTTGTCATAAACGGCCTTTATTATGTTGAGGTAAGTTCCCTCTATGCCTACATTCTGGAGGGTTTTTATCATAAATGGGTGTTGAATTTTGTCAAAAGCTTTCTCTGCATCGATTGAGATGATCATATGGTTTTTCTCCTTCAATTTGTTAATATGGCGTATTGCATTGATTGATTTGCCTATATTGAAGAATCCTTACATTCCTGGGTTAAACCCCACTTGATCATGGTGTATGATCCTTTTAATGTGCTCTTGGATTCTGTTTGGTAGTAATTTGTTGAGGATTTTTGCATCTATTGTCATCAATGATATTGGCCTGTAGTTTTCTTTCTTTGTGATATCTTTGTCTGGTTTTGCTATCAGGGTGATGGTGGTCTTGTAGAATGAGTTTAGGAGTGTTCCCTCCTCTGCTATATTTAGGAAGAGTTTGAGAAGGATTGGTGTTAGTTCTTCTCTAAATGTTTGATAGAATTCACCTGTGAAGCCATCTGGTCCTGGGCTTTTGTTTGTTGGAATAATTTTAATCACAGTTTCAATTTCAGTGCTTGTGATTTGTCTGTTTATATTTTCTACTTCTTCCTGCTTCAGTCTCGGTAGGTTGTCCATTTCTAAGAATTTGCCCATTCCTTCCAGGTTGTCCATTTTGTTGGCATAGAGTTGCTTGTAGTAATCTCTCATGATCCTTTGTATTTCTGCAGTGTCAGTTGTTACGTCTCCTTTTTCATTTCTAATTATATTGATTTGAGTCTTCTCCCTTTTTTTCTTGATGAGTCTGGCTAATGGTTTATCTATTTTGTTTATCTTCTCAAAGAACTAGCTTTCAATTTTATTGATCTTTGCTTCATTTCTTTCTCATTTCTTTCTGATCTGATATTTATGATTTCTTCTGCTAACTTTGGGAGATTTTTGTTACTGTTTCTCTAATTGCTTTAGGTGTAAGTTTAAGTTGTTTATTTGATATATTTCTTGTTTCTTAAGGTAGGATTCTATTGTTATAAAGTTACATCTTAGAACACATTTTTCTACATCCCATAGGTTTTGGGTCTCTGTGTTTTCATTGTCGTTTGTTTCTAGGTATTTTTTGATTTCATGTTTGATTTCTTCAACGATTCCTTGGTTATTAAGTAGTGTATTGTTTAACCTCCCTGTGGTTGTATTTTTTACTGATTTTTTCCTGTAATTGTTATCTAGTCTCATAGTGTTGTGGTTGGAAAAGATACTTGATATGATTTCAATTTTCTTAAATTTACCAAGGCTTGATTTGTGACCCAAGATATGATCTACCCTGGAGAATGTTCCATGAGCACTTAAGAAGAGTATATATTCTGTTGTTTTGGGATGGAATGTCCCATAAATCTCAATTAAGTCCATCTTGTTTAATGTATCATTTAAAGCTTGTGTTTCCTTATTTATTTTCATTTTGGATGATCTCTCTATTGGAGAGAGTGGGGTGTTAAAGTCCCCTACTATGACTGTGTTACTGTCAATTTCCCCTTTAATGGCTGTTAGTATTGGCCTTATGTATTGAGGTGCTCCTATGTTGGGTGCATAAATATTTACAATTGTTATATCTTCTTCTTGGATTGATTCCTTGATCATTATGTAGTGTCCTACTTTGTCTCTTCTAATAGTCTTTATTTTAAAGTCTATTTTGTTTGATATGAGAATTGCTACTCCAGCTTTCTTTTGGTTTCCATTTGCATGGAATATATTTTTCCATCCCCTAGCTTTCAGTCTGTATGTGTCCCTAGGTCTGAAGTCGGTCTCTTGTAGACAGCATATATATGGGTCTTGTTTTTGTATCCATTCAGCCAGTCTATGTCTTTTGGTTGGAGCATTTAATCCATTTACATTTAAGGTAATTATCGATATGTATGTTCCTATTCCCATTTTCTTAATTGTTATGGGTTTCTTATTGTGAGTCTTTTCCTTCTCTTGTGTTTCCTGCCTAGAGAAGTTCCTTTAGCATTTGTTGTAAAACTGGTTTGGTGGTGCTGAATTCTAGTAGCTTTTACTTGTCTGTAAAGGCTTTAATTTCTCCATCATATCTGAATGAGATCCTTGCTGGGTAGGTTAATCTTGGTTATAGGTTTTTCTCCTTCATCACTTTAAATCTGTCCTGACACACCCTTCTGGCTTGCAAAGGTTCTGCTGAAAGATCAGCTATTAACCTTATGGGGATTCCCTTATGTGTTATTTGTTGTTTTTCCCTTGCTGCTTTTAATATTGTTTCTTTGTATTTAATTTTTGATAGTTTGATTAATATGTGTCTTGGCATGTTTTTGCTTGGATTTATCCTGTATGGGACTCTCTGTGCTTCCTGGACTTGATTAACTATTTCCTTTCCCATATTAGGGAAGTTTTCAACTACAAACCCTTCAAATATTTTTCAGTCCCTTTCTTTTTCTCTTCTTCTTCAGGGCCCCCTATAGTTCAAATGTTGGTGCATTTAATGTTGTCCCAGAGGTCTCTGAGACTGTCCTCAGTTCTTTTCATTCTTTTTTCTTTATTCTGCTCTGCAGTAGTTATTTCCACTATTTTATCTTCCAGGTCACTAATCTGTTCTTTTGACTCCGTTATTCTGCTATTGATCTCTTCTAGAGAATTTCAATTTCATTTACTGTGTTTTCATCATTGTTTTTTTGCTCTTTACTTCTTCTAGTTCCTTGTTGAACATTTCTTGTATATTCTCTGTTCTATTTCCAAGATTTGGATCATCTTTACTATCATTATTCTGAGTTCTTTTTCAGTTAGATTGCCTATTTCATCTTCATTTGCTAGGTCTGGTGGGTTTTTACCTTGCTCCTTCATCTGCTGTGTTTTTTTCTCTTTTCTCATTTTACTTAACTTATTGTGTTTGGGATCTTCTTTTTGCAGACTGCAGGTTCGTAGTTCCTGTTGTTTTTGTGTCTGTCCCCAGTGGCTAAAGTTGGTTCAGTGGGTTGTGTAGGCTTCCTGGTGGAGGGGACTAGTGACTGTGCTCTGGTGGATGAGGCTGGATCTTGTCTTCTGGTGGGAAGGTCCACCACTGGTGGTGTGTTTTTGGGTGTCTGTGGCCTTTTTATGATTTTTAGGCAGCCTCTCTGCTAATAGATGGCACTGTGTCATGGCTTGCTAGTTGTTTGGCATAGGGTGTCCAGCACTGTAGCTTGCTGGTCATTGAGTGAAGCTGGGTCTTGGCATTGAGATGGAGATCTCTGGGAGATTTTCACCATTTGATATTACTTGGCTCTGGGAGGTTTCTTGTGGACCAGTGTCCTGAAGTTGGCTCTCCTACCTCAGAGGCACAGCCCTGAGGCCTGGCTGGAGCATCAAGAGACTTTCATCTACATGGCTCAGAATAAAAGGGAGAAAAAATGGAAAGAAAGAAAGAAAGAAAGAAAGAAAGAAAGAGAAAGAAAGAAGATAAAATAAAGTTATTAAAATAAGAAATAGAAAATAATTATTAAGAAAAATATTTTAAAAAGTAAAAAAATAAAATAAAATGGACACACAGAACCCTAGGACAAATGGTAAAAGCAAAGCTATACAGACAAAATCACACACAGAAGCATACAGATGCACACTCACAAAGAGAGAAAAAGGAAAAAAAAATATATATATATATATATTTTCTCCCAAAGTACACCTCCTCAATTTGGGAGAAATTTCCCTTTATCTTCTTTTTTCACACAGCTTCTGTAGTTCATCTTTGGATTTGGACCCACCTCTGCGTGTAGGTCTCCTGAGGGCGTCTGTTCTTTGCTCAGACAGGACGGGGTTAAAGGAGCAGCTGATTTGGGGGCTCTGGCTCACTCATGCTGGGGGGAAGGAGAAGTATGTATGTGGGGTGAGCCTGTGGCATCAGAGGCTGACGTGACGTTGCACCAGCCTGAGGCGTGCCGTGTGTTCTCCTGGGGAAATTGTCCCTGGATCACGCAACCCTGGCAGTGGCGGGCTGCACAGGCTCCTGGTAGGGGAGGTGTGGAGAATGATCTGTGCTTGCACAGAGGCTTCCTGATGGTGGCAGCAGCAGCCTTCGCATCCCATGCCCTTTCTGGGGTCCACGCTGATAGCTGCAGCTCGCGCCCATCTCTGGAGCTCTTTTAAGTGGCCTTCTGTATCCCCTCTCCTTGTGCACCATGAAACAAGGAGGCAAGGAAAAGTCTTTTGCAGGTCCAGATTTTTTCCCGAACTCCCTCCCCACTAGCTGTGGTGCACTAGTCCTTTCAAGCTGTGTTCACACAGCCAACCCCAGTCTTCTACCTGGGATTCAACCAAAGACCGAGCCTCAGCTCCCAGCTCTCACCCGTCCTGGCGGGTGAGCAGACAAGCCTCTCAGGCTGGTGAGTGCTGGTCAGCACCAATCCTCTGGGCAGGAATCTCTCCACTTTGCCCTCCACACCCCTGTTGCTGAACTCTCCTCCATGGCCCCGAAGCTCCCCCCCCACTGCCATCCACAGTCTCTGCCTGCCATGGGGCTTCCTAGTGTGTGGAAACCTTTCCTCCTTCACAGCCTCCTCCCAGTGGTGCAGGTCCCGTCCCTATTCTTTTGTCTGTTTTTTTTTTTCTTTCTTCTTTTTCCGTACCCAGGTACGTGGGGAGTTTCTTGCCTTTTCGGAGGTCTGAGGTCTTCTGCCAGAATTCAGTAGGTGTTCTATAGGAGCTGTTCCACATGTAGATATATTTCTGATGTATTTGTGGAGAGTCAGGTGATCTCCACATCTTACTCTTCCGCCATCTTGAAGCTCCTCCCCTATTTTGGAGATTAATACCTTGTCAGTTGCTTCATTTGCACATATTTTCTCCCATTCTGTGGGGTGTATTTTCATTTTGTTTATGGCTTCCTCTGCTGTGCAAAAGCTTTTAAGTTTCATTAGGTCCCATTTGTTTATTTTTTGTTTTTATTTTCATTACTGTCAGAGGTAGATCAAAAAAGATCTTGCTGCAATTAATGTCAGAGAGTGTTCTGCTTATGATTTCCTCTAAGAATTTTATAGTATTCAGTCTTACATTTACGTCTATAATCCATTTTTGTGTTTGGTGTTAGAAAATGTTCTAATTTTATTCTTTTACATATAGCTGTCCAGATTCTGCAGCACCACTTATTGAAAAGAGTGTCTTTCCTCCTTTGTATATTCTTGCCTCTGTTGTCATAGATTAGGTGACCATATGTGCATGGGTTTATCTCTGGGCCTTCTACCCTGTTCTATTGATCTATATTTCAGTTTTTTTTCCAGTACCATACTGTTTTGATGACCATAGCTCTGTAGTATATTCTGAAGTTAGGTAGCCTGATTCCTCAAAATCAGGCTTTTCTGTTTTGTTTTGTTTTTTTGTTTTTTTCTCAAAATTACCTTGGCTCTTCGGGGTCTTTGTGTCTCCATACAAATTATAAAAATTTTGGTTCTAATTCCATGAAAAATGCTATTGGTAATTTGACAGGAATTGCATTGAATCTGTAAATTACTTTGGGTAGTATAGTCATTGTGGCAATATTGATTCTTCCAATCCAAGAACATGGTATATCTCTCCATCAATTTACATCATCTTTGATTTCTTTCATCAGTATCTTATAGTTTTCTGAGTACAGGTCTTTTGCCTCCATAGGTAAGTTTATTCCTAGGTATTTTATTTTTCTGATGTGATGGTAAATGGGATTGTTTCCTTAATTTCTCTTTCAGATATTTTGTTTTTAGTGTATAGGAATACAAGGGACTTCTGTGTATTAATTTTGTATCCTGCAACTTTACCAAATTCATTTATGAGTTCTAATAGCTTTCTGATAGCATCTGTAGGATTTTCTATGTAGTGTATCATGTCATGTGCAAACAGTGAGAGGTTTACTTTTTTTTCAATTTGGATTCCTTTATTTATTTATTTTTCCTTCTCTGATCACTGTGGTTAAGACTTCCAAAACTATGTTGAATAATAGTGGTGAGAGTGGGCAACCTTGTCTTGTTCTTGATCTTAGAGGAAATGCTTTCAGTTTTTCACCATTGAGAATGATGTTTGCTGTGGTTTTGTCATATATGGCCATTATTTTGTTGATGTAATTTCCTTCTATGCCCATTTTCTGAAGAGTTTTTTTTTATCATAAATTGATGTTGAATATTGTCCAAAACTTTTTCTCCATCTATTGAAATGATCACATGGTTTTTATTATTCAGTTTGTTGATGTGGTGTATTACATTGATTGATTTATGTATGTTGAAGAATCCTTGCATCCCTGGGATAAATCTCACTTGATCATAGTGTATGATCCTTTTAATTTGTTGTTGGATTTGTTTTGCTAGTATTTTGTTGTAGATGTTTGCATCTATGTTTATCAGTGATGTTGGCCAGTAATTTTCTATTTTTGTGATATTGTTGTCTGGTTTTGGTATCGGGTGGTGGTGGCCTCTTGGGATGAGCTTGGGATTGTTCCTTTCTCTGTAATTTTTTGGAATAGTTTCAGAAGGATAGGTGTTAACTCTTCTCTAAATGTTTGATAGAATTCACCTGTGAAGCCATTTGGTCCTGGACTTCTGTTTGTTGGACGTTTTTTAATCACAGTTTCAATTCCAGTATTTCTGATTGGTCTGTTCATATTTTCTATTCCTGTTCAGTGTGTACCTTTCTAAGAGTTTGTCCATTTCTTCTAGGTTGTTCTTTTTTTTTTTTTTTTTTTTTTTTTTTGCATATAGCTGCTTGTAGTAGTGTCTTATGATCCTTTGTATTTCTATGGTGTCAGTTGTAACTTCTTTTTCACTTCTAATTTTATTGATTTGAGTCCTCTCCCTTCTTTTCTTGATGAGTCTGGCTGAAGGTTTATCAATTTTGTTAATCTTCTTAAAGATCCAGCTTTTAATTTCATTTGTCTTTGCTATTATTTTCTTCATCTGTATTTAATTTATTTCTGCACTGTTCTTTATGATTTCTTTCCTTCTAGTAACTTTAGCTTTTGTTTGTTCTTCTTTCTCTAGTTGATTTAGGTGTAAGGTTAAGTTGTTTGTTTGAGATTTTTCTTTTTTCCTGAGGTAAGTTTGTATTGATAAAAACTTCCCTTTCAGAACGGCTTTTGCTGTGTCCTATAGGTTTTGGATCATTGTGTTTTTATTGTCATTTGTTTCTAGGTATTTTTGATTTCCTCTTTGATTTCTTCAGTGATCCATTGGTTGTGCATTAACATATTGTTTGCTATCCATGTGTTTGTGTTTTTTACAGTTTTTTTTTTTCCTGTAGTTGATTTCTAGTCTCAGCATTGTGGTTGGAAAAGATCCTTGATATGATTTCAATGTTCTTAAATTTACCAAGCTTGATTTGTGGCCCAAGATGTGATCTATCCTGGAGAATATTCCATTTGCACTTGGAAAGAAAGTGTATTCTGATGCTTTCAGATGGAATGTCCTATAAACACCAATTAAATCTCTCTGGTCTAATGTGTCATTCAAGGCTTGTGTTTCCTTATTAATTTTCTGTCTGGATGATCTGTCCATTGGTGTAAGTGGGGTGTTAAAATCCCCCACTATTATAGTGTTGCTGTCAATTTACCCTTTTATGGTTTTTAGCATTTGCCTTATATATCGATGTACTCCTGTGTTGGGTGCATATATATTTATAATTTTTATATCTTCTTCCTGGATTGATCTCTTGATCATTATGTAGTGTCCTTTCTTGTCTCTTGTAACAGTCTTTATTTTAAAGTCTATTTTGTCTGATATGAGTATTGCTACTCCAGCTTTCTTTTGATTTCCATTTTCATGGAATATCTTTTTCCATGCCCTTCACTTTCAGTCTGTATGTGACTCTAGGTCTGAATTGGGTCTCTTGTAGACAGCATATATAGGGGTCTTATTTTTGTATGCATTCAGCCAATCTGTGTCTTCTGGTTGTAGCATTTAATCCATTTACATTTAAGTTATTTATCAATATGTGTATTCCTATTGCCATTTTCTTAATTGTTTTGGGTTTGTTTTTGTATTTTTTTTTCTTCCCCTAGTCTTTTGTTCTCTTCTCTTATGGTGTGATGACCATCTTTAGTGTTTTGTTTAGGTTGCTTTTTCTTTTTTATTTGTATATCTATTGTAGTTTTTGGGTTTGCTGTTCCCATGAAGTTTTGGTTTAGCAGTTTATATATGTACAAGTTTGTTTTAAGTTGCTGTTCTATTTCCTGCCTAGAGAAGTTCCTTTAGCATTTATTGTAAAGCTGGTTTGGTGGTGCTGAATTCCCTTAGCTTTTGCTTGTCTGTAAAGCTTTTGATTTCTCCATCAAATCTGAATGAGAGCCTTGCTGGGTACAGTATTCTTTGTTGTAAGTTTTTCCCTTTCATCACTTGAAATATTAATATATCATGTGACTCCCTTTTGGCCTGCAGAGTGTCTGCTGAAAAATCAGTTGATAAACTTATGGAGATTCCCTTGTATGTTATCTATTGCTTTTCCCATGTTGCTTTTAATAGTTTTTTCTTTGTCTTTAATTTTTGTCAGTTTGATTAATATGTGTCTCAGGGTGTTCCTCCTTGGGTTCATCCTGTATGGGATTCTCTGCACTTCCTGTACTTGAGTGAGTGTTTCCTTTCTCATGTTAGGGAAGTTTCTGGCTTTAATTCCTCAAATATTTTCTCAAGCTCTTTCCTTGCTCTTCTCCTCTGGAACCCCTATAATGCAAATGTTGCATTTAATATTATCCCAGAGGTCAAGATGAAATATTAATATTCTGATATTGTAGTTAGAAAGCCAGAGTTCTAAATACTAGCTTCACAATGCTTGGAACAAGTGAGCATTCAAAAAGTGTTAGGCCTTTATTTCCCTTACCACTCTAGAGCTCCATTGTATTTGAAAAATGAATGTAAATATACAAACTTATCCAAAATTGAGTATGGATTTCCTATAAATTAGAGAAATTGTAAAAATTTATAAAAGTATTATCTATTTTTCAATATCATTTAAATGCATATAAAATGAGTAAAACTCTTTGTATCTTAAAATGCATTAAGTTTAAGGAGCCATATGTGATAGATCAATTGACTATTCTCCCATTCAATATCTAAAGTATCTTGGAAGGTTTTCTCTTTCATTTTGCATGACTCTGATTATAATTTTATAGCTGAAGTCATTCTCAAACACATAAGACAATGGAAAAATCTTTTACATTGCAAAAATGAGCTCACTTTAAGCTGCTGATTCAGATTTTACATAATGCTAAAAATTGTTTCAGAGACCACATTATGAGAGTGAAAGGAATTTCAGCTGCTGACACTGTAAAGATTGCTTTCACTGTATTTTTATAAAGCATACTGAAAATCTATGTGCTTCAACAGACCTTGCATATAGTGACAAGTACATAAATTGATGTGCTGTTTCAATGGTAATTTCTTTTTTGAATTGAATAATTGGTGTTGGATTTTCCTCAATCTCTTGTACCCTCAAAAACTGTCTAGAGCAGTGCCTGGTACATAGCAGTTTCTTATTAAATGTTTGTCCATTTGTCAAAAAAGTTTTCTTTTATTGAAAAACAAAAGAATATGCTTTCACAGTAAGTTTCCAACAGCTCAAAAGAACTGCAGTCCAAAATGAGCCTCCCTCCTTTCCTAGAATCCCAGTCCTATTGCCAGATGAAACTCATCCAAGTTTCCTGGAAGACATCAAGTTGGCAGAGAGCATTCATGCAGATATGTTTTCCTTCACGATACTACATTAAAAAAATGATTTAAAAGATTGTACACTACCAAGTTTTAAAAGACAAAAAGGGTGTTCATCTGCAAATGAACACCTTCAACAATTTCAAGGAGACAAATTTGAATGGAAGAAAGTGGAATGAGAAAACAGAACAGAGAAAGAGGATGCCTTTCCAAAAAATGGGGGAACAAACCAAGAAAGAAGAAAGGAAATTCAGTAAACGGTGGATCCAATGCCAAACAAGGCTGTGCGACAGGACTAAAGAGTGGTCAGTCCTGGTTGAACTTGGCCCCACCAAGTGGAGGAGCAACTGGAGGAGCAGGATTCTAAGAGAATATCTCAGAAAGAAAGGGAGTCCTTCATTTAACATAGAGTGCTATTTTCTTTATTAAGTATATACCTATTTTTAAAGTATGCATAGCATTTCTCTGTGAAAGCACATATTTCTCTTTCACTCCTTCCCCTTGTCACACTTGGTTATTATGAAAATGTATACACAGGAAATTGTGGATAAGCTGTATAGTTCCAGAAACAGCAGGAAGTATGCCAAAGACAGAGTCATCAGTGCTAATGATCACATAGGAAGAGGTTCCGACAGTTTGTTACAAGACGATGAATTAGGCAATAGCCCAGGAGGAGAACTAACCACCCAGAGCTGATGTTCTGTCTGCTGGGAGATGAAGCCTTTCTGTTTGACCCTAATAACTATTAAAAGACACAAATAAGGAAAAGTGAAGTAGTGTTATGAACTGAAGGTTTGTTTCTCCTCAAAATTTATATGCTGAATCTTAACCACAATGGGTATTAGGAAGTGGGGCCTTTGGGAGATAATTAGATCATGAGAGCTCCATCCTGATGAATGATGAAGCCCTGAATTCATGCTCTTAAAAAAGGGACCCCTGGGAGTTCTTTCACCCTCTTTCTACCATGTGAGGATAAAATAAGAAGTCAGAAATCTGCAAACGAGAAGAGGGTTCTCACCAGAATACAACCATGTTGGCAAGCTGATCTCAGACTTCCAGCCTCCAGAGCTGTAAGAAATATTGATAACTTTCTGTTGTTTTATAAGGTACCCAGTGTAAAGTATATATATATATAAAACAGTTCAAACTCACTAAGACAAATAGAAAACTGAAGATGATGGAAATTCTCTGTCTAGGCTACTTCAGACAGAGTAGTGAAAATGGGAGGCATTGGGAGAGGAGTTGGAGAAAAAAAAAGAGAGACAGAGAAGACTGCATCTTGGCTTTGTATTAAGCCAGATTCTCCTTCTGGCCTTATGTCTCAGTTAGCAGCTGGATATGGGTTCCCACAATAGATAAAGGTGCTCCAGTAGAAAAAGAGTGAAGAGAGGTCTTGCTAGATGGACTCTGACTTGCTCCCAGGGGGGAAATTTACTACAAATGGAAAGACAGAGAAAAGACACCTGGTGAATTTTTCTTCAGTATTAGTGGTTTTAGGCTCTATCAGCATTCTGTTTATTGGCTTATCTCCAGGTTACTGGCCAAGATACTAATCAGACTAGAACAGCATTGTTGCAAGTTGGGTTCTCCAGGAAGCAGACACTGCAGATTGAAATTAGTATGAGGGGCTACAATAAGGATCAACACCTTTATGAAAAGGTGAGAGGAAACTGGATTGGGAGGATGGAGAAGTGGAGCTGTGATACAGATTCAATAGCCTCAGCCCTTCCCAGGGAAGCTCTGAAGTTGATACTGTCTGTCTGAGTTGTTCTCCATTGGACCCAAAATGTCTCTCCATTGGGTCCATTGGACCAAAAATGGGAGAACGTTTATCCCACTGCCTGGATAAATCGTCTAATGAGGACCACCCCTGAAGCGTGTTTCCTTGGTCAGTGCAGCTCTCTGCATATGAGACAGTCTGACAAGGGTTGTGACCTGAGGAAAGACAGCTTGCTGAAAACTTTTCCAGCTGCTGAGGCAGGTGATCCCTTAAAGGAGATCTAAGTGGTGTCACAGTATGCTTGAGACATCAGAAGAGCTTGACAATGACAGAGGCAGCAATGGAAAGGAAAAAAAAAGAAGGCCTATAAAATCTATGACAGTGGGCTAAGAGGAGGTGGATGGTCAAGGCAAATTTTGTCAGGAAGGAAATATAATAATCATTTGACTTTATATAGGTATAATAATATCAACATTATTTATTCTTTTTGCCTTTTATATTCAACTGCTGAAATTCAGGAGATGAATGGTTATAAAACAAAATGTGTTTGTTCTTCTCATTAATAATCAAAACATAAAATTATAGATAACTGATGTTTGGGAGGAGAAAGTGGAGACAGAGTAAGTTTACAAGATAAAGTGGGAAAGCAAATACCATCTCTATTAATGGCACAAGAAATGGAGGGTTAAGTAAATTATTCAATTTTACCTGGGTACCAAAGAGAAATGAAAATAGCGACATGACTATATTGAAAGGAAGGGCGAATGAAAAGTAATGATGGTGTAAATGACCTATCTTGTAATATGAGAGCAGGAAATCAAATGATATGTTAAAAACTAGATAAATCAAGAGAAACCATAGAATCATATTATTTAAAGAAATGTAAGGAGCTACCTGGAGGACTTTTTTTAAAGCTGTTAAGAAGTAGTTGACCTTAAGGGTCAATACCAAAATTAGCAAGGAGTTAGGCAGAGAATGACAACTTTTACTTATAAGCTTTCACACTATTTGTATTCCTAAACATTTATATATGCAAAATATTTTTAAATTTTAAAAGCTCTTGTTATATGTTTCTAGAAATTTTCTATGGCCATAAAAGTATACTTTTGAAATACATACAGTCAGTCTTGTTTTTCTGCACCTTAAGCTGTTGAATCCATATCCATTCCCACAAATGGTTGATAAAAGTGCCTGTTTCATCTTCTGCCCTGTGTTAAAAAAATGTGTATTATAAAAATTTTTACCTTTAATAATATGGTGGTAAAATAAATATTCTTAGTGATTTATGTGCATTTCTTTATGAATTAAATTAGCTCATATTCATATATTCATAAGTTTTTCCTGTGATGTGCATGCATATTCATATTTCCTTGACATATGTTTGAGTTATTAGCTATTTTCTTATTTATATATATGTATGTATATATATATATATATATATATATATATATATATCCATATAAACACCAGCACCAACTAGTTTATATATCACAGCTTTATAATGTGTTTATATGTTTTAACATCTGATGGGGCTTTTCCCATTTAATATTCGTATTTCTATCCCCCTATACCCATTCACCTCAAATCCTATCTGTTTTTACATGTTTATTCTTTCTCTAGATCACCTTTCAAGTGTCAGAAAATAATGTTTGCAGTTTTATTGTTTGTTTGCTTTTGGAGGGGAACAGTCTTATGATGGACTTAGAAATGAATATGGGAGAATTGCCATCTTTGCAATGTTGAGTTTGCCTATCCAAGAATAAAGTATTTGGGTCTTTTATTCATTTGGGGTTATAGTATAGAATTTTTGCGTCAATACTCATAAGCAGGATTGGCCCCTAGGTTTTATTTGTTTGTTTTGTGGTTATATATTTATCAGATTTCATTTCGATGATATGTTGAATATTTTTAAAAAGCTTGGAGTTTTAAAGTTTTGTCTAATCTTCATAAGTTCTGGATCAGTTTAAATAATAGTAGAAACATTTATTCCACAGAAATATGGTTGGTACTACCTTTGAAATCATATAAGCATGACATTTTACAACTTTCTCAATTCTCTCTACTACAGTTGTGCTGTTTGTGTTTAAAATTCCTTTTAAAGAAAATTGTCCTAAATTTTCAAATTGATGAACATAGAGTTGAAAATTGAGAATTATTTTAATTTTATCTTTAATTATTTCTCCTATTAATATTTCTAACTTTATGTTTTCTCCTTTTGTTTCTTAACTAGTTTATTAAGTAGTTTATTTTAACATTTCTTTTAAAGAACCACATGCTGGATTTATATATTAATTATACTGTATTTGTCCCTTCTAAATGTCATTAATTTCTGTCTTTATTAGTTTTTCCCATCTGTTTAATTAGATTTATTTCACTTATTTTATTTTTAGTTTCTTTAGTTCATTTAATTTATATTTTGATGTGTACTTAAGACTATAAATTTTCCTGTAGTAACAGCTTTGACCTACATCATAGATTCTTTTTTTTTTAGTGTTTTTTAATCATTATATTTTAGAAATTCTATATTTTTGTTTTTGCTTTTCCTTAGATTCCAGATTTTTATTTGAAGATGTTTTTGAGGGGGGATCTTATTTTTTATTTGATGTTTTCATCAGAAAACAGGTATATATTAATTGTAAATTGTGGAAATCACTAAAGTTATAATTGGAGCCTACTATAGAGCAAATTTTGAATATATATCCAGAAGAATTTGAAAAGATAGTATATATTCTATTTTCAGGCTGTAGAGTTTAGTACATTCGTATACATCTAAAATGCCTTACCATATGAATTATATTTTATACATATAACCCAGCTTATAAATTCTTACCATTTTGGGATTACTTGATGAGCCATAGATTAAAAAATATAAATAAAAGTCACCTACTTTTCTGATAAGTCTACTTTATTCTTCAAGTGTTTCTCTTCCATTTTTGCTTTATTTGTTGGGTGACAAATCTTTATTGTGAATTATATATGTAGTCTTGTCTTGTTTACTGATTTGGCCTTCGAATCAAACATGACTTTTACTATTATAAAAATCTCCCTATTCTTCTTGTTTAAATGTACCAGATTTAATTTCTAGACTCTCCGAGTTATTTTGTTATATGCATGCCTTTCATTTATGGCTTTCATTTATAATGATTTTATGAAAATCATTTCAATATTTTTTTGACATATTTGTCTTTTATTACGTATGTTTTTTTGAGAAAAAAAAAGGGAACTTCACCTAATTGTATGCTCATTTACTCCTTGATTTTGCTCCTTTTCTTCCCAGATAAACTCGCCTTGCCAGCATAGAAGGCGAGTTGTGCAAAATGCTTTTTTTCTCTTTCCTTTGAGCTGAAGCAGCTCTATTTAGTAATATTAAAGTTTCTGTTTTGTTCTCTCCTCATGGATCCACACTAGTGATAGTTATCCAAATTTGAAAGTTGCTTTCCTCATGACCTTACAAGACCTCCAAGTTCAGTTCTCACAGAAAATTTAAAAAGTCAGCCCAGAAGTTTGCAAACTCAGAAACCCATGATTCAATATGTGACTTCTTCTCCAGCTCCCTTAACTTCACTCAATTTCTTCTTCTTTTAAATATACTCACACCTCTCAATCCTTAAAATATTTCAAAGGCTTCTCATTGCTTTCAGGATAATGCCCGAATTCCTTCACACAACTTCTCATGCCTTTCCTGATATGAATGTGGTTTCATTTCTTACCTTGCCTCTGAAAACTTCTTGTATTCTATGCTACAGTCACACTAATATATATTTTAGCTCCATGATTAACTCATGAATCTTATTTGGATCTATATTTGAACAGTATATAAAGAAAAATATTTTTGAGAAATATGACTACTAACTGGATTTTTGATGATATTAAGAAATTATTCTTAAGGTTTGTAGATGTGATGATAGTATTATGGTTTTGTTTAAATAAAGAAATCCTATCCTTTAGTTATGCTGAAATAGTTAATGGAAAAGATGATATGTCTGGATTTGGTTCAGAATAATCTGGAATGGGATAATAGATTAAACAAACTTGTTTTGAGCTGATGATTGTTTAAGTTGGATGATGTGTGCATGGTATTCATTACACTAACCTCTTGACTCCTGTATATGTTTGAAACTTTCCATAATAAGAAATAAAGAAAATCACAGGTCTTGACTAATCCAGCTGATTTTAGGTATTTTTCAGATCTTTTTTTACTATCAAATAGGAACCATCTGGCAAAAAGGAATGAAAGCAATACTGGGCCAGTTTTTGCTTACTCTAGTATTTTCTGGAATTTAGACGTGTTTGGTTTTGGCACACTGAGAACCGACAACCACTTTGATGGCATGTGCTTTGATAGACTTCTGGATCTGTATGTGTTTTCTTAGTAAAACAAAGATAACAGAACTTTTATTCTGCCAACCATGGTTGACTCTACTCTTGCATTAGGAACTAGCTTTATCACATATATTGAACCACCATAACATACTTTGCTTTGTTATGAAAAACCCATTTTTCTTTCTTTTGACTTCATGGCCTGTGTCCTTTACTTCTGAGGAACACCAAAGTGAATATGTTCTCTGGACAAAATGCTTTCATATTCATTCACATGAACAAAATATGCATATGAAATGACTGTGCATATGTACACATACACACAAAGATATATAGTTAACACTATAAACCAGACTCTAGACTAGATTCTGAGGATATAACAATGAACACTGTACTTACAGGAGGTTAGAGTTTGGGAGGCTGGGTGGGATAGAAAGACATTAAAAACAAGTACAGAACAGTTCTTCATCCTGGCCCCACATTTGTAACTCCTCAAGAAACTCAACAAATTATGTACCTGGGTTCCATCCAAAATCAAATGAATCAGAATTTCTGGAGATGGGACCAACTATAAGTATTTTTAAAATTTCCCCAGGTGATACTAACATGTAGCAAGTATTCAGGACACTGATAAATGACAAGTTTTGCAAGTCTTCTCCTGTGGTCAGATGAAAAGCTTTTCTTTGTCACCTTGCCTTCCATTGCTTCCTCTACTCCCAGAGCTGATAAGATGAAAAAAGGAGTTGTAAAGATAAGAGAAATGGCAGTTTGATGGTGCTTGGAATTTCTTCACTTATTTATTCTGCAAACATTTATTGAGCACATGTTATGTGCCATGTGCTGGGCATTCTGGTAGTTGCTGAGTAATACAAAATTAATAATACATTGTTCCTGCTCTGTCTATTGAGAGAGACAGGTAAGTAATCTGATCATGACTGCTAACACTAAGTGCTGAGTTGTGAAGATTAGTTTTAGATAGCCAGGTAAAATTGAGGAAGTGGAGTGGCTTTATTCAAACAGAGGAAAGAAGTCTCCCTTTATCTTTTCTCTTTTTCCACTAAACACATTTGTGGAAGAAAAATGGGTAACTTGTCCTACGATATTTTTATTTTTATTTTAAACTATTTATTTCCACTGCCCCTGTACTTCCTGTAAGCTTCAAGTTACATCTAAAGACTTGATCATATTCTGGTTCAAGTTTTGGCAGGAACACTTCATAGATACTTTTGAGTACTTTCATCAAGAGACCAAAGCTATCTGTTTGTCCCTCTTTTGGGATTTTAGTGACCATTTATGATCATTGCCTAAATCTGATATTCCATCAAGGACTCTAAAATGGTGATCTTCTATTATTCCTTCTTAATTTATTTGCTGTAATATTTCTGTGAAAAGACATTTCCTCTGATCAGCTCTTTTAGTTATGCTGCAGTACAGTGTATGTAGGAAAATCAAGATAAATTCTTGATTATTTATCAGTTTTCAAAATAATGAATTGGTTAATATCAGTTAAAGGTGACTGATGAAACATTTGTCTTACAATTTTTATGAACTCATGCTTTTAAATACTTCATGTTTTCAATCCATTACAGCTATTCTTTTTTTTTTTTTCCTCAAATCTTTCCAACTTTAGTCAGTGAGAACCACTTCAGGGTGGCTCCGAAGAAATTGAAGAGATGACCAGAGTCATCTCTTATAGCTTCTTTGTTTGTGGTATGATAAAATGTAACCAACTTATCTTGTACCTTTCCTGATCCACACCCGGAATGAGCCAGTCTTTTCAAGTACGTCTATAGGAAATGGTGTATGGGGACCCATTGTGCAGTCTTTTGCCTGTATTCATATAAAATGGAGAAGATGGCTGTACTTTTCTGAGAATGAATGAGAGGAATGGGCGCTTCCACATAGCTATGGAGTGTATGGTGGTCAGGAAATGGTGCCTTAGAGACAAGGATTCTCCCCTAAGCTTTCTCATTAAAACTTTTAGGCAAATATCTGTAGACTATGTCACCTTTCTCCCATGGTGTATCTCCTTGGATGGTGAAGAAAAGCCATGTGATACTAGTAGACAATTATTTTATAAAGTACTACCACTACCTGTCATGGAATGCTGTATCTGTCAAGGTATTGATATAATGTTGATCAGAAAATGTTTATTAAATAGTCACTGTGTTAGGTATAGGGGATTCAAACGTGACTAAGACTTTACATCACCTTGTCCTTCAGTTCATTTAAATAGTGCTAAATGCTACTGTGGGAACTCAGAGAAAGAAGTGAAACATTCTGCCAAGTGAAAGAGAGAGCATTCGAGGAGGAGGAAGAAGTTTTTGAGTAAAGGTCTGGACAGGAGTAAAACTTTGGTGTGGAGGGGCTGGGGATGGAGAAGAGGATGTAAGATATTATTTAAAACAACTAGAACATCAGTAGTAATACCTAGGAATTTCAAAAGGGTGGCTGATTCATGTGGTTGCTGTATAAAGTGCCTC
This sequence comes from Delphinus delphis, assembly GCF_949987515.2. Taxonomy (NCBI): domain Eukaryota; kingdom Metazoa; phylum Chordata; class Mammalia; order Artiodactyla; family Delphinidae; genus Delphinus; species Delphinus delphis. The sequence goes on from NC_082699.1 coordinate 27,549,350, forward strand.
ATTGGAAGTCTGAATATGATGCTGAGAAGACACATGGGTCAGTTTGTTAAGGCAGGGAGACCACTTACAAAGATATTATCTAAACTTAGGTAATTACAGTGAGAAATAAATGGAGAGGCAGATTGCTGAGACACTGTAGCGATAAAGCAGCCATCTTGGTGAGTGAATGTGAGGGAGGATTTAAAGATTTACAGATGACAAAGTAATTTTGCTTATGATGACTGATATTACTTGGTTGATAATGGACTTAGACCATACCAGGGTAGTTAAAGCTCAAAAAATGACCCAGTAGGATAAAAAGATTAAAAAACTTACAAAATCAAGCACTATAAAGAAATGAAGTAGACAGGAATCAGAGAGATTCACTAATAAATGAGTTATTTAGCAGAAGTGAGGTTAATTAACTTGCTCGACACCTCATTCATCTATTCATTTATATGAATGAATTATCACATCATTCATTCACATTCTTTCTGTCCAGGATCATCTTCTCAGCATAGTATTCAAACATCCACCCAGGTACTTTATACTGCAAACACACAGATCCACTACCCTTTCCACTTTGAAATCAATGTAACGTTCATGGTACCTTGCTATGTGCAAGAAACAGAAAAAATAAAACTTGGTCCTGCCCTTGGAGCTGTTACAATATAGTGGTAAATTACAGCTAGCAGGTGATAGAAAGTTGGGATAAGAAGCCAGAACTCCCAATCTAGTGTTGGTTTTGTCACAACACCTCTCACTCTTTGACTCCATATTTTATACCAAAGATAACATGGTATTTGCCCACTTTTGCTACATGTTGACATTATAATTGATCATGAATAGTCTCTGTGCTTGGGAGTTATCACTTCAGAACACTCATGTGAGTGTGTTTATGTTTCTGAGCATATTTATGATCAACTCTGTCCAAAGCAAACATTAAGGATTCAAAATCCCTCTTCAGTATAGTATGACTATTCACCTCTTACAGGTCAGGCCTTAAGTAAAAGGTGTGCTTCTACCACTAGTGGAGTAGATGTATCTAACTTTTACCCTGGTTCTATGTATTAGATTAGTAAATGACAAATTCTTTAAAAATTAAGTGTTTATTAAATAAGCATAAATTCATTCATTTCCATCAAAAACTAACTTTAAATATTTTACTTCTTAATGTATCTCTGTAAATAGAGCAATTCACAAATTAAGTCTGCATTTAAACGGATTCTTAGTCCTTTCACTCTTTTTTTTTTTTTGTATTCATCTTCCTTAATTTAGTCTCAAAATGTCCCCAGGTGGTTGAAGCTGACTCTTGCTTATTTGACATCAAAATTCTTGAGTGCTTGGTCCTTCGCAGCAGGGTTTAATTTTTTTACTTTAAGATATCTTCTCTAACTATCTCCCACTGACAAAAAAGAGAAAACCTTCTTCTTTTGTCTTTTGCACAGATTTCCGACTGCTGTTGGTATCCTATTTATAAACTTTCTGCTCAGGATCAGTTCTAACTTTTTTCCCCTGAGAAGACACCTAAAGGACTTCAAAGATCTTCTGTTTTGTTTATACTTTTCCTATATAAGGAATTATTCATAACTCTTTCTGCCAGGCATTCAACGCATTTTGAACACAATGCTTATAAACCAATTAACAGTTTCTCACTGTACTGTCCCTTTAAAAGGGACTTCAGGAAGGAAACATCAGATATCTCATCTTTCTTAAAGAGATTACTGCACAAAAATGTGAGAATTTTAATAAGGTATTCTCACCAAGAAGTTCTGGTTTCTAGAAATGTGCTCATCTAATTGTGTTGGAAAAATTTGCAAAGACTTTGCTTTACCAACTTGACTGTGGTTTAAGAAAAGAGTTAATGAATTTTTAGAATTTGAAGAGATGGTAGAGGTTTGACAGCCCCAATCTCTCATTTTTCAGGTGATTGCACTGAGGCCCACAGAAAGCTGGGCACTGCTAGATTCTGAAGGCTTCAGGAGGGCTGGCTTAGGCCTGGACTTCCTGTTCCCTGCTTGCTGCTCTCTCTATTCATTACATTCTTCATCATCAGTCCAAATGTCACTTCCTCTCCAGGTTCTTTCTGGCCTCTTCTTATTTCTTCAAGCCCAACTGTATAGTCAGGATGATTACACAGGACTTTATAAGTACTAAAAAGGTAGTTCTTACCTTTTCAAGACTGAATAATCCTGGTGGACAGGACAATTTATCTCTTATCCCTAGCATTTTTTTTTTAGCCTGTACTATGCCCTCCATAAAAATTCATTAAATAAAAAAATCTCCTGCCTGCCTGTTAGTGTGACCTGTTCTTACTTACTAAGTAATGCAAGGAATCCAATCTTACAGAATATTTTAGAATAATTTCTTCAGAGGAAACATAGTTTGACTTAAATTGGGTCCTTAGATTTAGTCTTACTTATTTTTACTTAAAATTTGATTATAAGAAGACATATGCCAATGTTTTTGGTGAAAAAAAGAAAAGGAAGACAAAACTCAGTGTCATCAACTTTTAAATAACATAGAGTTCTTAAAACATAAACATGCTTAGTTAAATAATTAAAATGAAGGATTTTAAAGCAAAAAACCCATAAACAACAAGATATTTGTACTGTCAGTTCCAAACTGTTTGAGAACGATGTTATTCTGAAAGTTTAACAAATAAATATAGCAATTGAAAATTAACCTGCATTTTTCCATGAACCTTCTTAGACATGTTTATTAAATGTTTTTAATTTTTAATTGTAATATAACTTTGGGTAATTTAAGTGGTTTCAGAGATCAGTTTGAGGAATTTCTTTCTTAAAAAATGTATTTAAATATAATCAATTTACAAGTTCAATTGTTTTTCCACCAATGTTTTAAACTAATTTATCTTAAATAAAGTGTTACAAAATACCCCTTAGGAAATTGACAGTAACACATTCATAGTAGGGGACTTTAACACCCCACTTTCACCAATGGACAGATCATCCAAAATGAAAATAAATAAGGAAACACAAGCTTTAAATGATACATTAAACAAGATGGACCTAATTGATATTTATAGGACACTCCATCAAAAAACAACAGAATACACATTTTTCTCAAGTGCTCACGGAATATTCTCCAGGATAGATCATATCTTGGGTCACAAATCAAGCCTTGGTAAATTTAAGAAAATTGAAATTGTATCAAGTATCTTTTCCGACCACAATGCCATGAGACTAGATATCAATTGCAGGAAAAGATCTGTAAAGAATACAAACACATGGAGGCTAAACAATACACTACTTAATAATGAAGTGATCATTGAAGAAATCAAAGAGGAAATTAAAAAAATACCTGGAAAAAAATGACAATGGAGACACAATGACCCAAAACCTATGGGATGCAGCAAAAGCAGTTCTAAGGGGGAAGTTTATAGCAATACAAGCCCACCTTAAGAAGCAGGAAACATCTCGAATAAACAACCTAACCTTGCACCTTAAGCAATTAGAGAAAGAAGAACAAAAAAACCCCAAAGCTAGCAGAAGGAAAGAAATCATAAAAATCAGATCAGAAATAAATGAAAAAGGAATGAAGGAAAAAATAGCAAAGATCAATAAAACTAAAAGCTGGCTCTTTGAGAAGATAAGCAAAATAGATAAACCACTAGCCAGACTCATCAAGAAAAAAAGGGAGAAGACTCAAATCAATAGAATTAGGATTGAAAAAGCAGAAGTAACAACTGACACTGCAGAAATAAAAAAGATCATGAGAGATTACTACAAGGAACTCTATGCCAATAAAATTGACAATCTGGAAGAAATGGACAAATCCTTAGAAATGCACAACCTGCCAAGACTGAATCAGGAAGAAATAGAAAATATGAACAGACCAATCACAAGCACTGAAATTGAAACTGTGATTAAAAATCTTCCAACAAATAAAAGCCCAGGACCAGATGGCTTCACAGGCAAATTCTATCAAACATTTAGAGAAGAGCTAACACCCATACTTCTCAAACTCTTCCAAAATAAAGCAGAGGGAGGAACACTCCCAAATTCCTTCTATGATGCCACCATCACCTTCATACCAAAGCCAGACAAGGATATCACAAAGAAAGAAAACTACAGGCTAATATCACTGATGAACATAGATGCAAAAATTCTCAACAAAATACTGGCAAACGGAATCCAACAGCACATTAAAAGGATCATACACCATGATCAAGTGGGGTTTATTCCAGGAATGCAAGGATTCTTCAATATACGCAAATCTATCAATGTGATAAACCATATTAACAAATTGAAGGAGAAAAACCATATGATCATCTCAACAGATGCAGAGAAAGCTTTCAACAAAATTCAACACACATTTATGATAAAAACCCTGCAGAAAGTAGGCATAGAGGGAAATTTCCTCAACATAATAAAGGCCATATATGACAAGCCCACAGCCAACACCATCCTCAATGGTGAAAAACTGAAAGCATTTCCACTAAGATCAGGAACAAGACAAGGTTGCCCACTCTCACCACTGTTATACAACATAGTTTTGGAAGTTTTAGCCACAGTAATCAGAGAAGAAAAGGAAATAAAAAGAATCCAAATCGGAAAAGAAGAAGAAAAGCTGTCATCGTTTGCAGATGACATAATACTATACATAGAGAATCCTAAAGATGCTACCAGAAAACTACTAGAGCTAATCAATGAATTTGGTAAAATAGCGGGATACAAAATTAATGAACAGAAATCTCTGGCATTCCTATATACTAATGATGAAAAAATCTGAAATTGAAATCAAGAAAACACTCCCATTTACCATTGCAACAAAAAGACTAAAATATCTAGGAATAAACCTACCTAAGGAGACAAAAGACCTGTATGCAGAAAATTATGACACTGATGAAAGAAATTAAAGATGATACAAATAGATGGAGAGATATACCATGTTCTTGGATTGGAAGAATCAACATTGTGAAAATGACTCTACTACCCAAAGCAATCTACAGATTCAATGCAATCCCTATCAAACTACCACTGGCATTTTTCACAGAACTAGAACAAAAAATTTCGCAATTTGTATGGAAACACAAAAGACCCCGAATAGCCAAAACAATCTTGAGAACAAAAAATGGAGCTGGAGGAATCAGACTCCCTGACTTCAGAGTATACTACAAAGCTACAGTAATCAAGACAGTATGGTACTGGCACAAAAACAGAAAGATAGAGCAATGGAACAGGATAGAAAACCCAGAGATAAACCCATGCACATATGGTCACCTTATCTTTGATAAAGGTGGCAGGAATGTACAGTGGAGAAAGGACAACCTCTTCAATAAGTGGTGCTGTAAAACCAAAGTTTTACTCCTGTCCAGACCTTTACTCAAAAACTTCTTCCTCCTCCTCGAATGCTCTCTCTTTCACTTGGCAGAATGTTTCACTTCTTTCTCTGAGTTTACAGATACATGTAAAAGTATGAGATTAGATCACTCCCTAACACCATACACAAAAATAAGCTCAAAATGGATTAAAGACCTAAATGTAAGGCCAGAAACTATCAAACTCTTAGAGGAAAACATCGGCAGAACACTCTATGACATAAATCACAGCAAGATCCTTTCTGACCCACCTCCTAGAATAATGGAAATAAAAACAAAAATAAACAAATGGGACCTATTGAAACTTCAAAGTTTTTGCACAGGAAAGGAAACCATAAACAAGACCAAAAGACAACCCTCAGAATGGGAGAAAATATTTGCAAATGAAGCAACTGACAAAGGATTAATCTCCAAAATTTACAAGCAGCTCATGCAGCTCAATAACAAAACAACAAACAGCCCAATCCAAAAATGGGCAGAAAACCTAAATAGACATTTCTCCAAAGAAGATATACAGACTGCCAACAAACACATGAAAGAATGCTCAACATCATTAATCATTAGAGAAATGCAAATCAAAACTACAATGAGATATCATCTCACACCAGTCAGAATGGCCATCATTAAAAAATCTAGAAACAATAAATGCTGGAGAGGGTGTGGAGAAAAGGGAACACTCTTGCACTGCTGGTGGGAATGGGAATTGGTTCAGCCACTATGGAGAACAGTATGGAGGTTCCTTAGAAAACTACAAATAGAACTACCATATGACCCAGCAATCCCACTACTGGGCATATACCCTGAGAAAACCAAAATTCAAAAAGAGTCATGGACCAAAATATTCATTGCAGCTCTATTTACAATAGCCTGGAGATGGAGACAACCTAAATGCCCATCATCGGATGAATGGATAAAGAAGATGTGGCACATATATACAATGGACTATTACTCAGCCATAAAAAGAAACAAAATTGAGCTATTTGTAATGAGGTGGATAGACCTAGAGTCTGTCATACAGAGTGAAGTAAGTCAGAAAGAAAAAGACAAATACCGTATGCTAACACATATATATGGAATTTAAGAAGAAAAAAAAAATGTCATGAAGAACCTAGGGGCAAGACAGGAATAAAGACGCAGACCTACTGGAGAACGTACTTGAGGATATGGGGAGGAGGAAGGGTGAGCTGTGACAGGGCGAAAGAGAGTCAGGGACATATACACATTAACAAACGTAAGGTATATAGCTAGTGGGAAGCAGTCGCATGGCACAGGGGTATCGGCTCGGTGCTTTGTGACCGCCTGGAGGGGTGGGATAGGGAGGGTGGGAGGGAGGGAGATGCAAGAGGGAAGAGATATGGGAACATATGTATATGTATAACTGATTCACTTTGTTATAAAGCAGAAACTAACACACCATTGTAAAGAAATTATACCCCAATAAAGATGTTAAAAATAATAATAAATAAATAAAAAATTAAAAAAAAAATACCCCTTAAATACCAGATACAGGGGAACTAAAGGTAATTGCCTGATTCCCCAAATAATATTTTAAAATCGACTAAAAGTACAAAAATTACCACCCAAAACCTAGGGAATATTTCAAAACTAAATTACTAAGTAAAACTTTAGAAGTTGATATTTAATTTAGGGAAAAGCTATTTGATGGTATTCATGCCTCAAATACAAATATTCTCAAATTCAAACACATCTTTTCTTCTAAAAGGCCATCTTTGACTTCTTTGTCAAATCCCTTAATATTTCATTACTACGTACACTTATAAAAAGTCTGTCTTTTCTAGCTCTCCATTTTCCATAGATATTACACTGTGTGACTTTTCATCATAATTTATAGACACTTGATGATCTTTTCTTTGTGAAATGATGGTGATGGGAGAAACCGTTTTTTAATGTCCTTACTTGAAAGAATATTTTCCCCCTTGGAGATTTTCTGACTCATGAAATCCCAAAGTAAAGGAATCACTGATTTAGAAGTATGGATGTTAAATTTGGATTTCTTGTACAATGATTATATTAAAAGTGCAGTTTATTCCTTTCTTCAAAAAATCTGTGCAATTTTGTAAATGTTCATATGGCAGAAATAGGTCTTAGTTTGTGGTTTGCATGTAAATGTACAAAGCTTGATCACAGACATAACACTTTTACTTATGGATACTTTTGGGAAGATATTGCAATCAAAACCATGTCCTAATGTTCCCAGTGTGTTTCCAAATCCCGTGTCCCTAATAGCATTTAGTCAGGTCAGCAAACAGATCTTAGAGTGAGCCCATGAGATATCTGAATCTGTCTCCATGGATTCAGTGTGTTATGCTTAAGAGCAGATGACCATTTAAGATCCCCACCCAATCCTAGAACAGGGTTATGGATTCCACTCAGTTAATTATGCCACAGTTATGCCCAACCAAATGATTATTGAGGACCTTCTGTGCTCAGCATTTATGGGAAACAGAAGAATGAATGAAGATATTGTAATCCTCTCAAAATGTTTTCAGTTGCTTAGAGTTGACTACATACATGTGGATAAGTTTGATGTACTATTGCACTTTGGGGGAATAAATGAGGAATTAAAGGAAAGAAGAAGCAGAAAAATTTCATCAAGGTGGGACCATCTGAGTTAAACCTTAAAGGCTTAACTTGTTTTTCTCCAGCTGTCAATGTCCTGGATGAAATAAAATTTGATCTTGGTTTGTCCTTGTTAAATAAGATAATAAATAGTTAAAATTGTTGCATTAGTAAAATGCATTATAAATAACATGGTTCAGCTATTTTCAGACAGTACTAAATACAGATTGGAGATGATATAAACAGTTAAAACATGGTCAAGGTTATTCTTATAACCTTAAAAAGAAAAAAAGTATGGTAAATGGGAACAAGAATAGATTACCTATTAAAAATAGTATGTTGGGCTTCCCTGGTGGCGCAGTGGTTGAGAGTCCGCCTGCCGATGCAGGGGACACGGGTTTGTACCCCGGTCCGGGAAGATCCCACATGTTGCGGAGTGGCTGGGCCCGTGAGCCATGGCCGCTGGGTCTACGCATCCGGAGCCTGTGCTCTGCAACGGGAGAGGCCACAAGAGTGAGAGGCCCGTGTACCTGAAAAAAAAAAAAGGTATGTTATTATATCAATAATAATTAATTTGTCTATTTCTTAATAATCATAACAAACCATGTTTTTCAGAGACTTACTGAATCAGAAAAATGTACCTACAACATATTCTATCTAACCATTTAAATTGGTGATGAACCTGGAAATAAAAATGAATAAAGATTGCTTCTGAATGGAAAATGATTAAAACCAGCAGTATTTATTGATATTTTGTGCAATAAAAGAAAATGAAAGATGCAATTACTTCAGCTACTTTCTCAGTTAAAGCAGTTTTTAAGGAAAACTTCTTAGAGCAATGGCTAAACTGGCTCCCACATGAGATGACTTTTTTATGACATTTTCAATGTACCTTCAGTGCATGTACTCCTAGTCTAAATTATTAGCCTGAACTACTTTTCTTTTACCTACTTCAGATAGCATTTTTCTTAAAGAAATAAACACATATAGCACAAGTGGAAAATAAAACCACTTTCTATTTTGCTATTTATAGGAGGTTGAACTTCTTTGGATTGCTGGATCTATAGATTTTTCAGAACGCGTGTTTCAGAGTGAGGTCAAGTGGTATTAATTTTCTCTCAAATTACCAGCCAACTGAAAAAAAAAATCATTAGTTCAAAATTTCGAATTCAACCTATATTGTAAGTTATACAAGAGCACTTTGCTTTTCTCACTTTTTTTGTCACTGTCTATATGAGAATGGACAACAACTGATTACTAGGGCTGAATTGTCAGCTTTATGGATTACCTGCTACAAAAAGAACCTCCTCTGCCCAGCAAAATGTGTAACATTTTTAAATACAACCAATAACAGGTGTGTGATAAAGAATTTAAAAGGAGGCTGCAAAAGGTCAGAAAAATTATTTGACTCTACTACAACATGAAGTTCTTTCTTGAGTCTCTTTCTTATTTTCACATTTTCCTGAAGAAAGCTAATGCTGATTTAGCATTAGTGCATAAAATAAATAATGGTAACAGCTGCCATTTATTGAATACATGATACTCTGCTGAGTCTCTGTGCTAGACACATCTGTTTGTTCAGTCTGTAAATATTTATGGAGTACCCAGTATATATCTGGTAGTACAGAAGGAATTAGAAAAAGGAAAGTGACCACTGCCCTCAAGGAACTTATAATAAAAAAAATATTGAAAGAGATGTGTTTAAAGCAATGATAAAGATATGGGAATTATGAAAAAACTGATTTGCCTTTGGTAAAGTTTTTGTTTTCTGGAGGAGTTGAGGATTGAGCTGAATATTAAAGGATAGTTAGAAGACTTTCACATAAAGATCAATCCAATGACATTCTAGATAGAGAAGTTGTGTGAACAAAAGTACTGATGGGAAAACTGTATGTGTTTAGGGAGCTACTGAGATTTTGACATTGAGGAGGTTGACATGGCAAAGTTAAGGCTGAGGGGAAGTTATGTAGACTTAAAATCATGAAAGAACTGGTGTGATATGTTAAGATATTTAAACTTTATCCTATAGCTTTGAGAAGCCTATCAAGAGTTTCAAAAGTTCTGCATAGCTTATATACATATGTTACATACGTGTCCAAGTAGAGTTTATATTTATGCGGATGTGTTACCTAGGGCTGCAGAAAAAAATTACCATAGACTGGGCGGCTTAAACAATAGAAATTTATTTTTTTCACATTTTTGGAAGCTGGTAAGTCCAAGATCAAGTTGCTGGTAAGGTAAGTTCCATTCTGAGGCCTCTGCCCTTGGCTTTTATGTAGTCATTATGTCACTGTGTGCTCACACGACTTCTTCTTTGTGCTTGAACATGGTGAGATAGAGATAGAGAGAGAGAGAGAGAGAGCGTGTGCGCAAGCTTTATGGTATCTCTCGTAAGGACACTAATCCCATCATGAGGACTCAACTTCATAACCTCATCTAACTATAATTACCTCCTAAAGGCCCCATCTACAAATAATATCACATTGGGGGTTAAGATTTCAACAGAGGAATTTAGGGAGGAAAAAAACGTTCAGTTTATAACAGGAGAGAAAAAGGCTGTTGTAGTAATAAAGGTGTGGGATAACGAGACTTGAGGTAGAGGTGATAAGCTGGAAAGAAGGAATCAAAGAGCAGTTATGAGGTGAAATCAATGGGCTTTGGTGATTGATTGATTAGAGCTGTGGAACAAAAAGCCATCCACTTTTTTCCATCTCCACTGTCACCCATCAACCCCAAGCTACCAGGTGAGGCTACTGCACTAGGCTTTACCCTGGTTTCTTCCCTGCACATCGCCCAACTCCCACCCATTTTCTACACTGCAGTCCCTCACCCCACCACCCTCCTAGTCACCCTTCCACCACAGTGACCCTGAATATCTTCCTTCAAGTCCCTGATTCTTTCCCACTTCAGGGCATTTGCACATTCTGGTGGAAGAAATAGATAAGTATACAAATAAATGCAACTCAGTATGCTAAGTACTACTGGATCACAGAAGAGGAAGCCACTAATGGAGGTACAGCCAATTCTGCTATAACACAATATAAGCTTTTCTAAAAATCACCACACTATTCAAAACTGTGAAATTAAAAAAAAAAAAAAACACGACTAATGAGAAAGTTGAGGTTTGGAGCACAACACTAAAACATTTCATTCGTGACATATTTTTAAAATTGTTAAGAACCTAACACAAATGTAATGCTTTTATATATATTAATAGTTAACAAGTACATAAATAATACAATATATAGGGTATTTTTACCTTAAAATCTGAAGTTTGTGTTTGCCATTGAAAGAGTTGAAGTTGTGCATTATTGTGAGGTAGAGAAAGGATGGAGAGCTGAAATCAGAGGGAAGGTTGTAGCATATGTGGCTCATAACACGTGCAGTGAACTGAGGTAGCATGGCTGAGGTGTGTATGGGTCCATTTTGTGTATTTCTACTCAGTTTAAGTTCAACTGATGCCATTTTTGCATTCATTCCCTGTTTTTCATTGGGAAAATCACACAGAAGCAACCTCAATCTATTCCCTTATATCAATTGTTCTGGAAGAAATTCAAAACAAGCATTATAGCAGAACTGAGTGTAACTGTGCCTGGAGCAGATGGGAAAATCACCCTTAAGACGGTGACAGGAGAACTGAGTCTCGAAACATGAAAAAGTGTGTACCAGCAGAGAAGAGAGAAGGGAACTGGGCAAAATGAACAGCATGCATACAGGGCGCCTGGTGTGAAAAAGTTCATCTTTGGCAAATTTCCCAATGTGTGATTTTCCTATATTAATCCTTTATATATATATTTTTTTCTTTTTTGAAAATTCTTTTCCTCATAGTAACTGTTCTAATTTGCCTCCTTTTCCAACACTTGATTTGTTATTGCTTATAATTTTGGGGAAGATGATTTGCCTTCATTTGATATCTAAAATCTTAATTTTATATGTGTTTTTATTTTTGTGTAATTCACCAGATAACATGACAAACATCATATGCATTTCAATTCCTTCATGTTAACAGCTGAGTTAGATTTCCCTTGATGTTAAATATTATAAATAGTCTTTCTAGATCCCAAATTAAGGAAACATCATTTTCATACTTGAAATGACTAAAATTGCAACTTTATGAGTTCTAAACCAGGGATAATCATGTTTTCATTTTATCTGTACTCTGAAATATTGCAAACTCAAAGGCTAAAATTATTTAGGATTTTTACTTCATCCAGAGAATATTGTTCCTAGGGGTTTAATTTAAATTAGTCTATTACAAATTAATAAAACAGAAGATGCATTTTGCATAATATGGTTTTTCATCTATGATTCAATTTCATTTCAATTCATATATCATAACTTCCAGTGCTCCCTCCTGTGCTGAGTATCATGGATATGTTTTCACACTTCTGAAGGAAGTACACTGAATGGGAAGAAATACTCAGTGTAAAGCAACAATACTATTTAATTCACTCAAATGATTGTGTTAATTGACTTCCTGATAGACATGGGCCTTGTTTTTCCACATGGATGATCAAATTTATTTTAGAGGCTAATCATTTGAGGACACTGCAATCTAAGTTTCTCCATAGCTTACTACTTCATATTGGAAATGCCTTTATTAGTTGGAACAGTCACTTGAGAAACAGTATCATACAGCAAAATCATTGAACCTATTCAAACTGTGTAGTATGTTGTCTCCTTCAGGGTGCTATTCATTGTACTACAGAAAAGTTCTAAATATTTCTTTTATTTTCCACAAAAATTCTTTAGTACTTTTGTGTTCTAGGTATTCATTAACTCTCCCACCACATTTTGAAGACAATTGTTTTACTGAAATCTCTGAGATAGTTACTGTAGTGACTCTTATTATCTAAGGACTGTTATGTAGATCCTTTGATTCGTTTCTATTCCTATTTCCCCTCCTGAAATTTTGCTCATTTCACATTGCTCACTTTGCTTATTTTTGTACTTTATGGTTAGGAAAAGTATGGGAAAGATAATAAATTTATGTCAGTTAACTCTACCACTCTTTATTGTGATAAATCAAAGAAAAAGAATTAAAATGGATTAATGAGAACTTTAAGTATTTGATTTATTCAGCTTTCCTCTCCAAATGCCATTGATTAACTGGGCTACTTCTCTATTCTTCATTTTTTTTTTCTTTTTTTCTTTAACTTTGGAATGAATATTTGTAATATAAAATAAGTCTGGATAAAATGTCCCTCTATGATTTAAATAATATGTTATGTTCATCTGTGTAAAATTTATTTGGTTGAGACCTTGGAATCCTATCATCTAAGAATGTTAGGTGACAAAATGACAATGAAAAAATACAGTCAAAAATGTGTCCAATGATAATATGAAAATATAGTAAATTAGAAATTACTAATGTAGAGGTCCACCCAGCATTTCCTGGGGGTTTAGCAGTGCTTCAGAGTTAGCAAGGTGTATTATTTTGTGCATTTACCATCATACCTGGACTCTCTGACTTGACAAACTGAGAACAGGGACGTCACAGCTAATTGTCCAGCCATGAAGAACTGAGGAGGCAGACCTACAACTCAACTGTCTGTGATGTTTTTTCAAGAATTTAGTGCCAGAGAAATTTGCCTTCAAAAAGGAAGTTGTGAGAAGGAAGAAGAACTACAATCATGCAGCCTGTGGAACAAAAACCACATTCACAGAAAGATAGAAAAAATGAAAAGGTAGAAGACTATGTACCAGATGAAGGAACAAGATAAAATGCCAGAAAAACAACTAAATGAAGTGGAGAAAGGCAACCTTCCAGAAAAAGAATTCAAAATAATGATAGTGATCCAGGACCTCAGAAGAACAATGGAGGCAGAGATTGAGAAGATGCAGAAATGTTTAACAAACAGCTAGGAGAATGAAAGAACAAACACCTATATGATTTAAAGAACAAGCAAACAAATATTAACAATAAAATAACAAATGAAACATACACTAGAAGGAATCAATAGCAGAATAACTGAGACAGAAAATCAATAAGTGACCTGGAAGACAGAATGGTAGAAATCACTGCTGTGGAACAGAATAAAGAAAAAGAATGAAAAGAAATGAAAACAGCTTAAGAGACCTCTGGGACAACATTAAACACACCAACATTTGCCTTATCAGGTCCCAGAAGGAGGAGAGAGAAAGGACCCAAGAAAATATTTGAAGAGATTATACTAGAAAACTTCCCTAACATGGGAGAGGAAATAGTCACTCAAGTCCAGGAAGTGCAGAGAGTCCCAGGCAGGATAAATCAAGGAGAAATATGCCAACACACATAGTAATCAAATGGACAAAAATTAAAGACAAAGAAAAATTATTAAAAGCAAAAAGGGAAAAACAACAATAACATACAAGGGATCTCCCATAAGGTCAACAGATGATTTCTCAGCAGAAACACTACAAGCCAGAAGAGAGTGGCATGATATATTACTGTGATGAAAGGAAAGAATCTACAACCAAGTTTAGTTGACCTGGCAAGTATCTCATTCAGATTTGACAGAGAACTCAAAAGCTTTACAGACAAGCAAAACCTAAGAGAATTCAGCACCACAAAGCCAGACCTACAACAAATGCAAAAGGAACTTCTCTAAGTGGGAAACACAAGAGAAGAAAAAGACCTACAGAAACAAACCCAAAAAATTAAGCAAATGATAATAGGAACATACATATCAATAATTACCTTAAATGTGAATGGATTAACTACTCCAACCAAAAGACACAGGCTTGCTGAATGGATACGAAAACAAGGCCCATCTATATGCTGTCTACAGAGACTCACTTCAGACCTAGGGACACATACAGACTGAAAGTGGGGGGAAGGAAAAAGATATGCCATGCAAATGGAAATAAAAAGAAAGCTGGAGTAGCAATACTCATATCAGATAAAACAGCTTTTAAAATAAAGAGTGCTACAAGAGACAAGGAAGGACACTACATAATGATCAAGGGATCAAACCAAGAAGAAGATATAACAATTATAAATCTATATGCATCCAACATAGGAGAACCTCAATATATAAGTCAAATACTAACAGCTATAAAAGAGGAAATCAACAGTAGCACAATATTAGAGGGAGACTTTAACACTCCACTTATACCAATGGACAGATCATCCAGAGAGAAAATTAATAAGTAAAAACAAGCTTTAAATGACACAATAGACCAAATAGATTTAATTGATATTTAAAGGACATTCCAATTGAAAACAGCAGATTACACTTTCTTCTCAAGTACACACAGAACATTCTCCAGGATAGATCACATCTTGGTCACAAATCAAGCCTCAGTAAATTTAAGAAAATTGAAATCATATCAAGCATCTTTTCTGACCACAAATCTAGGAGATTAGAAATAAATTACAAGGAAAAAAACGTAAAAAAAAATGAAAAACATGGAGACTAAACAATACATTACTAAATAGCCAAGAGATCAATGAAGAACTCAAAGAGGTTATAAAAAAATTCCTAGAGACAAATGACAATGAAAACACGATGATCCAAAACCAATGGGATGCAGCAAAAGCAGTTCTAAGAGGGAAGTTTATAGCAATAAAACCCTACCTCAAGAAACAAGAAAAATCTCAAATAAACAATCTAACCTTACATAAACCAACTAGGAAAAGAAGTACAAACAAAACCCAAAGAAATAGAAGGAAATAAATCATAAAGATCAGAGCTGACATAAATGAAAAAGAAACAAAGAAAACAATAGCAAAGATCAATAAAGCTAAAAGCTGGTTCTTTGAGAAGATAAACAAGGTTAATAAACCTTTAGCCAGACTCATCAAGAAAAATAGGGAGAGGACTCAAATCAATAAAATTAGAAATGAAAAAGGAGAAGTTACAACAGACACCACAGAAATACAAAGCATTGTAAGGGACTACTACAAGCAACTGTATGCCAATAAAATGGACCACCTGGAAGAAATAGATAAATTCTCAGAAGGTATAACCATCCAAGATTGAACCAAGAAGAAATAGAAAATATGAACACAGCAATCACAAGTAATGAAATTGAAACTGTGATTAAAAATCTTCCAACAAATGAAAGTCCAGGACCTGATGGCTTCACAGATGAATTCTATCAAATATTTAGAGAAGAGCTAACAACCATCCTTCTCAAACACTTCCAAAAAATTGAAGAGGAAGGAATACTCCCAAAATTTTTCTACGAGGCCAAAATCACCCTGATACCAAAGCCAGACAAAGATACTACAAAAAAATAAAATTACAGAGCAATATCACTGATGAATATAGATGCAAAAATCCTCAACAAAATACTAGGAAACAGAATCCAACAACACAGTAAAAAGACAATAGACCATGGTCAAGTGGGATTTATCCCAGGGATGCAAAGATTCTTCAATATATGCAAATGAATCAATGTGATACACCATATTAACAAATTGAAGAATAAAAACCATATGATCATCTCAATAGATGCAGAAAAAATTTTGGACAAAATTCAACACTGATTTATGATAAAAATTCTTAGGAAAGTTGGCACAGAAGCAACCTACCTCAACATAATAAAGGTAATATATGACAAACCCTCAGCACACATGATTCTCAATGGTGTAAAACTGAAAGAATTTCCTCTAAGATCAAGAACAAGACAAGGATGTCCACTCTTGCCACTATTATTCAACATAGTTTTGGAAGTCCTAGCCATGGCAATCAGAGAAGAAAAAGAAATAAATGGAATACAAATTGGAAGAGAAGAAGTAAAACTGTCACTGTTTGCAGATGACATGATACTATACATACAGAATCCTACAGATGCCACCAGAAAACTACTAGAGGTAATCAATAATTTGGTAAAGTTGCAGGATACAAAATTAATGCACAGAAATCTCTTGCATTCCTATACACTAACAATGAAACATCAGAAAGTGAAATTAAGGATATGATCCCATTCACCATTGCAACAAAAAGAATAAACTACCTATGAATAAACGAACCTAAGGAGGTAAAACACCTGTATTCAGAAAACTATAAGAGACTAATGAAAGAAATCAAAGACGACACAAACAGATGGAAAAATATACCATGTTCTCGGATTGGAAGAATCAATATGTGAAAAAGACTATACTACCCAAAGCAATCTACAGATTCAATGCAATCCCTATCAAATTACCAATGGCATTTTTTACAGAACTAGACCAAAAAATCTTAAAATTTCTATGGAGACACAAAAGATCCTGAATAGCCAAAGCAAACTTGAGGGAAAAAAAGTGGAGCTGGAGGAATCAGACTCCCTGACTTCAGATTATACTACAAAGCTACAGTAATCAAGACAATATCGTACTGGACAAAAACAGAAATATAAGTCATTGGAACAGTACAGAAAGCCCAGAGATAAAGCCACACACCTATGGTCAACTAATCTATGACAAAGGAAGCAAGGATATACAATGGAAAGAAGACAGTCCCTTCAATAAGTGGTGCTAGGAAAGCTGGTCAGCTACATGTAAAGAATGAAATTAGAACACTCCCTAACACCATACACAAAAATAAACTCAAAAGGGATTAAAGATCTAAATGCAAGACTGGACAGTATAAAACTCTTAGAGGAAAACATAGGAAGAACACTCTTTTACATAAATCACAGCAAGATCTTTTTTAACCCACCTCCTAGAGTAATGGAAATTAAAAAAATAAACAAATGGGAACTAATGAAACTTAAAACCTTTTGTAAAGCAAAGGAAACTATAAACAAGACAAAAAGACAACTCTCAGAATGGGAGAAAATATTTGCAAACAAATCAATGGACAAAGGATTAAACTCTAAAATATGTAAACAACTCATGTAGCTCAATATTAAAAAATACAAACAACCCAATCAATAAATGGGCAGAACATCTAAATAGACATTTCTCCAAAGAAGACATACAGATGGCCAAGAGGCACATGAAAAGATGTTCAACATCACTAATTATTAGAGAAATGCAAATCAAAACTACAATGAGGTATCACCTCACACCAGTTAGAATGGGCATCATCAGAAAATCTACAAACAACAAATGCTGGAGAGGGTTTGGAGAAAAGGGAACTCTCTTGCACTGTTGGTGCAAATGTAAATTGATGCAGCCACTCTGGAGAATAGTATGGAGGTTCCTAAAAATACTAAAAGTATAACTGTCATATGACCCAGTAATCCCACTACTGGGCATATACCCAGAGAAAACCATAATTCAAAAAGACACATGTACCCCAATGTTCATAGCAACACTATTTACAGTAACCAGGACATGGAAGCAACCTACATGCCCACTGACAGATGAATGGATAAAGAAGATGTGGCACATACATACAATGGAATATTACTCAGCCATTAAAAGGGAACAAAATTTGGTCATTTGTGAAGACATGGATGGGCCTAGAATCTGTCTTACAGAGTGAATTAAGTCAGAAAGAGAAAAACAAGTATCGTATATTAGCACATATATGTGCAATCTAGAAAATGGTACAGATGAACCGGTTTGCAAAGCGGAATTAGAGGCACAGATGTAGACAAAAAATATATGGACAGCCAGGTGGGGGGAAAAGCGGGGGGGAGATGGTGGTGGGATGAACTGGGAGGTTGGGATTGACATATATACACTAAATATGTATAAAATAGATTACTAATAAGAACCTGCTGCATAAAAAAATAAAATAAAATTCAAATTAAAAATTTTACTAATGTAAAAGGTTAAGGAACACTTACAGCTTAAAAAGTTATCTTTCATTATCATATCCAAATAATATAAAAGAGAGAATCAGTCTTTCACTTCTACAGTCAAATATTAAATAATTAAAACAGGAAAGTGAAGAGAAGTGGATGATGAAGTCTAAAGAGCTGGATTGTGATCACCCAGTTTTTGAACATAGCATCTGTTATTTCATATATTTCTATAAATTTATTTGTGAAATAAACTCAGACAAATGTGAATCTACAGGGAAAAAATGACATAACCACTTTAGAATAGTGTGATTGCCAATTTTTTTTCCTTGTAAAAGTGATTTCTGAGGTTAAAAGGAAAAGAAATCTAGCATCTGTAAGCATTTTACAGTTATAACATTTTTACAGGCAAGTTAAAGCACTGTTTGAAGAATTTCCACGTGACTGGTATTTATTAAACCTAAAAGTTAAAATTAATTCTTCAGTTTTATTGCAGTACAAACATTTTGTATTGTTTGTCTGTTTGTCAGTATAATTTTATAAAATATCTAGAAATGATAAATGTGTTTGTGATGAACTGCTACTGAAAGAAAGTCAAAGGGACTTTGGTTTCTGTCATATATAAATTATGGCATTCTGGATTACAAGGAGGGTTATCTTTCTCTACACATCTCTCTTGAGATAGAATCTGGGACATTCTAGCCATCTGTGGCTAGTTGAAAGTATAGATTATGTTTTAGCTTTCTGAATCTCTTTGCTGGAGAAAAATTAAATTGTGCATTTTTATAAGAACAGTTTATTTTCATCACTAAGTTGTTGAAGTGGTACAAGTTGAGAAGAGGTACAATAAGATACAAAAATGAATAGTAAAACCTCCAAGTTATTATCCAATTGCATCCCAAAGGAATTAATCATCATTGCATTTAAGAAAGATTAATGGTATACCTCCTAAGTTACAAGTACTGGCATTCTATTTCCCCTGCATAGTCTAGGGTGGCAATGGTAAGGCCTATAACAGGAGGATGCTCCAGGTGCTATGTGAATCACACAAGACAGTGGCTCTATCTCTCCTGGGAGAATGGCAGAGATGGGATATCTTCACAGAAACAAAGCACATGCAAAAGAAGTGATGCTAGACTCAGTATAGTGGGAAGATATAGTCTGAATTTTTTCATATGCATAGATGCAAAAATCTAAACAAGAGCAAAATATTAGTGAATTGAATGCAGTAATCCATAGAAAAGATAACATATCATGATCATTTTGGATTTATTCTAGAAATGCAAGTCTGGTGTAACATTTTCAAATCAATCAAAATATTTCAAAATAAATGAGAAAAATCATATGCATTAGTAGATGCAGAAAAAGATTTGACCAAATTCAACATCTAATAGTGATTTTTAAAAACTCTTGGAAATAAAAGGGAATGTCTTTAATGGGATAAGGAGTTTCTGAAAATAAAAATATATGCAAAAAAGCAAAATCGTACTTGGTGGTAAATTATTGAAACTCTTTGCCGTGCAATAAAGAGTGACAAAAGAATGCCCACTCTAACCACTCATATTTAGTATTACACTGGACATCATAGCCATTACAGGAAGGAATAAAAACTGTCCTTATTTACAGATAACTTGATTGAACTATAGAAAATATAAAACAATATAACTGTAGACTGTTTTAATCAATTAGAATTAGTTTAGCAATTCCAGAAAGTCAAGTATACAAAGTCAATTTTTTTTCTCTATACCATCAGGGGCAACAAACATATAGAAAGTGAAATTTTAAAGGCACATTATTTAAAATTGTTTTTAAAACTTCCAATATTTCAGAATAAATCTAATTGAAGATGTGGAAAATCTCTACACTAAAACCCGCAAAATCTGTTCATGAATTTGAATACCTACTATTAAGATACAATTTCTGTCCAAATTAATCTATAGATTAAATGCAATCCTAATCAAAACCCTATTAATTTTTTAAAATAAAAACTGACAATCTTATTTTAAAATTCAATATGGAAATAAGAAGGACTAAGAATATGCAAACACTCTTGAAACAAATAAAAAATTGGTAGATGTACACCACTAGATATCAAGGCTTATTATAAAGTTACAATAATTAAGACAATGTGTGTGGTGCAAGGATAAATCAACAGACTGAAGAAACTGAATATGGAATCCAGAAATTGATTTATATATATATATATGTGTGGTCAATTGGTTCATAATAAAAGTTACACTACAGTTCAGTAGGAAAATAGTCTGTTTAAATTATGTGTGATAAATTGTATCTCCATTTAAAAAAAAAAAAGAGCTCTAATCTTGACCCCTTACCTCACACCATACAAGAAATAAATTTCAATTATATTGGAGATCAAAATGTGAAATTAATAAAACTTCTAGAAGTAATCATAAGAGCATATTTTCATTATCTTGGGGAGCACAAAGCTTTCTTAAAGGTAACAGAAAATAATAACTACAGCAGGAAAATTTGGATTTTATTAAAAGTAAGAACTCATGTTTATTAACTGCATCATTTAGAGAGTGAAAAGAAAGCCACAGTGTGGAAGAAGGTATTTGAGAGATATATATTTTTTACTACTGATGCATATGATTTTTTCTCATTTATTAACTATTATATCTGACCTTCATTTCTAGAATAAACCCAATATGATCATGATATGTTATCCTTTCTGTGGATCACCACATATAATTTGTTAATATTTTGCTCTGGTTTAGATTTTTGCATCCATGCACATGAGAAAACTTAGACTATATTTTCTCACTCCATTGATTTGAGCATCGCTTCTTTTGCATGTTCTCTCTCCCTCTACATATATATATATATATGACAAAGGACTCCTATCCAGAATTTGTAAAGAATTCCTACAAATCAAATTAAAGGAAAAAAACACTGAAAACTCAACAGAGAAATGGAGATAAAGTTGAAATTACACTTTAGAAAAGAAGATATACAAATGAACACAACACAATGGTTTTCAACTCATTAATCACCAGAAAAACACAAATTAAAACTGTTATCTCCCAGTACACAGCTACCAAACTGATTTAAATAGATATACTGACAAATGTTGCCAAAGATGTGGAACATCTAGAACTGCCATGCATTGCTGATGGGAATGTAAATTGATATAAGCACTTTGGAAAACATTATAAATCTACAATAATTAAAGCAAGGTCTTGGGCATATCTATTACATCTGATCATAAATTACCTTGTGAACTAGTAATTCCACTCCGAAATATAAATATATACCCCCTAAAATCAAATATATATGTTTACCAAAAGACTTGTTCAAATATATTCATAATAGTGTTAATTCTAAAAGCCCCAAACTGAAACCACCCAAAAGTTCATCAACAGTAGAATAGACAAAAAAAATTGTAGCATATTGATACAACCAAATACTACAATAGAGATGAAAATGAACAGATTATGTGGCACCCACCAACATGTTTAAATATTCCAAACATAATTTTGTGCACAAGAAGCCAAATACAAGTATCTACAGGGCATGATTTTATTTATATAAAGCTTAAAAACACATACAAATAACTATGGTGTTATTAGTTGGTATGGTGGTTAACTTTGGGAAGAAGTCACTGGGAAGAGACAGAACAGGGACAATTTCTTGATCTGGATGCTGATTACACAGTGTGTTCCCTTTGTAAAATGTACTAAACTCCACATGCATTCTCTGTGTGTGGGTTATTTTTCAATATAAATTTTACTCACATGAATATTACATACAGAAGTATTAGTCTGGGCATTTGGGAGAAGCAGACAGAAATATTTACACTTAATTATAAAAAAAAATCCCACTATAGTCTGTTATAGTGGTCAATATTGTCAGTAAATAATTATGTTGGCATAAAAGAAGGAAAAGCAAAAACCCAAATGATGGTATTTGGAGAAAGTTTCAAAACAGATGTTTTCTTTGAATTAACTAAGGTAGAAGGGAAGGCTTTTCAAAAAATAAGCATAGTGAAAATATTATCAACGGACAGTTAGGTTTATGGAACAACCTAAATCTAGGTGCTTTTCCCGTATTATGAAAGGTGGGTGATGCTAAGAATATATGTAAGAGGAAAAGTTAAGGCCTGATTATGGAAGATCAAAAATGTCATGCCAAGAATTTTAGATGTTTTTCTCTAGTTATTTGAAAGCTACTTAAACGAGTTATCAAAATCTGAGGGGATTAGAAAGAACATTCTGATAGCAATATGAAAACTGGATTGGCCAGTCGAAAGATTGGAGCTAAGAGACCTCTACATTACTAGTGGAGAGATTTGAGCAGAAAAAGGTGGTGATAGTAGGAATGGAGAAAAGAAACCTACATAAGAGGGATATGTTGGTAAATTAGTAATAACTGGACTAGTTATGAGAGAAGGAGCCATAGAATATGACTAGTCAAAAAAAGCTTGAGTATGATGTATCACTCACTCAATGTGGTAGACAGAATAATATTCTTCTTAAGATGTCCATGTCCTAATCCCCAGAACCTGTGAATCTGTTAATTTACATGGCAAATAAGTCTTGGCAGATGCTGTTAAATTAAAGATCTTGAGATAGGAAGAGATTATCCTGGATTATCTCAATTGGCCATGTAATTATAAGAGCCCTTATAAGACCCACAGCAGGATCAAAGTGAGTAAAATGAGATATGACAGTGGACGAGCTATTGAAGTAATTCACTTTGAAGATAGAGAAAGAGGCCAGACATCAAGAAATATCAGCAGCCTCTAGAAACTGGAAATGGCAAGGAAATGGATCCTCCAGATTCTACTCTGAAACATCTAGATGGAATGCAACACTGCCTACAATTTAATTTTAGTTTTTTGACCTCCAGACTTAAGAAAACAAATTTTTGTTGTTTAAGCCACTATTATTATGATAATATGCTACAGCAGCAAAGTGAAACTAATAAAGATTTTGGTACCTAGAAGTGGGGTGTAGCTGTAACAAATATCTAAAATCATGGAAGTGGCTTTAAAATTAGGTAATGTAATAGCTACAGGCTAGAGGAATTTTGAGTATGATAAAAATCCTAGATTGCTTTTAACAAATTGTTGGTAGAGACATGGATGTTAAAGTTGCTGCTAGGCAGAACTCAAAAGGAACTGAGTAGCATGATAGAGAAAATCTATATTGTCTTAGAAAACACTTAACTCATAATAAGTAGAATGTTAGTAGAAATAAGGACATTAAATCTGAGTTGAGGAATGCTGGTGAGGATTCAAAACGAAATGAGGAATATGTTATTGAAAACTAGAGGAAAGTGCATCCTTGTTATATAATGGTATAAAGCTTAGCTGAGTTATGTTCTACAGTTTTGTGGAAAGCAGATGAACTGTTATGTGTACATATAATATAATCATATGGTTAAGTGATGAGCTTAGATATTTAGCTGAGGAAATTTCCAAGCAATAAGTTGAAGGTATGACATGATTTCTTCTTGCTGTTTATAGTAAAATGCAAGAAGAAAGAAGTAAGTTCAGGAAAGAGCTGTTAAGCCAAAAGGGAAATGCCCAGACTATCCAGACTGCAAAAGATGCTAAAATAAATAATAATAATAAAATTCACAGTCAGGAAATCATGCTCTGGAGATATTGCAAAGTGTGTGGCTGGACAACCTTTTGCTAATGCTTTGAAAGTATAAGCATAGACTGTGTGTTCAGTCACACAGAGAGCTCTTTGAAGAGATAATAAGCATGTGTCTCATGGATCCTCTCAGTTATCTCAGCAGAATCTAGAAATAGAAATGAGATTATCCACAAGAGAATTGTGGATGATCTTCTTGTCCAATGGAGTCATGCCCCATGCCATTCATGGGAGATCCACAAGGTTCTTGAGGAAGTTATACAAGCGTAAATGCTTGAACTGAAGGGACAAAGAAAGGACAAAATAAACAAAACCTACTTGACTCCCAAAATTCTACAGAAAGAAAACAGTGTGATAAAACTTCACTACTGAAAACATGTACTACCCTCAAGAAAAAATAAGGATGTCTCTGAGGGTGGAGCTTCAGGCCCAGAGGATAGAACCAAGGGCCCAGAGGGCAAAGCTATGGCCCTTGAGGTAGGAACCAAGAACCACATAGGATTATTCCCAGGCATTGAAACATAATGGAGTGGGATAGACATAACCCTTTGGGAGCTAGAGGGAGACTGTAGTGGAAAGAATAACAACTTTTCTAATATGTCCACATCCCAATCCCCAGAACTTGTATTTATGTTACCTTATATGATAAAAGGGATTTGGCAGATATGATTAAATTAAGGATCTTAAAATATTAATTGGGCTTATCTGAGTGGGCCAATGTAAACACAAGAATCCTTATAGGAGAAAGTCAGGAGGGTCAAAGTAAGAAGAAGGAGATACGGTGATGAAACCAGTGGTTGGAATGGTGCACTTTTAAGGTGGAAGAAGGGGCCATGAGCCAAGGAAGACAATCAACCTTTAGAAGTTGGAAAAAACAAACAGATTCTCCTCTGAATTCTTCAGAAAGAACGTAACCCAGCTAACACGTTATTTTCAACTTCTGACTTCCCAAATTATGAGAAAAAATATTGTGCTATTTTCAAGCCACTAAATTTGTGGTAATTTTTACAGAAAATATAGAAAATCAATATATTAATTTATTTTATAAATAAATATTAGTAGAGCAAGTAGTATATCTCAGACACTGGGTGGGCTGCTAGGGACATAGTAGCAAATGAGCAGGCATAGTAGATTACAGTTTTGTGGTTTTATGGTATGTTGTAATCTGGCCAAAAACAACGGAAGAGAAGCATATTTTTCTGCACCATGTTGAATTTGATATGACTTTTGAAAATCTACATGAATATGTTTAGTAATAATACCTATTATTCTGGTCACTTCTAAATATTTTCTTATATATCAACTCATTTAATTCTTATAATAATTATATTAATTATAAATAATAATGTGAGGATGCTATAGATGAGGAAACTTTTACAGATGAGGAAACTGTGGTATGTATATGCAAAGCAACTTGCCCAGGATCGCAAAGCTGGTGAGTGACAGAACTGGCATTCAAATAAACCAAGCCAGTCTGGCTCAGAATCTTAAGTTTTAAAACATGTTTAGCAGATATAGAATTTGAATCTCTAGTTTTGCATAGTTGGATTAATAAACATAAATTTCATACTGGTAAGGAAAACAAGAAACAACAATGGCATATAAGCCAAGAAATGGAGTTTTCAAGAAAAAAGCTAATAATTAACATTGTCAGATATTGATTAATATCAAGTAGAATGAGGATTAACCAGAAATGCCTTGATTTGGTATTCGTTTTATAAATATTTTCTTATTACCATTTTCTGAAGTCATGTTTATTCATCACTGTTTCTCAGTAATGTGTCAGGTCTTTGCACATAATTTTCAGCAGTTTATTTGTTTCATCTGTTTTAGCATATTTGGGTGGCTGTCACTAAACCATTCATGTCATGGTCACCAACTCACATACATATATCTTGGTTTACGTTTCTATGATGTCCTCTAGGACAGATACTATTTCTTCTGCTTCCACTGAAATTTCTCAAGATATCTCGTCCAATGATCTGTATTGAATGAGCTCTTGTCAGATACTTATCGACTTATTACACAACTTTCTATCACCACTCACTGCCAATTTTGCAAAACTAAAAGCAGCATTTAGAGTGTGAGGGTTCTGGATACATTTATCCTCTTTGATATAGACACATACTTTCACTGGTATTTTCATTAAAACATTCATTTTAAAAACCTTTAGATTCACATAATATCTATTAGTAAATAAAATTTCAAGATTAAGATCATGGCTATTTATCTTCCTCTACCCTCTATATCAAGTATACACTTAACCAGTTTTTGTAGATTGGAGTGATGAGGCATAGAATTCTATTAACTACTATTGTCTTAATGTGAGTAATGAACAATTGTTTGAAATATGATTGCAAATTGGAAACAAACTTAACATAATAACTTTTATCAACATTATTTGTTGAATAATAATTGTATACTATCATTCACTTCATATATCAGCATATGTATTTCTTATAAGCTTTCTACTCATTTCAGTAATTTTCTCACTAATACTTTATGATCACCTGTGACTGTTCTTTCACTCCTACCATGGCACTCATCCATATAGCCTCAGAGAAGAGTGGACCTAATTACTGTCAAGGACTGGTTTTTTATACATTCTCATAGGACAGACCACACATCTACTTTCAGAGCAACTATTTTTGAACCTATAGAATATATTTTTCATATTATCACTCAATTAATGTCTGTATTTCCCCACTAAAATAAAAGCTGCATGAACAATCACAACTGTTTTTGCTCAGAGCTCTGAAGTGCACAGTTTGAGTGCACAAAGTATATGTATTAGGTATATGAAAGAAAAAAGGTTAAATTAATTTCAATGAAGGATAATAGCTGGAGTCCTAAATTTTATAATAATAAAGAATCAGGTTAATCTGATCAGGGTGGAAACATGGGTAGTTATGCTATTGGAAACTTGTACCATCAACTCCCCCAGAAAATAGCAAAAGCAAAACACAGATTTTTTTCTCATTGAATCAAGATCAGATAGTTACAAGCTGAAATCCCCTTTCTTTCTCTGTTATACTATTTTCTTACAATCATTTCTCTAGGCAGTCTTAGAAGTTAGGAACCAAAGGTTTTTTAAATCGAATAATTACCTTTTCATATGCTGTATTTGTGTTCATGTTTTGTGACCCACCCCTTAATGACTTATTTAAGTATTGCACAATCTTGGCAGGATTTCTAAAGCTTTCCAAGGCATAATTTAAAGATAACATGAGATTTAGTGTTCATCGAACTGAAGGAGACAGTTTGGAAAATAAAATTTGATACTCTTTTTTTCCCCACCTATAGCTCCTGTTTCTATATCTAAAGCCATTTAAGAAAACATCTAAAAATAGTTTTTATGACAGTAAGAAAATTGTGAATTTCATTTACATATTTACTGTTCACATACTGCTGTGCTGGTAATGGCAGATGCAGACTTTATTCAAATAGTTGTCATTGAATACATATGTGAGGTCAAAGACTATCCAGGTGGTTCTGAGCCCCTTAGCAGACACAAATACACACAAAATGAGGATTGGAGCTGGATTCCTAAAATACCGTTCTTCTATGTAACACTAAATTATACCTGAAAATTCAATCTATTCAACTCAGCAGGCTGAAGTCGCTCATCAATGTGGTACTTGTAACTAAATATGAACAGGAAAGGAATTAAGAGAACGGGACTGCTGTGTATACTACTTTGTAGACAGGCTGAAATGAATTCTATTAAAATATACTTAAGATACTTTATGCATATTTTATATTGGAAATGATTAGACATTTTAGAGTAACAATTTTGATAGTATCATTAGAAACCAAAATATGCTGAATATGATCCATAAATATAAATTTATTTTTAGCTAGTATGTTTTAAAAGTCTGTAAAGATTCACACATCTAGTATTGGTCTTTGCCCATTTAAAATATTATAGTTTAAACAATAAAGAAAACATTGTAACATGTAGCCAAATATTTTTAAAATTTTTTTGTGTGTGTGTATGTGTAGTTAACTTTTTGACCTATTTTTATCTATTTTTAATTGAAAACTTTCCCTGGGCCATTCTAAATTACCTGATTCATTTCCATGAAGAACATACTCCAAGTGCACATTAGACCTTAGGTTAATACAAATATATCATATGCATTGATTAGGCTCCTATTCTACCATTACATAAATATCTTTAGAATCCTTGTATATGCATCTCTAGAATCCTTTATTTGGAGTACTAAGATGGGTGACTATCAGCATGCATTCTATATTGAAATTCTGTATATCAACCTTATTCTCCCATTGTCTTACACATTAAAATCAGGTATATTTTCCAAAATAATGGCAGTAACCCCAGCAATTCAAACTGAAGTAAAATCCTAGATAGTGTTCCCTGTTCTCTACTGTTTTCTGAATTTGTTTTTATTGTCTGACATTTATTTGTTCAATATATAAGATAGTGGTGTCATGGATTGGACATGGCTTTTTACAGTTCAAACTTGGATTCAAATTCCAGCTCTACTTCTTGCCAGCTTTATGAACTTGACACCAGAACTTCAGTTCCCTTATCTGTAAAATGAGATAACACCTCCTTCCTCACATAGCTGTTTTAAGATTAAATAAAGTAACAGAAGTATATTTTTAAAAATAAGAACAATAAGCCCAGCAATTCAAACTGAAGTAAAATCCTAAATAGTGTTTTGGCACAAAGTAAGCACTTAATAGCACTTAATAATCATTTATATGATTCAATTCAATTTTTATAATTAGTGAACAGTTTTTAATTGAAGTATCTCATGTACTTACTTTGCTTACATTATGAAACTACTATTGGTGGACTCTAGGGGTAGTGATTGAAATTGCAATATTTGGTCCTAACCATAATAATGTATACTCATTAAAGCAGAAAATGCAAGGCATCTTACAGTAAAGTGATAAATCCCCTGGTTCAGCCTTTTTTGGCATCATGTTTTTATTCCTTGCTTAATACCAATAAGAATTTGAGGTAACTAACCCCCTACTTATACTCCACTATACATGTATACAATAAAGTATAGTTTTATATAGGCAAAAGACAGCAAGAAGGAAAAACAATAGACTAGAAAGACAAGACCAGATGCTTGAATTCAGAGACTAAAGAGAAGAGAATTGGACCAGTTTGATGGAAGGAGCTGACTGAGATAGAATCAGCCAGAAAAAAGAGAAAGGCAGTGTCCTAAGAAATCCACACGTGGTGCAACAGGACTTTGACCACTTTATTTCTCCATGGAGCATTGCTACATTTTGCCTTCCTCTGCTTCAGGTGTCAGTTGGCTGGCACCACCATTGCCTGCATTTTCTCTGCTTTTTTAAACATCTTCTTCAGCTACATTCTGGCCTCTAGAGTATGACATCCTTTAAACACCCCCAGACACTGTTTTGCTAGGTAGCTTTACAACTCACAACTCTCTGGTTTTTAAGATAGGTAGGTGGGTATGTGGATAGAGAGATAGAAAGAATAGATAGATGGATAGATAGATAGATAGATAGATAGATAGATAGATAGATAGATAGATAGATGATAGATAGATAGATAGGTAGATAGATGATAGATACATAGATAGATAAGAGTATATTTCCTATTTTGTAAATTTTGTTATAGTGAAATTCTATACATAATTTTCATAATTATGGAAACCCTTATGACTTTAGGCATGTTTTACTTTCTCATCATTATGCCTTGTAAACTCATAAGTGTCTCTCCATCTCAGGATGCAGTGGAGATGGTGTTTCTGAAACAGAGTTGTGAACTACTGAACACATGTTTTTCATAAATAAAACACTTCCAGGGAACATGGTACAGCAATTCCCCTACATCATGTTCACATCCAATAAACTATATTATTGTGTTCCTATGTCTGCAAGGTAATTCGTTATAGTTTTAGTACCTTTTATGTGGCTATGATCTCAAAGAGACTGTGTTTCTTTAGGTCTAGGATTACTACATCTTTCATGTATAATTTGTTAACAACATTTATTAAAATATGTTGAAGTTAGGTAAACTATTTACACAGGCATAAATAACTCATTTCATACTCTAGGAAATTCAAGGTTGATTTAATTGTATATGTTTTAGTCTTCTTTAGAAAATTTTTTTTAGTAACCATTAGGTATTTGGGCCTATCCAAAGGTTATGATTAAAAAGATAGTATTCAATCTATTCAACTTGAGACAATGCAAATTTATCCAAATATAAATGGGCAAATAAGATGATTAAGAAGATAAAACTAAGTCTGAATAATCAAATTTAGGCTAAAGGAAAGATGAAACTGAGATAAAATGGAATGGGAACCATACAAAAAAGAGTAGCAAGCAAAAGTGAGAATGCTCAAAAACAATTACCACTAAGGAGATCTGGTGAAAATAAAGTCCCATTAGAGTGAGTTATAAAGGAGAAATATTTTAACTGTATTTAATACTTGGTATTACATATTTCAAAAATTTAATGATTTCAAAGACTTTTTTGATATTAGAGCATAAGGAATTGGAGAAAGTCCAAAGAAATCAATGAAGACAGTAATAAAATCCAATTATACTTTACAAAAAATCTTAGAAAAGTCTTTTCCAGATACATAAAAAAATTTAATGAACCAAACCGAAGAACAAAGAATTGACTTGTTTGTTTATTGCTTCACTTTCAACAGCAATCAAGTATAAAGAAGCATCATTCAGGATTTTTTTTTCCTCATTTGAACCAATATTTTTAATGAAAACTTGAACCGAACATTAAGAAGTTTTGTTTCCTTTGATTTAAAAAGAACAAATGGTGAATATATTAGTAATATGAGGTACTAGGTAAAATGATAAGATTTTTATATGATAGCCACTCAATATTTTAATTAATAACTATTTTTAGATTATCCACTAACAGGAGAGCACTTGACTTTGGACAAATAGACAAGGGTCCAGTTTCAGAGGCATTAGGCGAGAGAGCAAATCACTTAATATAGACATGTACAAAAGATGTAGATATACTGGCTTAAATTGTTGAAAAGATGGATCAGTGACTGTGCTGGGGCTGAAAATTATTTGGATGTTATCCCTGAAAGATTCTGAGGAAAGAACTTCTGTCAAGGATTTATAGGGACTTCACCAGCAAGGAGATGTTTCAATAAAGAGAGCAGAGTTCATGGAATCTGAAATAGTACATAAATGAACTTATCCATGAAACAGAAACACACTCACAGACATAGAGAACAGACTTCTGGTTGCCAAGGTAGTGGTGGGGGAGGAATGGATTGGGAGTTTGGGATTAGCAGATGCAAACTATTATGTATAAAATGGATAAACAGCAAGGTCCTACTGTATAGCACTGGGAACTATCTTCAGTATCCTGTAATAAACCATAATAGAAAAGAATATGAAAAAGAATACATATATATGTGTTCATATGTATAGTTGAATCATTTTGCTGTGCACCAGAAACTAACCCATCATTGTAAAACAACTATACTCCAATAAAGTAAATTAAAAAATAAAAAAAAAAAGCAGAGTTCATATCTGAGAGGAGAAGGGGCAGCGTTTCCACGGGGACAGCTGACATGGTAGCGAGGGAAGGATAAAGAAGGTCCACATCTGTACCTCGTGCTGTTGAGTGATAAGAATGACATAAGAGAAAGGTTAAATTTCTGTCCAAACTGGAGAAAAATTGACCGAAGGAGTGTAGAGATATCACTTATATCACTTAAGGCTATAATTTCAGACCTAGTGTGTTCAGAGGAAAAAACTGTGGGCTAACTCCTAGGGAATCTGGACTCAGGTTCCTGCTGGAAGTATGGGGGTCAAGGCCCTTGAGGTCATGCCCCACAGTTCCCTTCAGTTTTCCATCCAACAAACTTGTAAGAGCTGTCTGTTGTGGAGTAGACATCTGTAAATGAGGAATTTTGGCAGCATAATTTTGTTACACTGAAAAAAATAATTTTATTACACTGAAAAATTTTAACATTTTATTATTCTAGTAATTTTCTGAAATATAGATATCATGCAGTTCAAGTTAAATACTTCTATATATGGTCTACATACTATGTCTTGATGAAATTCTTAGAAGTTTTATCCAAGTCAACACATATTGTAATTTTTAAACCAGATAAGAATGTTAGAACTCTGGATGGGCTAAAAATTTGATACTCTTGGCATTCTCTAAATGTTCTTTTGGTGTTTTATTTGGAGGAAAGGATGAGGGCTGGGTGTGGGGAGGAGAGGCAGGGAAGGTGACATGTCTGGGAAAGGGAAGTCACCACTGCTGCGAGGTGAGCAGACTTCTCTTGTCCCAAGCAGTCCGCTGTGCTTCTGAACTTGACTGTCCCTGCCAGCAGCCAAAACTCTGCAGTTAATTGCATCCACCCCGCTTAGAAGTTAGTTTAACATCACTCGTTGTTATGGAAACTTGTCCCTTGTGGGTCCTCATCCCCCGCTGCCTAAATAGCTGCCAAAAGTATCCCTTTGACCTTACATGGCATGTTATAGTGCACGGGCTCTGGAGAAAGGCCAGACAGTTCAAAGCAGGGCACGACCTCTTGCGCTCTGTGAGAATTTATTCTGAACACTTTGCTCTCAGCCTCATTTTACTGAAACATAAAATGAGGATGATGATGATAGTAATAATAATAATAACAATAATAATATGATAATAATAATAAATCCATCATAGAACTGTTTTCAGTATCCAATGAGTAATACATATAAAACTCTTAGAAGAGAATCTGGCAACTAATATGAACTCCCTAAATGAATGTTAGCTCTTATTAAACCACACAGTGTTCACTTCCTGTGATGAGTTTGGGCAAATGTCATTCTGTTGATTTCAGTACATTACTAGTGACCCTTTTATTTAACTCTTCTCCAGCAGCTGCCAAATGCATCACCCCCTAATTTGGTCCTAAAATAATTTTGGTCTAGTCCCCAATTAAATGCTGTCAACCCAGCTATGTAAGTCATGCAGTGTCCCTGAATGTTACCTGTACTTGTCCTCATTTGGCTAAAGTTTACTCATTTCTAAATTGGAGGTAAAGATAGCTAAGTAACAGGATTGTTGTGAAGATTATGAAGATTCGTGATACAGTATATAACTAGCCCAGTGATTGACACATAGCACAGAGTAGTTCTCTTTCTCTCTCTCTCTCTCGTTCACATACACGCGCGGGCGCGCACACACACATACACACACACACACAGAGGCTTGCTTCTTCCTCTTTTCCTTTCTTTTTTTTTTTTTTTTTTTTTTTTTGCGGTACACGGGCCTCTGACTGTTGTGGCCTCTCCCGTTGCGGAGCACAGGCTCCGGACGCGCAGGCTTAGCGGCCATGGCTCACGGGACCAGCCGCTCCGCGGCATGTGGGATCTTCCCGGACCGGGGCACGAATATGTGTCCCCTGCATCGGCAGGCGGACTCTCAACCACTGCGCCACCAGGGAAGCCTCTCTTTTCCTTTCTTTCTTTCCCTCTTCCTTCCTTCCTCCCTTCCTTCCTCCCTTCCTTCCTTCCTTCCTTCCTTCCTTCCTTCCTTTCTTCCTTCCTTCCTTCCTTCCATTAAAGGAAATCATATTGTGCGGGAGTAGATATGGAGATATTTTATAAAGCAAGCAATGCTTCTTTTGACCTCTGACATTACAGGCATAAATCTGATTTTGAAGACAAAACACATCTATTCAGTCTGTATTTTTTAAGACGGTTGGAAAAACAGAATGATATGCTGGCACCTGTCTTCTTTTCACTGACATTTTGTGCCTTATTATGTCTACATTCTTCCTCTTCATTCTTTTGGCTGAAAGTTGCCCAGGTTCTGCTTTTACTAAAGCCCCTCCTCTCCCTCAGCCACTGCCCCTGCCTCTCTCTCGTCTTCCTACCTGTACTGCAACGTGGTACTCATGAATCTGGCCTTAATTCATTAGGTATATTTGAGGTCCCCAATTTTGATGGTTTAAAACAGGATTTAATCCACTGACGCGAGATATAAGATTCAAGAGTGGATGCTTTCTATACCCTGAGGTGAGAAAAGTAATGTAGGACGGAGTTGATGAGAGTAAAAATCCCTATATAGAGCCTGAGAAAGTCAGCTTTGGTACAAGGTGTGCCAAACATTGATGACTATGAGGCAGGATATTTTTTAGGGTTTTTGGGGGGTTATTTTTTGGGGGGTTTCTTTTTTTTTTTTTTTTTCCGGTACACGGGCCTCTCACTGCTGTGGCCTCTCCCGTTGCGGAGCACAGGCTCCAGACGTGCAGGCTCAGCGACCATGGCTCATGGGCCTAGACGCTCCGCTGCATGTGGGATCTTCCCAGGCCGGGGCACGAACCCGTGTCCCCTGAATCGGCAAGAGGACTCTCAACCACTGCACTACCAGGGAAGCCCCAGGATATTTGTTTTAACATGCATCTGTGTATGTGTGATGATGAGTGAGGCTGGGTGAGAGGTTGTTGCATATGTGAATGAAATTAAATTGTCACATGGTCTTTGCGAAGAATGTTCAGATTGATGTTAATTATAGATAATGAAGAACTAACAGTGTAAAAGAGAAAAACTAAAATTTGATTGTACCATGTAATATTGTTAAAATTAATTGCATTTGTGTCATGTAATTAGGCTATTTCTACCTAATAATCATTAATGACATGGTTATTCATATCAAAATTATATATAACACATACGTCAGACAAACTTTGTTTTAATTTGTTTGACTGTAATAGGTTTTATGTTTGTTGGTCTTACGGAATGAGTAATTTTTATAAAAGAGAACTTGCTTGTTCATTGTGACTTTGTTCCAGTAAATTTAAAAATATATCTTCACATCTCTGAATATAAGCAATTTCATCTAAATCAGTGAACTCATTCAGACTCATTTTGGGGCCAAAAGATAGGTGTGAAATGACAAGTATTTGCATTAAGTAAGAAAGTAATTTTAGTCAATAAGCATGAATTTTGTTATTGTACTAATTCATTGAAAAATAATCTGTGATCATATTGTTTTTATCATTTAAATTTGTTCATAAAAAGTCACTTATTCAGCAAATATTTGCTGAGACCCTATTTTGTGCCAGGTACTGATCTACTCTCTGAGGAAGAGGAAGCCCTGTCCTCTGGAGGCTTATGTTCTAATAGGCAGAGACAGGCGGAAAACAAACAAGTGAATACAGATATGTTAGGTGATCACAATGTGCTATGGAGAAAAATTAAGCAAGTAAGGTTGTGGAACATAAGGTGTATTATATGTCATTCAGAAAAGGCCTAATTTCTTTTTGAAATATTTTCATCTCACTATTGTTGAAAACACAAGGAAAATCCTCCTAGTGTTTCAGAATGTATGTAGATATATACAGATACTGACTATGCCTTATAGTAAGAAATACCCATAGTGGTCTTTGACGGAGCATCTTATTAAACAGTGCAGTTTTTTAGTCCAAAGTCAAGGAAACTAGAGAGGAATACTGCCAAAAACTTGTTAAAATGCTGTTCTTGGTATCTGTGAATATGAACTGTAGTAATTACTTAAGTGTAAAAGTATTCATGACACTGAAATAATCCTTCTATTAAGAAGAACTGTGGAAATGATATCTCCTCCTATTAGTAAGTAGCCTGAGTTTGCTAACACTAAAAAAGAATTTTGACAGTTGAAGACATTTTCTGGTTTTGGCTGGAAGATGAAGATTTATGCATAATCAAGTCATATCACATAGAAATTCTTCACTAGTGTACAAATCCTTCTGTATTTTAAATAAAAACTGCATTTCAGACACCCTAATGAGCACATAAAGGAGATTTGAAAGCACGTACTCTTGTGGAGTGTTTGAGAGAGGTAGTATTCCTGAGTTTCTGCTGTGTGCCAGGCATTGCTTTCAGAGCAGAGAGTACAAGACATACAAAGACAAAGCTTCTTCTGTGTCCAGTTGAGATGACAATGTTCAGGTAAGGACATTGTCCTTAAAATACCCAAAATACTGTGCCCAAAATACTGTGAAAATAGAGGTCTGAGGACTAAAACGAGGAGAGGTGGCGGCGTGAAGGCGGGAGAAAGCTTTATGAAAGACTTCCTTCTGGAGGGGGCAGAATGTGTAGCACAGAGTAGGTACTCACTAAACCTGAGACCCTGTTGTGCATTCTTCTGTACTAGGCCTGGGGATGTAATGTGAAAACATGTAATTCCCACTTTTCCTGAGAAGCAGTCTGTTTAGAGAATTAGACAAACCTAAAAGTGATAATTGCTTTAATAATTGAAACTACGAAGTGCATCGGGAGCTCAAAGAAGGAAAGAATTTAGTAGTTTCAAAATAAAATACAAATCTAAACATTCCAGAGTGGCTAAAAGACATGAGAATTCAAAGGATAGTTTTTAATTTATGTAAATAAATAACTGGGGTTCTTATATTTCATATTTAGATTTTCAGTTTTACTATTCTTGCTAATTATATGAATCTATTCTTAATTCAACATTATTTTGAGCACAGCACTTTAATAGTGGAGATTTTATTAGAGAACTTAACTGATATCAGTTGGGGGGAGGTGGAGGAAATACAATTTGCTCTAGAAGATTTGCATTAGATAGAGTAGTTACAGGCTGTAACATCTCCCCTGTAATTTTATGAGAATGGTATTACCCTGGCTTTCACTGTGTGATTGCTGGTTACCTTCTGTCAGTGAGCAACAGTCTTACTGCAAAGCAGGAGCACAACCCTCTCTTTGTCTCCGTGGTCAAAGCAATTACTTCTTAGAAAGTCGGATTTTTTCAGAATGACCATGTACAGGAGCAAACGCAGACATCAGAGATGTAAGTAAATTCTGACCCAACTTTTTCATGTGACTGTGGTGAGAGAAACATACTTGATTTCTTAAAAGACTAATCATGACTTCAGATATATCCTGGGAGTAGAAAAGATATTGTAGCTTTTTTCACCCTAACCTTTATCCCTGTTACATGCTTGAAAGATGTTGGGGGGAAAGGGGCTAATTCACTTGTTACTATGGAAACCTTTGGAAAGGTTTACAAAATTAACAGAGAAACAGATCAAATGCAATTTCAGTCTAGCTCAGCATCCTTCATACAGGCATGATAACTGGATAGTTCTCTCTCTCTCCCTCTCTCTCTCCTTTTTTTTTAAAAAAAAAACAACAACTTATATTTATTCATCCAATTTCAATCATAACTCTCAGTGGAAATAAAACAGTTCTGAATGAAGGGGAGAGAGTTAATTGTGAATGACAAGCTGAATATTTAACGAGATATTCATTGCCAAACTTCTTGGACC
The DNA here is from genome assembly GCF_949987515.2 of Delphinus delphis. Lineage (NCBI taxonomy): Eukaryota > Metazoa > Chordata > Mammalia > Artiodactyla > Delphinidae > Delphinus > Delphinus delphis. The sequence goes on from NC_082699.1 coordinate 27,586,798, forward strand.
AGAGCATATTTGTCATACTTCACTACAGGCATCATTTTAAAGGGTTAAAAGGAATCATCTGTAATCTAACCTAAAGGGACTGATTCTGACTGAAAAGGAGCAGCAAAATCACCCTGGCCTAAAGTCCAGAACAAAGATGATTAGGAACTGAAAGCCATTAGGATTTAGCTAAAAATCAAAGAGTCTTATAATAAAACTGTGTTTTATGGTAAAGCAATATGCCTGTCATGGAAAGCTTTCCAATCACATCTCTCTCCAGTAAGCCCAACTCGTTATCACTTTATCTTTTCCATTGCCTAAAGTAATTATTACCATATTTAGCCCGGTGTGTCCTGTCACTGACTCTATTTGCCATCTTAGACAGGTAACTACAACTTGTTCTATAGTCAAAGTTTGCACTTTTTCATTATTCCTATGATGTCTTTAGATATTATCAAATATTTTAAAACATAGCAAGACTATCAGCAACAATTACTCCATCAAAAGGCCAAAATATGATAGACATGTGATTTTCTTTTTTGAGAATGACCTCATTTTGGTCAATTTTTCACTGAAGACCAGAACACTAATATTTCTCTTGTTCCAAGAAGTTTTATGCATCACAGAAAGCTCTGAGGGACAGGACTGCCAGTTTGATTTTCTATGCCTGATTGCCTTTTGATGCCATTTCTTTCTTGTGATTGAGAAACAACATATAATAATTGCTACTTTTTTCTTATAAAAATGATTGGTATAAAATCTACAAATATATTGCTGATTAATTCCCTTGTGATTTCCTCCCACAAGAATGAATCTAAATTATGCATGTACTTGAAAACCAACTTGCACTTTTACTCCTGTATCTTTTGTACACCCCCTCATTTTTTTCCATGGGAGTAATCATTGCCTTAATACACATGACAAATAAAAGATTCTCAGAAAAATTTTACTGAGTTTCTTCCCCTAAAATGTGCTTGCTGAAGTCTGCGATTAAGCAGCAGGAAGAAATTGTGAATTACATGAGACAAGTCAGAAGATGTATAATTATACAGGATGAACACAGTAGGGTGTACTGAATGATTTAGTTTAAAAAAAACTAATGTGTTACTTACATTTAATTGTGTCAGTTAGCTGTATTACATTTGCATTAACTGTTTCTATATTCTAATCATATAAAATATTGGACAGCAAGAATATAATAAAGTTAACGTACATAGAAAGCTTAGCAATAAAAGCAAATAGAATCCTTAAATGAATTTCTTTCTTATTCTAACAATATTTGCAAAAGCAGAATGTAATACAATTGTTTGCTATCTAATGGATATATAAAAATATCTGAATTATCCCATCACCAAAATACAGTGCATTTCCATTTTCAGTCATATCTTTTATGTGTTTTTGATCATGTAAAAAGCATAAACTAACATAGAGGTAATTGTAATCCAATTAAAGCAATAATTGCACACTTAAATTTCAATGTGGGAAAGAAGGAAAATGTTCTTATGATTTTTTTTTTAAACTGGAAAAGTACATAAATAAACTTTCTAATGTTCTCATTCCCTAAAAATTTAATATAATGTCCTTTTTTAAAAATAATGCAACTTTCTTTTAGAGGCTCCGAAAGGAGGAATAGGAAAGGTGCATATGATTATGCCAGGGATTTGAAAAGAAGCAGGAGAGCAAAGATACCTGTAAAAGACATTTTAAAGTGTAAATGTCACTAAGTCTTTGGAAATTCCTGGGAGATTTTGAAATCCATTCCTCACTCATGTCTAGATTAGTTATGTATAATTCCCTGTAGAGGAGAAGGAGAGAAAGGGAAGAGTACCCTTTTCCTTGCTTTTGATGGAGCAATTGTTATAGAAAAGAAATCGCTTCAATGTTCATTAAGATAGCAGATCTTACCTATGCATAACTGCATAAGGACTTTCAGTTAGATACAGAATTGGTCGAGTGGTAATAAAAAATGTTTCCACGTGTCAGATGTTGATTTCACCAGAGCCAGGCAGGTAGAAACCACTTTAAGGAACTCTAATATATGTAAGCCTATTTTTACAAATTAGGTTGGGGTGGAAATCATCACCAATATAAATTTTTCTGTTAACATTTAAATACTGAATTTTTATACATATTGAATCAATCTATTTATTGAAGTGTGCAGCTTATGTTTAATTTTCAAAAATCTTTATAAAACAAGGTACACCTGTAATCTCCTTTGCTGAAATTCCAGATGACCTTGAGAAAACAATTTTTTGTTTTTAAAAGAGACATGGAGATAAATTCTTAAAGATGAATATGTTTTGAAATACAGACTTAAGAGAAAAACTAGAGTAGGATCCATGTGATATTAGATAGAGAATTTGAAAAATACTACAATCCTTGTACCACAGCAGAGAAAACTGTGTATATCTAATTTTAGGTATGTAACGTTTTATCTTATTACTAACTAGGAACAGATATTCATTTTTGATTGCTAATGATATGTTTGGGTGATTTTATCTATCTTATTATGGAAATATGTGATGAGATCACTTCAGAAATCTGAATACTAGTCACAGTTCTCTGCTTGTAATCTCAGCCAAGGTCTGTTATCTCTGTGGGTTGCAATTTCTTCTTCTATACCTTCAGCAGACAGTGCAGAGAAGACGTTTTCTAAGGTGTCTTCCATCTCTAACCCTCAGTGCTTTCACAACATAGGCCTCATCAAGTAAGACTCCTACTCGAAGACGTGTGACAAGTTCTCATTGCCTAAACTGTGGCTCCGGGCTCATGTGCTTCAGATCCATGTGACCATGGATTTACTGTAAGAGGTCCTAGAATCCATATGAATATTAATCACTGCCTGTACAATGATGAAAAAATACATACATCCCCCATACGTATATCATGTACACATACCTATATACCCATATACTATTTTTTGGTTCTAATGAAAACTAATATATTTAAAAGGTCATAGTAAGTTTTAATAGCTTTTAATGTCATATGTTTTATATTTTATTTTTAACAACTGTATCACACAGGGATCTCATTGTGTTTCAATGTTTAAAAAAGGTGTTCTCATATTCTCAAATATTGGGAATTGCTGAACTAGAAAATGAAATACAACCACGACCTTGTAACACAGACATTTATATCATTGTCACTCACTGCATATTTCCTTCCTGATACTATGTTTTAGCCTTTATTGGGCTACTTCATTATCCCAAACATTCATACTCTCTCATCTCCATGTCTTTGCCCATACATCTTCCTGTTGATGGGTGGCCTTCACTTGCATCTTCATGTATAGAAATCATCTCTGGTAGAGGTGTCACTCAAATGTCATCTCCTTCTTAAAGGTTCCCCCAGTTTCCAAGTCAAACTTATCTTTTTGTTCTTTTTTTCAGAGGATAAATTGTAATTTTATTTACACTTTCTATATTCTGTCATATACATTGAAAATTGTTTATTCCACTAATCTAAGATTTTTTTTTATGTGAGGTACCTTTTATTCTTTCTTGAAGCATTCTCAGAGCATAAAGAAATGCTTCGCCCAAAACAATCCATCACAGACTAATAATGCTTAATCATTAAATAAATATTTATTGATCACCTGTTATATTACCTTCAGACACTGCTCTAGTGCTATGGCTGTAGCAATGAACAAAACAAAATTCTATTGGAGAAGGGAAGATGACACACAAATAACTATATATTACTCCATGTGATGCTAAGTACTATGGAAAAGAATAGAGCAAAAAAGGGAAAGGGACTTTTGGAAGGTGAGGTAGAAAATTATTATTTTCTATAGGGTAGCCAGTCAGGAAAAACCAAGGTGATTAAGGTGACAGTTGATCAGACATCCAAAGGAAATGAAGGAGCAAACTCTGCTTCCTGGATAGTTCAGGCAGAAACGGCATGTGCAGAGTCCCTGGGGTAATTGGGATATTGGAGGACCACAAAGTAGGCAATGTTGAATTAATGAAAAGATGTGAGATTGGTATTAACAGATACACACTACTATATATAAAATAGATAAACAACAAGGGCCTACTGTATAGCACAGGGAACTATATTCAATATCTTGTAATAACCTATAATGGAAAATAATCTGAAAAATAATAGATGTGTATATATATATAACTGAATCACTTTGCTGTATACCTGAAACAAACACACCATTGTAAATGAAATATACTTCAATTAAAAAAAAAAAGAGAGAATTGGAAAGAAAAAGCATCAGGAGCATTGGACGGATAGAGTAAAACATATTGAGTAGGCCAAAACGTTCTTTCTGGTTTTTCCATAAGACGTTATGGAAAAACCCGAACGAACTTTTTGGCCAAGCCAATAGAATTAAGTGGAATCGTATATTTTATGTATAACTCAATTGAGATATAAAATGTATTTATTAACTTTTAAGAAATACTATCCACACTTTTAAGTGACTCATGCAATTTTTTTTAAATGACAATTGTAAGAATGCATAAAATTCATTACACTTTGTAGTAGGCAAGGCATTCAATCATTAACTGCAAGACAATCAAACAGCAGTCATCCAGAGGTCAGAAAGATATTATTCGAACAAGAATATTTTCTGATTTACCATCTTATGAATATCCTTGTATTTTTGATATTTTAAGATTCTCTCTCTCTTTAAAAATCTTACAATGAGAAAAAAATAAATTTATAGTTTTATAGAATTGTTATAAGACTTCTTAAGGAATGGACAGAAAGACACAGACTGCTGTCCTTCCTGGAGGACACTATTAAATTCAATCCCTGATTTCTCTGTTATTGATGCTTGTTGGGAATTCTGCTCTGAGATCTGCAATTTCTCCAGTCATTTTTTCTCTCAAGTTCTTTATCTGAATACTATAACAGGTATGGATTGATAATTTGTTACATTATATATTCCTTCATGAAATCATGTCTTCATGGATAGAATCAGAATGGTCTGATTGAGCATAATGGGACCATAGTTGTCAGTTTGGGAGCAGAGATGTACAGGCTGACTGATAACACCCTTGATACAAATTGACCTTATATGGAAATACATATCAGTCAGCCCAGCATCCTTAATCATTTACTTTACTTTTACAGGCTCCAGCCTACAACTGATTCTGCCTGTGGGAATACTTATTCATTTCTCTCTCTCTCTCTCTCTCTCTACCTCTCCTCCATGTATTTTTCTTTTTTTTCTTTTTTTTTTTAACGTTTTTATTGGAGTATAATTGTTTTACAATGGTGTGTTAGGTTCTGTTTTATAACAAAGTGATTCAGTTATACATATACATATGTTTCCATATCTCTTCCCTCTTGAGTCTCCCTCCCTCCCACCCTCCCTATCTCACCCCTCTAGGTGGTCACAAAGCACTGAGCTGATCTCCCTGTGCTATGCGGCTGCTTCCCACTAGCTATCTACTTTACATTTGGTAGTATATATATGTCCATGCCACTTTCTCACTATGTCACAGCTTACCCTTCTGCCTCCCCATGTCCTCAAGTCCATTCTCTAAGAGGTCTGTGTCTTTATTCCCATCTTACCCCTAAGTTCTTCATGACCATTTTTTTTTCTTAGATTCCATATATATGTGTTAGCATATGGTATTTGTTTTTTTCTTTCTGACTTACTTCACTCTGTGTGACAGACTCTAGGTCCATTCACCTCACTACAAATATCTCAATTTCGTTTCTTTTTCTGGCTGAGTAATATTCCATTGTATATATGTGCCACATCTTGTTAATCTATTCATCTGATTATGAACACTTAGGTTGCTTCCATGTCCAGGCTATTGTAAATAGAGCTGCAATGAACATTTTGGTCCATGACTCTTTTTGAATTATCGTTTTCTCAGGGTATATGCCCAGTAGTGAGGTTGCTGAGTGGTATGATAATTCTATTTTTAGTTTTCTAAGGAACCTCCATACTGTTCTCCATAGTGGCTGTATCAATTTACATTCTCACCAACAGTGAAAGAGTGCTCCCTTTTCTATACACCCTCTCCAGCATTTATTGTTTCTAGATTTTTGGATGATGGCCATTCTGACTGGTGTGAGGTGATATCTCATTGTAGTTTTGATTTGCATTTCTCTAATGATTAATGGTGTTGAGCATTCTTTCATGTGTTTGTTGGCAATCTGTATATCTTCTTTGGAGAAATGTCTGTTTAGGTCTTCTGCCCATTTTTGGATTGGGTTTTTTGATTTTTTGTTATTGAGTTGCATGAGCTGCTTGTAAATCTTGGAGATTAATCCTTTGTCAGTTGCTTCATTTGCAAATATTTTCTCCCATTCTGAGTGTTGTCTCTTGGTCTTGTTTATGGTTTCTTTTGCTGTGCAAAATCTTTTAAGATTCATTAGGTCCCATTTGTTTATTTCTGTTTTTATTTCCATTTCTCTAGAAGGTGGGTCAAAAAGGATCTTGCTGTGATTTATGTCATATAGTGTGCTGCCTAAGTTTTCTTCTAAGAGTTTGAGAGTATCCGGCCTTACATTGAGGTCTTTAATCCATTTTGAGCTTATTTTTGTATATGGTGTTAGGGAGTGTTCTAATTTCATACTTTTACATGTACCTGTCCAGTTTTCCCAGCACCACTTATTGAAGAGGCTGTCTTTTCTCCACTGTATATTCTTGCCTCCTTTATCAAAGATAAGTTGATCATATGTGCGTGGGTTTATCTCTGGGCTTTCTATCCTGTTCCATTGATCTACATTTCTGTTTTTGTGCCAGTACCATACTGTCTTGATTACTGTAGCTTTGTAGTATACTCTGAAGTCAGGGAGTCTGATTCCTCCAACTCCATTTTTCGTTCTCAAGATTGCTTTTGCTATTTGGGGTCTTATGTGTTTCCATACAAATTTTGAAATTTTTTGTTCTATTTCTGTGAAAAATGCCATTGGTAATTTGACAGGTATTGCATTGAATCTGTAGATTGCTTTGGGTAGTAGAGTCATTTTCACAATGTTGATTCTTCCAATCCAAGAACATGGTATATCTCTCCATCTATTTGTATCACCTTTATTTTATTTCATCAGTGTCTTATAATTTTCTGCATACAGGTCTTTTGTCTCCTTAGGTAGGTTTATTCCTAGATATTTTATTCTTTTTGTTGCAGTGGTAAATGGGAGTGTTTTCTTAATTTCACGTTCCGATTTTTCATCATTAGTGTATAGGAATGCCAGAGATTTCTGTGCATTAATTTTGTATCCTGCTACTTTACCAAATTCATCGATTAGCTCTAGAAGTTTTCTGGTAGCATCTTTGGATTCTCTATGTATAGTATCATGTCATCTGCAAACAGTGACAGCTTTACTTCTTCTTTTCCGATTTCAATTCCTTTTATTTATTTTTCATCTCTGATTGCTGTGGCAAAAACTTCCAAAACTATGTTGAATAATAGTGGGGAGAGTGGGCAACCTTGTCTTGTTCCTGATCTTAGTGAAAATGGTTTCAGTTTTTCACCATTGAAGATGATGTTGGCTGTGGGTTTGTCATATATGGCCTTTATTATGTTGAGGAAAGTTCCCTCTATGCCTACTTTCTGCAGGGTTTTTATAATAAACAGGTGTTGAATTTTGTTGAAAGCTTTCTCTGCATCTATTGAGATGATCATATGGTTTTTCTCCTTCAATTTGTTAATAGGTTGTATCACGTTGATTGATTTCTGTATATTGAAGTATCCTTGAATTCCTGGAATAAATCCCACTTGATCATGGTGTATGATCCCTTTAAAATGCTTTTGGATTCTGTTTGCTAGTATTTTGTTGAGGATTTTTGCATCTATGTTCATCAGTGATATTGGCCTGTAGTTTTCTCTCTTTGTGACATCTTTGTCTGGTTTTGTTATCAGGGTGATGGTGGCCTTGTAGAATGAGTGTAGGAGTGTTCCTCCCTCTGTTATATTTTGGAAGAGTTTGAGAAGGATAGATGTTATCTCTTCTTTAAATGTTTGATAGAATTCACCTGTGAAGCCATCTGGTCCTGGGCTATTTTTGTAGGAAAATTTTTAATCACAGTTTCCATTTCAGTGCTTGTGATTGGTCTTTTCGTATTTTTCTATTTCTTCCTGGTTCAGTCTTTGCAGGTTGTGCATTTCTAAGAATTTGTCCATTTCTTCAATGTTGTCCATTTTATTGGCATAGAGTTGCTTGTAGTAATCTCTCATGATCCTTTGTATTTCTGCAGTGTCAGTTGTTACTTCTCCTTTTTCATTTCTAATTCTATTGATTTGAGTCTTCTCCCTTTTTTTCTTGATGAGTCTGGCTAATGGTTTATCAATTTTGTTTATCTTCTCAAAGAACCAGCTTGTAGTTTTATTGATCTTTGGTGTCGTTTCCTTCATTTATTTTAAATTTATTTCTGATCTGATATTTATGATTTCTTTCCTTTTGTTAACTTTGTGGTTTTTTGTTCTTTCTCTAATTGCTTTAGGTGCAAGGTTAGGTTGTTTATTTGAGATGTTTCTTGTTTCTTAAGGTAGGATTTTATTGCTAAAATCTTCCCTCTTAGAACTGCTTTTGCTGCATTCCATAGGTTTTGGGTTGTCGTGTCTCCATTGTCATTTGTTTCTAGGTATATTTTGATTTTCTCTTTGATTACTTCAGTGATCAGTTGGTTATTAAGTAGTGTATTGTTTAGCCTCCATGTGTTTGTGTTTTTTACATATCTTTTCCTGTAATTGATATCTAGTCTCAAAGCATTGTGGTTGCATAAGATACTTGATACGATTTCAATTTTCTTAAATTTACCAAGGCTTGATTTGTGATCCAAGATATGATCTATCCTGGAGAATGTTTCATGAGCACTTGAGAAAAATGTGTGTTCTGTTGTTTTTGGATGGTATGTCCTATAAATATCAATTAAGTCCATCTTGTTTAATACATCATTTAAAGTTTGTGTTTCCTTATTTATTTTCATTTTGGATGATCTGTCCATTGATGAAAGTGGGGTGTTAAAGTCCCCTACTATGGTCGTGTTACTGTAGATTTCCCCTTTTACTGCTGTTAGTATTTGCCTTATGTATTGAGGTGCTCCTATGTTGGGTGCATAAGTATTTACAATTGTTATATCTTCTTCTTGGATTGATCCCTTGATCATTATGTAGTGTCCTTCTTTGTCTCTTGTAATAGTCTTTATTTTAAAGTCTATTTTGTCTGATATTAGAATTGCTACTCCAGCTTTCTTTTGATTTCCATTTGCATGGAATATCTTTTTCCATCCCTTCACTTTCAGTCGGTATGTGTCCCTAGGCCTGAAATGGCTCCCTTGTAGACAGCATATATATGGGTCTTGTTTTTGTATCCATTCAGCCAGTCTGTGTCTTTTGGTGGGAGCATTTAATCCATTTACATTTAAGGTAATTTTCAAAATGTATGTTCCTATTCCCATTTTCTTAATTGTTTTGGGTTTGTTATTGTAGGTCTTTTCCTTCTCTTGTGTTTCTTGCCTAGAGAAGTTCCTTTAGCATTTGTTGTAAAACTCGTTTGGTGGTGCTGAATTCTCGTAGCTTTTGCTTGTCTGAAAAGGTTTTAATTTCTCCATCAAATCTGAATGAGATCCTTGCTGAGTAGAGTAATCTTGGTTGTAGGTTTTTCTCCTTCATCACTTTAAATATGTCCTGCCAATCCCTTCTGGCTTGCAGAATTTCTGCTGAAAGATCAGCTGTTAACCTTATGGGGATTCCCTTGTGTGTTATTTGTTGTTTTTCTCTTGCTGCTTTTAAATGGTTTTGTTGTATTTAATTTCTGATAGTTTGATTAATATGTGTCTTGACGTGTTTCTCCTTGGATTTATCCTGTATGGGACTCTCTGTGCTTCCTGGACTTAGTTAACTATTTCCTTTCCTATATTAGGGAAGTTTTCAACTATAATCTATTCAAATATTTTTTCAGTACCTTTCTTTATCTCTTCTTCTTGGGCCCCTATAATTTGAATGTTGGTGCATTTAATGTTGTCCCAGAGGTCTCTGAGACTATCCTCATTTCTTTTCATTCTTTTTTCTTTATTCTGCTCTGCAATAGTTATTTTCACTATTTAATCTTCCAGGTCACTTATCCGTTCTTCTACCTCAGTTATTCTGCTATTGATCCCTTCTAGAGTATTTTTAATTTCATTTACTGTGTTGTTCATCATTGCTTGTTTCCTCTTTAGTTCTTCTAGGTCCCTGTTAAATATTTCTTGCATTTTCTCTATTCTATTTACAAGATTTGGGATCTTCTTTACTATCCTTATTCAGAATTCTTTTTCAGGTAGACTGCCTATATCATCTTCATTTGTTAGGTCTGGTGGGTTTTTACCTTGCTCTTTCATATGCTGTGTGTTTTTCATCTTCTCATTTTGCTTATCTTACTGTGTTTGGGGTCCCCTTTTTGCAGGCTGCTTTTGGTGTCTTTCTCCAGTGGCTAAGGTTGGTTCAGTGGGTTGTGTAGGTTTCCTGGTGGAGGGGACTAATGCCTGTGTTCTGGTGGATGAGGCTGGATCTTGTCTTCTGGTGGGTAGGACCATGTCTGGTGGTGTGTTTTGGGGTGTCTGTGGCCTTATTATGATTTTAGGCAGCCTCCCTGCCAATGGGTGGTGTTGTGTTCCTGTCTTGCTAGTTGTTTGACATTGGGTGTCCAGCACTGTAGCTTGCTAGTCATCGAGTGAAGCTGCGTCTTGGTGTTGAGATGGAGATCCTGGGAGATTTTCACAGTTTGATATTACGTGGAGTTGGGTGGTGTCTTGTGGACCAGTGTCCTGAAGTTGGCTCTCCCACCTCAGAGGCACAGCATTGACTCCTGGCTGGAGCACCAAGAGCCTTTCATCCACATGGCTCAGAATAAAAGGGAGAAAAAATAAAAAGAAAGAAAGAGGATAAAATAAAGTTATTAAAATAAAAAATAATTATTAAGATTTAAAAAAAAATTAAGTAAAAAAAGAAACAAAAACAAAACAAAACAAAAAAATGGATGGACAGAGCCCTAGGACAAATGGTGAAAGCAAAGCTATACAGACAAAATCTCACACAGAAGCATACATACACACTCACAGAAAGAGGAAAAGGGGAAAAATAATATATCTTGCTCCCAAAGTCCACCTCCTCAATTTGGGATGATTCGTTATGTATTCAGGTATTCCACAGATGCAGGGTACATCAAGTTGATTGTGGAGATTTAATCTGCTGCTCCTGAGGCTGCTGGGAGTGATTTCCCTTTCTCTTCTTTGTTCTCACAGCTCCCGGGGTTCAGCTTTGGATATGGCCCTGTCTCTGTGTGTAGGTCGCCTTTGGGCGTCTGTTCTTCAGACATGACAGGGTTAAAGGAGCAGTTGATTCAGTAACTCTGGATCACTCAGGCCTGGGGGTGAGGGGCACGGATGCAGGGCAAGCCTGCAGCAGCAGAGGCTGGTGTGAAATTGCACCAGGCTGAGGTGTGCCGTGTGTTCTCCTGGGGAAGTTGTCCCTGGATCATGGAACCCTGGCAGTGGCGGGCTGCACAGACTCCCGGGAGGGGAGGCGTGGATAGTGACCTGTGCTTGCACACAGGCTTCTTGGTGGCAGCAGCAGCCTTATCGTCTCATGCCCGTCTCTGGGGTCCACACTGTTAGCCACGGCTTGCGCCGGTCTCTGGAGCACATTTAAGCAGCGCTCTTAATCCCCTCTACTCGCGCACCAGGAAACAAAGAGGAAATAAAAAGTCTCTTGCCTCTTCCGCAGGTCCAGACTTTTTCCTGGACTCCCTCCCAGCTAGCCATGGTGCACTAGCCCCTTCAGGCTGTGTTCATGCAGACGGTCCTCTCCCTGCGATCCGACTGAAGCCCAAGCCTCAGCTCCCAGCCCCCGCCCGTCCCAGCGGGTGAGCAGACAAGCCTCTTGGGCTGGTGAGTGCTGGTTGGCACCGATCCTTTCTGCAGGAATCTCTCCGCTTTGCCCTTCGCACCCCTGTGGCTGCCCTCTCCTCTGTGACTTCGAAGCTCCCCGCTCCGCCACCCGCAGTCTCTGCCTGTGAAGGGGCTTCCTTGTGTGTGGAAACCTTTCTGACATCACAGCTCCCTCCCACTGGTGCAGGTCCCGTCCCTATTTTTTGTCTCTGTTTTTTCTTTTTTCTTTTGCCCTACCCAGGTACGTGGGGGAGATTCTTGCCTTTTGGGAGGTCTGAGTTCTTCTGCCAGCATTCAGTGGGTGTTCTATAGGAGCAGTTCCATGTGTAGATGTATTTCTGATGTATCTGTGGGGAGGAAGGTGATCTCCACGTCTTACTCTTCCACCATCTTCCTCAACTTCCCCATCTGTTTTTCTACATATTAATGCTCCACAAAGGCAAAGGTTACTTTGGTGAGCATTTGTACATTTTCCTTTAACCTGTCTACATTCAGAAAACAATGTGGCTATCATACATCATCTGCTCTCTTAGTTTCTCTTGTCTAAGAATCTGTACTGTATTTGTATCTAGACCTGCATAAAAACCTTGACATTTACTCTGTCAGTTGTACAGGTAAATGTTCTCTGCAAAATGGCATTTAACTCTCAAAGAATGTTACAGTTAGAAATTATGCTGTAGATTTGTATTTACTGAGCACAAAAGATACACGTGTGGCAACTAGGCTCTTAGCAAAAGAAGGTTGGTATTAAAGTAGATATCAATACATCCTTTTAAGATATTGTCATGAATTCAGGGATTTTTACATGACTGTAAGAAAAGATGACCATTCAAAATCAATGACCACTATTGATGGATAGTGGGAAAGTATAGGAAGTAGTCTTTGTTCTACTTAGAAACAACTTCTTAAAAACCATAATCTAGTGTAATTATGTCTTTTGGACAGTCTATGTATTTGGTTGAGCCATATTAAATTGTCAGTTTTGTAAGTCAAAAATGGCAGTTTCACATCGTTAAATGTAAATACCAGCTATGACAGAATTTGGCCAAAAAAAGGTGAGGGACAGGTAGCTAAAAGTCATCACACCAATACCAGTTGACACTAAGTCAAGGACATTTATAGCTAAGCTAATGATGAGTGTTTGATATACTAAAAGAATAGACTTAAGTGAAAGAATGCATTCATTGTTGTTCCTTATAATATGTAAAGTGAAACTTTCCAAAAAGAAAGAAAGTGTATTCAGCCTTGTCAACATAGATTAATTAAGATGACATTTTCTTGGCAAGTGACACATCCAACTGGGCTTCAAAGATTATTGAAACTTTAGAAATTGCCTACCTTACACCAAATTTAAAATGTTTATTATAAAAATTTGCTTTCTAATTTTACATGATTTTATCATTAGACCTTTGCTTTTATCCAAATGGAAAATGCAACAGCTGTAAATGAATTAATAATAATACCAGAAATGATAAAAATAACATTTGACATTTATTGAATTCTTACCGTATTCCAAGTGCTGTTTTACTTATTTTGTTATCTCTAATGTAATTTATGTAATAGAGCAATAATCGAACATGTAAAAGTAATAATATAGTAATCCATAGCACTTCTGATTTTCATTGCACTTTCAAAATGTTATTAATAATTTTGATATCTAATCTCTAGGAAATTGAACAGAAAAAGTTAAATTAAAATATTTTTTTAAAACTTTTTCCCATCTTTTACTGACCTTTCATAAGCCTTTAATTTGGTGAACAGGAGCCAGCTGGCCTAAGAATGTGTGAACTTCATATGGATTTCTTAATTAATATTCTTGCCAAATCTACCTTTTAATATCATCCTCAGACCTAGGGTGGACAGGAATGGCCACTTGACAGACCACACTATTTTTAAAAAATATATTTTTGAAATATAGTTGACTTTCAAAGTTTCAAGTATGATCAAAGTAGTTATGCATATATATACACACACAAACACATATATATATATACTTTTTCATATGCTTCTTCACTATAGGTTATTAAAAGGTATTGAATATAAAATTCCCTGTGCTATAATTAGTACTTATTGTTTATTTATTTTTAATTTTATTTATTTATTTTATAAAGCAGGTTCTTATTAGTTTTCCATGTTATACATATTAGTGTATATATGTCAATCCCTATCTCCCAATTCATCCCACCACCACCACCACCCCTCCCCACCACGCTTTCCCCCACTTGGTGTCCATACATTTGTTCTCTACATCTGTGTCTACTTCTGCCCTGCAAACAGGTTCATCTGTAGCATTTTTCTAGATTCCACATGTATGGGTTAATGTACGATATTTGTTTTTCTATTTCTAATTTCACTCTGTATGACAGTCTCTAGGTCTATCCACGTCTCTACAAATGACCCAATTATGTTCCTTCTTATGGTTGAGTAATATTCCATTGTATATATGTACCATATCTCCTTTATCCATTCATCTATCGATGGGCACTTAGGTTGCTTCCATGACCTGGCTATTGTAAATAGTGCTGCTATGAACATTGGGGTGCATGTGCCTTTTTGAATTATGGTTTTCTCTGGGTATATGTCCAGTAGTGGGATTGCTGGGTCATATGGTAGTTCTATTTTTAGTTTTTTAAGGAACCTCCATACTGTTCTCCATAATGGCTGTATCAATTTACATACTCACCAACAATGGAAGAAGGTTCCCTTTTCTCCACACCCTCTCCAGCATTTGTTGTTTGTAGATTTTCTGATGATGCCCATTCTAACTGGTGTGAAGTGATACCTCACTGTAGTATTGATTTGCATTTCTCTAATAATTAGTGATGTTGAGCAGCTTTTCATGTGCTTCTTGGCCATCTGCATGTCTTCTTTGGGTGAATGTCTATTTAGGTCTTCTGCCCAGTTTTTGGTTGGTTTGACTTTTTTGTTAATATTGTGCTGCATGAGTTGTTTATATATTTTGGAGTTTAATCCTTTGTTGGGTGATTTGTTTGCAAATATTTTCTCCAATTCTGAGTGTTGTCTTCTTTGCAGTTTCCTTTGTTGTACAAAAGCTTTTAGGTTTCATTAGGTCCCATTTGTTTATTTTTGTTTTTATATCCATTATGCTAGGAGGTGGATCAAAAAAGACCTTGCTGTGATTTATGTCAAAGTGTTCTTCCTATGTTTTCCTCTAAGAGTTTTATACTGTCCAGTCTTACATTTAGGTCTTTAATTCATTTTGAGGTTATTTTTGTGTGTGGTGATAGGGAGTGTTTTAATTTCATTCTTTTACATGTAGCTGTCAGTTTTCCCAGCACAACTTATTGAAGAGACTGTCTTTTTTCCATTGTATACCCTTGCCTCCTTTGTCATAGATTAGTTGACCATAAGTGCATGGGTTTATCTCTTGGCTTTCTATACTGTTCCATTGATCTATATATCTGTTGCTGTGTCAGTACCATATTGTCATGATTACTGTAGCTTTGTAGTATAGTCTGAAGTCAGTGAGTCTGATTCCTCCAGCTCTGTTTTTTTTCCCTCAAGATTGCTTTGACTATTCAGGGTCTTTTTTGTCTCCATAGAAATTTTAAGATTTTTTGTTTTAGTTCTGTAAAAAATGCCATTAGTAATTTGATAGGGTTTACCCTGAATCTGTAGATTGCTTTGGGTAATATAGTCTTTTTCACAATATTGATTCTTCCAGTCCAAGAACATGGTATATCTCTCCATCTGTTTATGTCATCTTTGATTTCTTTCATCAGTGTCTTATAGTTTTCTGAATACAGGTATTTTACCTCCTTAAGTAGGTTTATTCCTAAGAATTTTATTCTTTTTGTTGCAGTGGTGGATGGGGTTGTTTCCTTAATTTCTCTTTCTGATTTTTCATTGTTAGTGTATAGGAATGCAAGAGATTTCTGTGCATTAATTTAGTATCCTGCAGCTATACCAAATTATTGATTACCTCTAGTAGTTTTCTGGTGGCATCTTTAGGATTATCTATGTATAGTATCATATCATCTGCAAACAGTGACAATTTAACTTCTTCTTGTCCAGTTGTACCCCTTTTATTTCTTTTTCTTCTCTGATTACCATGACTAAGAATTCCAAAATTATGTTGAATAATAGTGATGAAAGTGGACATCATTTTCTTGTTCCTGAAATTACAGGAAATGCTTTCAGTTTTTCACCATTGAGAATGATGCTTGCTGAGGATTTGTCATAAATGGCCTTTATTATGTTGAGGTAGGTTGCTTCTGTGGCAACTTTTTGGAGAATTTTGACCATAAATCGGTGTTGAAATTTGTCCAGTGCTTTTTCTGTATCTATTGTGATGATCATATGGTTTTTATTCTTCAATTGCTTTATATGGTATTTCACAACGATTAATTTGCGTATATTGAAGAATCCTTGCGTCTCTGGGATAAATCCCATTTGATCATGGTGTATGATCCTTTTAATGTGTTGTTGGATTCTGTTTGCTACTATTTTGTTGAGGATTTTTGTATCTATATTCATCAGTGATATTGGTCTGTAATTTTCGTTTTTTGTAGTATCTTTGCCTGGTTTTTGTATCAGGGTGATGGTGGCCTCCTAGAATGAATTTGGGAGTGTTCCTTCCTCTGCAATTTTTAGGAAGAGTTTGAGAAGGATGGGTGTTAGATCTTCTCTAAATGTTTGATAGAATTCACCCATGAAACCATCTATCTGATCCTGGACTTTGTCTGTTGGAAGATTTTTAATTACAATTTCAATTTCATTACTTGTGATTGTTCTGTTCATGTTTTCTGTTTCTTCCTGTTTCAGTCATGGAAGGTTATACCTTTCTAGGAATTTGTTCATTTCTTCCAGGTGGTCCATTTTATTAACATAGAGTTGCTTGTGGTAGTCTCTTATGATGCTTTGTTTTTCTGCAGTGTCTGTTGTAACTTCTCCTTTTTCATTTCTAATTTTATGATTTGAGTCCTCTCCCTCTTTTTCTTGGTGAGTCTGGTTAAAGGTTTATCAATCTTGTTTACCTTCTCAAAGAACCAACTTTTAGTTTTATTGATTTTTGTTGTTGTTTTCTTTCTTTCAATTGCATTTATTTCTGCTCTGAGATTTTTTATTTCTTTGTTTCTACTAACTTTCAGTTTTGTTTGTTCTTCTTTCTCTAGTTCCTTTAGGTGTAAGGTTAGATTATTTGTTTGTGATTTTTCTTGTTTCTTCAGGTAGGATTGTATTGCTATAAACTTACCTCTTAGAACTGCTTTTGCTGCATCCCATAGGTTTTGGATCATCATGTTTTCATTGTAATTTGCTCTAGGTATTTTTTGATTCCCTCTTTGATTTCTTCAGTGATCTCTTGGTTAATTAGTAACATATTGTTTAGCCTCCATTGTTTGTGCTTTTTTACGTTTTTTTCTCTGTAATTTATTTCTAATCTCATAGCGTTGTTGTTGGAAAAGACGCTTGATATGATTTTAATTTTCTTACATTTACCGAGGCTTGATTTGTGACCCAAGATATCATCTATCCTGGAGAGAGTTCCATGTGTACTTGAGAAGAAAGTGTATTCTGTTGTTTTTGGATGGAATGTCCTTTAAATCTCAGTTAAGTTCATCTCGTTTAATGTATCATTTAAAGCTTGTGTTTTCTTATTAAGTTTCTGTCTGGTTCATCTGTCCATTGGTGTAAGTGAGGTGTTAAAGTACCCCACTATTATTGTGTTACTGTCAATTTCCTCTTTTATAGCTGTTAGCACTATCATTATGTAGTGTCCTTCCTTGTTCCTTGTAACATTCTTTACTTTAAAGTCTATTTTCTCTGATATGTGATTTGCTACTCAACTTTCTTTTGATTTTCATTTGCATGGAATATCTTTTTCCATCCCCCACTTTCAGTCTGTATGTGTCCCTAGGTCTGAAGTGGGTCTCTTGTAGACAGCATATATATGGGTCTTGTTTTTGTATCCATTTAGCAAGCTTGTGTCTTTTGGTTGAAGCATTTAATCCATTCACATTTAAGGTAATTATCGATATGTATGTTCCTATTACCATTTTCTTAATTGTTATGGGTTTGTTTTTGTAAGTCCTTTTCTTCTCTTGTGTTTCCCACTTAGAGAAGTTCCTTTATCATTTGTTGTAGGGCTGGTTTCTTGGTGCTGAATCCTCTTAGCTTTTGCTTGTCTGTAAAGCTTTTGATTTCTCCATCGAATCTGAATGAGATCCTTGCCATGTTGAGTAATCTTGGTTGTATGTTCTTTAAATATATTGTGCCACATTCATCTGGCTTGTAGAGTTTCAGCTGAGAAATCAGCTGTTAACCTTATGGGAGTTCCCTTGAATGTTATTTGTTGTTTTTCCCTTGTTTCTTTTAATAATTTTTCTTTGTCTTTAATTCTTGCCAATTTGATTACTATGTGTCTTGGTGTGTTTCTTCTTGGGTTTATCTTGCCTGGGACTCTCTGCACTTCCTGGACTTGGGTGGCTATTTCCTTCACATGTTGGGGAAGTTTTTGACTCTAATCTCTTCAAATATTTTCTCATGTCCTTTCTCTCTCTCTTCTCCTTCTTGGACCCGTATAATGTGAATGTTGGTGTGTTTAATGTTGTCCAAGAACTTTCTTAGGCTGTCTTCATTTCTTTTCATTCTTTTTTCTTTATTCTTTTCCATGACAGTAAATTCCATCATTCTGTCTTCCAGGTCACTTGTCCATTCTTCTGCCTCAGCTATTCTGCTATTGATTCCTTCTAGTGTATTTTTCATTTCAGTTATTGTATTGTTCATCTTTGTTTGTTTGTTCTTTAATTCTTCTTGGTGTTTGTTCTTTAATTCTTCTATGTCTTTTTTAAACATTTCTTGCATCTTCTTGTTCTTTGCCTCCATTCTTTTTCTGAGGTCCTGAATGATCATCTTCACTATCATTATTCTGAATTCTTTTTCTGGAAGGTTGCCTATCTCCACTTCATTTAGTTGTTTTTCTGGGGTTTTATCTTGTTCCTTCATCTGGTACATAGTCCTCTGCTTTTTCATTTTGTCTATCTTTCTGTGAATGTGGTTTTTGTTCTATAGGCTGCAGGATTATATTTCTTCTTTCTTCTGCTGTCTGCCATTATGTGCAAGCTTCCTGATGGGAGGGACTGGTGGTCAGTAGAGCTGAGTGTTGCTCTGGTGGGCAGAGCTCAGTAAAACTTTAATCCACTTGTCTGCTAATGGGTGAGGCTGAGTTCCCTCCCTGTTGATTGTTTGGCTTGAGACGACCCAACACTGGAGTCTACAGGCTCTTTGGTGGGGCTAATGGCAGATTCCAGTAGGGCTCACACCAATGAATACTTCCCAGAACATCTGCTGCCAGTGTCCTTGTCCCTGTGGTGAGCCACAGCCACCACCCACCTCTGCAGGAGACCCTCCAACAGTAGCAGGTAGGTCTAGTTCATTCTCCTATGGGGTCACTGCTCCTTCCCTCTGGATCCTGATGTGCACACTACTTTGTGTGTGCCCTCAAAGAGTGGAGTCTCCGTTTTCTCCAGTCCTGTCAAAGTCCTGCCATCAAATCCCGCTAGCCTTCAATGTCTGATTTGGTGAGAATTCCTCCTCCTGTTGCCAGATCCCCAGCTTGGGAAGCCTGATGTGGGGCTCCGAACCTTCACTCCAGTGGGTGGACTTATGTGGTATAAGTGTTCTCCAGTTTGTGAGTCACCCACCCAGTAGTTATGGGATTTGATTTTATTGTGATTGTGCCCCTCCTACCATCTCACTGCAGCTTCTCCTTTGTCTTTGGATGTGGGTGTCTTTTTTGGTGAGTTCCAGTGTCTTCCTCTTGATGATTTTTCAGCAGTTTGTTGTGATTCTGCTGCTCTTGTAAGAGGAAGTGAGCACACGTCCTTCTACTCCACCATCTTGCACCAATTAAATACATATTGACTAGAGTGAAAGAATAAGCTTATATATCCCATGAGGAAACTAAGAAATTAACTTTAAAAGGCAAAATATATTGTTTGATCAATACCCCTATTCTCTGAATCATATAAAAACAGAAAAAAATATCCTGAGGAAAAGTTTTACATATATAAACATGCAGTGAAATAGTCACACATGAGTACATTTACTTTGTGTGCTATTTTTTCTGCAAAAGGATTAAAAGTTTCCAGAACTGAGAAAAGCAAAATGCTTTGCAGTGATTTAGAAATTCATTGTGAGTCATTACACTCTTCTTGTTCTAGAGCACCTAAATTGTTTGGCATAACCTTTCGATTCATTTTCTTTTTTTGTAATTATTGGTTTTCTTGGCATTATTTACTGAATTGCACTCTACTTCTGACTGTGAAATTTCTGACACCTTTAGTTATACAGGGCTACATTATATATGTGTTAATGTTGACTCAAGGACTTAATGGTCTCTTATCATTAACATATATTATCTCTAGAGCTTCATTTGCATTTTAAAATAAAGATAAAATCCACATCTATTACCTTAAACTCTTTATAGATACTGTGGCATAATTTTTTGTAATGTTTCATGCCTTTTGCTGCTTATCATTGGAAAGTATTATAAGTATATTTTATATTATATGATTCTTTTGATCCTCAGTGAACTTGAAAATGCCTTAGAGGAATGGCTGGATGTATTTCCTTAAATAAACACACATTGTTATTCAAATTGCTAGTATCTGTCTTCTTAATAGGCTCCACAGGCAATGGGAATTTTGACTTTGAAGTCACCTCTGCTAGGTTCATGTAGATGTCTGACTACTTTATACCTTTTTCCTTCCATAATTGAACAGTGTCTTTCAACTCAAGTTTGTTTTTAAATGTACAGCATATAGTCATAACTTTTACCTGTTCCTTCAGATTATAATTTTTGGTATTTTATGTTATATCATAATCAAATATAACATAAAATACAATATCAAAAATATACTATACCTGTAAATATATACAGACTCCCTGGACTATTTAATTCTATCTAATTTATAGTGTCAGTAATTAATGAAAGTTGGTTCAGAATTAAATAAAAATACACTTACACAAATTCAGAAAACAGTTATTTTTAATTGGAGTGAGAGGAAAAATTAATTTACTCTTTTACTTCAGCTTTGCTGAGGTAGCACAGGGAAAATGGTCACTTGAATTTTAAAAGTGGTCATAATTTTTTTCTGAATTTGTCCTCCCAGAACTATTTATATGAAAGTAGCCTTTTTCTAATGATCATTTCTAAGAAAGATGATACACTCAAGTGATTAATGGGTACAGAGTCTCCCAAAGAGACTGTAGCAAGGATACTCCATGAACGTATCTAGAATTTACTTGTTTATTCACAATTTAGAGAGAAAAACATTTCAGATTATTCACCATGCCAGTTCTCCAGAACACAAGCTAAATTTTGAGAGAGGATGCTGTTTGAATGGACATGAAAATTTATTTGAAATTGAAAGAAAAACAAATCATTTAAAATTCTTTAAAAACCTTCTTTGTTACTTGAATATTTAAGGAAGCAATTGATCAGCAAGCATAGGAACAAGATATAAGAAATTATGTCATGAACATGATAGATATGTTGTTGCTTAGATTCTCTTTTGAGCCTATGAAAGTATGGCTTTGGAAGTTGGAACCATGTTAAGTAAACCAGTTCTCTTATAATAATACAGTAATCTATCCAGTTAAAGATGCTTATAAGTTGTTTTTGTCCTATGGAAACAGTCATGTAATGTACTTAGCTGGGGAAGCTACTAATCATTAGTAATACTATTTCTCCTAGATTACTACTGGCAGTAACTAAATCAACAGTTGTAGTAATTTTCCATTTCACATCAGTATTAACTGAAAGCCTTCATATTATTTATCCACCTAAACTTTTTTACTTAGGTGTTACAGTGAACAGATTTTTCAATCATTGCATTTTCAAGCCCAGTTAAGTAAATCTTATATTGTTTATCTGGATGTTGAAGGATCAACTGGCCCAAAATTCTAAGTTGCCCACGTTATAAATTTTATCAATGTTAACTTAAGAATAGGTTGTAAGGTGTAAGAAATATCTGTTGTAATACTTTTTCCCAAAAAACGTGTTCTAAATATTTTAATTCAATGTAATCACATCAGTTGTAGCAATATAACTTTATTTTGGGACCAGGGTCATTAAACCTGGAAATGTATAAGGTATGCTGCAATGATGACTATATCACACTAATCTTTGTATTTTTTAAAAAAAAATTATTGGAGTATAGTTGAATTATAATGTTGTGCTTGTTTCTGCTGTACAGCAAAGAGAATCAGTTATACATACACATATATCCACTCTTTTTTAGATTCTTTTCACATACAGATCATTACAGAGTTTTGAGTAGAGTTCCCTGGGCTATACAGTAGGTCCTTATTAGTTATCTACTTTATATATAATAGTGTGTATATGTCAATCCCAATCTCCCAGCTTATCCCTCCCCACCCTTCCCCCCTGGTAACCATAAGTTTGTTGTTTTACACCTGTGACTCTAATTCTGTTGTGTAAATATGTTCATTTGTACCATTTTTTTGACTAAGATTCCAATCACTGGTATAGAGTGATACTTAAAAATATGACTGTCAAATAATTCTTTGTCTTGGAGACTTTCTGGTATAGTGGACATTTTTTACATTTTGCTATATGTTTTTGTGTGTTTAATAACAGTATAACTTCATAGCACATACTTATCATTGTCATATTTATGTGATAATAAAGCTGGTTAGGGTACTCTATGAAATTATGACTTTTGGTCATTATTGTTTTTATGATTATTATAAAGTGATATGACTTAAGAAAAATTATAAACTTCTCCCCTATGTTTATTCATCATGACTAACATTTACAGAATGCTTTTGCTATAGAATAACATGTATGTCTTAGATATTTTATTAGCTTCCATCTAGAAAAGTAAAATAGCAGAGATCTACAAATAGGTTATTATGAAATTGTTAAGATTTTTTTGTATTTATTGGACAGCAGTATATATCTACATTAATTGTTCTAATTTAAATAAATTTTAACTATCAAATTTACTGAAAACCCAAGTAAGTCTAGAGGTTATTTCCATTGATAAGCAAGCATCATCACTCTGTGTTATCAACTAACACTAGTTGATAACTCTGGTTTCTCCTTTCAGTTATCCTGAGTCAGTGTTTATATCAGTATTAACTGAAAGCCTTCATATTATGTATCCATCTAAACTTACTCAGGTGTTACAGTGAACCAATTTTTCAATCATTGCATTAAAATATATGTTAAGAAAGCATTGTCTAATTTTATGACTTTAAAAAACTTATAAAGCATTTCTTGATTATCTTACTATTAAGTAAGATAATCCTTCGTGTATGGATTCATTTCTTGCCATCCCATTTTGAATATTTCAGTTTAGTGTATGATGCTGAATTTTCTTTCTGTCCTCTGAGGAATTCTTTCCATCATTAGCTCCTTATGTTGCTTCTTCTGTTTAGAACACCCTACTCCCCTATCTTAGTTAATTCCTACTCATCCATCAGGAACCAGTTTAGGCAATCACCTACAGATTAATTTCTCTAAGCTCTGCATGGCTAGCAGAGTTGATCTCTATATGTATTCCTTTGTACCCTATGTGTGCTTTGTGTGTAAATTATAATGTATCCAGTCATTTGGCTGTACCCCCTGAGGACAGAGACTAGATCTATTTCTTCACTGCTACATCCCCAACATGGTCTGGCATTAGAAAGTCCTCAATCAATTGTTGTTGAAGGATTAAAGGAATAGATTTCTTTACTTATGCACCTCTTTCAGCAACTAGAAACTGCGGTTATCACCCCCACCACCCCCTCAAATCACTATGATTCAGTCTATTGTTGAAATATCTTTTCCTTTTTATATTCAAAAATATCCATGGATGATGTTCAATGTGCTAACCATTTCTGGTCTTAGCTTTTAGAGTTATTTTTTTCTGTTAGCAACTCTAATATACTTATTTCATAAGAGGTATCAAAAGGAATCTAAAACCACTTATACTATGTGTTGGGTAATTTAATCATGTTTACCCCAAATTTAAGGCATACTTTGGAAGTGACATGGAAAAATGGCTTTCTCCCAAGGACTTCTGTTGCACTAATCATTGAGCTAATTTTTAGTTAATTTAAAGTTTCCAGGTTTTTTATCATTATGTTTTAAGAACTGAAGACTTAAGCTGGTAACACATTCAGCATTAAAACTTGTTTCTCTACACTCTCAGTTTTTTTCCCCTATCCAGGATTGGCTCTCTTTATAGGTGTCATTATTTGTTAAATCAATTTTGCATCAGTTAGAGGAACAAATTGTTTGTTTCTCCACAGATTTGTAGCTATTAATCTCAGCAGTAACTCAGTGGTTGATTTTTTTCAGACCTCAACATCACAGAGACATAGACTAGAAGGAGTAGCTTGAATCAAGTCCAAGACCTACTGGCTGAGTCTGTGAAAGTTAAGACTTCATGTCATACATAATACATCTGTGTTACTAAGTTTTGATGCAACTTTTAACTTTGGGATATATTTAGAATGGTCATATAAAGTAATTTCTTTGTCTACTTTCTTATTCTTTTCTTTCAATATCCTTTCCATTATTCTCACTACTCAATAGTGATACCAACTAGAAATTCTTGAATTGTAACTAAAAGTGACCTCATTTCCAAAGCATTTAAAGTTATTGCAGGTAAAAACTCTTTCAAGGGCTTTCAATGTATCAAATATGTGGGTGTACAATCTGTGTCAATAATGAATATTTCACATTAAATGGGCCTGAATAGTTACAGCACAAACGTTTTTCTCAGCATTGGCAAATTTCTAACATAAAAGCTTAGAATGGAACCGTTGAAAAGAAGCTATTAGAATAATGCAGAGACTCTGAAAGGATCTCCATGCTACACATTTTTTCTTTTATAAGTATAATTGAGATTTCCAAAATTTTTTACTGACAAGTCATTTTACCTTCTGGACTTGGTAACTGAAAAAAAAAAGATAAATTTGTTTAGAGGAGCAATAAGGAATTCAATAAAGAATTGAAAGCAAAATATGTGCTTGCTAAATTTATTTCAAGTGTCTTACCTGAGTTAGAGCACTGAGCTAAAAGGTCCAAGGTCATAGATTTGAGCTTTCTGTGGCCTGGATGGTTTAACCCTCTTTCTGGATCAGGGACCACTGTGGTCACCCTGCCCAGCCATACTTCAAAGAAGGACCTACTTCCAAGATAACACTGATGAAAGAGGGAAGACAGACCAGGCTAGGGCCAATACACAACCATCAGAACTACAATGTCTCTAACGATATATATATATATAGCTACTTTTACATATATAATATTTGTGCCATATTGCTTGTGACACCTTCATATACAAAATGGAGTACACCTATGTTTGAATAAAAAATTATTTGTTTTAATTTTACCTTATGAAGGCAGTAAAATTCAATCACCTTAACTTTCTTTTTGATCAAGTATCAAGTTTGTACACTTGGAATTTCACAGAATATAAATATCTACAATTTCAGAAAAGGCTTGCTTCACAGAGGGATGTGAAGTTAGTTTCAATTAATATTTTTCATTATAGGTTTTTCATTTTAGCAAGCAAAGGTTAAATTTTAGGTAATTAAAAGGACACTAAACTAATAAAGTATGCTATTATCTTTTCCTTCAAGGCATCAAAATGAGTGTGACTAAATTTCTCTAAGGAACTTTACTTTGCTTACCATGAAAGAATCTAAGAATATAAGATTTGTTTCATTGAGGAAGACTTAAGATGGGTTCAGGTCCTGCTTTGAGTAAAATTAGTAGGAATATTTCCAATTTTATCTAGTTAGAATGACAGTATAACATGGTATCTTTTTAATAACCACATATTTTATACCTCCATTAACAGTTCAAACCACAAACTACTGATTTACTTCCAGTCTGAACTTAAAGTTATCATGTTCATCATACTCAATCACAGTGTCCCATAGACTTGGATATGGTTGGACAGAATTGTCAGGACTTTCATTTGATTCTGTGCTCCATTTTTTATAAATGTTACAATGACAAAGAAGCAAGCAAAAAAGACTGCAGAGTTATCTTGGCTAATGTCTGCATTTCATAGAGGAGGAAAGGATTTGTTTTATTACCCATCAGTAATGGTGACCAATAAATGTGCTTGTCCACCTTCCTTCCTTAGGAGTTTAGGGGTTTATTCAGCACTAGTTATTTCATTAAAAACTAATATTGTTAGGCAGTAAAGTTAATGTATAATAGAAATACTTATGATAATATTTTCTTATATTTAAATAACATCAATTTTCAAGTAGTTCTTTTTATTATTACAATATTCTATCTTCCTATTTATAGCCACCTTTACTAAACTCACCATTCTGCTACATAACTCTTTCCTATATGCTTTCCCATCATTCTTTATTATCTCTGATGAAATGCTTACCATACTGCAAATTCTATTTATTTCTTCTCATAGTTCTCTCTAGTAAACTATGATAATTTTTAATCTTTGTATTTTGTACCTTACCTGGCTCTGTACCCTGCTCATGGTAGGAGCTCAATGATTATTTGATGAATGAATAAATGAATGAATTCACTAATACGCTTGAGACTTTGGCTTTAGTTTTTATATTCTATTTCTATTATATTTTTAACTTACACTGCTTACATTCAGTAACATAAATAAATGAACACATATATCTACCTTCTAATTAAATTGTCCCTGAGGGAGCCATAATATTCTTGGCAGTTTTTTTAAATGTGCATGGTTACAAAGGTTTAAACCTCAACTCCTCTTCATGGCTGGCAATCTAATAACTATTCCAAATTCATAATTTGAAAACTTTATATTGTCTATTTTTTTTTTTTTTTTGCGGTACGCGGACCTCTCACTGCTGTGGCCTCTCCCGTTGCAGAGCACAGGCTCAGGACACGCAGGCTCAGCGGCCATGGCTCACGGGCCCAGCCGCTCCGCGGCATGTGGGATCATCCCGGACCGGGACACGAACCCGTGTCCTCTGCATCGGCAGGCGGACTCTCAACCACTGTGCCACCAGGGAAGCCCCTACATTGTCTATCTTTTAGTAAAAATACAAAATACAGGTTTCATATCTGAATTAGAGATCGTTCATCATCATTTTTTCACCGCTTTAGAGTGCTAGATACCTTTGTTAAAGATATTCAGTTAGCCATCAATTTATCTTTGCTATAAGAACAATGTCCAAGGCTGTTGACCTACTGCTCCAATTCCTGGCAAACTTAAAAAGTACCATCTTTGACATTCGTTTAGAATCCATCTTTTCTATCTCTTCTGGCCCAGAGATACAGGCTTTGATGGAGGACTTCTAAAGCAACTTGCTTTGGCCTCTACCCTGTTACTTGCCAAATCATTATAAAACCAATTTTTTTAAATCCTCTATATTTTTATCAATGTAATTACCAAACTGTTTAGTTATTCCTCTGGATCTTATTTCATCATTTCCCCCCACACTGTGCATATTACACTATTTAAGATTTTATAGGCAAGCCTCTCATTTCCCTGAAATTTGTGCTTGGAAGTTCACCAGATAACTATCAAATCAATAGTCCATAATTAAACTCTCAGCAGAAGTACTCTGTATATTTCACAATACCTAATTAATCTTCCCCAATGGAACACGTCAATATTATTTTCATAATGGGAATAGTATTATGAACTCTAGGAATATTCTATTTTTTGCAATCACTTACTAATTTTGAAGCATAGCTTCATTCATTCTTTTCCTTGATGTGCAATCAACCTGCTGTTTCTCATGGTTTGAATTTAATGGCAGGTAAGGTTGTTGTATATACTTCAATTGTATGTATTTCATGAATATCCTATAAATTTCCCACTGCTTAAGATCTGCCTAAAGCAGCATTATTTTTTAATCATCTGAGCACTAATGTTATTCAAATGCATTGTACAAAAAATATTATTTTCACCTTTTGGGAAGTGGCTTAAGCATAGATTTTTTTTTTCTTTCTAGATATAACATAATTGCCAAGTTCATTAAATAATATATGAAGATACATTTTCATGACAAAAAAACAACCAAGAATGGATATAGGCCACACTGGTTTCTTTCCCCATTACTGTAGAAATTTGATTTGTGATAATGGTAGTTAATTATTTTGAACAATAATTCTGATCAATCTAGTCAGTTTACCAAGGAAAAAGGATAGTATTAAAGAAGAACTTTGGGGGCTTCCCTGGTGGCACAGTGGTTGAGAGTCCGCCTGCCGATGCAGGGGACACAGGTTCGTGCCCCGGTCCAGGAAGATTCCCACATGCCGCGGAGCAGCTGGGCCCACGAGCCATGACTGCTGAGCCTGTGCGTCCGGAGCCTGTGCTCCGCAATGGGAGAGGCCACAACAGTGAGAGGCCCGCATACCACAAAAAAAAAAAGAAAAAAAAAAAAAACTTTGGTAACATTACAATGGACTACTAAAATAGATTAGTTTGATGTATGCTTTAATCAAAAAGTGGTGTGTCCTTTAGTAGAAAATACATCTGTTCTCACAGCCAAAAATAAATTAATTAATTAATAAAAAAATGATGTTTCATTAAAAAACTTAATTTTCAGTTCCTTTAATAACAATGCTTTTTACACTCACCATGTTCTAGTTGAGTGTGAACATTATGTAACATATATCTGTGAGTTCTTCAACTTAGAAATATGAGTTACTGTGAGAGATAATAAAACTGCCAGAACCCAGATAAGTGAATCTCATAATGAATGATACAGATTTCTGTATACCCTGCTCATAAATATTAGAAATGATGAAAAGCTTAATCTAGTTGTAAGCAACCTGAATAAATTCATTTAATTTTTTTTTCCTGGATGCATACTGGATTAGCAAACACATTTAAACATTGAGCAATATCATCAGTTTCCTTTAAATTTGAAATGAAGATTATGAAAATAATTACTCTTTACAAGCAAGTAGGTTTGTATTTTCATTGGCTATAAAACAATAAACTATTACCACTTCTCAAAATTTTAAGAGAACAAAAGCGTTTCTTTACTATAAAAGTAAATTCAGATATTTTAAATGGACTTAAAGCAAGTTGAATATATAAAATCAAGAAATCCTTAAATAACTATCAGTTTGAATAACTGCATTATAGACAGACCTGTTCAGTGGCAACATAATTCATCCAGATTATATTTATATAACTTTCTTTCTGAGGGTGTAGTCTTATGTAATGTCTTTCTTACAGATAATGGCTG
Organism: Delphinus delphis; assembly: GCF_949987515.2. Taxonomy (NCBI): domain Eukaryota; kingdom Metazoa; phylum Chordata; class Mammalia; order Artiodactyla; family Delphinidae; genus Delphinus; species Delphinus delphis. The sequence goes on from NC_082699.1 coordinate 27,615,821, forward strand.
AAAAATTAGGGAAAGTCCAAAAGAGGTGTTTTAGTTACCACCTAGCAGTTTACTTGGTTTATGTGGACTATCACTAAAGGATAATCATTAACCTACTATGATTTAAACTCTATTTAGACTTTTAAAAGAGAGAAAACAGCACTATGCCATCTTTAACAACAATATTTTAAAACATAAATTGCCTTAAATTCATGTTGGAAACAAAATATCATATATATTATATAAAATATCCATAAAATATGTATGGATATTTTAAGTGATAAAAGCATTAAATTCATTTATACATTTAGCAAACATGTAATGATAAATAAACTATACTAGGGGCTGTAAATATACATACGGTGGTCTACATCCTTAAGAAGTTTACACAAATACAACACAAGCTGTGCACAAAATTCCCTTGTCATCTTGAGAAAATGAGATTATTCCTGCCATGGTATTTAAAATTTGAAGGACACATAGACTATTGGTGATTAGAAGTAGGGAGGAGGGTATATAATGAAACAGAAATGGAGACTTGGAAGAGACCAGGTGGTTTAGAGAATAAAGAAGGGTTAAGTTTATTCCCAAGTAAGAACTCCTCTTGAGTAGCTCTGCTGGAAACGGGGTTATGAGATGTAAATATGAATAGACATCAGATTGGAAGATCTTCAACGGTTTACTTTAGAAGTATGACATTCATTCTATGATAATAATAACATCAACTATTGAATATCTCCTAAGATGTATGAGGCATGATTCTAAGCATCTGAATACATTATCTCAGCGATCTTCATAACAAGCCTATGCGTAGTTATTGTCTCCATTTTACAGAAGAGGATGCCAAGCCTTAGAGACATGCAATAGTTCCCCCTAAATTGGTGAATGTGTGAGCCAAGAAACAAACAAAACAGAACAACCCTTTCTGACTCCAAAGATCTAAATAAATTCTCACTGTATTTTCATTTCACATACCATCAATGAGAAGCTACAAAAAGTTCTGAGCTGGACAGTGAGACGTGATAAAAGTAGTAGCTTAGGAACACTAATCTGACAGGGGTGTGTCATATGATTTGGAGATGGCAAGGCCAGAAGCAATGACACAGTTCATCTTAGTAGAGGAATAAAATAATAAAGTCCAATAGTTGGTGGTGGTATGGGAATTGAAACAAAAGGACTAATACTAAGAGGGAATGAAAAAATTATTTTGAGATTAACGAATGAGTATGTTAATGAGTAAAAAGAAGTGGGAAGAGGAGAAAGAGAAGGATGCTGATGATGATGGGTGGGTGGAGGAAGAGAAGAAAATAAAAATGGTATAGGAGGAGAAGGTACAGAAGAAATAGGGATAGAGAAGAAGAAAAAATGAAAAGGAGGAACAGGAGCATTTATTTGCTGAAAAATCCCATTTGACAAAAAGTAAACTAAGAAAATAGGCTACACGGAATATTTATTTACTTTTTATGACGACCCTATATGTCAGATATTATTATCTCTAATTTTACAAGGGGAAATGAAGACTTGGAAAACCTCGTTTGCCTGGGGCCATAGAGCCTGTAAATTGTGAAGCTGAGATCTGCACCCACAGGTGGGAGGGCAGAGCTCATGTTCACTTGACCTTCCAGTAACTCTGTGTGGTGAGCAGGGTGGGATTGTTAACCCTCTTTCAAGGATAAAGCTCAGATAAGGATTTTACCTGAGAGCATGGAGTAGGATTTTCTGCTTTAAAAATCTCCCTCTAGTTTGGAGTACAGAGAAACAGCATACATAATGATTATGCAAGCAATTTATCTGGTAATCATCTTTGAAGCCTCTTTCTCCTTCATCCTCCATCTTTAATCCATCACCAAACATCACTGATTGTATCTCTTAAACTGCTCTGTACTCCAGCCACTACACTCCACCTTCACGCCTACCTAGCTATTGCAAGTATTAAATATCTTGTATCTGGGCTACTGCAATAACCTTCTAAATGGTGTCTCCTACATCTGTTATTTCCATGCTGCAGTTTGTTTTTTATACTCTAGCCAGAGTGATGTCATAAAAACCCAAATCTAGTCTTCACATTTAGCTCCCCAAAATAAAAATAAAATAGTGATACAAAACACCTTTAATGGCTTTCTATTACCCTCAGAAAAAGACCAAAGTCCCTGAGCCATCTCTGTACCTTCAGCCTATATTCCACGTAGCTCTCCCACCTCAGCCACACTGTTGTCATTTTCCATCCTTCAACAAGCTGGGACTCCATTCATGGTGTTCTCTTTCATAAAACACTCTTAAATCTTCACTCCCATTCCCCACACTTTCTTTGTTTAACACACATTCCTTGTCCTTGAGACCTCAGGTCAAATGTAAGTTCCTCAGGAATCTTCCTTTATCCCCCAAATAGAGGTTTCCCTTTCCTTCAGGCTCTCAAGCTTTCTATGCTTTTCTATGTAACTCTCACCTCTGTTGGTAAATATATATTCACAAATGTGTTCTTTGCATTTGTTCCTTGCATTTATCTGTTCCTTGCATTTGTCTAGAAGCACCAGGAGAAAAAAATCACATATTTTGCTCATTGTTTTATACCTAGAACCTGCACCAAGATAGAGTAAGTGTTAAGTAAATATTTGTTATTGAACCATAAATGATTAATAGCCCTGTCTGTGTTTATACACTAGCCCCTCCATTTACTAAATGCATGGCCTTGGGTAATTTTCTTAAACTCTACAAGCTTTTCTTTCCCCATCAGAGGAAAAGGGATAGTCACAATCTAATGAGTAAGATTATTCACACAAAACTCTTAACATATATAAAGTACTAAAAAAAACCTATTATTATACTATCAAAATATCAGAGATCCCAAAGAACAAAACTAACATTTATAGAAGGGGAAATGTCTCTTTGTAGAAATTAAATAAAAATAAAATACTTTTTAATCTTTTTGCAGTGCCTAAAAAGGATGTACTTATAACTTACTTGAAAAGACTATTTAATTTTTCTTATTTATTGAAGTACAGTTGATATGCAATGTGTTAATTTCTTCTGTATAGCAAAGTGACTCAGTTATATATATATATATAACTGTTTATATATATATATATAAATATATATATATAATATTTATATATATATAAATTTATATATATAAATTAAATTTATATATATATATATAAATTTATATATATATAAATATATATATATATTTATATATATATAAATTTATATATATATATACATATATATATGTATATATATGTATATATATGCATATATATTCCTTTTCATGTTCTTTTCCATTATGGTTTGTTACAGGATATTAAATATAGTTCCCTGTGCTACACAGTAGGACCTTGTTTTTTATCTGTCCTATATACGTTTGCCTCTGTTATTTCCAGACTCCTAATCAATCCCTCCCCCACCCTTCTCCCCCTTGGTAACCACAAGTCTGTTCTCTATGCCTGTGAGTCTGTTTGACAAGACTATTTATATAATCATGATTTTAAATGCTTATTTTGAAAACTAATATGCTTTTATCCTAATCCTTTTGGGGCCCAGAGTCAGTTATTAGTTTTGGGGAAAGTCAGAATGACCAATAAAAATAGAAACTGTGACCCACCATACTATTATCTTTTTGGTATGCTAATACTTACTGCCATAAGGTAAATGGAGATTATGAAGAATGTTTAAATGAGCAACTAGCTTACACTTTAGGAAGCAGGTATAGGGTAATAAACCTAGTGTTATATTCAGTCTGTCATCTGTTATTCATATGTCATTTGTTTCAGACCCCTAGGGTATACTGTCTCATTCACTTATACTATATAAAAATTTCCTCATATTACCAAATTAAAAAAATTGAACTAACCTAAAACTGTAGGATTCCTTTTCATTCACTCCATGGTTTTATTCCTGATCTACCTATCATTGTGGGTTTATTAACACAATGCTTTATGTGGGGACACATAATTAAAAAAGTATATAATATTAGCTTTAGTACTGGAAACAGAATGATGAAGTTAGTCCTAAAGATGGAGAAAGCAGGAAAACAATACAGTGGTGTTTATAAGAGAAAAACTCAATTTTAGCTATATAGAAAACAAACTTATGGCTACCAAAGAGAAGGGGGGGAGGGATAAATTAGGAGGATGGGATTAACATATACACTCTTCTATATATAAAATAGGTAACCAACAAGGACCTACTATATAGCACAGAGAACTATACTGAATAATTTGTAATAACCTATAAGGGAAAAGAATCTGAAAAGAATACATACACACACACACATATGTAACCGAATCACTGTGCTGTACACCTGAAAGTAACACAGCATTGTAAATCAACTATACTTCAATGAATAAATAAATGAATAAGTAAATAAATAAATAAAGCACTCATCTTGGAATCAAGTGGGCCAAAGTTAGAACACTTCCAAGCCCCACCAACCTGTTTGCTCACCCAAATATCAGGAATGGTAGCAGGATTTACATCATATGGATGTTTTATTAAATAGGAAAGTATCTTCAAAACCCTTAGCCCTGTGCACGGACTGCAGAACAATGCTTGCTATTGCTGCAAAATAAATGTGAGTTCTGACCTACATACGAAGTAGTCTTTTTGTTTGAAAATATACACAATCATTTTATTTTGGGATACTGCTGCAAATAAATCTTGCTCTTTGTGTATGAACTGCATGATTTATGAACACAGATTGCAATATACAAATTCTGCATAGTCTATTTGAATCAACAAGTGGGCAGTCAGATTTATCTCTGCTTATGTTTGAATATCTTTTGTTGTTAATTCCATTTTCTATTCCTGTTGTGCATATCACAACTTAATTTAAATCTCTGACAAACTAATTTACTAATTGAAATCATTTTTAGAGCAAAAAAATAAGTCTTTACTCATCTTTTAAAAATATTATAATTGGCTAAAACAATGAATTTTGCTATAGTATCTGTGTTTATTATTTTTACCTTAAAAGAATATGCCAAAGGTAATTTTTTCTTTCATTTTTAAGGTATAAACTTGTAAAAATCTTTCATTTGTTATTTCTTTATTGTTAAAATTGCATAATATAACAGTTTTATTTGGGGTATTGTGGATGCAAAGATCAAACTGCAAAAGCAAAGGGGTTTATATATATATTATTTTTTTCTTTTTAAAAATTTATTTTATTGAAGTATAGCTCATTTACAGTGTGTTAATTTCTGCTGTACAGCAAAGTGATTCAATTATACATGTATATACATTCTTTTTTATATTCTTTTACATTATGGTTTATCACTACAACAATGAATAATTGAATATAGTTCACTCTGCTATACAATAGGACCTTGTTGTTTGCATCTGCTAGCCCCAAATTCCCAATCCATCCCTCCCCCCATGACCCCCTTGGCAACCACAAGTCTGTTCTCTATGTCTGTGAGTCTGTTTCTGTTACATAGATAAGTTCATTTGCCTCATATTTTAGATTCCACATATAAGTGATATCATATGGTAGTTTTCTTTCCCTTTCTGACTTACTTCACTTAGTATGATCATCTTTAATTGCATCCTTGTTGCTGCAAATGGCATTATTTCATTCTTTTTTATGGCTGAGTAGTATTCCATTAATACACCAAAAATGCATCTATTGTTTTTGGTATTCTGTTCTTGTCACTCACTAAAGACGTGGATTACTCTTATAAGAATGGTCTGATCTAAGTCCCTGTATCTTGGCAGTTCTAACTGAAAATAGCACTATCTATGAAATAAGGGGAAAATGACATGTGAAATATTCATTAAAGTGAATGTTGATGGTACAGATAAACGTGTAAAACCACGGATAGTATGGGAAGTATCACAGTAAAGTAATTATAAGTCACACCAAGGTATCCAGGGGTAAAAATGGAAGTAACCAACATTAAATACATATATTTCAATTAAACACATGGGTTTGGAGAAGACAAATGTAAAATATGATGTTGTAAATTATGACATACGACACAATATAGTATAAAAATATTATATAATATAGATCTATAATATCTATAATATCAGGAAGTTCAATGATATTTTTGCTGGCCACAGATGGGCAGGAGCAAAGTTGTGCTTGCCGTATTGATAGGCTGTCTATTAACACCTTAGATACTTCACAGTACTAAAGGGAATAATACCCCCAAGAAGTAACCTGGATATCAGCAGCCTAGATAATGAATTTCTGGCACTTATCCCTGCAGTGCTGTCCCAAGTTCTTCATGCTATATCCCCATGACCTAGAACAATGTTTGCTACATGAGTCATGCAATAAAAATTAATGAAGGACAGAAAGTGAAAAATCCTATCCAACTCACAATACAGTTTCTTCAGTTAAAAAGCAATGCAAAAAAAAAAAAAAAAACCAGTTGAAAAATGGGCAGAAGACCTTATAGACATTTCTGCAAAGAAGACATACAGATGGCCAGTAGCACATGAAAAGATGCTCAACATCACTAATTATTAGAGAAATACAAATCAAAACTACAATGAGGTACTACCTCACCCTGGTCAGAAGGCCATCATTAAGAAGTCTACAAATAACAAATGCTGGAGAGGCTGAGGAGGAAAGGGAACCCTCCTACACTGTTGGTGGAAATGTAAATTGGTGCAGCCACTATGGAAAACAGTATGGAGGTTCCTCAAAAAACTAAACATAGAGTTGCTATATGATCCAACAATCCCATTCCTGGGCATATATCCAGACAAAACTATAATTTGAAAAGATACATGCATCCCAGTGTTCATTGCAGCTCTATTTACAATAGCCAAGACATGGAAACAACCTAAATGTCCATGGACAAATGAATGGATAAAGAAGATGTGGTACATATATACAATGGACTACTACTCAGCCATAAAAAAGAACAAAATAATGCCATTTGCAGCAACATGGATGCAACTAAAGATTATCATACTAAGTGAAGTAAGTCAGAAAGAAAAAGACAAATATCATATGATATCACTTATATGTGGGATGTGAAATGAACCTATCTACAAAACAGAAACAGACTGACCGACATAGAAATCAGACTTGTGGTTGCCAAGGGGGAGGGGAAGAGGTAGAGGGATGGACTGTGAATTTGGGGTTGGTAGATGCAAGCTATTACATTTAGAACACATAAACAACAAGGTCCTACTGTATAGCACAGGGAACTATATCCAATATCCTGGGATAAACCATGATGGAAAAGAATATTGAGTGTATATATGTGTAGAACTGAGTCACTTTGTTGTACAACAGAGACTGACTTAACATTGTAAAATAACTATACTTCAATTTTAAAAAGTAATAAAACAATGCAATTTATAGACAAAAAATTTTAAAATTTTCCTCTCAGTGTATTCTGCAAACTCTATCATGCATGGCTCCTGAAACTGAAGAGAACCAAGTTTAACTATATTTCAGTCACCTTTTAGTCCAGCGGTAGATTTTCCCATGTGCCAACTGCCAACTGAGCCTCATCCCACCTGCATGGACTCAGTGTAAATGAATGAATCTCTAACCTAGTTGTACGTGAATGTTCCATTTTCTTTTTTAGGCTGGTATGCTAGCTTGAAACCCATTCCACTTGACTGGAACACTGATAATCTACACTTTTTATTGGGACCATCAAACATGAGGCTCTCTTCAGCCATGAATTAAGCTGGTTGAACTTGAATCAACCTTCCTAAAAGGAGGATGCTACCATCAAACTATGAGTAAAAAGCATGCTCCTTTCCTTAAGATCCAAACACTTAGAAAGAAAATACAGGTTCAGGGACATCATTCAGGATGTCTTCTCAAACATTGCAGTCTTTATTTCTGACGATGTTCTTTGGAGGCTAGCCTTTCAGTCAGTTCCCAAATGCCACAAAGTCAAACACATGCAATTATGACACATTTTTTCCTAAAATATTCTTCCCAAGCTGCAATACTCAAACACTAACTATAGCCAGACTTTCCTAGCAATGTGAGAGACATAGGAGGCAGATTTGAGCATAGTTAATTATATTTCATAGGGAACAAAGAATTACAATATTGAGCAAGCTATTTTAATTTAATATTTTTTCTCAGTGCAATAAATATACTCATATATTGGGAAAAGTTAATGTTTCCAAAGATACCTGAATTCTATATCAGCACATAAAGCTTGTATTAAGCATCTCTATAAACAGCCCTAAGCTAGGTGTTTGAGACAGCAGTCAAACTACTGTATCTTTTATGATAAAAAGATAACATAAAATCTCGTCTTCTCTTCCTAGCAAAAATAATTTGGGGAATTACTAAAAACAAGTAAAGGACAGTTTAGGATACATGTAGTTGAAACTTTAGTAATATTTCTGTGTTATAGAAATTGAGGGATTGAAAAAGTTTCATGAAACATGAAATATGAACTACACATGCAGAGTATGTAAGAATCGCTTAGGCACTTGAAATATCAGATATATGAAGTCCCATCATATTCATATTGTCTACCCTATGATGTTATTAGGTAAACACTTCCATTTCCGAACAACACGATTAGAGGTCCATTCTCAGGTGATACACAGTTGAATTTGATTGTTTGTGTGTGTGTGTGTGTGTGTGGTGTGGTACATGGACCTCTCACTGTTGTGTCCTCTCCCATTGCGGAGCACAGGCTCTGGATGCACAGGCTCCACGGCCATGGCTCACGGGCCCAGCCGCTCCGCGGCATGTGGGATCTTCCCTTGTTGATTCTGAATTGCGTGTTCTCTAAGAAAATATTCAACCATTTCTTATCATGTTTTGAGTATCCAGAGTTGCTTGCTATGCTCTAGCTAAAGCTCTTTTACCTAATATTTAGTACAATTATCCCTCCACCAACCCCTAATATGAAAACACTTTTAAAAGAAATAGTTCATGGGTTTTTTTCCCTTAAATTCTATTTAACTCTTATACAAATTTTGAAAGACAAGAGAGATCCTAATATTAGTACCAAAATAATGCTACATTAATGGAGTTCTTTCTTGCCAGGTTCTGTACTAGGCAATTCATATTTTACAGATGAGAAAACTATGACATAAAGAGGTAAAGTATCTCAGGGAGGTAGTAGTGAGAAAACCAAGACATGAAATTTCTGTCTGGTTCCAAACACTGTGGTTAAATCACCACATTTTTAGGCAAAAATACTTTTAAAACTCAGAATTACTGAAAAAATATTAGTTGCTATTATTAGCAGTTATATTTAACTTTTTGTTGCAATAAACTTAAAGGTAAAAAATGCTTCATTTCATTTTAATTTATAAAGTATGTTAACAGATATAAGTATTATATTGACATTATATTGACCTTTATACATATTGCTCAATATTAGCCTATGTACCATTAACAGTCCAACTTTTAAGGGAGATATTTTATGACCTTTTTCCCCTTTCCATCTGAATAATCTACATCTAGCAGATTTCCCTATAGAACTAAAGATTATTTCAGACTTTAATGTACATAAACTAGTGCCACTAGAAGGCACACATATCTAGTAAAGAAGATGCCCATATGAAATGTGTATGTATAATTCCAGGATAATTAGACTAATATTCAGATGAAGTTCATGCAAATCAATCACATGCTTTCATTAAAAAATACACTGGTTATTTACTCTATGTCAGACATTGTGCTAGGTGTTGACATGTGATCAAATTAGGTATGATTCCTTCGCTTGATGAACTTGCAGCCAAATATTCAGATAAATAAATCAATGATTGTACTAAATTCTGTGATAAAGGGAAGCACAGATTGCTGTGGGAGCCAGAGGAGTACCATTCAAATCAGATGGTGTAATTAGGGAAGGCTGGAGAAGGTGCTACTTGATTTGAGTTTTGAAGAGTAGGAATTCAAAAGAAAAGGTGAACATTCCTGGTGTAGAAAACAAAGGAAGAGCATCAAGAAGTACAAAGTTCTTAAGAGATGTGATTAAGACAAGGCTAGAACCAGGCTATGATTCATTCACATGCCAAACTAAAGATTTAAGTGCTCTCCTGTAATCTATGAGAAGTCATTTCAGGACTGTTAGCAGCAAGTGGGGTTAGATCTTATAGATTCTCAAAACTTGGATCTTATAGACACTTTTAAAACTTGGATTTGCATCATTGTCAGCAAAACTCTTACAGATATTTTTTATACCCTTTGTTATTTTGTATTTTGTAAACTTCTCCCTAAATGGCAAAATCATTTGGGAAAATATGAACAAATGTCACCTTTGCAGCTACATCTTGTATACAGCACAGATATATATTGTTATTAATGTGAGCATCATAGACAATAAAATATTACTCTGTAGTAATTGAACATACGTTAGTATACTATGAACCACAGCTCTGAATGTCTTGACATTTGTGCGCATAAGGTTTTCTAAATGACTGTAATGCTATAATAAATGTAGTGAAGTTTAATGGAGTGGTCTAACACAAACTGTCCAAACCTATTAATAAGTTTTTAAACTTTGCAATTTTTGAGAGAATTAAAATTTATTATTTTCTTAACTGATGGAGCTTAATTGTAAAATTAAACATTTATTACTAAACTAACCATTCAGTGTGAAGCTGATTAAGAGGTAAATGGCTTATTAAATAGGAACCATTTTGTTAATACATGAATACATATCATTTTTTAAAGAAGACATTTTAATTGCCAGCAAAAACATAAAATTAAATAATGGAAATTTTAAAATTAATTTAATGTGTCCATTTTAAGATACAGTTTTTACTCTGAATGTTTAAATTTGTATGTTGCTTCTTCCATAGGTCTCATTGAGAATTAAGCTCATTGGGATGATTAAATTTGGCTAAAAATATTCAGGTCTAATGCTGTGGTTTTCTTTTGTAAGTTCATAAACAATTCTCAAATGCTTTTGTTGGTTCATAAATGCTTCACATTGTATTATCACTGGAAAGAGTACTGTCTCAGATATTAACCAATTGAATTAAAGAGCTTGCAGTTTAGTACAAAAGAAACTAAGAAAAATTAAGATCAGATAGAAACATGTAAAATAAAATCATGTAAATTAACTATCAGTTCACAACCCAGGACCCTCCTGGTATAATCTTAAACCAGCTCCCCACCCCTCTCCATGCAAGGAGGGCAAGGAGAGCAGAGAAAAATTCAGACCGCTCCAGTGCGGCAGGTGGCAGGTGGCAGGTGGCAGGTTTTATTGTTGTGCTTTTTTTTTTTAATTGAAATACAGTTGATTTACAATGTTGTGTTAGTTTCAGGTGTACAGAAAAGTGATTCAGTTATATATACATATATATCTCTTTCAGATTCTTTTCCCTTATAGGTTATTACACAATATTCAGTATAGTTCCCTGTGATATACAGTAGGTCCTTGTTGGTTATCTATTTTACATATGGTAGTGTGTATATGTTAATTCCAAACTCCTAATTTATCCCTCCTCCCCTTTCCCCTTTGGGAACGATAAGTTTGTTTTCTATGTCTGTGGGTCTGTTTCTGTTTTATATATAAGTTCATTTGTAAAATTTTTTTTTTAGATTCCACATATAAGAGATATCATATGATTGTCTTTCTCTGTCTGGCTTACTTCACTTAGTATGATAATCTCTAGGTCCACCCATGTTGCTGCAAATGGCATTATTTCATTCTTTTTATGGCTGAGTAATATTCCATTTTATACACACACACACACACACACACACCCCACATCTTCTTTATCCATTCATCTGTTGATGGACATTTAGTTTGTTTCCATGTCTTGGCTATTATAAATAGTGCTTCAATGAACATTGGGGTGCATTTATCTTTTTGAATTATGGTTTTCTCTGGTTATATGCCCAGGAGTGGGATTAGCAGGTGGCAGCTTTAATAAGCAAGGGAACTTACTTAAGAGACATGTCTTGAGCGGCCACAAGACAAGTAGATTTCTGCACCTGCTAACCAGAATCTTAAAAGTTTATATAGAAGCCTTAACTGGGTCTGATTTCAGGTGGCCTTGGCCTGCAGTGGCTTGAAGCAGGGTTTCAGTTCCCGGCCAGTGATTGATGTCGGCTCGCGACGGTGAGAGCATCGAATCTTAGCCATTAGACCAGTGGTCAGTGACAAGGTCCTGGCTCTATGGCTTTTCAGAAAAAGAATTGCCACAAATATTGAAAGTAGTGGAACAAGTAAAGTATTTATTAGGAGGAAAAAAAGAGTAAGTACGTGTGGATAGACACACAGGCGGGCTCAGAGAGAGTCGTGCCCTCATGGAAGTTTAAGTCAATTTTATGGGGCATTTCTTCCGGGTTTCCTTTGGCCAATCATTTTTGTTCAAAGTCTGTATTTGGTATAAAATCATGTATTTGGTATAGCTCAGGATTTTCCCGTGTGTGTGTGCATCTCTTAGCCAAGATGGATTCTACCGAAGAGGCCTATGGGTAGTGAGCATTAGCTGGCCTCACTCTCCTTTTGACCTCCAAGGAGCCTTTCTGCTCACGTGTAGTCAGGGAGGTCTCCCAACTTCAAGAATGAGAAATATGTGGTCTCTTATCTTCTATACGGGCAGGGCCCAGCCTCCTCTCTCAATTGTCCTGTTATTCCTGTCTTGGAGTATTGGTCTACAGGAAATGAACTCAAACTGTTTGCCCTGAGAGCCCACCTGTCTCCTGCCTCAGGTTCAGTCACCTGTACTTGTCCAGATTGCCTCATCATCACATCATCTCAAGGCTGTGTCCTTGGGACAGCTTTTGGGAATGGGGAAGGCAAGGGGGATGTACATTCCAAGGACAGTGTAGGGGAAAGGAAGCCTCCAATTGTCAGGGTCCAGCTCACTGGTCAAACTGGCAGTCACGTCTTCTTGATGATCTCCCCTACCATTAACAACTAGATAAAAGCCAAGGAAATGAAGAGTATAGACACAAAGAAATATGAGTTAGAGAGAATTTTTCAAAGAGAAATATTATGTTCTATGTCTTGAAAAAATAATGGAAATTATTGAGCAGGAAAGAGTGAAAATATTTTTCAGGTAGAAGAAATCATTTGAGCAAAATCATGAAGGAAACAATTAGCAACACATCTAGAGGATGGATTAAAGTGGTTCACTTGAAGGAAGCAGATGAATCATTTTTAATAACAGTGAAATATCACTTTGGAAAAATGCAGCTGAGAACTATTAGTTGAGTATGATTTAATGAGAATCTTTAAAGTTAAACCTCAATATAAAAGAGTCAAAAGTAACTGGGATGCCTTAATAAAAAGAGTGAAATGATATAAAAAAGAATTGATATAAACATATGTAAGATGAACAGAACAAGAAATCCAAGTATTAATCTAGGCATGTGTGTTTTGATGGGTTTGAGAGAGGTGGCTAGAGCAATAGAAAAGAATCGTATCATGAGGACTTAGTTCCATGGTAAATGTGGAGAATAAACAGAGCTAAAGAATAAGTCTAAGTATCGTGGTCTAATGGCATGAAAAAATTGGAGGAAGACAGTAGTGCTTGTGCTTAGAAAAGAGCAGTTGGAAAATGTTTCTTTAGGAAAGGAAGATAGCCAGCTCAGGTTTCTTTGTTACACGTTAGGTATGTATCACATCCCTCTGGAAACAGAAGACTTCAAAAATGAAGTGAAAGATTTTGAAAGATCTAGAGTCATTCATAGGAAGATAGTTTTGAAACATGGAGAGTTAGTTTCTCTCTGTAAGATGAAGTGCTGAGAAAAAAGGACAAAAGACTAAGTCCTGAGGGTTATTGTTAAAAGTCAGGAGAAGAAAGGAGGAACAAAGTTCTCTCTCTCTTACTGGTTGCAGAGTAAAAGTAACCAGTGAGAGAGAAGAAGTTATAAAACAGAGTTTAATTTCTTCTAAAAAGAAAGTCCATAGTTCAAAGGAAACTTTTAAAGCTTTCATTGAGATGCTCAAAACACATTAATACATTTTGGAACCTGCATTAAAACTCCAGGGGTTTAAAAAATGAATCACAAAAATTGAATTGTATAGGGCATAAGGTTGATGACTCTGCACAAATGGCTGAGAAGTTTCTGTATTATTCTGGAGAAAGCTTTTAGTAATTGAAAGTTATCCTAGCAGTCTTAGCTGGAGGGTTCAGTGATGACAAGCACCTGGAAATGCAAAGATAATAAGAGGATTATGTTCCTAACATAACCAAAGTGTCAGATGACACCTATTTGGGTTAATATTATAATGGTACATTAATATGTTATGTCTTCTGAGGCCTGAAGAGTCTTGAAAGAAAAATAAAGGAAGGAAGATGAGAGGGAAGAAAGGAAGGAGGGTGCTTTTTTTTAAATTAGGAGGCCACCAGAAAAGGAGTTATGGTTTATCAAGCCGTAGTGCCCCAAATGGATTTGGAGGAATGGTTATTCTAAAGGGATCTGACTCTCCACCTATGTATGTACAGCTTCAGTATCATACCCTAGATGAGACTGAGAAAAAACCTGGGAAAGAAAAGACACCAAGTCTCACACAGAAGGTGGAAAAGATGATGATGACAGCACTGTTAGCCCTAGGGGCTAACACTGCTTGTTGTAGTCTCCTCCAGGTTCACTATCCATTACTCCATCCCCACTGTCTGCTCCTGGACAGTGATTTTATCCAGAATGTCTTTGTAATTCACAGAAGAAAATGCCACCTTGAAGGAAAGAATTTGTGCCATGGCATACATACATACGTACCTACATACAATGCATGCAATCCCTCCCTTGACAACCTCGCTGTCAGAAGGAAATACTTAGTTTAAAGAGATTTAATTTTCACAGTCTTCTGTACTGCATATTCTTTAAGTTGTTAGCTGACTAAAAATGTGGACCAATATTATCAAGGTTTGGAAATGACACTGGCCATTTATTTCCAAGACCATATATATTTTTTTAATTTAGGTTCTCCCTTGAGCCATGGGGTGGACAGCTGAAGATGAGAAAAGACAAAGAAGAGATGAAAAGATATAAATGAGAACTTGATAGTCACATAAGGATTAATTTTGTAAAGAGCTCAAATGTCCTTGATAACCTTGTCTATTATGAGTTTAGATAGAAAAACACTGGCAAGAATCTAGACAGGCATTGGGCTATAGCCTTGTGAATTTAATGGATAAATATACAGTATAACATCAAATACCTTCCTGGACAATTGGTGAGCATTTTTTTATATAACAGGAAAAGTTTCTGCAAACAAAAGGAGTCCGTGTTCAGATCATACAGTACTTAAAAAAAAAATTGAGATATTTCAAACTATCATGCGATTTTATTTTTTCTGAAGAAATTTCCTCAGCAAACAATTACAAGCATGGAATAAATGATCAATAAATGTAAACAAAATTATAAATATTAGTCGAGTCCAGGAAGTTAATTGGAACAAAAATATTTGTTAAAAAAAGATTAATCCTAAGAAGTTAACTATATGCAAAAGAAGAAAGAGGGATACATCCACATAATTGTTACCTCCTGTTTCAAATTTTATCAGCTCTCTGCCTTACATGTCATAACAGTGACTCCAGGGAGTAAGAAAGATCTAGAGAAAATTGGGAGAGGTAGAACTCAACTCCTACAGGTCAATGATTTTGATGTGCTCTAAGCATTTAAAGCAAGGAAAGGCAGGTATAATGGAACATCCCCGAAGGGAAAATAATATGTTTCCTAGGGTAGTGTGTTACACATTGGTCCTGGTGAAGTGTGACAGAGAATCAGGCTGTCCTTCAGCAGTCAGATTAGGTTATCCATCAGGCTGACTTCTACACATATAGTTTAAACCAAGAAAGAATTGTCCTAAATTCTGTGTGCTCCTAAGGGGAAGAATAATTGAAAACAGAAGTTAATGGTACTTATTGACCAAGTGAGATCACTGAATAACATAAAGCCTGACATTATTCAATTTATCTCTTTTCTGGTGCCTGATAGAGTTATTTCTCTTCTGCTGTTTCCTGGCAATCCCAAGAAAATAAATTACAGTCGCATTGTCTACTAGTTTTAAAAATGTATTCAATTATTTTTGTAGCACTTTTGATAACTGTAACACTTGCTAACTTCAGACAAGTTGACTGCAGGATTAATGTAATCATTTCTATAGAAAGCATTTCAAAACTTTAAAATGACAGCATTCTAAAATAAGATAGTGATTCCCTGACATGGGATAAAGCTAAATGGAGAACATTTCTACTCTGTGTTCTTTCCTCTGCTTCAGAGGTCACTTTGCATTTGAATCTACTCCTCACTCCTTCATTTGAAACAGTTTGGCCTCAGTGAGTATCAGGAAATAAAAGATACTGCCACAGGAAATGTCACCTAAGCCTTCTGGTTGATTGTCTTCCTCTCACCAAGCTAAAAGTACCTCTTGTGGAAACACTGTCAATTTGTGCTCAATATTTGAAGACAGATTGGTCTAAGAAAATGGTTTCAACATTTCAGTCACCAATTTTATTCATAGCTGGAGAGTTACTTTTAAAACTAAGTGTTTTTAAAACTGAAACTATTTAGTCTAAAGAAGAAAAGCCTGAGGAGTAACTGAATAGTTTCAAGCTTATGTCAGCTGAGAACATCTGGTGACACTTTATCCTAAGGGCTGCAACAAAAAAGGCCAAGATATAGATTGTCTAGAAATAAAGAGTTAGCACTTTTTTGCTCAACATCAAAAGAAAATTGAGAGAGGAAGTTTATTCAGTCCTAAAAGGAAATAAATTTTGACACATGCTACTACACAGATGAAACTTGAAGACATTATGCTAAGTGAAACAAACCAGACAAATATTGTACAATTCTACTTATATGAGGTAGCTAGAGTTGTCAATCTCGTAGTAAGAGAAAACAGCATGGTGGCTGTCAGGGGTTGGGGCTATGGGGGAGTGGGGAGTTATTTTTTAATGGTGATGGAGTTTCATTTTGGGAAGATGAAAAAGTTCTAGAGATGGATTGTTGTGATGGTTACATATCAGTGTGAATGTACTGAATGCCACTGAACTGTGCACCTAAAAATGGTTCAAATGGTCAATTTTGTTACCTATATTTTATCACAACTTAAAAAATAAAAAGAAATAAGGATGAGAGATATTGGGGAATTATGAGAGGGATGGAATAAGAGCAGACATTTCATTAGTTACTGCTCCCTCTGCATGATCCATAATTCGAAGCTCATAGCGCCCTGAAACACCCCTGACCCCACAGATCCTGCCCCACTCTGGCCGGAGAGGTGCAGGGAGGCAGTCGGAGCCCCACTATGTTAGGCCCAGACACAAACCTAGTGTTGCTCAGTTTGCCTAAAAATGCTGCTGGACTGAGCCAGACATTCTCTTGCCATTGTCTCTCTCCCTTTAGGTCTCAACTAAGCACAGCAGGAAGCCACACTCTTTAAAGAGACAAAGAAATGTGATCCTACCCCAGCAAGTTCAGAGCACCAAGTGCTTGACCTTTGTGGGGAAGAAACTAGATTCCATTTAATTGTGCAGTCCCATTTAAAACACACCTCAGGGGACTTCCCCAGCAGTCCTGTGGTTAGAACGCACTTCCACTGCAGGGGGCGCAGCTTCCATACCTGGTTGGGGAACTAAAATCCCACATGCCATGCAGCACAACCAGAAAATAAATTTAAAACGTGAAAAAATAAAATAAAATAAAACACACCTCAGCATGTGTGTCAGTCAAGTATTATTTGTGAACTACACTTTGAAAATCGCCAATCTAAATTACTCACAAAAAGTCAAGGTCATTCAAGGTTTCTTAAAGGAGGATCACTAATAGAAGGCCCAGAATTGCCTTCTGTTTTGCTGGTACTAAAATCTGAGCGATTCATTTTATTTAGAGAAGCAGAGATCTGGGATTGGTATCTGAATGGTGCTTCGGAGTTAGACCTTTTCATCTGCACTAGGGATGATAAACATTGATGATATTAAACCTCGAAGTGCAGGCAGTTGTTTGAAACTGTGAATCTCTTCCAAAGTAATTAATATACTAAAGCATATTTCAGCATAACAGGAATTATCTTTTTGTGTATGTATAAGTTCATCTAGGAGAAAGAGTAGGTGAACATAGAACATTCACCCAGTTGAACCTAGTCAAAGAAGAATGCATAACCCCCACCCTAAACATACACACACACACACACACACACACACACACCCCCCTCAAACATCTACCAGCTAAATGCACCAATCATCTTGGTCCATGCATACCTGGTGCTACAACCTTCCCTACAATTTCAGATCACCCCCTTTCACCACTTCGCATTGACTCACAGACTACAGCTCTTCCACAAGCGTCTTTTTTCAAGATAAAGTGCCATATTTATGGCAATGTTTATGTGTTTCTTAATGGTTTAGCATGTGTAAAACTATGCTACTGT
The DNA here is from genome assembly GCF_949987515.2 of Delphinus delphis. Taxonomy (NCBI): domain Eukaryota; kingdom Metazoa; phylum Chordata; class Mammalia; order Artiodactyla; family Delphinidae; genus Delphinus; species Delphinus delphis. The sequence goes on from NC_082699.1 coordinate 27,634,084, forward strand.
TTTTATTAGGATCCTTTTTTTAATATAAATTTATTTTATTTATTTATTTATTTTTGACTTCATTGAGTCTTCGTTGCTGCACGTGAACTTTCTCTACTTCCGGTGAGCGGGAGCTACTCTTCATTGCAGTGTGCGACCTTCTCATTGTAGTGGCTTCTCTTGTTGCAGAGCACGGGCTCTAGGCGCACGGGCTTCAATAGTTGTGGCTCATGGGCTCTAGAGCACAGGCTCAGTAGTTGTGGCTCACAGGTTTAGTTGCTCTGCAGCATGTGGGATCTTCCCAGACCAGGGCTCAAACCATCGTCCCCTGCATTGGCAGGCAGATTCTTAACCACTGCGCCACCAGGGAAGCCCCTCCTTTTTTTTTAATGTATCACTGATGAAGTGTTTGAGTGCTGTGCAACAACCCACATTTTCCCATAAACTCTGTGGTTTTTATTGTGCAATTTGGTGTAGTATAGTGTTTTTAGGGACACAAGTTATAACAGAAGTGACTCTTTTGGGTATGTTGGGGTCACAAGGTTTACTCTCCACTGTTCAGTAATGCAAAGAAAATGTGGCTTCTTTATTTTTCTGCAACTATCCAAGTTTCTTCATGAGACTCCCACTTGTTAGGTAGCATATAGAATTTTTACTCTCATGAGGTATCTCTTATTTATGCAAGTAATGCCAGTCTGGAACCTCTCCTTCCAGAATCCCACACAGAAACTGGCTAAACAACCCTGTAATTTTGCCTTTTCATTCAAGCCAGTCATTGGATTTTTGACATATATATCTCATTGCCTACCTCCTACTTCTATTCCTGTCTCCTTCTTCCTATACCCCTTGGGGTTAAAAGTGCATGACTTCCATTTCTATAGTTTTTGGCTTGGACTTCTCTTACATGTTATGTCTCTCCCAGAGGCAAGTAGCCTCATGGTTCAGACAGATTATTTGAAGCAGTAGCTTCTCCAGGCTATGGAAGAACCTAAGATTGGGTCTACAGGGTGCCTCTTGATATTTGCTAAGTAAGAGTAAAGGCATGGAGGAATTCCTTTTATCTCTCAACAAAGCCTGGTTTTCAAGTTTTTTTTCTAACTTCAGAATCAAAAAATCCCACTCTGGATATCAACATTTAAATTTTTTTCTCTTTGCATTCTGTGACAAAAATTTGAATCCAAGTCAGTAGACACCTCCCATAGGAGGGGGAAATCAACCAAAAGAAAATGTGAAATAAGAATAATACTACTAATAAATTTTTTCAAGAAATACTAGTTCTATCACAAATATATAATATATCACAAATTATATTATTCTATTTGGTTGACATAGACGTAGTATTTTATGTCAGAAAGTAAAAAACACAAATATTTAAAACATATAAAACTCTGAAACTTTAGTGATGTGTTGAATACATTGAGGAAAATCTTACTTTTTAAAATTCTCAGATTCAAATCAGACAATTTGGCTAAGAGTAACTTCCTACTCCAGAAAGGGCACAGCAGTTACTTCATACTCAAGCATAATATATGATGAAAAGAAAATCAAGGGATTAGTCACAGTCCATAAAAAGGAGTCCTGTGGCCTTTTAATTTTATTGAGCTATACCACCAAACACAAACTCTTGGAAGGCATTCTTTCTCATATTTTAGAAAGAGAAAAGTAGGTAGAAAAATAAATTCTATTTATTCACTGATAAGAAATTTCATTAAAATGGTCTAGTGCTCCCCAAGATAGCTCAATGAGAAACTAGCTCCATGTATAAAATCAAAGGAATATAGAGAAATCTGTCAATATACCTAATCTCATACACTCAACAACAATATGGTTCTTCAAAATAATTAGTAAGATTGACTTAAAAACCAAATTTAAGGTACTTAATGTCTAATGTTAGTTTTATATATAGATATTTAAGTAAGTTAATTTTTATTTAAATTAACTTTCAATTTATTGTTACACACTTAAGTCTTACTTTTCTTAAGATTTAGGTTCATTCATCTTACATACTTTAAAATCCAATTTATACATTTGGTAATTGTATTAAAATAATAATAATGGCTTTTTCTTAATACATTCTTTGATTAATATTCAAATTAATTCTTTTTAAAGAAATTGAATTTATCTGTAAAGTTAATCCTATTTACAAATAATTATAATGTCTTAAACATTTATATGACATTAAATAGATAACTTTAGTACCTCTGGTCCTCTCAATATTTTAAATGCCTACAAGGTAAGACATAAATATAGCATACACATTTTTTCTAAGTAGATCCTATAAATATTATTAAGCTCTAACTATCATTTCAAATACCTTAAGTAACAAAGTTTAAGATTACACTAAATATTTAAAAAGTTAACAGAAAAATAATAATAATGACTTGATATAATTTGTCATTTCTCTGCTTATTTTTTCATCTTTTCAATGTTTAAAGATACTTAAGTAAGGAGACTAGAGTTTCTATTGTAGTCAGACAGAATCCAAGATGATGATATACATATTTATCTCTTAATCACATATTTGAGCCCAAAGGAAAACATTGGTCCCTCTGTTTTCTCAGGTTCTAACCAAGGTACAGGTAAACATCTTAAAATTTTTCTTAGAGTTAATTTTCTTATGCTTGGTCAAAAATAAAAGACAAGTCCACATATTACAGCTGAGAATTTGTTTTGCAACTTAGTGAATCACTTGTTCTCCTTTTCCATTTTATCATGATCCGTTTAAACTGTTTTTAGCTCATTGGGTGATGAAATATAATTCTGCAACCCCACTAAGGTTTCAGGTAACTTCCAGCACTACTTGAATGAATTCATCTAATCTTCTCACTACCTGAGAGGATTCTGCATTTTGTTCATAATTTTCTCCTCTAACTCTTGGCCGTAATTCAACAGAGAGTTTATTAGCACAAGCATATCTTTGCAGGTAGAAATTGTAGGTCTAGAGTTGAATGCTATGCATAGTTTACCTAATAGTCAAATAAAATGTGCATCTTTCAGTTGTCATAGTATGAGCTTGAAGAGTATGTGGATAATATGGATGGAAGATGAGTAAGATAGGAGAGAAGCAGCTCAGATGAAAAATAAGAAGATCTAGTTCTAGCCCGGCTCTCGTATTTAATCTTTGGAAAATCTCTAAGGAAAAGATGATCTATTATAATCCTGCCCCATGTTCCTATATCTGAAATTCTCTGAGTTACTTACAAAACAAAGTAAGTGGTATATTGTCTGGAAAGTTTATGAAACCAGTAGCTACCATAGCAAAAAATATAGCTTACAGTAAAGCATCTCTTTCTCGTGTTAACATTCTACATGATTGGATCACTTCAAGTATTGATACATTGACTTTGCATCCTGACTTCAAGCTATACAATATTTAGTTCTCTGATCAGAATCTGGAATCTGCTGGCTGGATTAATACAAATGTTTAATATTTGTTTAATAATATAGAAATATGTAACCATAATCAAAAATTCCCAAATACTTTTATTAAGACATTACTATTCAACCTATTGATTATATTTTGATGTAGGTTTTGATCCAGTACAAAGTATCAATGTGCAGGCATTTTCCTGCATTTTTTCTTACATCCTTTATGTCCTTTGTCTCCTTTCTACTTTCCTTGGCAATCTTCAGTCACCCTAACATCTGCTCTCTGCAATTAACTTGATCATTTTTGTTTTTGATACTTTCTGTAAAGAGAATTCTCTGTAATGGCAGCAGCATTGCTCTGAGAATTGAACAGCACAATAAGTTAACCTCCCCATTGTATAATAACTAGTTAAGTGAGGCCATGAAGTTAAAAGAAATTTATATGCCAAATGTTCAAAGAAATGTAGATAAAAATCTAGACATAAGAATTCTTCTGTAACAGATAATGGAAGTTTTAAGAAAATAAATATTATTACCTTTTTGCATTGTTTCTTACCCCATTGTTTATAGCCTTTTCATTTTCATCCACATCATTTTAATAGTTTAACTGATCTCACTGTCTGATGCATTTGCTTCTAACATTTTCCTACAAACTTGTGGTCATATCACTCTGCCTTAAGCACAATTTCGAATTATCCTTCTTTTGAGCCCTGTATTCATTTATTTTAAAAACCATTTTTGAGCACCTACAATGTGCTGAGAAACTGTTATGCACTGTCTCTTAGAGCAAGTCACCAATAAATATCATATTCTATATACTATGAAAGAGGTAAACCTGGACAGCACAGAAAAAGGAACTTGACTAAGGAGTCAGGAAAAATTGCCCTCAAGAAGTGATAGCTAAACTGAATTTTAAACCAGTTAGGCAAAAATTCAAAGGGCATAAGTTGGTAAGAGAAAAGACATAACATCTTTGGGCTTCTACAATATAGTATATAAAACATTTTTATCCAACATAATCAAGTCTACTTTTAGTAAAATAGTTAAAAGAATCATTTAAGAAATGATATACTAATACTATATTAATTAGATAGATATTAGGCAACTATAAAAAAATGTAGTGCTTTTAACAAGATAGAAATTGCTTTCACATATTGAAGTCTGAACACAAGCTACCTGTGAGTGATATGGTAGCTTGTGATGGAACATGGGCACTTGCTATCTTGTTATGATTTTATTCTTGCAGTGTTGCCCTTCTGCTCTTGGTTGAAGATGGTAAGCCAACAGTTCCAGCCAGCTACTCCACCTGCTCTCATGCCCCGTCTTTCTTTCCTGCACTCACTTTGCTCATATATGGACAAGATGAGACAAGAGACCCTAGACATCATCTTCTTACTTACCTGACCTTGGAAACGTGTTAGTCCTTTTGTGGCCACATCATTTTGCTTTTAGCGCATTTTATGTGATCATGATAAATATGAGTGATGGCCTGAACAGGCTCCTTTGACAAGGAGTTTGGTCTCTGGTGAGATCAGGTCTTTGGTCTGATACCCAGTTGGTGGCATCATTCCAAAGTGTTTTGACGTGTGCACCTTTTTGTCCCCATGTTGAGGTAATTTCAGGCAAGCCTATGGCTGCAAATCCCAACTACCCTCTATGGATAACTCATACTTGTTTTCTGTGGCCCAAACAGAATCTGGATTTGAATTATGAAATCAAAGAGGTGATTCTTACCCCCTTCTAATTGACCATCCTACCTACGTTCTCTCAAGTTCCCTTTATCATTTACAGGTAGCACAAGGAAGATTAGATAGGCTGAGTGATTAAGTAGACATCCAATGACAAAACTATCAGTAGTATTTTCATGTTAAAATCATTACATTTTCTGATTGATTTTCTTGAAATCTCTGCACTTGGCTTCAGAGATGTACTAAAGTTGGATACCACTCTCTCCTTTCTCAATGTGAAGAGGAAAGGAAACGATAGTTCATAAGTACTGCACACCCCCACAAGAGAGCTCTCCCCATTCCAACACCTCCTCTTTTATTGAATGAAGGACAGAGAGATAAGGAGGAAAGAGGAGTGATAGATGTCACCACCCAATAGTCATAGGAAGGTAGATTATAATAATAATAAGAAGAAAAAGAATTAAAATAATAATAACCACCACAACTTCTAACCATTGAGTGCATTATACGCCAAGCTCTCTCTAAGAGTTTTACATATACTCATTCACTTAATTACTCCCCAAAGCACTATGAGGTAGTACAATATTCTTTGATGGATCAAGTTAGGTAATTTTCCCATTTCCAATCTAGTGAGTATTGGAGCTAGAATTTGATCCCAGGCAGTCTTTCTTCTGAGCCTGGTGCTATGACCAGCTATGAATATATTGATGCTTAAGCACCATGGAACATTGAGGCTCAACTGTCGAGATAACAGGGAGAGTGAAGATATACAGTTTGAAGGAGCTGTTGAAACACGGCAAAAATGGCATATGTATGCAATAAAGCTAGCAGAAAGGGGATGGATCAGAATAAAATGCTGGTGTGGCCAAAGAAGCAGTCCTATCTCCTACAGACAGGTGCTATGCCCCCCAAACCAAGCAATGGTCTTTTTGCAGGGACATTAAAAATCAATTTTGAGCCCCTATCAGTCTTTTCTGTCACAGCTGCACACATCATAACATGCTGTCAACAGAAGCACCTTCTTAAGGCATCAAGGACACTGAGGTACAGCAGGTACTTTAAATCTCAATAGTCCCCTTCTTTTATATTTACTGTATCAGTGTGTCCACATGTCTAACAAATACTGTAACCATGAATAAACTGTACTTCATTTCAGTCTTGCAATGTCAAATTGAAATGTTTAAATGTTTTCTAGATAGAACCAGCAAATTGTTTTTACTGAATTAGATTTTTCAACATGGTTGAATTTGCGTGTATGAGTGTTGTGTTTGTATAAAACTGCCTCTTTAAGAAACAAGAAATTATCTATCTTACATTGTTTTATATTATTGAACTGCACATATTTTACATATTAATACAAATGTAATAATAAAATTATATGGCCCCAGTAGAAATCCAAGAAGATTCTAGTAATATAATATTGTGACTAAATTTGTAATGCTCTTAATCATTCTTTACTGCAAATGCTTTGTGACTTGACAGCTGTTATAAAAAAGGTAAAACACGGCATATTGTAAAAAAAGAAATCAACCTCTTACTGAGTGGCCTTGACACTTGAGAATGTCATTAAGCTAAAAGTATTGAAATCAGAGTTTTAAACCATGTGAGCTGTGATCAAGCTGAACATTTCCAAAAAGGTTTACAGAAAGTTGTTATAATTTATTGCCATGAACAAATAAAGGCAACCCACATTTTTTTAAATATTTGATATTAGTAATATGCCCATAAAGTATAAGGGACATACATTAACTACACCAATATGCCATGGATTTTATTACCCATAAGGCACCCACAAACCCCCCTCCAAAAAAACAGTAGGAATACTGAAATATGAAGTGATAAAATGTTTCAGACATGTTCTCAGATGCCTAAATTCTAAGTAAACAAGAAAAGAAACAGAGTAAAGCAAATAAGAGAGGTACATAAGAAATAGAGCAATACAAACTCATTTATAGGCAGCCCTTAGAAGGAAAGAAAAAGATTACATGATAAGCACACAAAACTACCTGAATAACTTTCCTAAGATCATGCATGGCACATAACAGCCTCTCAGTGATGGTTTCCTATTCTTTCCTACAAATAGCAGCTGAAACAGGCAAATACATTCTAATGACAGTTACATCCTAGTCAAAAACCACACCTACAATTGAAAAATGTTTGCTTTGCCAGCATTGAGTTGTCATATTTCTAAGAAAAATGTTGATGGCTTAATGTCATTTTATTTATGTACATATTTTAGGAACCCACAGGTAACACAGGACTCTCTTCCCAACAATTCCACTATTAACATAATAATTTATACAGCATCATCTGCTGACACTGGAGCCCCACTATAAGGAGGAATGTAGTTGTGCATAATTAATTATATTCATATTTTAATATTCATATTTATGATGACATTTTCTTGTCATGATTTATTATCTAAGATTTATATGCAGGGCAAAGACATAAAAAAAGATAAATTTTAAAATTCTGTTCTATTTTTTCATTAGCAGAACTAATTGATTTGTAGATTAACATATTTTCCTCCCTTTTTAAAATATACAAAAATTATTATTCTTCCCCAGCAATTTCTTACTTAATTTAGGAACAAAAAATGTAAACTCAACCATAATTATTTGAAATTTCCTGTGGTACTGTATCTTGTCCCCCTCTTAAATTTAACAGTGATAACATATATGTTAATTCACTAACAAGAAAAGTTTAAATTAAGGAGGGAAAGTGCTTCTGAGAAACAGAATTCCATATCTTCTATGTAACAACATGGAGTTAATTTGTTGTTGTTGAATATGAGTAGAATTTAGAAATATTTTTGATAACATGAATATTTGACTATATGCTATAAATTAAACTCAAATAAGAAGTAAGGTCGAATATTACTGTAGCAGTAGAGGACATTACAAAATAAAAGTATATAATCTCTATCCACTAGAAATTTCCCTAGAAGTTAGTTTCAAAAGGTAAAACTAGCACTGATTTCACAGAGAAAATAATAATGGATACTGATTTATACAGAAGGACAATTTTCCCTACTGCAACATTTAATTACAGAAATTCTTTCAACCTCATGGAAACAAAATCCCCAATGTGCAGTTTGTGGATCTCCTTTATAGTTGTACATAGAGATGATTAATATGTAATTCAATATTTAAACTGGACTTGGAGAATTATATTTTAACAATGCAGGAACAATGGATTTGATTAAATAACACTTCCATTTAAAAGAAGTTATGATGTCTGGACTTAATTTAGGTCTTTAATCCATTTTGTGTTTATTTTTGCGTATGGTGTTAGGGAGTGTTCTAATTTCATTCCTTTACATCTAGCTGTCCAGTTTTCCCAGCACCAGTTATTGAAGAGACTGTTTTTTCTCCATTGTATATTCTTGCCTCCTTCATCATAGATTAGGTGACCATAGGTGTGAGGGTTTATCTCTGGGCTTTCTATCCTGTTCCATTGATGTGTATTTCTGTTTCTGTGCCAGCACCATACTGTTCTGATTACTGTAGATTTGTAGTATAGTCTGAAGTCAGAGAGTCTGATTCCTCCAGCTCCGTATTTCTTTCTCAATTTCACTTTGGCTATTTGGGGTCTTTTGTGTTTCCATACAAATAATGAAATTTTTTGTTCTAGTTCTGTGAAAAGTGCCACTTGTAGTTTGATAAGGATTACATTGAATCTGTAGATTGCTTTGGGTAATATAGTCATTTTCACAATATTGATTCTTCCAATCGAAGAACATGGTATATCTCTCCATCTGTTGGTATCATCTTTAATTTCTTTCATCAGAGTCTTATAGTTTTCTGCATACAGGTCTTATGTCTCCTTACGTAGGTTTCTTCCTAGGTATTTTATTCTTTCTGTTGAAATGGTAAATGGGAGTGTTTCCTTAATTTCACTTTCAGGTTTTTCAACATTAGTGTATAGGAATGCAAGAGATTTCTGTGTATTAATTTTGTATCCAGCTACTTTACCAAATTCATTGATTAGCTCTAGTAATTTTCTGGTAGAATCTTTAGGATTTTCTATGTATAGTATCATTGCATCTGCAAACAGTGACAGTTTTACTTCTTGTTTTCCGATTTGGATTCCTTTTATTTTTTTCCTTCTCTGATTGCTGTGGTTAAAACTTCCAAAATTATGTTGAATAATAGAGGGGAGAAATGTAAGACCAGACCCTATAAAACTCTTAGAAGAAAACATAGGCAGAACACTCTAGGATATAGATCACAGCAAGATCCTTTTTGACCCACCTCCTAGAGATAGGGAAATAGAAACAAAAATAAACAAATGGGACCTAATGAAGCTTAAAAGCTCTTGCACAGCAAAGAAAACCATATACAAGTTTAAAACACAACCCTTAGAATGGGAGAAAATATTTGCAAACAAAGCAACTGGCAAAGGATTAATCTCCAAAATTTACAAGCAGCACATGCAGCTCGATATAAAAAACAAACAAAAAACAACCCAATCCAAAAATGGGCAGAATACCTAAATAGACATTTCTCCAAAGAAATATACAGATTGCCAACAAACACATTAAAGGATGCTCAACATCACTAATCATTAGAGAAATACAAACCAAAACTACAATGATGTATCACCTCACACCAGTCAGAATGACCATCATCATAAAGTCTACAAACAATAAATGCTAGAGAGGGTGTGGGGAAAAGGGAACCCTCTTGCACTATTGGTGGGAATGTAAATTGATACAGCCACTATGGAGAACAGTTTGGAGAGTATGGAGGTCCCTTAAAAATCTAAAAATAGAACTACCATACTACCCAGCAATCTCACTACTGGGCATATATCCTGAGAAAGCCATAATTCAAAAAGAGTCATGTACCACAATTTTCATTGCAGCACTATTTACAATAGCCAGGATTTGGAAACCACCTAAGTATCCATCAACAGGTGAATGGATAAAGATGTGACACATATATACAATGGAATATTACTCTGACATAAAAAGAAATGAAATTGAGTTATTTGTAATGAGGTGGATGGACCTAAAGTCTGTCATACAGAGTGAAGTAAGTCAGAAAGGGAAAAACAAATATCGTATGCTAAAAAAAAAAAAAGATTCTGAAGAACCTAGAGGCAGGACAGGAATAAAGACACAGATGTAGAGAGTGGACTTGAGGACACAGGGAGGGGGAAGGGTAAGCTGTGACAAAGTGAGAGAGTGGCATGTACATATATAGACTATAAAATGTAAAATAGATAACTAGAGGAAAGCAACCAAATAGCACAGGGATATCAGCTTGGTGCTTTGTGACCACCTAGAGCGGTGGGATTGGTGGGGGGGAGATCCAAGAGGGAAGGGATATGGGGATATATGTATACATTCACTTTTTTATACAGCAGAAACTAACACACCATTGTAAAGCAATTATACTCCAATAAAGATGTTATTAAAAAAAAAGTTATGAATACTGAATTTGTGGTCTGTATGTTAGTAAAATTTTAAAAAAGAATGGGGAGAGAACTTGGCTACTTTTCATATGGTAATTATAATGTGGTTAGTACATATAGTTCCTTAGGTGAGACAAATTACACTCATAATTCAAAAAAATGATGCTCTATTTCAATAAACATTCAATTGACAATTCAACTTGAGTATCATGAAGTTAATGACTATTTAGTTAATGGAGATATATATATACATATATATGTATATATTTTTTGGTTGGAAATTGTTATCCTTTGTAAATTACAGGCTGGAGAATACTTCTAGACAGCAAAATAGAAAACACACTAATTAATTTCAGTTTATGACATGCTTTGTTCCATTATGTATAGACTTCAAGGGAAAAGCAAAATTCAAGGGAAGAAAGAACAGAGGAAAATATTAGAGGTTAATTGCCTTAGTTGATCTCACAGTAGTTTTGACAACTCTGATCCATTAAAATATGTGTAAAAATAGATTGTTATATTCTCAAAAAATGATGTGTTGAGAAATTTTATTCTACGTGTTGAGGTTTTAATTCCATTTATAATTTGAATAAAAGTTGATTAAATTATATTTATAGAAATCTCAATTATTGTATGTGTACATTGTTGAATTACAACTACTGCATAGATCAGATTGGTTCAACATGCCAGAGTAGAAAGACGTGCTCTCACTCCCTCTTGTGAGAACACCAGAATCACAACTAACTGCTGAACAGTCATCAAGAGCAAGACACTGGAACTCACCAAAAAAAGATACCCCATATCCAAAGACAAAGGAGAAGCCACAATGAGACAATAGGGGGGCACAATCACAATAAAATCAAATCCCATAACTGCTGGGTGGATGACTCACAAACTGGAGAACACTTATACCACAGAAGTCCACCCACTTGAGTGAAGGTTCTGAGCCCCACATCAGGCTTCCAAACCTGGGGGTCCAGCAACGCGAGGAGGAATTCCTAGAGAATCAGACGTTGAAGGCTAGTGTGATTTGATTACAGGACTTCAACAGGACTGGGGGTAACAGAGACTCCACTCTTGGAAAGCAGACACAAAGTAGTGTGTGTGTCGGGACCCAGATGAAGGAGCAATGACCCCATAGAGACTGAACCAGACCTACCTGCTAGTGTTGGAGGGTTTCCTGAAGAGTTGGGGGGTGCTCTGTCTCATAATGATACAAGGACACTGGCAGCAGATGTTCTGGGAACTATTCTTTGATGTGAGCCCTCCCAGAGTCCACCATTAGCCCCACCAAAGAGCCCAGGTAAGCTCCAGTGTTGGGTTACCTCAGGCCAAACAAACAACAGGGAGAGGAACCAGCCCCACCCATCAGCAGACAAGCAGATTAAAGTTTTACTGAGCTGCACACCAGACCAACAGCCAGGTCTACACACCACCAGTCTCTCAGGAAAACCCATCAGGGTTTCCCATCAGAAAACTTGCACAAGCCTCTTAGATAGCCTCATCCACCAGAGAGCAGACAGCCGAAGCAAGGAGAACTACAATCCTGCAGCCTGTGGAACAAAAACCACATTCACAGAAAGATAGACAAGATGAAAAGGCAGAGGACTATGTACCAGATGAAGAAACAAGATAAAACCCCAGAACAACAACTAAATGAAATGGAAATAGGCAACCTTCCAGAAAAAGAATTCAGAATAATGATAGTGAAGATGATCCAGAACCTCAGAAAAAGAATGGAGGCAAAGATCGAGAAGACACAAGAAATGATTAATGAAGACCAAAATGAATTAAAGAACAAACAAACAGAGATCAACAGTACAAAAACTGAAATGAAAACTACACTAGAAGGAATCAATAGCAGAATAACTGAGGCAGAAGAAAGGATAAGTGACCTGGAAGACAGAATGGTGGAGTTCACTGCTGTGGAACAGAAAAAAGAAACAAGAATTAAAAGAAATGAAAACAGCCTAAGAGACTTCTGGGACAACTGTAAACACCACAACATTCACATTATAGGGGTTCCAGAAGGAGAAGAGAGAGAGAAAGGACCCGAGAAAATATTGGAAGAGATTATAGTCATAAATTTCCCTAACATGGGAAAGGAAATAGCCACCTAAGTCCAGGAAGTGCAGAGAGTCCCATACAGGATAAATCCAAGGAGAAGCATGCTGAGACACATAGTAATCAAACTGGCAAAAATTACAGACAAAGAAAAATTATTGAAACTAGCAAGGGAAAAGCAACAAATAAAATAAAAGGGAACTCCCATAAGATTAAAAGCTGATTTCTCAGAAGAAACTCTACAAGGCAGAAGGGAGAGGCATGATATACTTAAAGTGATGAAAGGGAGGAAGCTACAACCAAGATTACTCTAAATGGCAAGGATCTCATTCAGATTTGATGGAGAAATCAAAAGACTTACAGACAAGCAAAAGCTAAGAGAATTCATCACCAACAAACCAGCATTACAACAAATGCTAAAGGAACTTCTCTAAGTGGGAAACACAAGAGAAGAAAAGACCTACAAAAAACAAACCCAAAACAATTAAGAAAATGGTCATAAGAACATACAAATTGATAATTACCTTAACGTGAATGGATTAAATGCTCCAAGCAAAAGACCCAGGCTCGCTGAAGAGACACAAAAACAAGATCCATCTATATGCTGTCTACAAGAGACCCACTTCAGACCTAGAGACACATACAGATTGAAAATGAGGGGATGGATAAAGATATTCCATGCAAATAGAAATCAAAAGAAAGCTAGAGTAGCAATACGCATATCAGATAAAATAGACTTTAAAATAAAGAATGTTACAAGAGTCAAGGAAGGAAACTACATAATGATCAAGGGATCAATCCAAGACGAAGATATAACAATTATAAATATATATGCACCCAGCTGAGGAGCACCTCAATACATAAGGCAACTGCTAACAACTATAAGAGATGAAATCGACAGTAACACAATAATAGTGGGGGACTTTAACACCTCACTTACACCAATGGACAGATCATCCAAACAGAAAATTAATAAGGAAACACAAGTGTTAAATGACCCAATAGAGCAGATAGATTTGATTGACATTTGTAGAACATTCCATTCAAAAACAGCAGATTACACTTTCTTCTCAAGTGCATATGGAACATTCTCCATGGGTTACAAATCAAGCCTCAGTAAATTTAAGAAAATTGAAATCATATCAAACATCTTTTCTGATCAGAGCACTAAGAGATTAGAAATCAATTACAGGGAAAAAAATGTATAAAACACAAACACCTGGAGTCTAAACAATACATTACTAAATAACCAAGAGATCACTGAAGAAACCAAAGAGGAAATAAAAAAAAAAAAAAAAACCTAGAGACAAATGACAATGAAACCATGACAATTCAAAACTTATGGGATGCAGCAAAAGCAGTTCCAAGAGGGAAGTTTATAGCTATACATGCCTACCTCAAGAAACAAGAAAAATCTCAAATAAACAATCTAACCTAACACCTAAAGGAACTGGAGAAAGAAAAACAAACAAAACCCAAAGTTAGCAGAAGGAAAGAAATCATAAAGATCAGAGCAGAAATACATGAAATAGAAACAAAGAAAACAATAGCAAAGATCAATAAAACTGAAATCTGGTTATTTGAGAAGATAAACAAAATTGATAAACCATTAGCCAGACTCATCAAGAGAAAGAGGGAGAGGACTCAAATTAATAAAATTAGAAATGAAAAAGAAGTTACAACAGACACCGTAGAAATACAAAGCAGCCTAAGAGACTACTACAAACAACTCTATGTTAATAAAATGGACCACCTGGAAGAAATGGACAAATTCCTAGAAAGGTATAACCTTCCAAGACTGAACCAGGAAGAAATAGAAAATATGAACAGACCAATCACAAGTAATGAAATTGAAACTGTGATTAAAAATCTTCCAAGAAACCAAAGTCCAGGACCAGATGGCTTCACGGGTGAATTCTCTCAAACATTTAGAGAAGAGCCAACACCCATCCTTCTTGAACTCTTGCAAAAATTTACAGAGGAAGGCACACTCCCAAACTCATTCTTTGAGGCAAACATCACCCTGACACCAAATCCAGACAAAGATACTACAAAAAAAGAAAATTACAGACCAATATCACTGATGAATATAGATGCAAAAATTCTCAACAAAATACTAGCAGACAAAATCCAGCAACACGTTAAAAGGATCATTACACCATGATCACATGGGATTTATCCCAGTGATGCAAGGATTCTTCAATATATGCAAATCAATCAATGTGATACACCATATGACAAATTGAAGAAGGAAAACCATATGATCATGTCAATAGATGCAGAAAAATCTTTTGACAAAATTCAGCACCGTTTATGACAAAAACTCTCCAGCAAGTGGGCATAGAGGGAACCTGCATAATAAAGGCCATATATGACAAACTCTCTGCAAACATCATTCTCGATGGTGAAAAACTGAAAACATTTCCTCTAAGGTAGGGAACAAGACAATGATGTCCACTATCACAACTATTTTTCAACATAGTTTTGGAAGTCCTAGCCACGGCAATCAGAGAAGAAAAAGAAATAAAGGAATACAAATTGGGAAAGAAGCAGTAAAACTGTCTCTGTTTACAGATGACATGATACTATATATAAGTAATCCTAAAGATTCCACAAGAAAACTACTAGAGGTGATCAATGAATTTGGTATAGGAGCAGGATACAAAATCAATCCACAGAATTCTCGTGCATTCCTATAAACTAATGATGAAATATCTGAAAGAGAAATTAAGGAAACACTGCCATTTAACATTGCAAAAAAAAAAAAAAAAGAATAAAATACCTAGGGATAAACCTACCTAGGGAGACAAAAGACCTGTATGCAGAAAACTATAAGACACTAATGAAAGAAATTAGAGATGATACCAACAGACGGAGAGATATACCATGTTCTCGGATTGGAAGAATCAACATTGTGAAAACGACTATACTACCCAATGTAATCTACAGATTTAATGCAATCCCTATCAAATCACCAATGGCATTTTTTATGGAACTAGAACAAAAAAGTCTTTAAATTTGTATGGAGACGCAAAGACCCTGAATAGCCAAAGCAGTCTTGAAGGAAAAAAATGGAGCTGGAGGAATCAGACTCACTGACATCAGACTATACTACAAAACTACAGTAATTAAGACAATATGGTACTGCCACTAAAACAGAAATATATATAAATGGAAGAAGATAGAAAGCCCAGAGATAAACCCACGCACCTATGGTCAACTAATCTATGACAAAAGAGGCAAGGATATACAATGGAGAAAAGACAGTCTCTTCAATAAGTGATGCTGTGAAAACTGGACAGCTACACATAAGACAATGAAATTAGAATACTCCCTAACACCATACACAAAAATAAACTCAAAATGGATTAGAGACCTAAATGTAATCCCAGACACTATAAAATTCTTAGAGAAAAACATAGGAAGAACACTTTTTGACATAAATCACAGCAAGGTCTTTTTTGATCTACCTCCTAGAGTAATGGAAATAAAAACAAAAATAAACTAATGGGACCTAATGAAACTTAAAATCTTTTGCACAGCACAGGAAACAAGACGAAAAGACAACCCTCAAAATGGGAGAAAATATTTGCAAATGAAGCAACTGACAAAGGATTAATCTCCAAAATATATAAACAGCTCATGCAGCTCAATATTAAAAAAACAAACAACCCAATCCAAAAATGGGCAGAAGACCTAAATAGACATTTCTCCAAAGAAGACATACAGATGGCCAAGAAACACATGAAATACTGCTCAAAATCACTATTTAATAGAGAAATGCAAATCAAAACTTCAATGAGGTATCACCTCACACCAGTTAGAATGGGCAGCATCAGAAAATCTACAAACAACAAGTGCTGGAGAGGGTTTGGAGAAAAGGGAACCCTCTTGCACTGTTGTTGGGAATATAAATTGATACAGCCACTATGGAGAACAGTATGGAGTTTCCTTAAAAAACTAAAAATCGAATTACCATATGACCCAGAAATCCCACTCCTGCGCATTTACCCAGAGAAAACCATAATTCAAAAAGACACATGCACCCCAATGTTCATTGCAGCACTATTTACAATAGCCAGGTCATGGAAGCAACCTAAATGCCTGACAGACAAATGGGTAAAGAAGATATGGTACATATATACAATGGAATATTACTCAGCCATAAAAAGGAATGAAATTGGGTCATTTGTAGTGACGTGGATGAATCTAGAGACTGTCATACAGAGTGAAGTAAGTCAGAAAGAGTAAAACAAATATCACATATTAACGCATATATGTGGAATCTAGAAAAATGGTATAGGTGAAGTGGTTTGCAGTGCAGAAATTGAGACACAGATGTAGAGAACAAATGTATGGACACCAAGGGGGGAAAGTGGCAGAGAGTGGGGGTGGTGGTGTGATGAACTGGGAGATTGGGATTGACATGTATACACTGATGTGTATAAAATGGATGACTAATGAGAACCTGCTGTATAAAAAAAAATAAATAAAATAAAAGTGAAAAGAAAAATACAAGGTCCAACTGTATAGCACAGGGAATTATATTCAATATCCTATGATGAGCTATAATGGAAAAGAATTTGATAAAGAATATATATATTTATAACTCAGTCACTTTGCTGTACAGTAGAAATTAAACACAACATTGTAAATCAATTATCCTTCAATAAAATTTTTAAAAAATGACCTCCTGGTGCTACACAAGCACCACAATCTCAAAGTCATAAAAAGGGGCTTAACTTTCTAACCATGGCTCTGCCCAAAACTCCAATATTAAAATAATATTGATATACTAATGAGCAATAACTAAAATCTTTTCAGAACAATTTCCACCAATCCTGAAAGTGTTAAGCTTCTATATTTTGTCTTAAATAACTTTTCTTCTTAGGACATATGTAAATACACAGACAATGGGTGATCTGTGGAATCTAAGAGAAGCAGGAAATATATATATATATATATATATATATATATATATATATAAAATGAACATATCCATCAATTTCAACAATTTCCTTGTTCTTCCTTGTAATTCCTCTTTTTCTACTTCTCCATCATGTTATTCCAACCTCAGGCTACTACTGATCTGGTTTCTATCACTAGAGATTAGTTTGAATTTTCTAAAATTTTAAACAAATGAAATCAGAGAATGAGGAGATACTATTTTGGGAGGAGGTGGAGGTCTGGCTTTTTATACTGAATGATAATTTTGATATTTATTCATCTTGTTATAAGAATAAATAGATCATTAACTTTTTTTCTTGGTCATATTTTATTGTATGAATATACCACAGTTTGTTAGTCCTTCCCACTGTTGGTGGACTTCTGTTTGTTTCAAGTATTTGACTAATACAAAATAAAGCTACTGTGAACATTTGCAAATACAAAGAAAACTACTGCATGTTCTTGTCATAACTTTCCAATGAAATATGCACATTCACATCAGTTTATTTGTAGAAAAGGAGGAATACCCAGCTAAGTAGCATTTTTTTTCTACTCTACCTGTTTTCTTTTTTGGTAGGTAAATAAGAACATTAGAGTAATTGTATCAGTTATCTATCACTACATAACAAGTTATCTCAAAGCCTCATAGCCTAAAATAACAAACATTGACTATTTCACCATTTCTGTGCATTGGGAATATGAGAGCAGCTTATATAAACCAGACCCTGGGTGGGTCTGGTTTAAAGTTTCTCACAAGGCTACCATCAGGGTGTCAACTAGGGCTACAGCCATTTAAAGGTTTAACTGGGGGAAGACAGTCTTTCAAGTTCATCCAAATGGTTGCTGCTAGGGCTTGGTTCTGCACCATGTGGCTTCTCCACAAGGAGACTGAAGACATGGCATCCATCTATCTCAGAATGAAGAAGAAATCCAAGAGAGAGTGAGAGTGTACCCAAGATGGGAGACACAGTCTTTGTATAACCTAATCTAAGAAGTGACATCCTATTTTTTGCTATATTCTATTCATTAGAATTGAGTCACACATTCTATTCATTAGATGTAAGTTCAGCCCACACTCACACAGAGGTGAATTACCTTCTACTTCTTGAAGGAAAGAGTATTATATTACTTTTCTATTGCTGCTATAACAAATTATAGACATATCTCTTTTTATTGCACTTTGCAGATACTGCATTTTTTACAGATTGAAGGTTTATGGCAATCCTACATTGACCAAATCTATCAGTGCCACTTTTCCAAGAGCATTTGCTCACTTTGTGTCTCCATGTCACATTTTGGTATTCTTGCAATATTTCAAACTTTTTCATCATTATTATATTTGTTATGGTTATCTGTGATCAGTGATCTTTGATGTCAGTATTGTAATTGTTTTGGGGCACCAGGAACTGTGCCCATATAAGATAACAATGTAAAGTTGTGTGTATTGTAACTGCTTTACCCGCCAGCTCTTTACCCATCTCTCTCCTTCTCAGGCCTCCCTATTCCCTGAGACATAACAATATTGAAATTAGGCCAGTTAATAACCTACAATGGCCTCTAAGTGTTCAAGTGAAAGGGAGAGTCACACGTCTTTCACTTTAAATCAAAAGCTAGAAATTATTAAGCTTAGTGAGGAAGGCATGTTGAAAGCTGTGATAAGCTGAAATCTAGGCCTCTTACACTAAACAGTTAGCCAAATTGTGAATGCAAAGGGAAAGTTCTTGAAGGAAATTAAAAGTGCTACTCCACTGAACACACAAATGATAAGAAAGCAAAATAGCATTATTGCTGATATGGAGAAAGTCGTAGTTGTCTGGATAGATCAATCAGCCACACTATTTCCTTAAGTCAAAGCCTAGTCTAGAGCTAGGCCCTAACTTTCTTCAATTTTATGAAGGCTGAGAGAGGTGAGGAAGCTGCAGAAAAAAAAAGAAAAGTTTGAAACTAGCACAGGTTGGTTCATGAAGTTTAAGGAAAGAAGCCATCTCCATAACATAAAAGTACAAGGTGAAGCAGCAAGTGCTGATGTAGACGTCACAGCAAGTTATCCAGAAGATCCAGCCAAGATACTTAATGAAGGTGGCTACACAAAACAACAAATTTTCCATATAGATAAAACAGACTTCTATTGGAAGAAGATGCCATTTAGGACTTTTATAGCAGGAGAAGAGACGTCAGTGTCTGGCTTCAAAGCTTCAAAGTATAGGCTGAATCTCTAACTAGGGGCTAGTGTAGCTGGTGACTGTAAGTTGAAGCCGATGCTCATGTGCTATTCCAGAAATCTGGGGCCCTTAAGAATTATGCTAAATGTATGCTTCCTGTGCTCTGTAAATGAAACAACAAAGCCTGGATGACATCACATATGTTTACAACATGATTTACTGAATATTTTAAGCCCACTATTGAGACCTACTTCTCAGGAAAAAAATAAATAAAAAATTCCTTTGAAAATATTACTGCTCATTGACAATGCACCCAGTCACCCAAGAGTTCTGATGGAGGTGTACAGTGAGATTAATGTTTTAATGCCTGCTAACACAACATCCATTCTGTAGCCCATGGATCAAGGAGTAATTTCAACTTTCAAGTCTTATTATTTAAGAAATATATTTTGTAAGGTTATAGCTGCCATAGATAGTTCTTCCTCTGGTGGATCTGGACAAAATAAATTGTAAACCTTCTGGAAAAGATTCTGCATGCCATTAAGAACATTGCTGATTTATGGGAAGAGGCAAAAATATCAACACTAACAGGAGTTGATTCCAAATTTCAAGGATGATTTGGAGAGGTTCAAGACTTAATTGGAGGAAGTAACTGTAGATGTGGTAGAAATAGCAAGAGAACTAGAATTAGAAGTAGATCCTGAAGATGTGTCTGAATTGCTGTAATCTCATGATAAAGCTTTAATGGATGAAGAATTGCTTCTTATGGATGAGCAAAGAAAGTGGTTTCTTGAAATGGAATCTGCTCCTGGTAAAGATGTTGTGAACACTGTTGAAATGACAATAAACAATTTAGAATATTACTTAAACTTGATGAAGCAACAACTAGTTTTGAGAGGACTGACTCCAATTTTGAAAGCAGTTCTACAATGGGTAAAATGCTAGCAAACAGCATTGCATGCTACAGGAAGAGTCAATCAATGCAGCAAACTTCACTGTCATCTCATTTTCAGAAATTCCTACAGCCACCCCACACTTCAGCAACCACCACCCTGGTCAGTCAACAGCCATCAATATCAAGCCAAGTAAAAAGATTACTACTCACTGAAGGCTCAAATGATGGCTAACATTTTTTACCAATAAAGTATTTTTAATTAAGGAACGTACATTTTTTAGCCATAATGCTATTACACACTTAATAAACTATAGTATAGTGTAAACATAAATTTTATATACCCTTGGAAACCAAAAAATTCACGTGACTCACTTTATTATGATAATCTGCTTTATTGTGGTAGTCTGGAACTGAACCCACATTATCTCCAAAGCATACCTGTACCATAAACTTAGAGAATTAAAACAATACAAATTTATTATCTTGGAGTTCTGTAGGTCGGAAATCCAGCACAGGTCTCACTGGGCAAAAGTAAAGGTGTCAGCTGGGTGGTATTCCTTTCTGGAGACTTGTGGGAAAATCTGTCTCCTTGTCTTTTCTAGCTTCTTAAGGCTTCCCACATCCCTTTGATCATGGTCCCATTCTTCCATCTCCAAAGCCAACAATAGTGGGTTGAGTCCTTCTCACCCTGTATCACTCTGACCTTCCTTTCTTCTTACTTCTTCCATATTTAGGGATCATTGTGATTACACTGGGCCCACCCAGATAATATGGGATAATCTTTCTATTTTAAAGTCATCTTAATTCCCCTTTGCTATGTAATGTAACACATTCACAGGTTCTGGGACTTAGGAAACGCATGCCTTAGTGGGACTATTATTCAGCTTACTACATGTTTGAAAGAATTTGTGGACATGGTTTTTAAGCTACTACAGTAATCAATCACTATCAGATAATGTCCCTAGAATCTGTCTCCTCCCCAAATATGTGCACTCAATATCCTCTCCCTTAAAAATATTCATCAGATGCTAATAAGCACTAACCCATGTAGCAAGCTGCCTGCACTAGTCATTCAATATCCAATGGAGATAAACTTCCCTACCTTTCTTTTCCTCAAGCATTTGTTGTTGCCAAGAGCAATAGGATAAAATTTCTACACTTAAAGCAGGAACAGGTAATTGGGTGTAGTTTGAGGAATGTACCTCTGGATTCAGAAAGAATCTAGTTTAAATGTGGGTTCTGCCAGAATACTAGCTGTGTAGCCTCATGCAAGTTATTTGTCTCTCTTGCCTAAGGTTTAACTACCTGTAAAATGGTGAAAACAATATTGAACATTGCATAGATATTGTGCAGGTTAGTTTATAATTCAGAAATTTATTAGTTATTTAGTCTTCTCCATTGTCGAAAATCTAGTATATTTTTATAAAATGGCTACTATTAACCCCACTACATATCTGTGATGTTAAATTTTTCTAGTGCCCATAAGTCACTAATAAATATTTCTTTAAAGCCATATTCTAGACTTTCCACCAATTATTTGTAATTCTGAGCCCCTGAGACAAGTACAATACCTAACTCACACATCAAGAATTCCTTTTGAGGAAAAAATTGAAATTAGGAACTATCATACAATCCAGAAATTCCACTTCTGGGTAGTTATCCAAAAGAAATAAAAATGCTAACTCGAAAAGATATCTGTACCCCTATTTCATTGCAGCATTTTTATAGTTGCCAATATGTGAAACAACCTTAGTGTCCATAAGTGGATGAATGGATAAAGAAAATGGGATATATATATATATATATATATATATATATATATATATACACACAATGGAAGATTATTCAACCATAAAAAGAAGGAAATTCTGCCATCTGTGACAACACGGATGGATTTTGAGGGCATTATGCTCAGTGAAATATGTCAGACAGAGAAAGACAAGTAGCATATGATATGTGGAAACTACAAAAGCAAAGAAATGAAAAAAACAAAAACAATAACAAAACCAAGCTCATAGATACAGATAACAGATTGCTCATTGTCAGAGGGGAGGGGAGTGAAGGGTATACAAAGTAGGTGATGGTGGACAAAAGGTACAAACTTCCAATTATAAAATAAATAATTCATGGTGTAATGCACAGCATGGTGGCTATAGTTAATAATACTGTATTGTATACTTGAAAGTTGCTAAGAGAGAAGATCTTAAAAGTTTTCATTATAAGAAAAAGAAATTTGTAAGTATTTGTGGTGATAGATGTTAATTAAACTTATCGTGATGATCCTGTTGCAATATATGCATATATCAAATCAATATACTGTACACTTGAAACTAATATATTGTTATATGTGACTTATATATCAATTAAAAATAATTTTAATTTATTCTATTTTTAAGGTAAAATTGGTATATAACACTATATAAGTTTCAGGTATACAACATTGTGATTAGACATGTGTGTTCATTATAGAGTGATCATCATCCAAACTCTAGTTACCAGCCATCTTCATACACTGGACTCCTTTCAACCATTTTGCTTACCCTCTGGTCCTCTTCTCCCTCCAGTAACCACTAATCTGTCCTCTGTGTCTATGAGTTTGTTTCTGTAACTTTTTTAATTCACTTTTTTTCAGGCTCCATATATGAGTGAAATCATATGGTTTTTGTCTTTCACCTTCTTATTTATTTCACTTAATGTGATACCATCAAGGTCCATCCATGTTGTCAAAAATGGCAAGATTTTATTCTTTCTTATGGCTAAGAAGTATTCCATTGTGAATATGCACCACATCTTCTTTATCCATTTATACATCAATGGACACTTAGGTTGTTTTCATATCTTGGCTATTATAAATAAAGCTGCTATGAATATTGGGGTGCATATATCTTTTCAAATTAGAGTTTTTGTATTCTTCAGATAAATATCCAGAAGTGGAATAGCTGGATCATATGGTGGTTCTATTCTTAACTTCTGGATGAATCTCCATACAGTTTTCCATAGTGGCTGCACTGATTTACATTTCCACCAACATTGTCCTACAGTTCACCTTTCTCCACATTCTCTCCAACACTTGCTATTTCCTGGCTTTTGAAGATAGTCATTCTAACATGTGTGAGGTCGTATCTCCTTGTGGTTTTGATTTGCATTTCTCTAGTAATTAGTAATGTTGGACATATTTTCATGTGTCTGTTGACCATCTATACATGTTCTTTTGAAAAACATCTATTCAGATCCTCTGCCCATTTTTAAATCTGTTAAGTTGTATGAGTTCTTTATATATTTTGGATATTAACCTCTTGTCAGATATGTGATTAGCAAATATCTTCTCACATTCAGTAGGTTGCCTTTTCATTTTGGTGATGATTTCCCTTACTGTTCAGAAGCTTTTCAGTAGACCCATTTGTTTATTTTTGCTTTTCTTACCCTTGCCTTTGGAATCTGATCCACAAAAACGTTGCTAACATTGATGTCATGGGGGTTACCCCATATGTTTTCTTCTAGGACTTTTATGGTTTCAGGTCTTACATTCAAGTCTTTAATTCATTTACAGTTGATATTTTTGCATGGTGTAAGATAATGGCCTAGTTTTATTCTTTTGCATGTGGCTGTCCAGTTTTCCCAACACCATTTTTTTGAAGACTCTGTCCTTTCTCCATTGCATGCATGTTCTTGATCCTTTGTCCTAAGTTGATTGTCTGTATATTGTGAGTTTGTTTCTTGGATCTCAATTCTGATCTATTGACCTATGTGTCTGTTTTTATGACAATACCTTACTGTTTTGATTACTATAGATTTGTAGTGTAGTTTGAAATCAGGGAGCATGATACCTCCAGATTTTTTCTTCTTTCTCAAGATTGTTTTGGCTATTCAGGATCTTTTGTGGTTCTATACATGTTTTAGAATCATTTGTTCTAGTTCTGTGAAAAATGCCATTGGAATTTTGAAAAGGATTGCATTGAATCTGTAGATTGCTTTGAGTTGTATGGATATTTTAACAATATTAATTCTTCCTATCCATGAGCACAGAATATCTTTCCATTTATTTGTGCCTTCTTCAGTTTTCTTCATCAATGTCTTATAGTTTTCAGAGTATAGGTCTTTCACCTACTTGGTTAATTTAATTCCTAGCTACTTTATTCTTTCTGATGCAATTGTAAATGGTACTATTTTCTCAATTTCACTTTCTGATAGTTTGTTATTAGTGTATAGAAATGCCACTGATTTTTGTAGATTGGTTTTGTATTCTACAACTTTACTGAATTCATTTATTTGTACTAACAGGTTTTTTTTGTGGAATCTTTAGGGTTCTAGCAGTTTTTTGATGGAGTCTTTAGGGTTTTCTATATAAAACATCATGCTATCTGCAGGTAGTGATAGTTTTCCTTCTTTTTGATTTGGATGCCTTTCATTTATTTTTCTTGCATAAATGCTATGGCTAGGACTTCCAATAAAATGTTGAATAAATGTAACAAGTGTGGGCATCCCTGTCTTGTTCCTGATCTTAGAGGAGAAGTTTTCAGCTTTCCACCATTGAGTATGATGTTAGCTGTGGGTTTATTATATATAGTCTCCATTATATGGAGATACATTCCCTTTACACTCACTTTGTTAAGACTTTTTATCATGAATGGGTATTGAATTTTGTCAAATGCTTTTCCTGCATCTATTGAGATGATCATAAGAGTTTTATCTTTTGTCTTGTTAATATGGTGTATCACATTGACTGATTTGGGGATGTTGAACTATCTTTGTATCCCTGGAATAAATCCCACTTGATTATGGTTTATGACCCTTTTAATGTGTTGTTGAATTCAGTTTGCTAATATTTTGTTGAATATTTTTGCATCTCTGTTCATTAAAGACATTTTTATTTAAGTGCCCTTGTTCAGTTTTGGTATCAGGGTAATGCTGGCTTCATAAAATGAGTTTGGAAATATTCCCCTCTCTTCAGTCCTTTGGAAGAGTTTGAAAAGAATAGGTATTAATTTTTTTCAATTTTTGGTAGAATTCATCAATGAAACCATCTGGTTCATTCTAATCTTTATTATTTCCTTCTTTCTATGGACTTTAGGCTTTGTTATTTTTTTCCTAGTTTCTTTAGGTATGAAGTTAGATTGTTTATTTCATATTTTTCTTGTTTCTTGAGGTAGGCTTTAATTGCAATGAGCTTCCTTCTTAGAACCACTTATGCTGAATGTCATAGATTTTGGATATTGTATGCTTTCATTTGTCTCTATGTATTTTTTAAATTTCTTCTTTGATTTCTTTGATAACCCATTGATTGTTCAGTAGCAAGTTATTTAATCTCCACATATTTGCACCTTTTCCAGTTTTCTTTTTATAGTTGATTTGTAGTTTTTATATACTATTGTAGTTGGAGAAGATGCTTGATAGAATTTGAATCTTCTTAAATTTATTGAGACTTTCTTTGTGGCCTAACATGTGGTGTATCCTGGAGAATGTTCCATGTGCACTTGAGGAGAATGTATACTCTGCCACTTTGGGATAGAATGTTCTGATTATAACTATTAAGTCAATATGTTTTAATGTGTCATCCAAGGTCTGTGTTTCCTTATCATTTTCTGTCTGGTTGATTTATCCATTGTTGTAAGTGGGATGTTAAAGACCCCTGCTATTATTGTATTGCTGTCAATTTCTCCCTTTAGGTCCATCAATATTTGCTTTGTATATTTGAGTGCTCCTGTGGTGAGTGCATATATATTTATAAATTTATAAATGTAATATTTTATTTGCTGGATTACTCCATCATTAATAATATCAAACTTTTCTTGTCCTTTATTACTGTGTTTGTTTTAAAGTCTATTTGTCTAATATGAGTATAGCTACACCAGCCTTCTTTTTGTTTCCATTTAAGTGGAATAGCTTTCTCCATCCCTTCATGTTCAGTCTGTATGTCCTTACTTATGAAGTGAGTCTTTTGTCAGCAGCATATAGATGGTTCTTGCTTTTTTCTTTCTCTTTTTTTATCAGACACTCTATATCTTTTTATTGGAGAGTTTAGTCCATTTACATTTAAAATAATTACTGACATTTTGTTCATGTTTGCTGTTTGTTTTTATAGTTCCTCCTGTTTCTTTCTTCTCTCTCTCTTGTGGTTTGATGGCTTTCTTCATTGTTCTGTTTAGATTCCTTTCTCATTTTCTTTTGTGTATTTACTCTGAGCTTTTGCTTTGTATACATATAACATCCTATGTATATAAGTCTGTTTTAAATTGATAGTAATTTAAATTTAAGCATATTCCAAAAGTTTACATTTTCACTCCCCCCTCATGTTTTATATTTTTGATGTCACATTTTATGTCTTTTTATTTTATGCATTGTTAGCTAATTATTGTAGTTTTAGTTAATTTTACTATTTTTGTCTTTTAACCTTCATACCTACTTTATCATTGATTGATACACCATCTTTACTATAATATCCAGTGAGATTTTTTCTTTTGTATGTTTCCTTGTTATTAATTATGTCATTTCTTTTCAGCCCAAAGAAGTCCCTTAACATTTCTTGTAGGGCCAGTTTAGTGGGGATGTGTTGGTTGACCAAAAAGGTTTTTTTTGGTTTTTCCATAAGGTGTTATGGAAAAACCCAAATGAATTTTTGGCCAACCCAATACTTCTTCAGTTTTTTATGATCTGGGGAAAACTCTTGATCTTTTCTTCAATTCTGAATGATAACTTTGCCAGGTAGAGAATTCTTGGAAGATTTTTCCTTTCATGATATTGAATATGTCATGCCACTCTCTTCTGGCCTGCAAAGTTTCTGTTGAAAAATCTAATAGCCTTACCTTGTATGTAAGAAGTTGTTTTTCTCTTGCTGCTTTCAAGATCTTCTCTTTATCTTTAACTTTTCCCATTTTAAGTGTAATGCATCTTGGTGTGGATCTCTTTGGGTTCATTCTATTTGTAAATTTTTGAGCTTCCTGCACATGAGTATCTGTACCCTTCCACAGATTAGGGAAGTTTTCAGTCATTGTTTCTTCAAATAAGATTGCTGGCCCTTTCTCTTCCTCTTCTCCTTCTGGGACCCCTATAATGAGAATGTTATTCCACTTGATGTTGTCCCAAAATCCCTTAAAGAATTTTAACTTTCTAAATTATTTTTTTCTTTTTGAATCTCTGAGTGATCTCCATTGCTTTGTCTTCAAGCTCAATGACACATTATTCTGCTTCATCGAGTCTGCAGTTGAATCCCTCTAGTGTACTTTTAAGTTTAGCTATCATATGCTTCAGTTCTGTAACTTCTGTTTGGAACTTTCTTAAATTTTCTGTCTTTTTGTTGAAAATCTCACCATGCTTTTCATTCTTTATTTGAATTCTGTGAGCATCTTTATGACCATTACTTTAAAGTCTTTAATTAGATTGATTACTTATCTCCATTTTATTAATATATTTTTCTGAAATTTTGTATTGTTCTTTTGTTCAAAATATATTCCTCTGTCTCCTCATTTTGCCTGATTCTCTGTGTTTGTTTCTGTGTATAAGATGAAATTACTGTCTCTCCCAGTCTTGAAGGAACAGTCACTCGAAGACTGGGGGTGTGTTTTGGTCTGTCTGTGCAGTGCCTTGGTGATGGTCACCTGCCAAGACCTGTCTCTGTGATTGTTTCAGTCTCTTGGGGCTCAGAAATGCCAAGAATTCAAGGGCATCCTTTGTGTGCGGTGTGCACACCTTCCAGATCTGGTGGCACAGGGACTGCAGTAAAACAGTTCTGGGCCTGGGTGAGCCCACCCCCTAGGTCTGGTGAGGCAGGATCTACTGTGAATGGGCACAAGTCTGGGGCAAGCCTGTCCACCAGGTCTGGTGGGAAAAACAATTTCTTTTGAGGAATCATGTTTTCCTGGCTTCCCATTTTATGGGCAATTTCTAGCCATAATAATTATTCTGAAGGCTTTTTAATAACAATATTTTTTCATAACTTTTAATAGGCCATAAGCTAATTTGCTATGTGCATTTAGATGTTTATTTTAAAATTAAAACCCTTATTTTTGACTACTAAATGAAAACTGTTAAACTGATGGCATTATATGTGAATGGTATTTTAAATTTAGTTTAAAAATTCAACATTGAAAATAAAATCATGTGAGTTTTGTCATAATAATATGAATACAACTTTGGGTGGAACACAGCATGGTGGTAAAAATAATGTTCTTAGTAAATTAGGATACATATGGAGCAGAAATGTACCTGGAGCTTGTTATGTTATATACATAATTCATAATTGCATCAATCAAGCTGTGATATTCTACTAATTTATACAAACTGAGCTGTAAGTATCACATTTTATAAATATTTTTAGGTTTACACAGTCAGAAAACAACACTAAAAGATTTTGGTGATGAATTTTATTTTGAACTAAAAAGACAACATAAGTATGTTATCACATAAACTCTCTTTGCTACCTATCATCAATTGAATTTTAGAAATGTTTGAGCTTTTGAAGAATTACTTTGCAAATCCTCTAAATTTTGCTTACATTTTATTCAAAATTAGCTGGAAATCTCTAATAAAAGTGTTCAACAAAGTTCAAATTTTGAAGTCTTTAAAGATTTTCAATTATTAAAAGCAAATCTCACAAATGAAAAGAAAAAATCTTACAGAAGCAAGGACTAGAATAAATTAAACAATGTAAGTTATAAAGGTATACAAGATTTAAGTTTGATTTTTCTATGATAATGCTTTGAAATAACTCAACTGTAGGGAAAAGTCCTTTGATGGAGCTTCTATTTATAATTAAATAGTTGTATTTAGTGAAATTGAGGATCCCTGTTGTTATATGGCATCTACATTTGCTGAGACAGTCAAAAGGATGTTAAGACATTTTGGACAAGTTTTATCTTATAAAAATATGTCAAGAAAAGTACTCTGTTGAATAGAAGTAAAAAGACGGTACCTATGAAAATGTTTGGACTAATATATTTACACATATCAATGTAAATATAGAATTGAGAATATTTTCCACTTATAATTATCTCTGATCTTATTTTCCTCAGCACCTATAAAAGTATTTTCTCAATTAAAATATTATATTTGCAAAGCAGAATCATTTGAAAGTGTCAGTAATTTCAAAACTATTAAAGGTAAAATGCAATTTTGATGATCTGAGAAATTCTATGAAAATTTTTAAATAGAATAATTGAAAAATAAATTTTACAGAAAAATGTAAATGACAAAATATAAGAGAGGCTAAGCCAAATAAAATGATCAAAGCAACATGGGAAATTACTCAGTTATGTTATTTTTATTTCAGATAATAAACATAAATTTGTGTTAGTTTTGCTTTATTCTAAACATATTTATTAAAAGAATATTTAAAAATCATTTTTGATTGCCAGTCTTTTTTTAAACCAGTGATATAATAAGCCAACTTGTTGATCAATTAAATTTTCAAAATTATACAATTTTAATAATTTTATTTCCCTATTCACACTCAAAAATGACCAATTTAGGTACTAAATTGTATGGTCACTCTAACTATAACCTTTTTTGACTACTTTTTACCTTCAACAGCCATGTTGAGTCCTAAAATTTCAGATAATACATTCACTAATTCATTGCGTTAAGTCATTCATGCATTCGACAAACACTTATTAAGCCCCATCTATTAGCTAAATATTCTAAGTTCTTTGAATATATTTGTGAACAAAACAGACAAAGATCCCTGACTCATGGAGCCAACATTTTACCATGGGGGTGGGGGGTGGTTCATCTAGCAACAAACAATAGACATAATAAGTAATAAATTGTATCACATATTTGCAGGTGATAAATACATTGGAAAACAAAAATGAAAGTAGGGTAATGGGGATTCTGAATGTGAGAAGTGTAGGGAAATGAAATGTCACAACATTAAACAGGTAAGAAAGGTGACATTTAAGCAAAGATTTGAAGGGATTGGGGGAGTTCACCATGGGATTATCTACGGGGAGAGGAAGCTGGGATAGAGGAAGCAGCTAAAGCAAAGAGCAGGGATGTACCTGACCTGCTTGAAAAACAACAAGGAGACCAGTATAGCTGGAGAAGAGAATCCTGGGGAGTGTAGCGGAATATGAGGTGTGGAGGGCAAGAGAGGGAATGAGGCTGGATAGAGGGAGAGTAAGATACAGGTGGAATATTTTTTGTTTTTGCAATATCACTTTTTATTTGTTTTCTTTTTATTGTCTTCTTTGCAAAAGTATAAGCACTATGAAGAGTGTACTTTTTCTCTTGTCAAAATCTATGTAACCTAGGCTTAGTGTAGTGCTTTACCCTATAAATGAGTGAGCTCCCATTTTTGGTGTCTAGAAAAGTATTGTTCATGAGTTACTCCTAGAACTACATGATTTAAAAAGTGCTCAAACTTGACTAACCTATAACAATTTTTAGCGAAACTGATGGAAGTACAGGCATCAGAGGATATTTTAATCTAAATTGCCTTCAAAAATAAATCATGACAATACAACAAATTAAAAATATATTTTGATACATATGGCAAAAAAGATTTATGCTTCAATGTGAACTTTCTGAAAATTGAAGAAAATGATATCAATATACATAGAAAACCATCGTATAATGGCTCAGTAAATGTACTTAACTTCCAATAACGAAAATGGAAATATTCTTGGTGGGGGAAGAAAATTGAAGGTAGGATGTATGTTTAAATACGCGTGAACTGAAGATATATAAAAGGACTGAAGCAACATAAATACTTTATCAATGACTTTTAAGCCAGTGACAGAAATAATGATTGAGAACTAGACTTAGAGTTAGAAAAGAGAGTCCTTTCCAAGCTGTGCTATCAAATGGTCATATGGTCTGGGTAAACCACTCTATCCTTCATGCCTAAACTTTCTTATAATAAAAGGACATGCTTGCCTCTTTAAAAAAAAAAAAAATCTATCATTTATTGTGCTGGTGTGGCTGTTTTGTTTTGGTTGTTTACTCTCGTGAGGAGTGACAAGTCATTTTAGTATTATGAAAATTGGCTCAGCTTCTGATCAGAAGCTCTGAATTCCAACTTCACTTCTGCTACTATATGACCCTTAAAAGTTTTTTTTTTTTTTTTTTTTTTTGGCGGTACGCAGGCCTCTCACTGTGGTGGCCTCTCCCGTTGCGGAGCACAGGCTCCGGACGCGCAGGCTCAGCAGCCATGGCTCACGGGCCCAGCCGCTCCGCGGCATGTGGGATCTTCCCGGACCGGGGCACGAACCTGTGTCCCCTGCATCGGCAGGCGGACTCTCAACCACTGCGCCACCAGGAAAGCCCAGAAGTCTTTTAATCCTTTCCAAAATTTCCTTTCATTTAGAATTGTATTCACTAACTGTTCTCACACTTAAGGTCTGTGATGTATGGGCAACAATCTGAATCAGAAGCATACAGAGTTGGTAAGGATGCCATAATGTCACCAAATATCTTTTTACAAAACCTTCCTGTTGGTGGTAGAACATTCGAAGAAATAATGCAGAACACTGATGTTTATACTATAATATGATCCACAAAATTATTTTTGCGGTTTTATTGTCTGATGAGGGCAACACATCACAAAGCATTTAGTAAAAGGCATCTGATATGAGGAATTTCAGTTCTGCAAAAGGGTATGTATTTTCCAAGAATCTCCTTGGGATGATACTGATTTCCTTCCAGGTGGAATAATTTTATCCTCTAAATATTTTTTTTCTTAATAATATCAAGATATTTTTTATCTGATTAAATCTCATGTGTTCTTTTCTTTATGTTAGCTTGGCTTTGTTATTCAATATCAGATAAACCATGTCTTCCTGGTTTTTGATGAAGGATCTTAGATTCTTTGTATTAGCTTGATTTCTTGCTCTTTCATGTTTGCATTCTCAATCAAAGAGTTCTTTGAAATTTTGTTTTCTCATGGAATCTTAACAGTAAGATTTAATTTAATGGATTTCTACATGCTCATGGAGACTTTATGAAAGATTCATCTTTTTATTTTAATAAATGAAATTATGAAATATTTTGGTGTTTTGCCAATAAATTATGTCTTGCCAAAAGCAATAGATTTAATTTTAATTGAAAAGTCAAACTTTATCTATAGAAAAAGATGTTTGGAGTGAGAACTCCTGCGCTCAGAGTCTTGGCACCACTACTTATTAGCTAAGTTACTTTGTGCAAAAACTCATACTTTCTCAACTTCAATTTGTATAAGTGGGAATTGACAATAGGACCCATGACCCAAGATTATTGTGATGATTATTTTTTAATGTGTGTGAAAATGTGATCAACTGTAAATGATATACAAATACTAGCAACTACTATCATCATCAAAGATGAGGTTAGAGTAACATTATTACATTCTAAGCCTTTAAACAAGCATTTTTCAAGTTTCTTCCCTAAAGGCACTGTTTTTATGCTCAGAATTCTTATTACTCTCTTTTCAAAGCAGTTAAAAAATAAAGTTCTTAAAAGATAATTGAAGGAAGGGATTTAAGCTAAATGTATTATATAGCCATGTGTCTCAAATTTCAATGTGCATAGCAATTACCCGGGTGTCTTGTTAAAATGCAGATTCTGATTCATTAGATCTGGGATGAAACCTGGATTCTGCATTTCTAACAGCTTCCTACATGATACAGATGCTGCTTGTCTGCCAACCAAACTTTGAGTATCAGAGTTGTATACTACTCTCCACATAAAATGCTTTTAACTACCTAACATTAGCTTTGGCATTTCATCATATTTATGAATTATAAAATGCATATCACTGTAGCGTTGGTGTTTTAAACACTGAATACAAAGCCACCACAAAAAGGACCTGAGAAAATAAGTTCATATATACACATATGGAAAGAGAGACATTAGAAAAGGAAGAAAACAGAAAGAAGCAATACTCAAATCTTGGGGTCTACTTTACTTCACTGATTGAGATCTGAGCTCCTAAAGAAGTTGATAATCTAGACTCTCTATTCATTGAATTTTATTTTCCTTACAGAATATTTTTCCCCAAGTATGAAACTAAATAAACTCTTAGGATGCAAAGAAATTAATAGTGTTAAGTCTATGAATTTATAATGAACATATGGCTAAGATTATTTTTCACTAGGTATTTTTATATTAATTATCATAACAGTTGTCTCCACTATTGATGTCAATAGATCATTAGATGTATTTATAAAATTGTTAATCAAGGTTCTAAATATATTCATGATGCTGCTGGAACATTTATCCAAATTTTATATTTTATTCATTTGGTTTCTAGAGGTTTTATCTCTTAATAAAACATGTTGTTCTTCATTTTTATCTTTATGGAGATTCGTAGAGATGGTCATGGAATATAAAAATGCATTCTTCAAAAAATTTATCCAAGATTATATGAGATAAAATGATAGAAAAAATCATCCAAGTTGAAAGTTTTAAGAATTAAGTAAATTTCAGTTTGATGATTGTTACCATTTGGTTTTTGCTTTACACCTGTTTGAAACTATGTTTGTGTTTTCTGCTAAATTACTTTAAACTAGACGTTTATTAAACACGCACCAAAGCCACAAAGTTTCATCTAGTTTCATGGCTACTTATGCCTCAAGGCAAATCAAAGGTATTTTGACAATTAGCTAATGGAAGTTCAATGGGAACAACAAAGTTAAACAAAAAAAAGAACAGAAACAAGCTGAGGGTTTTGCAGAATTTGCTGATAGATGTGGGTTTATGAAACTGCTAACATTATAACTGGTGTTTTGGAAGAAAACCACTTCATTTACCAACAATGGACACTTAAGGGCATTCTCAGCAATAGAAAACAGGGCAGCACGTTCACGAAGTACAAAGTCTACATCTTTATTGTGGCATTCACCACATTTACTATGGTTAGCTGCAGGTTTACCTTTCTCTGTGATATCCTGGGAACAGAAACAGCATTTATATCTATTTACCCAATACTTAGCACAGTACCTGGCACATTCTGTATGTTCAGTAATTATTTAATCAATGAAAGTGAATGATTTGTATCATCTCTATTTTCTTCGTAATATAACCATTATGTAATAGACATAAATAAAAATGGGCATTCAAGTATATATGTCCAATTTTTTTACTTCAGTTTCTATTGGGAAAAAATTCAGTTTGGATCTAAATAAGTCACATGCAATGATCAGACTTACCAGTTAATTAGTAATAAGTTCAAGTTTCCATTTTTATTTGTCCTTGCAGACCAAGCCTGGAAGCATTACAGTATTTTCTGGTAACAAATGGGAATCTGGCCAACCAGTGATCTTTGCATTAGCATTCTAATAACCAGAGGCCAGTGTGCCATAGTGCTGTGTCAGAACTAATTTATGAAACTACATCCAAAGGCTCATTAAAATGGTCACAATTCAGTGACTGCCCAGTGAAATTAGACTACAGTTTCATTCCCATAACAGAGAATATTTTAACATACTATTAAGGACATATTTCAAGTGGTAAGACTAGCTTTGATTCTGTGAAGGGAAAAACAACAAGATAGAAAGCCATTTACTTTTGTGCAAAATTGGTTCCACTCTCAGATTTAGGCTTAAAATGCTTCAAATGGTCATATTTTAGAACATATACTTGCCTCTCCAAGTCTGGTGCATTTTTTCTCTTAGAGTAAAAGCATTTCTGGGCAGCTGTATCAAACCACAGGGTTGTGAACCTACATGGCCAAGAAATCTCAAGCAGCTCAGTTGAAAGTCGAATGTGTCTCCCCCACTGCTGCCAGACAAATCTCCCTACAGCATTTCTTTAATCATACATCTTCCCCCATGATGCCGAAACTCCTGGGGACTCAGAATATATTACTTTACAGGCTGCTTTCCACAGCCAAACCAGATTTAAGTGGCATAAAAAATGTGGCATCCAAAGTCTGGTTAAGAGCAATGACATAGTAGGAAAAGTTCTAGAACATGAGTCTGGTGCAGCTCCAGTCCAACTCTCAATCATCTCTTGCAGGGCAGGGGCAGGGTATCCCCTCTCCTACTAGTTCAGTGCCTGGCACATGGGCTGTACTCAGTAATAAAGACTGCTGTAGTGAAATGAGCTGATGATATTATTATGAAAGTCATTTAATTTCTCAGTATCACAAACATCTATATACGTGACATGGGAATAATGATCCCTGTTCTACTTATTTCACAGGACTGTTCTGAGGATCTAAACTAATAATAACTGCAAAAGCACTTTTTAGTGGTATGGTGCTTATACTAGGATAATGTATGGTTTTATGCATTAACTTGTCAAACATAACAGACTATTTTCTTTATTTCCTGAATTTTTATTCAATGGAACAGTAATGAATCCCTAAATCTTCCAAATGTGAAGGATAAAAGACTGAATGACTTTTCCTGGCAGTCTATATGCCATAGCTGAATTATTTAATCTTTTATTTAAACCTGGGAAAGGAAACAAAACAAAAAAATCCCAAGAATAAAGATATTATTTTTAATTAATTTAGGAAAATATTTCTTTTCATTTGTTTCTCCATCTAAAAAATAACACTGGTAATGTGGATGCCTTATTATACTGTAAATTAGACGTCACTTCAATATCAAGGCTAAATTTCTCTAGAAATAAGATGATATTCCAAATTGAAAACATGGCAAAGAAATAAATGTGAAATATTTTTCTAATCATTTCAGGGTATCTCATAAACCAGTGTTCTGGGGGCACTCTGTTTTGCTGGATGTTAACAGGTGTGCTATCCAAAAGATACTCGCTTTCTCTCTCTTTTATATATATATATATAAATATATATACATATATATATATGAAAGCGTTTGAGTTAAACATAACTGAATGTTTCTGTTTTCAGAATCTTTTAATATGCATTACAAATACTTGAGAAAGGGATACATTATTGCATTTTTACCAAATTTATTTTACCGTTACTTATTAATTTGGCAACATTCTTATTAACACTTTCTAAAACATTGTTTAGATAAATACCACTTTAGGAAATGTTCTGACAAAGTGTGTTTGGCTGGACACATTACAACCCACGCAAGGACACACATTCTGGCTTGTATGAATTTAGTTAACCGTTGGATCCCTTGAGCACCTACTGTATCAACAGCCCTCTGCAGGATGCTAACTAAAGGGCATAAGATGTTGAGTGAAGTTATGACTGCCTTTTAGAAGTCCAAAGTCAAAGGGAACAAACACTCAGTAGTCAGTGCTGTGGGAACGATGTAATGAAGTAAAATGGGAGTGCAAAGAGGGAGAGTCACGTCTGTTTGGGTGTAGAATTGGAGGTATCTTCCCAAGAGTCAAAAGCACAAAATGATTGAATGCTTTTACTGTCATCTTTAGTAATACCATAACAAGGACTGGTCAAATAAATATATTTGCATGTGTTGGGTATCCTTTTCAAGGGTGATGCTTTTGAACAGTACCTGTCTCCACTTGCCTCATCTCATTTACCTCAAATCAGAATAGGTTCATCTCCTTGACTTTTTTTCAGTTCTGTGACTTTATAGTTATTTCTATCATGGTATTGACTTCACTTATTTAGTTTAAAAATAAAGAAGAAAAGAAAATTGATTAAATTTTAGAGCATTTAATATACTTTAAGTAATTTGCTATGAAAAGGTAGTTAGTAGCCCAACAGGATATTTTTCAATTATTTGAATCTGAAATTTAATATTAGAAGGATAATTTGAGTACATTTTAATTTTTTCCTCATACTTTTTCATGCTCACTTGAAATATTGAAACTTCAAAATAGATACAGGGTCTGTCTTATAAGCCTCATGGTTGGTTCTTACAGAGGCTCATAATGTCACATGAGAAAATGCAAATACCTCATCTCCCTCCATATGGAGGTCTGTTGTCTCCAGTCATCTCCTAGTCATGGGTAGAGCTTTAGCTCCCTTCTGCTGTATTCCTATGCCTGGACAGAGTTGGGGGAGTTTCTCTACACAGGTGTGATGTCTAGTGAACCTGTTACCAACCAGGGTTCTTGACCTCCTTAATCAATAGAATGTGATCAGAGGCCAGACAGGAAATTCAGGCAAAGCTTTATTGGGCCTATTTCTCTTGCTTGCTCGCTTGCCCGGGGTGGGGGTGGGCTGGGGAAGGGGTGAGGTCGGGCGAGCTGCTTACTTATATGGGGTGAAGGTAGGGGTGTGACCAGGGTTCAGTCCACAAGGGTGGCTTAGGGGGGGTGCCCACTCCTTTCCTTATGTTGTGTTCAAGGGCATGTGCAGTACCCTGCTTTTGCTCCTGATGCCCTGCTTTTGCTTCTGGCTCTCCAGAAGTGGCAGTTGGTCTTTTTGGTCTTTTTGTGTCTTGTTGTCCAGAATTTGCCCCAATTGTGCTTGCACACAATTATTTTTAGTCTCTTATAGTTTCTTTGTATTTTGTTGCTTGAGGAGACGTTTGTCCAGGTACAAATATTGCAGCACTGAAGCAAAGGGTCCCAGCTCCCAGCCTGTCTCAGACCCAAACAGAAACTCTTCAAGAGACTTCTTTCTAATGGTGCTTATCTAATTTTACCAACCCCCTCTATGAGAATATGATTCTAATACTAAAATAATAGAGTCCACCAGCTTGGTATATAGGTACATCTATAGGCATTTCTGCATAACAAGTAGGAATTTAACTAGGATTTTTTTGGTCCATCTCAAAAGAATTTGTTAAGAATGATTAAACTTACATCCTTTCTTGAGGATAGTATAAGATTTCTAAATATTAGTATTAAGTATGAATCTGTATGCAAACTCAGGAATTTAAGAAATAACACTTTATTTTTTGTATCTCAACATTTTACTCCAAAGTCCCTATCTTGTGAGAGTGGCAGAAAATTCAACCTTGGTCATTCTTCCTCTTGTCTTGCCTGTGGGTGCCTTGCACAGTGCCAGGACAATCAGGGAAGAAAGTCTCAGGAGATCTCTCTGTAGGTGACCAAAAAGTTCAATGTTAAGAGGCCATTTACACTGCTTTTAGGCTTCCTTCAAGGCCAACAGCTCTTGAGATAATGAGAACCTGAGCCTTGGCTTCCAAATAAGCTGAGTTGTTCCAAAAACACAATTAAATCTTGTATTTATAAAGTTCAATACAAAGGAAATACTCATTCATCCAGACCCTGGCAACGCTTCATGTTCACTGATTAACTGAGCTCACTGCCCCCTGTCCCTTCTCCCCTGTCTACGTCCAGCCTCTCTCATCTCATCCCCATCCACTAATACCAAGTTATAGATGATCTTCACTATAGCAGGGTAAAATATATAAATTTGCATATTTAAGCATACATTAATGCTTATATATAAACATTCAAAGAAAAATTATGCACGTGAACACTATTCAGTGTCTGTAAGGAACAAAGGTTTTCTGCATTTTCTGTTACCTTTGAACAGATGCTGATGTCTGGAAATACTGAGTTTAGCAACTTTCCATAGAAGGCTTTCCATTGTATGTACTGGTTGTCAAACTCAGAACCACTGGCTACATATTATTTCAAAAATGGATGTTACAATACTTGTTGATAGACTTAAATCTCAAGTTATTTTTTATTTACTTAGAATATTTTTATGTTTTCAGTTCAAAAGTAATGGAGTCTAAGCTAGAAACACACATATTGTGTCATGATATTTCATGGACATGTACCCTCTAGCATCACTGTGAAGCTTATAAAAATAATAGAAATCTTCATTTGTTTCACTCACTTTTTTTGTTCCAACTCTGTCCTATCTGAAAGGTTTAGACAGCCTAGATCTTGGTTGGGCCCTATTCCAAATTATACAAGAGTCAGTGTCTTTATAATTCATTCTCAGGACTGTCCTCAACTCAGAATCCAAAATAATTTCCCACTCAAATCAGATGTAAAGTTCTAATTGGAGTCTCTAACAATCTTCTCACATCCACTAATCCATCCTCCCAACTGCGCTTTGTTTCTTCTAGTTTCCCACTCACAATCTCTGCTGAAACGCTTGTTCACAAAAATCCACTGGCTCTGGTCTGAATATTTATCAACACGCACCTTACCATCTTTGTTACCAATATTTTTGTAATTCTTTATCACTTACTATCAAATTAAAAAATTGTGTATATATATTGAATTTAAATATATAAATAAAAATTAAATGTGTATATATAATTTATGTATATATATATTTATATACAATAAAATTTGTAATGTATTTGTTATACAAAATGATGCTATACTGTAAACTTACTTTCCTACTATCCGGTTTAAGAAATAGTACATTATGATTAACTTCGAAGTCCCTCAGATGTCCTTCCCAAGTCCCACACCCTTATCTGCCCCTTTAGAGGTAACCTTCATCTTGAATTCCTTGCTTATTTCTGCTTTCTTTTCTTAGTTTTATTACCTGTATTTTCATTCCTATGCAACATATCGTTAAATTTGTATTTTTATTAACATAAAAGGACTCAGTCTGTCAGTTTTTCCATGACATTATTTTTTGCTCAGTGTCACATTCCTTGAGATTCATCAATGCATCAGTATTGTTGCCAATGGCTCTAAGTTTCTCTCTCTCTCTTTCTCTCTCTCTTCTGCTGTATAGTATTCCATTGTGTAAATATATCAAAATTCATTTATCCAGTTACCTGCCAATGGATATTTGTGTTTTTCCATGATTTTTTTCTATTTTACTGTACTGCAATAAACGTTCTTGTACTTATCTTAAGGTATACACATTCAAGAGTTTCTATAGGGGCATGCCTCCTGGTTCATAGGTTTGAGCATTTTAAGTTTATTATAAAGTATCAAATTATTTTCCAAAATAGTTGTACTAATTTATGTTTATACCTGCAATGTATACATGTGTGAGTTGCTCACCAAAACCTCACCAACTCATGATATTGTCAGACTTTGTAAATTGTTGTAAATCCAATGGGTATCAGTTGTACATCATAGTGTTTTCATTTGCACTTACCATTACTACTGAGATTGAGAGTCTTTTCATGTGTTTATTCAGCATTCATATTTCTCCTTCTGTAAAGTGTCCCTACTAGTTTTTGCCCAATTTCCTATTTGGTGTTTTGTCTCTGTTTCCTATTAGAGGAATGAATATATATTCCGAAAACAAATCCTTTGTCAAGGATTCCTTCATCCAATTTGTGCCTTTTCTTTTCATTTTTTTTATGTGACTTTGGATGGGCAGAAATTCTTAATTTTAATGTAGTAGAATTTATCATTCTTATAGTCTAAGGCTAGTGTTTTTTATGTCTTGTTTAAGATTATCCTTCCATACTCTTATCTCATAAATATATTCTACTATATTTCCTCCTAAAAGTTTTATATTTTTGCCTCTCACATTTAGGTTTTTAATCCAATAAGTAATTTATTTCTCTGTGTGATGTAAGTTAGAGGTCCAATTTCATATG
This sequence comes from Delphinus delphis, assembly GCF_949987515.2. Lineage (NCBI taxonomy): Eukaryota > Metazoa > Chordata > Mammalia > Artiodactyla > Delphinidae > Delphinus > Delphinus delphis. Next base: position 27,674,924 of record NC_082699.1, read on the forward strand.
TGTTGTTGCAGCCTAGCTTTTACCCCTTCATCTGCTGTGCCAGCTTTTTCATAATTCAAGTATCCATACATGTGTATGTCAGTTGGGGGGTTCTGTACTCAGTTCCATTTTTTCATTTTCTTTGTACCAAAACTGTAGTCTTAATTACTACAGCTTAAAAATAAATCTTGATAAGGTAAATTTGCCAATTTTTTTTCTTATGTATATCATGGCTATTTTGATGTTTTGCTCTATCATATAAATTTTAGAATCAACTTGTCAAACTCCACACAGACACAAAAAGAGTATTTGGGGATTTTATTGAAAATACATAGAATCAATAAATCAACTTGGGGAGAAATTAAATATTTATTATATCAAGTCTTCCAATTTCTCTTTTTATGTAAGGTAACTGTAAAATCCCCATAAACAGTTTTATAATTTTCTCCATAAACATCTTTAAAATTTTATAATGTATTTACCCTTAGTTACTTTATTTTTATGCTATATAAATGGTAAATTATATATTTAAATATGTATTACTATATAGTGGTATGCAATTAAATTTTGTATATTGGCTTTAACTCCAACAAACTTACTAAACTCTCTTACTAATTGTTGTAATTTGTGGCTGCTTTGGAGTTTTTATGTGGACCCACATATTATCAGCAATTATGACAGTTTCATTTCTTCTTTCCCATTTCTGATGTTGCTTTCCTGTCTTACTTCACTGACTACAATATCCAGTATGATGTTATATAGAGTTGGTGATAGTGAATGCCTTTTTTTATTTTTTAACATCTTTATTGGAGTATAATTGCTTTACAATGGTGTGTTAGTTTCTGCTGTATAACAAACTGAATCAGCTATATGTGTACATATATCCCCATATCTCCTCCCTCTTGTGTCTCCCTCCCACCCTCCCTATCCCACCCCTCTAGGTGGACATAAAGCACGTGGCTGATCTCCCTGTGCTATGTGGCTTTTAAATCCCTTGATCCTAAAGAAAATGTGCCCTGTGTCTCACTATTAAGTATGCTATTTACTATGGATTTTATATAGATACTCTTTGGGAGGTGAAAGAAGTTTCCTTCTCTTCTTTTTTTTTATTTTTTTTCGGTATGTGGGCCTCTCACTGTTGTGGCCTCTCCCGTTGCGGAGCACAGGCTTCGGACGCGCAGGCTCAACGGTCATGGCTCACGGGCCCAGCCGCTCCGCAGCATGTGGGATCTTCCCGGACCGGGGCACGAACCCGTGTCCCCTGCATCGGCAGGCGGACTCTCAACCACTGCGCCACCAGGGAAGCCCTCCTTCTCGTCTTAGTTAAGGATTTTCCCACATATGGATGTTGAATTAGATGAGCATATGTTTCCTATCCTTTAATGTTAAAGTTGACTAACAAGAACCTACTGTATAGCACAGGGAACTCTACTCAGTACTCTATAATGACCCATATGGGAATAGAATCCAAAAAGAGTGGATATGTATATATGTGTAATTGATTCATTTTACTGTACAGCAGAAACTAACATAACATTGTAAATCAACTATACACCAATAAAAATTAAGTTAAAGAGAGATGACATTGTATTTCATCTAGACATTTTGGTTGTTTTTACTGATGGGTGGCTCATCCATCCCCGGACAGCATATTTAGTCCCCTGTACAAGAAATAGAACTTTGCCTTTCTTTTCTGTCAGAATAATGTCCCTCACTTCTTTCAAAGTTTTCTTGAAGTTCACCTCCTTTAGATTTTCTTTTTTTATCATCCTCTTAAAATTTTAACTTTATTAAATCAAATTGTTTATGTCATTTCCCAAGCCTTTACCACCCAACCTCATAATAGTTTTACACATTTTTTTTAAGATTAGGATTGGTCAATTATTTGAAAATACTCTTTTGTCATGTACTTAAGCATCTTCTTGTCTTATCTTAGAGACTTTATTATAGTTTTAGTTCATGAAGACAAGAGATGTGCTCTTTATTCCTTCTGATCACCCCAGAACTCTGTAACTGCACATTCCAGTTGCTGAGTGCATTTTGTTGTTTCCACAGTAAAGCTGGTATGCTTTACAGTTCCACCCTTCTAACACTTGGAGAAGGCATCACCAAAGAAAATATAACAATTCCTCTTAGGAACAAAGCTTTATTCCATGAAAATGTCTATACAAACTGAGACGTTCCTGGCAAAACTCCAGATCAGTAGGATATCTCAATCTCTCTCTCTGTCTCTCACTCTTTCTATTTTTAGTAAGAATTCCTGATCCCCCACCTTGTTCAACATTTTTTTTCATAGTACTTTTCACCTTCAGATATGTTATATAGCTTTCTTATTTGTTATGTTTGTGGTTTAATATCTATCTCTCAAGCCCCCTCCCCATAGAAGATAAGTCCCACAAGGGCATGGATCTACCCTGTTTGGTGCATGATGTGTCTCAAACAGTGCCTGGCCTAGAGGAGTTGCTCAATAGATACCTGTGAATGAATTAATGGCATATAACATTTGCATAGACAAATGACAAAAATAAAAATACAACTTCATGATTTACTTTTCTCAAAAGGTTTAATATTTTCTTAATCAGTACTATTTTATTTTATGCTTTCAGATATCAACATGGCAGGAGAACCCAAACCATACAGACCAAAACCTGGAAATAAGAGGCCCCTTTCTGCACTTTATAGGTAAGTAAGCAAACACTATTTTATGATATGTAGTAGTGAAAAATTCTTTCAACTTTAAAAGGCAATATAACCTATAAGGAATCAAATATTTTGAAAAGCAATTCTAACTGGCATAAAGTACAACAAAATGCTCGTGGCCAAAATATAAATACATCAAGCAGCATTGGCAGCGATCTTGCCTAACCTTTTCATCTTTGCTTAAACAACCCTTCTACAAGATATTCCTCTAATAAAATCTAAATAAAATCTCATGACTCTACCTAACAAGTGGTGGAAAGGTTAATATTTGTTAACTACTGCATGCCATGTACTACACATATTTTACATATGCTATTTAATTTAATTTAATTTTCACAGCAATCCTGCAATGTAGATATTGCTACTCTTCATCTTACAGATCAAGAGCCTGATATGCAGTTTCTTAGAGATCTTTCCTAGGTCACACCACTGATAAGTGATGGTGCCAATACTCAAACTCATGCTTTCTGATGCCATGCCCTGAGTTCTTTCCAACAGATCACTCAGCCTCTTTGTTACAAAGGACATGTTCATTTCATCTCCATTTCACCAAAAAACAAATGTAATCCTTCTCATTTCTAGAGAGGCATTAACTGTTCCTTTAAACTTTCCTCATATATTTGGATCTGAGTCAACTTAACACTGTGGTCTTTCTCCTCTACATGCCCCAGTTTATCAGTGTGTATGCCTATAATCTCAATTCCAGGTAGACGGAGTAGACTATACTTAGCATCTTTATTGTTCTATATATACTTCTATTAGGTTACGGAAAATTCAGTTGATTTGGAGAAGACGTCAAGATTAAACTCATGGAAATTTTGGTTCCTTTAAAAACGGCCACTTTAAAAAAAAAAAATAGTGCTCTGCCGCTAAGCCATATGTCCCACTTCATGTAGTTTTGCCATTGTTTTTTGTAATCTAAGTGCTGACTTTGCATCTCTCTCTGTTAAATTCCCTTTTGTTAGACTTAGCCAATTGTTCCAGGCTATTGAGATCTCCTATCATCCAATTTATTTGGTCCTGTCCCAGATACATAATCTTCATTCTGTCAGTGTCCACATCCAAAAAGCTAATGTAAGTGCTGAGCAAGGCCCCCCTTTTTCCTGATGTCATTTGGATAAAGGAGAATTGAGTTATACATATCGAAATTGATTATATTCTGATATAGTAGAGCAAGAAGAGTGCTCAAAAGATAGTTTGGAGCTGTTTCCTTGTCTTTGTTCTCAGAAAATTAGAAAATCTCCTTTTCAGCCACTCACAGCTTCATTTCTCGAGCTATAAAATAAAAGAGTCAGAACTAGATGAGTTTTAAGGTCCTTTTCAAGCCTAATGTCCCAGGATTCTCGAATGTATGACCATCAGCGATCTTAAAAAATACATTGGAAATATATCTTAATTGCTGTTTTCACTTTGGCTGTGTACATTTATTTAATTTTAATAAAAATTTTTATATAAAAAAGGAAAGCTACAGGACTTAACAATTGTTGATAATTGGTCATAAGACAGTATTTATGTTAAAGGTCAGAGATGAAGTCATCAACAAAAGGCAAATGATACTTTCTGTACCTTGTTTGAGGTAGAAGACAATGTTTAAAAAACTGAGAAATGCAAATAATTTTTGATCAGATTGATTTTAAAATTTATGCATAGAGCTGCAGCTAATGCAGAACGTTTGAAAAGTCATAATTTCAATTATTACCAGAAGAAGCTGTCAGTGGCTTTTATTCTCATCAAAGAGCTACCAGTGTCTGTGCGATGATGTTAATTTTCATATTTTCCCTGTTCTTGGAGTGTTTTGATTTTCTTACAAGAATAGAAGCTTATGACAAGAAACAAATGCCTTTTTAACTGTTATTTCTCTATTACTAAGTTTTGCTGAATTGTGAATTCAGAAGAATTAGAAGCAGAAGTTTATTTAAATCTGATATATTGTATACAAATCATATTAGTGGGGAAATATTTATTTATCCTATTTTCATCTGTTTACACAAAAGAAGGCTGGGATGTTATGAAATTGCAAAATGATAACAGAGGGAACAAAAGAGAGTGAACGTGCAGCCGAGAAAGCCCTTTCATACACGTGCCCTCATTCTTACATAAGCTTAATAATAATAATACTTTACTTTTATGTAGACAAAATGTGTTTTCATAGTCATTATTCATCTGTTCACCACAGAACTCCACAGGGTTGGTATTATTTGCCTTGCTTTATAGATGAGAAAACTAAGTTTCCAAGGCAATAAAGGATTTGCCCGAAGAAAGGTAACAAGATTAGGAACTGAATACTGTTTTTCAGCTTTCAACTCTAAAGACCTTGCCACTTGATCACAACTCCCTGTATTTACTGCTACCAACTAAACAATGCAGATCCTAAAAAGCAGAGATCCTACCCACCAAAACCAATAATCAATTATGTTTCTGTCCATGATTATCATGCCAGCAGGTGGCAAAAGAAAGCCTGCACACTGTACATAGTATAAGAACAAGAGTTACCACCAATCTGTGTGATCATAGGGCAAAGGTTTTGAGATTCAAGTTCTTTATCTAACATAATAGTTGTATAATTTTTCTTGATACTGTAAAATGGAATAATTGAGATGAAAGCACTTAGCTCATTGTGGGGAATATAGTAGCAGCTTGAAAAGAGGTGGTTTCTGCTTTCCTATTTTTTACATCTTTGGGTCTGTTTCCTTATCTGTAAAATGAAAGAGCTGAAACAATTTCATTTGTTCATTCATTCATTCTTTCATACAAGACATATTTATTGTGAGTCTACTATGGTCTAAGCACTAAGGTGGCTGTTCTTCTAGACAAATGGCACAGAAAATGCCAAGGCTGAAGGACAAGGAGAGAGCAAAATAAAATAAAAGTAAACTAATTTTATGGTTATAGGTAACCTCTGATCTATCTTGTGCCCTAAACTACTATATCTATTTACACTATTAGGGATGTCAGTGATCTGCTATCAGACTTTCTTCTTAACTTATGTCCATTTTACCTGCATCATCAACCACAAAGTAGTATTTACATAGAATATTCACTGAGGCATTGCTTTGATTTGTTACTTCTTTTAACAGGATTTTCAGTTTAGCCAAACAACCTTCACTAAGATTTTGTCATGTGTTAAGTTAACATGGTACACATAGAAGACACAATTTTTAAAAAACTGAGTAAAGCTTTAATATATTAATATCTTATCCATGAGTTAGATATACATATATATAAGGAACATAAATGAAGTATACATACATTTCTATAAGGAAATAAGTGAGAGAGTTATAAATTCTGCCTGGTAGACAGGGAGTGAAAAGTCTGGATGCCTCTCGAGCAACTTCTGAACGCAGGCATTCACTCTGCAGACAAACGGGAAGAAGGGCATGCCAGCCAGAGAACATTTGCAGGGACACAGACACAGAGATGAAGATGAGCATCTTATGGCGAGAGCTAGGATAGACCACTCGGACCACCATGCTATGGTGACTCAGGCTGTCAGCATCCTTATCTGGCTGCTTATCAGACTAAGGACATTTGGCTTTTATTCTGCAGGCAACAAGGAGCCATTTTAATATGATGAGTGACTGGAAATGGGGTGTGAGTGAGAGTCACAGATACATCCAAGGTTTCTAGGGGAATGATCACATGATTCTGCCGAAGAAATAGGAAAGGCATGATGAGCAGCAGCACGGTCATGTTTGGGGTTGGTGGAAGGAAGTAAAAAGAAATTATTGCAGTCTTGCACATGAATCCATAGAGACAGACAATTCATTAAAATAGCACTTATAATGAAAATGTCTCCTATTAGAGGCTATTTGTAAATGACACATAATGAATCATTTGTGAACATTCCATAAATATTGGATCTAGTCCTAATGGTGAATAGCAAATCCATTCTCTAGAAAGAATATTGTAACTTTTAATAAATTGCTGCTTCAAATGTGCTTTGAACATTACACAGTGTCTATGGTGCTGTGAAATAAAGTGAGTTTCCCAGCATGCCAAGTTCCAATTAATGCTAAACAATTGCTAAATAAGAATAACTGTATGATGGTTTTGCTTCTGCTTGCAAAGGAGACAGACCTTTCCCCTCTGATGTGAGTAAAGCTGACAACCAGAGCACACAGATATTATTTATCAGAGCTGAACAGCACAGGTTTTAACATCAAGAGGAAACCCTCTGGGTCACCGGGAGCACAGCTCAGTAAGACACATAAAACTCCAAGTTTCATCCCACTCATTTCATGGATATTACTAGACATTATTCCCAAACATGGTTTTATTGTTGTATACAGTTGATTTTCAAAGCAACCTTCTCACCTCACAGAGATGGCCATGGGAATCAAGATTGCCAATGCAAGTACCTTTAAGACTCCTTAAGATTGTCACAGGGTAACCTATAGTATTACCATTTTAAGATCACCACACTTAGAGGTGATAGCCATGAATGCGGGTTACATTATAGGAATGTCAATGATCAAAAAACTTTCAGAGTGTGAACCGAGCAAGGTGACTCTACAGCAAAATATCTCTGGTAATTTGTTTACCACTTGACCTACATGAGTTCTATTTTCTTCCTTCATGGTAACTCTGGCACATCATGGGAAAGGGGGACCCTCGGGTGACCCACAGTGTCTCATAGAACCTTGACAATAGAAATGAAAGCAATAGAAGCTAATTTCAGCTAATGCTAAATACCAAACATCATTATGGAGGAAAAATGACCCGGACATCTCCACTGCATTAACTTGCTCTGTTTGCTGAGAAATGTTTATCAATTCTCTATTGATTATTTTATTTATTTTACGTCTTCTTTTATAATGTCAAGGAAAATTCACTTTCAGAAGTTTAATCCTTCCAGTGTCAGTGCCTCCCTTTGCACTGGTAAAGGCTTCCATTTCACCTGCATAGTCAGGTGAGTCCACTCAGGAAGCCGTCTAGGAATGGGCTCTGTGGTTTTTAAACGGACTGTGAGGAGGACAGGGAAATGTATTCCTATCCCCTGCACTAATGCATCCTGTCCTGAAATGTATACAAGCCCAACATTGACATGCCTACAAGGTTCAACTTAAAATTCAGTTGTTGCTGGGTCTGTGTAGCAACTACGATCTCTTTTTCTCCTGATCCAATCTTTCCTGGGCAACGAACTTACTATCATGAAAAGTGTAGTTGTCAATATCCACAAGAGAAACATACAAAACAGTGCCTACTTCCAAAACTCAAAGCTGAACATCCATATATCTGGGTAACTGAGGGTGTCTTCTCTTTAATTCACACTTCCCAAGCAAACATAAAATGCTGCTGAAGCAGAAAAGATTCCAAACACTCACTTTGTGGATGCTTCAGAATTGTGCATATGCTTGATGAAGAGAGGGTTAAGTGGCCTGGATCCTAAAACTGGCAAATCTTCACAAGTGGTTCGAATTGGATCTCTTATTCCTTAGCTTTTCCAGCTGCATAAAGGAAGAAGAAAAGTTTCCTGAAAGACGACATGTGTTTAAGGAGCCTGGAACTGTTACAGATGTTTTCCACATTTTAGTTATTCTCATTATTATGATGATTCAAAGAAAATGTCTATAATAAATTATTTTAAGAAGTTATTTAAAATGAGCTGTGAGCTATGATAATGTTGCTAAAATTTGCATGGTTAACTAAATAGCTTAATGTTTCTTATAACTGCCTAAAGAGAAGACTTTAAAAAAAAAAGAATTACACTTACTTATAGTATACACCTCGTATTTCAATACTAAGTGAATGCAATTTATAAACCTTCTAATGTGAAATGTGTAAAAGAAATGCTGACACAATACACATTAAACAGTTCTGCTGCAGGCGATTCTCTACTAGGTTAAAGGATGACCTATTTGCAGTCTTCTGTTATGTTTTTAATGCATAAATATCCATGAATATTTGCTTGCATATAGAAATAACATGGTACTTGTATAAGGAGACTGGATGGTACAGTCCTTGGTGCAGAGAATTCGTCTCTAGGGCTTTTTGAAACATTACAGTTCTATTTGTTTGATTTGAGGCAATTTATGATAAAATCAAAGGAAGCCAAATGATACAACAAATTTTAAGAAGAGGTAAGAGCCAAGAACAAGATATGAGTTAGGAGTGGGGCAGGTGGGTAGGATCAGGCAAATTATACTTAGAAAATGTATGTAATAATAAGGTATTAAAATTGGGCATCAAACTTATCCATGAGATTCCTAGCAGTCAATGCAAAAAGGGGGTACATGATAATTTATGTAATCATCTATTAAAAGAGAGTACTCCAATCTGTGATGAGAAACTATTTTTTCCCTAATTCTCTCTTCTGAGAGAATTATTAATCGTATATGAAATCATTTAAACAGCATAGTAGATACCACCCTCAGTAGCAGTTATACAATACACATACACATGCACACACACACACACACACACACACACACACACACACACAGTATTTTTAAACTAATGGGAGTTTTATTATGAAGTCTCTCAACAAAGCCAAGGATAAACTGCAGTAGAACAAGCCACACAGTCTTTCTTTCTGCTTCTCCCAAAGCAGTTTACCATCCTGGGACAAACTGCATGAAACTCAGAAAGAGTGATGCCCCCAAATGGCTAGCTCAAATTACCCACATAACTGCATGCTGGGAGGAGAGGGCTGAGCCCTTGGTTTTCTTGTCTACCCAGTCCCAGAGACTGGAAGAAAAAAGACCATGCTTAGATGTTTATGACCTTTCATACAGAGGTCTCTTGACCTTTTACTTAATATTCTTCCTCTGAAATTGGGAGAAATGGAAAAGGAATGACAAACCTAGCATGGGAGAGAAAGTGCTGCAATTTCACCTCATCCTCACAGTTGGCAGGTGTAGATTAAGACACACAACTCTTTTCTTCTAGCTGGTAGTTTTACCATACTTTAGAAGCTCCTGCCTGTCATGAAATAGTTGTTTTCTTTCATTTGTGAAAACAGGGTTTTCTGTTGAATCAAAGCCTCCTCATCAAGAGTACTCAGGTGTTATTGTATTGGTGTTATATATTCCCTGTGCCTCACTCTGTGTTTTTCAGACTTTCATGATGGGATATTAGAGTTAGAGCACTGACAGTAACACTTCTGGTCTCCACCAGAGCATAGGAGGATGGTGAGCATCTCTCATGGCTGGGCCACTGGGGAAGTGTTCCCTGTCTGGAGGAAGGTGCTTTCTGGATTTTATCTTCCAAAAGACATCTTGCTTGGTCAACAAGATGGAGTATCTTCACTATCAGTGCTGATTTCATATGTTTTCCTTCTTTTGTTTTTTTGATCATTACAATAACGTGTTATTTTAAGATAGCCCTTGGTAGAGAGTTTAAGGCCATGAGCTTCTAATCTAAGTTGTTTGTGTTTATTTTTGAAGAGTTAGTTTATTCCTCTTTTACCCAAAAGGGCTCATATAATTTCCATCTTCTCAATCTATACATAAATTAAAAATTCCAGAATAGGTTGCCTATTCTACAAGATTACATGGAAGGGAGCATGAAAAAAAATTGAAATGTATCTAAAGTCCTACTTTTAAAGAAATCAAATTAAAGCCTAAAAAATTTTTACTGTGGGAGTGATACCCTCTCTTTACACTGTTTTTACTATAATTAAAAACAAAATCTTCTCCAAACCCAGAAATCCTCTGCACAGTTAGTAGAGAAAGAAAATACTTATTATTGAATAAGCATTAATTCAGAATGCCATACTCATCACAGGTAATCCACTAAGAGATTGCAAAGACAGAAAGAAATCTCACTCTTTTATATCCTGAAGCAGCTATAACCCATTTCATACATGTTCTCAGGATATACATAACTATTCCTCAAGTAAGAGGCCTGACAGCACCATTCATCATGCATAGTTCATTGTAAATTCACCAGGTAATTAGGGTGACCATCTGTGTTAACCAATTGGTAGTTGGATTTAGCCAGAGGAAAATTAACCTTCTCATATCTTTGTGACAGGTAGTAGTTTCACACCTTGGAACACCTAAATTAGACTCCTACCTTCCCACAGAAATGGGGAGATAGGCATGCTATCTCCCTTGATACTTAAATTTCAAAGAGATGGCTCCTGGGTCCTAGAGAATAGACACGCCTAGGTCATAAAGCCCTATCTAATCTTCAAAATGATTTATATACATTTCAAAGAAAGAAGAAAGTCCTTACAATGACAAGTTTTCTAAAGTAAATGCTCAAAAGGAGGGGAGGGAAATCTCTTCCCTTATTTTCAAAAGGAAGTATTAGTTTTAAGTTCTTAGGTTTTTGTATCAATTTTTTAAAGTACAATTGAGAGTGATAATTAAAGACTGGCTTGTGTTAGACTGATGGAAACTCCTTTTATTACACTCCTGCCCCAGAGGTTAACCTTTGTACTGCTTCACTGACTGCTCCTCTGAAGCACCAGGGCTTCTGTAACATTCCCATCACACATAGGAAGATGCTTTATGACCAGACTGACTGCTTATTTTCTAACAACTGGAAAAAAAGTAGGAAGAAAAGTGTCATGATGTAGAAGAATGTCAGCCCATACAAAATGAAGAGAGGAGAGGATAAAATGAATATGTATAATATAGATGGATGTGATTGGATTAGTGAGAAATTAAATAGCTCTTTTTCCTCTATTATATTGTCTCACCTTTACGATGTCATTGTTTTTTTAAACCACATATGGCTATTTTATAAAATTAACTAATTCTACCATCTTTATAAAAAAGTATCTTATAAAAAATTACTTTATAAAAGAGTATTTCCCCCTGGTCAATTAAAGTTTGAAAATATCACAAATTTTAAGGTAATAGAAAATGTTGAGTTATAGAAAGATTTATTCTGAAGTTTTAATTATAAGCAAGTTCTGCACAATAAAAAAGTGAAGTTTATAAGTTTGTTATAAACTTTGATTGGCTTTAAATATATTCATTAGAAAATAGTTCACAATTTTCTTGTAAAAATTACATAAAACTTTTGATGTCTTTGCAAGAATAATTATTCTGACTGAGTTAAGTACTAAAAAACAAATGCTTCCTTTTTTGATATCTTGACAGATGAGGGCAAAAAAGGCAACATAGTCTCACCAGATTATCAGTCAGCTGTGCATGATAAATTCTTTGAACTAAAATTCATCCTTTTGGAAATTAATTGACTCTATTAAACTTTCAAAATTCCTTTCTAGTGGAATGATGACACGATTGATAATTCATCCTATTGGTATTGTTAAATACCAGAATAGAGCACTGGGGGATATCCTTCCAAATTGAAGTATTGAAATGTATTTAATGTATGTTTATTCTTTGCTGGAATCAAAGGACAAGGAGCTTGTTCTGAGTTAAGAACATTACATTGCAAATGAAACCGAGTTGCTGTATAGTTTGCACTTTAGTATTTGTTTGAAATATCTTCTCTCCAGCAAAATCTCCACTTATGTTTCAGAATTACTCAGTCTGAAAACATATTAGTGGTCATTAGAAGGTGCACTGAATTGTAAGTTTGGAAACCTGCAACCACGTCCTGTGTCTGCTACTACCTGCCTGTGCCACATATGTAATTATAAGCAATCTAACCTCTTTTAAGCCCAGTTTTCTCAGAATAACATGAAGGAATCATTAAATCATTTCTTAATTTATTCCCATTTCTAACATTCTGGGATTCTGCTATTTACTTTCTAATCCAGAGAGTAAAGTAAGGTGTAGGTGTTTCATTATCAAGTTTATGTCTTTATTCCTTCAAACGCTATCCAGTATCTTAAAATATTCATATTCATATCTTTCATATCTTTTGACTAAGTAATTCCATTCCTGGAAGTATGTCTAAGTAAATAGTCCCAAATATTTAAAATATAAAAAAAAAAAGAAATTATTCCCAGATGTTCTTTACAGTTTTATTTATAATATTGAGTAATCTGATTCAACCAAAATATTATGCAGTAATTGATATGACACACCCAGTAGATGGAGTGTTCACAAGGTATTCAAGTTACAAGAGAAAAGATTTAAGATATGAGTAGAAAAAAAAAGCAAAATTATATATGCAGCATATATAATAGCATCTAATTACATAAACAGTATGTATTATAGAAACAGAAAAACAAAACTATGTACAAATGAAACAAATATATGCAAAGAAAAAAATAGAGGTCAATATATCAGTTGTAATTGTCTTTGGACAGTGAGGATATGGATAATATTTTTATTACAACTTTAGTACTTAATGCAAATTTTCTTTAATAAGAATCTGATAACCCAAAAGAGAGAGAGACAGATTTTAAAAGCAGATTTTACCAGTGATAGATGATAAACACAAAAGCACTCACACAGGCAAGAATGAGGAATTTTGTGTTCACTGTTGTGTAAAATCAGTTAAACAGATACAGCCCTTCATCTTTAGAACTAGACTCTTAGTCATCATGGTTATTAAAATGTTAATTTTCTAAAAGGGCAACTTCATTAACATTTGTCTTACAGTTCAGCTCAGGCCAACAGCCCTACATGGAGAAGTGGTCCCTGCCAGGGCTAACTGCAGGATTAGGAGTGAACAGTGCAGAGAGGAGTGGAAGGAGCAGGGTGCAGGGAGGAGAGCAGCTGAAGTCATCTGATCTTCAAAAACAAAAAAGTCAAAATTTATGAGCCCTTAAAGTGGTGCAATAAAATAACTAATCATGAATGCCTGGGGATGGCAGTTCTTCTGACTACAGATTAGTGAGCCAGTAGTAAGACAATGGTGCTTGCCTGACAATAACTGTCCCCTTGTAGTTAAAGCTGTATTTCAGCCACTTTGCTGCTGCTGCTGCTGCTTTAAAAGGGCATAGTGTAGTGAGCTACAAATAGTAACATAATAGTTTTGAATAAAGCACAGGTTATAGCCTCAGTGCGCAGTATGTAGTACATGACAGAAAGAGAAGGCAGAGGTTTTGTGTTCCTGACTCTTAACAGAGAGAATCTATTACTGCAGGACAGCTAGTCATAATGAGTCTGGGTACAGTAAATGTATCAGGATGTACTTTTAAGAAAATGATACACCAACCAATAACTAAGTTTGAAAAGGAAGCAGAGGATGACCCACAAAATACAGATAATCATGTGTGAAATAGCATTTTGAGTTGGATTGCCTAGCAACTGTTACAGGCACCTTAAGTGCTATTCTTACTAAAGCTATCCACAACATCAGGGTGAAGGCATTATTATGATATTGTGACAATTCTAGAAGAACTTAAGTAGAACTGTAACTTCTAATTGCTTGATTTGCTGAAGACTTTGTTTTTCTCATTTTTTTTACTCTTTATTACCTACACTCAATGTAGCACATCCCATGTTTAAAGGGTTAAGAAAAGAAATATTATATGATTAATATTTGAAAATACAAACTAAATTGAGTGTAAAACAATTGAAACATGTGGCATAAAAAAACACATAAAGATACTGTGAAAGAAATAAGTAATACCAGACATCCATTTTAACTGAAAAATCAAACATATTATTTCTAATATAATGCTGAAGAAATAAAAAACAAGAAAAAATAATTTTGTGTGTAGATGAGAATACTGTGGGCAGGCAGTTATCAGACAGATATTGTATACTCAGCCTGGCCAGAGAGAGTTGTCATCCAGTGGCCAAGTTATGATTATTGGGCATAGACCCAGATCCAGAACAAAGCTCCAGTCCTGGGATATTGACTGAAAAAGTCTGGGAAGGCAACTACACAACCCAGTCAGCTGGTCTGCATGATGGATCTTGAGATAGCGCCACCAGAATTTATCAGGAGCCAAGAGAGAAACCAAATGTTAGCCACAACTCAAAATGATAGAGACAGAGAGAGAGAGAGGGAGAGAGAGAGAGTCAGAGAGAGATGAAAGACAAAATAAGAATTTCACATGGGGTCAGTCCTAAGAGTATATGGTAGAATGATGGCGACTTGGAGAAGAATTTCTGATCCCAGCAATTTTGAATGGACCACACAATCTCAAAGCCTCGAAGAATGACTTATCTCTAAGCCTCTATAAACAGAGCTGATTCAGGGATTGACCAAATTCAGCCTATATTAGAGACACTTAGTGGGTTTAATGGAGGAGAAGAAAACAAAGATTCACTGATACAATCATTCACCAAGTAATTAACAAAACACCTACTGGAGTTTGTTCTGGGAACTGAAAATATATCGGCTAACCAAATGTGTAAGAATCCCTGACCTGGTCTTCAAGTGTGAGGTAAGTGAAAATAAAGAAAAATAAACAATGGAATTAACCATAAGTTAGAAGGTAGGTGTTAAAGAAAATGTAAAGCAAGGAAAGAGGTATAAAGGAGTGGGAAGGGGATAAGTGTTGCAATTTACAATAGGGTGGTCCATGAAGACCTAGCCGAGAAGGTAACATTTGAGCAAAGATTTGAAGGAGATGATAAGCAGGTAAGGTTTTACCTGGGAGAAAAGTGTCCTGTGAAGAGCAACTAGCAGCATGAAGGCCCTAAAGCAAAAACATACCCATGTGGTTAAGAAAAAGGAAGGAGGCCGATTTTCCCCAAGCAAATTGTAGAGATTTAATGGGGGACACCAAGTCATGTAAAGCCTTGTAGACCATTGCAGTTCTTTGGCTTTTACTCTGAGTGAAAAGGAGGGTTTTTGGAAGGTTTTAAGCAAAGGAGTACCATGACAGGACTTAAATTTTAAAGGGTCACTTTAGCTTTATGTTGAGAACAGATTATAAAAGAACGAGGGAGGAACATGGGAAAACAGGCAGGAGATTTTGGTGACTCAGATGAAGTGGTAGCATCTGAGATGAAAACAATGGTTATGTTATGGATATATTTTGAAAGCAGAGCCAACAGACTTACTGACAGATTGAATGTGGACTGTAAGAGAAAGTACAGAGTCAAGGATATTATTTTCCACTGCTACATAAAATTTACTGGCTTAAAAATGTATTATTTGTCATATCCAGCAATCTGAGCTGGGCTCAGTTGAGTGGTTCTGTTCTGTGTGGGGTGCAAGATGGCTTCTACACTTACATATCTGGTACATCAGCTGGGGATGGCTAGAACGGCTGTGGTGGCCAAGCATCTTTCTCCACATGGTTTTGCTCTGCAGTAAGCTTAGACTTTATCACAGCACAGAGGGCTCAGATTAGTCAGAATTTCACATAGTGACTTAGTTCAAGAAGGAAGAAGATGCTGCCTATCCTTGTAAAATCTGGGTTGGAAATTGTACAATGTCACATCTGTCACATATTCTATTCATCAAAGCAAGTCACAAGGCCAGTCCATATGTAAGATGAGGAGCATAGACTTCACCTCTTGATGGGTGGACAGAAGGAACTGATGATGGTCAGACTGTCTACCATAGATGTCTCCAAGGATTTTGTACTGAGCATCTGGACATATGAAGTTGCAGCTGAGTGAGCCAAGGAACACTCACAGCAGAGGTTACAGTAGGCCAAGGTAGGTGGTAGAGATTAGAAGTGTAGCTTTTGGACTTACTAAGGTTGAGATATCTGTTAGGCATCCAAGTGAAGATGTCAAATAGACAGATGAATACCCAATCGGGAGTTCAGTGGGAGGTCTGGACTGGGTGCCCACATCTGTGAGTCAACAGTATGTAGATGGTACTCAAAGCCATGAGACTGGATGAGAGCAAACACCAAAGGAATAATTAAAGATAGAAAAGAGAAGAATTCCAAGAAGTGGGCTCTGGAACACACTAATATTTGAAGTCAGGAACTAGCAAAGGAGACTCAAAAGAAATAGTCACACTAAGTTGTATGAAACCCAGAGGAGAAAATATTTTCGGGAAGAAAAAATCAACTAGGTCAGCCCTTCAAAGGTCATTTTGAACTAATAATTCACCAGTGGACTCAGCATTGTGGAAACCATTGCACTCTTTAACAAAACTGTATCCATCAGGTTTGGGGTCATGGCTAGATCCTGCACAGTTAACTTAGGGAACAGCCTAGGAGAGTCTGGGACCTGGAATTATAAAACCATGCTCTTGTAAGACAGCCATAGCTGTAGAGTTAGAGGGACACTATCATGAATCCCTGCGCTAAAACACAGCCTAGCCAGTCAGGTGGAAATTTCAATACAATCCAAGAGGACGTAATGTTGAGTAGCCCAGGCAAACAATTTGCATCACACAATTTTGTCAGCATGTGACCGTGGATGTCATTAAATTCTGACATTAAGAGGCAGAATTTTTTCTAAACCAGAAGGATGGAGAGCTGTGTCTGAGAGGGCCCGAGGTTACCAAGACAGGAACTCAGGCAGGAGATTATCTGCCAGACAGGTTTGTCACTGGGAAGAGCAGAAACACAGTTAAGCAACACATGCAAACATGAGTTATTTTTTCCAAGCCTGTATCAGACATTAGCTACAAGTTAGTCTAAATGAACTTCAAGTGTTTGACTAAGACAGGGCAGAGGAGAGCGGTGAGGTTGCACCTGGGACCAAAATGGGTGTGAGAATGTGGGGCACAGGTGAGCAGTGTGGACTGGAGGGAGGCGGGGTGGTTGGCAGGGGAGGCAGGTGAGGACAAAAGTCGACTGCTCATCTCAATCTACTGGGGTGGCCCCACAAATACATGTGTTATGTCATTTAGCACCATTCACACTCTGAACAACTTATTGTGATGGCAATCAAAAGACCTCCCAGAAATGTATCGGCTCTGATAGCTTCATTTAAAATGGAGGAAAAAAGATAAATGACATTAGAATTCTGCAAAGAGCAGGGCTGAGGATTGAGATGGGAAGCTGGATAACTCTGTGACTGATTACTGGCCTCCCTCGTCTGTGCTCTTGGCAGATGCACAGTTTCTCTGTAAGATTTAACAGCTATTAGCAAGTGACTAAAGAAGACAATTGAAAGAGACAGCTGAGCAGCCACTTGCTAGTTTTTCTTAAATTTATGTCCCTTCACTACATAGGGTTGGAAGTGAGATGGGCAAATCTTCCAACGTGAAAATAATTGAGTTTGAAAGTATCTCTTTTCAGAAAATCATTTTTCTTATTTTAATAGAAACATCCAGAGTTGTGTGCATTCCCTTGCAATGTAAGTTATGATGAGGTTGACTGTGGAATCATAACAGAGCAGGGCTGAGACACTCTACTCTGCCTTGGCCAAAAAGCTACCATCCCTACACCTAGCTCCACTCCCAGTTGGAGAAAGAGTTTCAAGGCCCCCAGGGGAATCTACCAATGGTTAATGATCTTTCTTAACAGAAGATTCCTCTTTATTCTTCACCTCCATTCCTCTTGCCATGGCGCAAGCCTCCCGGTAAAGTTATGAAAGAACATTACGCCTGTCCAAGGGAGATGAGCCCTGCAGCCTCAATTTCCAAGGTGGCAAAAGTCGTAACTGTGAATGTCAAAACTGCCACTGAGATTCTTGGTTGATACCACAGCCATCCATTAACTTGTTCCTGGACTCAGAAGCGCAGATGGTGGTAACCACAAATAGAATGTACCAGAGGGCCTGATGAGAGCCCTAAGCAGAGATTTCAATTGGACATGAAAGCCCTTGAAAAAGGTATCACAGGAAATAAAGGGAAAAGTTTTTTTTTTTTTTTTTTACTCCAGAGAAATGGAATCCATTGTAGCAAATTCCACCACAGGAGCTGGCTCTCTACAGTTTTGAGGTGAATTTGACCTCCTCTAATGACCAAAAAATAACATATAGGAAAATGGTAAAGATACACTATCATATGAAGAACTGAAAGTCTTAATCAGACTGCCTGATTTATCATCCTGCTCTATGACTTTCTAGGTTAATAGATCTTGGGTAAATTACTCGATCCCTCTCTGACTCTGTTTCCTATGTATAAAATATATATGATAACGGTATCAACTTCAAGGGAGGTTGTGAGGACTAAATGTATCAAAAGGCTTAAGTAGTGTGTCAGATTTAGAATATTGTCTATTATTATATATGTGACATTAGGTATACATTATTATTTGTACACATTGGTGTATGTCTAGAAATCTAGGTTTCACTGCAGACTTTATACCTCTTTATTCCTTTTGTAAGTTTGAGCAAATTTCTGTGCCTTCTATTAGCACAAAGTTGGTAAATACATATTTGGAGACCATTCTTCTCCTTTCTCTTCCTATTTCTATCTCAGACATAGGTTAATTACAGCACTGTTACACCCTGAGACCTAAATAGGTTTTATAATTCTTGTCAACATGTTGTTCCCAGCAGCCACCATCAATTAGTACACACTGACATGAAAATTAAAGCTTATTTGACCTCTCAGATTAAGGAAATGATAGTTCCCATTCTTAGCCACCCCAGAGTATCCCATTGCAGTCCCATCCCAGAACTCTGCTTTGTCACAAATTTCTCAGTGTGGTTGACAGGACACAGCAAAAGGCTACACATGGGATAATCCTTGAGCATATATTCTAACATTACACCATTGTAAGTAGCCACCCCTGGAAAAGCACCATGGTTGGCACGAGAATGCTCTGAGTGCTGATTAAGATCAGTGGACAACAGCGTCTTGAACTCTTGTTCCACCAAAGACACTGACTGATGATGTGAACTCAGACTTCTTTGGGTTGGTGGAGATGAGGAGGTTGGCGCCTGCGCAGCCCAGTGCTCCTTCCCAAGCGGGCACCAAGGAGGTTGTCCTTCCTAACAAGCCTCTTGTATTGCTCCCCACAGCAAGGGTTCCTAGGCATCTGGGCCCTGGTCAGTCGGCACAGAAGACTGGGCTGCCTTTGCTTTTATTTTTTCTTGTTAGGTGAGGAGAGAAGAGCCAAAATAATAAGTACCATAGACAGATTCCAACGTTCACTGAATGTCAAAGAACTCACCTATGAATATCCGGTTCCTGTTACATAAAGAAGACTCTTATGTGTTTGTTTTGTTTTGTTTTGTTTCATTTTTTACCTTTTGGTGATAAATGAATTTTTAAGAATACTGACAGAATTGTTTTATTTTTTAATGTTCCGTAAAGGATAGCATCTAAGAATCACCTTACAAGTACTTATCTTTGATCAAAATCATAAGTTTTTGTTCATATTTAAACACTTACTTTGAAAACAAAGCCTTTTTAAATTAGAGGACCTTGGAATGATGAAAATGTTCTGTGGATGTGTTTAGATTATAAATGGCTAATGATGAAATTTAGGTTAAATTTTAAATATCAAAATAAGATTCCTATAATCCTTAAGAAGGTTATTAAGCTATTCGTAAAATAGCATATCAAGTTACTCCATAAATAAAGAGCAATTGGTTAGCAAGTGTTAACTCACAATGACCTGGACCACACCCTGCCCTGTATGGGGTCAGATAGACCAGAGGCCCAGCCAGTGTGTAGCATTTATTTTGTTCTTTCCCATTTCTTAGAGGATAGAGCAGAGGCTAAGAGTATAGACTTTGGAGTCAGGTCTGTGATTGAATTCAGACTCCATAACTTTGCTGTATGACTTTGAGCAAATTACTTTGTGTTTCTGAACTTATTTTTTCATCTTCTATTGTCAAAATTACATGTATACAGGGCCTGGCATAGTTTCTAGAACATAGTAAGCTCTGGCTATGGTGATCATCATTAGACTCTCCCAGGGTTCCTGGAGAGAGTGATGGGACAGATAGGAATCAGCCACACTGTTCTTTACATAAAATGCCTGCAATTATGTTTGTCTTTAAAATATTATTTGAAATGCAGATGAAGATCAATTCTTTTTGAGAAAAAAAATAGTATGTAATGATAAAAGGTTTTCCATCCCTTTAATGGGTTAATTCATTCATTCATGGGTTGAAAAACTGTATTTCAAGCATCACTAGATTTCAAACTAGACTCTGATGTATATCTAAGAATGTAATCCTCCTCCATTTTTCCTCCTTTCTAGTTTAGGTTAAGCACACATGAGCTACTTCCAGAGAGAAATCTTTTCTTTTTTTATTTACTCCTATCCTACAGAACAGATTAAAGGCTGGTGACAGATCCAGGCACAGATTTGCTCACTCAGCCCACACTGGTGGACATCAGCTATGTTCTGGGTACCAATGGCTAAACAGTTCTCCTGCCCCTTTCTGAAGTTTGCATCTATGCCTGGAATCCTGACCCCAGATATTCTCTCTAAAACCATTTTCTTCCCATTCTACACACTCTGTCTGGGACCCTCATTCTCTCCTATGATGTCACATAATAACTATGGGTTGATGACATGACTCCTAAACCTGTATTTCCCCAGATGTTCTCCCTGAGTTCCAGGCCTACATTTCCACATCTGCCTCCAGCATATCTTCTGCAACATATCCCAACATGACTCATTAATATATAACTGCTAAACAACTTATTCCCCAGCCTGGACTCCCTGTATCTGATGTAGTTAGTTATTTATCTAATTCTCTCCACACCCCTAAGAGTTAGGTCTATTGTTACCTTCATTTTGTAGATGAGATCATTGAGGCGCAAGGAAAAGCTCCTCAGTTTTCCAAGGCTGTGCAGCCAGAAGGTGGTAGTGTCAGGACCAGAATCTGGCAGTCTGATTCTGGAAGCTGTATTCTCAGCCCTTTGGTACATCCATCTTAAATGTAGGTCACATGTGGGTTATCATTCCTAAAGAGAATAGATCAGATAGTAGTGTTGCTGCTCCATAATTTTAACTACAAAATCCTATAAATATAGTAGGGGATCATAGTTATGTCACTTTGGATTCATAAAAAAACACTAGTTTTGCAAAAACAAGGTAGTTGAAGTCATTTCTGCCAAAACCCAGTATATGCCAAGGCACAGGAATGTGAGGAAGCAGGATGTCACTTGACGGTGAGAAGTTGGCTCAGCTTGGTTGGAGCATAGAATCTGTAGGCTGAAGTGGTAGCAGACAAAAGACTGGTAAGGTACCCTAGAACCAGATATTGAATGAACTTTTAGTTATATTAAAGGGTTTATTCTGTAGGCAAATAACGGAAGTAGGGGTGGGAGAGCAAGGCAGGGAAAGTTCATCTGACAAAATCATTACCAAGAGCCTCTTATGAAGTAGACATGATTCTAAGTATTTGAATTACAGTGAGTTCTTACCTTCAAGGATTATACAGTCTTAATGGGGAGCCTGGAAAATATGCTTCCAATTTTTAATACATCATGATTGAGTGTTACAGGGGCCTATAATGGGGACAGTTATGAAGCACTCCTAACCAACCTATGGTGCCTTATAAGGGAATATTTCCTAGAAGCACTCAGATATTTGTAATGAAGGGAATTACATGATCACATTTGTATTGTAGAAAGATAGTTCTGCTAGTAGATATGGCTATTCCAAAGAAATACTGAAGAAGGAAGGTCACAGAGAATATTATTCTAATAGCCCACATAAAAGTTGATGACCACTTGAACTAATAATAATAGGGACGGAAGATAATAATAATAGGGATAATAGGGACGGAAGATAATAATAGGGACGGAAGAACAGAATGAAGAGGACTTTTGGCAATAGAAACAACAGAACTAGGAGAATCTACTGAAAGTGAGTGTCGCTAGAAAGGAGTTAATGAGAAAGATTCTAATCTTTCTAGTTTGATTATCTGGATGGCTGATTATGCCATTCAGTTAGGGATAAAGAGGAACAGAATGAGAGAAGATGATTAATTTCATTTGGGGCATGTTAAGTTAAAGGCACCTATAATTGGAGTTGTATGGTGAGTGGATATAGCCATACATAAACAAATTGTGTGATGCTGCAGACTTAAGTTTGTGAATATCCATCATTTGAAGACATTTGAAATCAAATACGATTTCTCAGTAGAACACAGAATGTATAAAGAGAGGAAATGCCATAAGGCACGTGCAAACAAAATGAAAAAAACAAAATAAATAAACAGATGTGAGGCAGCACACCATGCAAGGCATGACCACAAGAACTTTGGAGCCAGATTGCCTAAGTTCAGATCCTACTTCAACCATTCTTCAGCTGTGTAACCTTGTGCAAGATAGTTAGCGTCTTTGGGTATCAGTTTCCTCCTCTGCAAAATGAGATCTACCTCAGAAGTATCATGATGTTTAAATAAGTCAATGTTTATAAAGCACTTTGAGTAATGTCTGACCCTTAGTAAATTTGGTTTCGTTTTTTGTTCTTGTTAAATACAAAGTATAATAAGTCTTTTAGCCACAAATATTGATCTTCATTTCTCATTTTATTTTATTTCTCTACTGTGTCTTATTTTTCTAAAGGCTGTGATTTGTTTACCTTATTCTACTCTTAATTCTAGTGGGTCTTAAATGAGGAGTTATTAAATTCACTACCTATTTCATGTTAAAAGAAAATCCCAGGAAAGATAAAATCAATCATTTTCTTCGCAGAACAATTACCTTATAAAAAAACTCAGAGAAGTTCTCTCTGGGCATATCACAATGTAATCACCTGTTTCTAAGGATCAAACTGATAAACAATTTTCTCCAAAAGGATGTTTTTCCTAGTAGTTTTCTTCTTTTACATTTTTTTCACTTTTCAGAATGAAAATTACAAAAATGAGCTTTTTGTATATTCAAGCAGTTTCAGCCCTTAGAGTTAACTACCTTTCTTTGGCATAGTCGTGGCCATAAAGGTCCCCTCTGTGGGGACCAAGATTTCCTGATCCATGTCACCACTGAAAATGCTTGTCTTCATGACTTACAGTGACTAGTTCACAATAACCTTGCCTTTCTGCTCAATTCATAGAGCATCAGCAGACATCTCCCTCCTGGGCCCATTGGAAAGCTTAACAAAGAACTGTCAGGAGCTTCTTATCCAAGCAGAGAGGCAAGTTTAACATTCTTACCAATCTTAATAAACTCTAAGTTAACTTTTTAACAAGGACTATTGTCTTGAGACTATAGCATAGTGATGGAGATAATAAGTAATAGAAGTTTAGAGACAGGATTGTCCCTATAAGATGAAGGTGTCAGGAATGGCTTTTTAAGTTAGATAAACTCAAAAGGTAAATAGAATTTGATAGGGAAAAGAAGGAATAAAACAATATTCCAGTATAGAAACAAAATTTAAAGACACCAAAGCAAAGCTAAACCAGATTTGTTTGGGCTATATATAGACAAATTTCCTGGAATAAAGTAGTTAGTAATAGAAGTGATAAAGAATAATGTGGAAAGTTGGTGTGAGGCACGTTTGCGAAGAGCTTTCAAATGACAGCTGAAAAGTTTGGGCATCATTCTGTAGTTATTGAAATCATCAAGAAAGGTGGTGACATGAAAACAGCATTTAGGGGAATTAATCTGTCAGTAGGGTCAGAGACTGAATTGGTGATGTAGAGAAGGAATTCAAATTATTCTGAACTTTGAAGTCTGGGAGAATATCTTGATAGGTAACAAAATAAAGAGTGCCACTTTTGAGAAATTGTTTCCAACTCCTTCCCACAATATAATCATATTTCAAGTGATGGAACACTTTTTTTCTGTAAAGATCATAGAGTAAATATTTTAAGTTTGTGGACATTCAGTCCCTGTTACAATGACTCAACTTACTACTGTAGCACAAAAACAGTCTTAAACAATATATAAATGAGTATGACTGTGTCCCAATGAACTTTATTTATGGACACTGAAATTTGAATTGCATATAATTTTCATGACTCATAAAATATTCTTCTTTTGATATTTTCCAAACATTAAAAAATGTAAAAAACGCTCTTAGCTTCAGGTTGTGTAAAATCAGGTGGTGAGCAGGATTTGGCCTATAGACTGGAGTTTGCAAACCCCTGGTTTATAGAACATCAGTCAGAACTCTATCCAACATCATTTTAAAAACTTTGGATTCTCTTCTGAGATCTTATATTGAGCACTTGGAAAGAGATGGTTGAAATGGCGAGTCAAGTGGTAAAAGTCAAAGGAGACAACTAAGTAGATAGTAAGACTAACCCTATAAATCACTGGGGTCAGTGGGGCAACATATGTACCTATATGCTCCAAGCCAACAGCTATTTACTTCAGAAAAAAAGGGAAAATCAATCAATAAATATTACTTCAAACACATTCTGAACTCAGCATTCTAGTAATTGCACAGGGAAAGACAAGTGGTGGGTCTTGCCTCTATTCACGTTGATTATGATGCCCGTAAGTAAAGTGGCACAAATGCAGTTTCTAAACAAGTGGTGTGGGTGGCAGCATGGAAGGAAGCTTAGTGTGAATCCAGCGTATCAAGTTGGAGTAACTCTGAACAAAGAAATTACATTTGGAGAGACCAGTTAGGCTGGGATAGGTGACAAGAACTAGCCTGGGAACTGAGTGAAGAGAGAGATAAGAGGAACATAAAGGAAAAATTGACCAGACATTGCTAATTAAGATGTGCAGAATTAAAGGGGAGTCATACATTAAATGTTTTAAATTTTGTTTACTATATTATTCAATGCCACTAAGAAGCATGCAGAAGTGAGAGGCAAGGGGGCCAGTGTAGGCCGTGGGAAATGGAGAACTAGGCGACTGGAGGTTAGCACCTGACACAAGCAAATAACATACGTGCACTGAAGTCTGACTGATGTTAGGCTGAATTATTGGCAAACACGGGGAGAAGGTATTCTATTCATACCCTCATGTTAGCTATTTCTCAAGTGTTATTAAATGGAAAAATAAGGGAGAAGTGCTATCATCATCACGTTGATGTTCCAAATAAGTTAACCATCTTCTGCATCATGTTATATAGAATCCCCCTCATTTCTTCAAGGTAATTTCATCATTTGGCACTAGTCGTGTCTTATAAAACAAGCATATCCAAACATATTTCACTATTTATCTTCAGTATTTTTTCTCTTAGATCTGTTTACCTATCCATATCATAAATGTATGGGAAAAACAAGCACACAATATGGCCAATAATTTACATGGAGGCGGGAATAATATTGGAATTCAGGAGAAGAAAAGGTTACATAAATATATGCCTCCAACTCTTAACACCAACTATTGGTTTTCTCTGCTTCTTCCTTATATGCTGCTATTTAGAGAGTTTGCTAGGGCAGCTGCT
Organism: Delphinus delphis; assembly: GCF_949987515.2. Lineage (NCBI taxonomy): Eukaryota > Metazoa > Chordata > Mammalia > Artiodactyla > Delphinidae > Delphinus > Delphinus delphis. Next base: position 27,700,545 of record NC_082699.1, read on the forward strand.
CCCTAAAAGAGTCTCTCCCTGCTATAAATTTTCACCCAAAGAAGCAGGACATTGGGCAAAGAACCATATTGGCTCAGCCTGTAAGTGGACCAAGGCATATTTCTAATAAGCCATTTTTTATTTTTAAATTTTATTTTATTCATTTTTTTAAACAGCAGGTTATCAGTCATCCATCTTATACACATCAGTGTATACATGTCAATCCCAATCTCTCAGTTCATCACACCACCACCCCCATGCCCCGCCACTTTCCCCCCTTGGTGTCCATATGTTTGTTCTTTACATCTGTATCTAAATTTCTGCCCTACAAACCACTTCATCTATACCATTTTTCTAGGTTGCACATATATGTATTAATATGCGATATTTGTTTTCCTCTTTCTGACTTACTTCACTCTGTATGACAGTCTCTAGATTCATCCATGTCTCTACAAATGACCAAATTTTGTTCCTTTTTATGGCTGAGTAATATTCCATTGTATATATGTACCACATTTTTTTAACATCTTTATTGGAGTATAATTGCTTTACAATTGTGTGTTAGTTTCTGCTTTATAACAAAGTGAATCAGTTATACATATACATATATCCCCATATCTCCTCCGTCTTGCATCTCCCACCCTCCCACCCTACCTATCCCACCCCTCTAGGTGGTCACAAAGCACCGAACTGATCTCCCTGTGCTATGTGGCTGCTTCCCACTAGCTATCTATTTTACGTTTGGTAGTTTATATATGTCCATGCCACTCTGTCACTTTGTCCCAGCTTACCCTTCCCCCTCCCCGTATCCTCAAGTCCATTCTCTAGTAGGTCTGTGTCTTTATTCCCATCTTGCCCCTAGGTTCTTCTGATCATCTTTTTTTCTTTTTTCTTTAGATTCCATATATATGTGTTAACATATGGTATTTGTTTTTCTCTTTCTGACTTACTTCACTCTGTATGACAGACTCTAGGTCCATCCACCTCACTACAAATAACTCAGTTTCGTTCCTTTTTATGGCTGAGTAATATTCTATTGTATATATGTACCACATCTTCTTTACCCATTTGTCTGTCGATGGGTATATAGGTTGGTTCCATGACCTGGCTATTGTAAATAGTGCTGCAATGAGTATTGGGGTGTACGTGTCTTTTTTTTTTTTTTAACATCTTTATTGGGGTATAATTGCTTTACAATGGTGTGTTAGTTTCTGCTTTATAACAAAGTGAATCAGTCATACATAAACATATGTTCCCATATGTCTTCCCTGTTGTGTCTCCTTCCCTGTTGTGTCTCGTACGTGTCTTTTTGAATTATGGTTTTCTCTGGGTAAATGCCCAGAAGTTGCTGGGTCATATGGTAATTCTATTTTTAGTTTTTTAAGCAACCTCCATACTGTTCTCCATTGTGGCTGTATCAATTTACATTCACACCAACAGTGCAAGAGGGTTCCCTTTCTCCATACCCTCTCCAGCATTTGTTGTTTGTAGATATTCGGATGATGGCCATTCTAACTGGTATGAGATGATACCTCACTGTAGTTTTGTTTTTCATTTCTCTAATAATTAGTGATGTTGAGCAGCTTTTCATGTGCCTCTTGGCCATCTGTATGTCTTCTTTGGAGATATGTCTATTTAGGTCTTCTGCTCATTTTTGGATTGGACTGTTTGTTTTTTTTAATATTGAGCTACATGAGCTCTTTATATATTTTGGAGATTAATCTTTTGCCTGTTGATTCGTTTGCAAATATTTTATCCCATTTTGAAGGTTGTCTTTTTGTCTTGTTTGTAGTTTCCTTTGTTTGCAAAAGCTTTTAAGTTTCATTAGGTCCCATTTGTTTATTTTTGTTTTTATTTCCACTTCTCTAGGAAGTGGTCAAAAAGGATCTTGCTGTGCATTATGTCAAAGAGTATTCTGCCCATGTTTTCCTCTATGAATTTTATAGTGTCTGGCCTATATTTAGGTCTTTAATCCATTTTGAGTTTACTTTTGTGTATGGTGTTAGGGAGTGATCTAATTTCATTCTTTTACATGTAGCTGTCCACTTTCCCCAGCACCACTTATTGAAGAGACTGTCTTTTCTCCATGGTATATCCTTGCCTCCTTTGTCATAGATTAGTTGACCATAGGTGTGTGGGTTTATCTCTCTGCTTTCTATCCTGTTCTGTTGAACTATATTTCTGTTTTTGTGTCAGTACCACATTGTCTTTATTACTGTAACTTTGTAGTATAGTCTGAAGTCAGGGAGTCCGATTCCTCCAATTCCGTCTTTTTCACTCAAGACTGTTTTGGCTATTCAAGGTCTTTTGTGTCTCCATACCATTTTTAAGATTTTTGTTATAGTTGTGTGAAAAATGCCATTGGTAATTTGATAGGGATTGCATTGAATCTGCATATTGCATTGAGTAGTATAGTCATTTTCACAATATTGATTCTTTCAATCCAAGAATATGGTGTATCTCTCCATCGGTTGGTATCATCTTTAATTTCTTTCAACAGTGTCTTGTAGTTTTCTGCCTACAGGTCTTGTCTCCCTATGTAGGTTTCTTCCTAGGTATTTTATTATTTTTGTTGCAATGGTAAATTGGAGTGTTTCCTTAATTTCTCTTTCAGATTTTTCATCATTAGTGTATAGGAATGCAAGAGATTTCTGTGCATTAATTTTGTATCCTGCAACTACCAAATTTATTGCTTAGCTCTAGGAGTTTTCTGGTGGCATCTTTAGGATTCTCTATGTATAATATCATGTCATCTGCAAACAGTGACAGTTTTACTTCTTTTCCAATTTGGGTTCCTTTTATTTCTTTATATTCTCTGATTGCCAGGGCTAGGACTTCCAAAACTAAGTTGAATAATAGTGGTGAGAGTGGACATTCTTGTCTTGTTCCTGATCCTAGTGGAAATGATTTCAGTTTTTCACCATTGAGAATGATGTTTGCTGTGGGTTTGTCATATTTGGCCTTTATTATGTTGAGGTAGGTTCCCTCTATGCCCACTTTCTGGAGAGTTTTTATCATAAATGGGTGTTGAAATTTGTTAAAAGATTTCTCTGCATCTATTGAGTTTATCATATTATTTTTATACTTCAACTTGTTAATATGGTGTATTACATTGATTAATTTGTGTATATTGAAGAATCCTTCCATCCCTGGGATGAATCCCACTTGATCATGGTGTATGATCCTTTTATTGTGCTGTTGGATTCTGTTTGCTAGTATTTTGTTGAGGATTTTTGATTCTATATTCATCAGTGATATTGGTCTCTACTTTTCTTTTCTTTAGTATCTTTGTCTGGTTTTGGTATCAGGGTGATGGTGGTCTCATGGAATGAGTTTGGGAGTGTTCCTTCCTCTGTAGTTTTTGGAAGAATTTGAGAAGGATGGGTGTTAGCTCTTCTCTAAATGTTTGATAGAATTCACCCGTGAAACCATCTGGTCCTGAACTTTTGTGTTTTGGAAGATTTTTAATCACAGTTTCAATTTCATTACTTGTGATTGGTCTGTTCATATTTTCTATTTCTTCCTGGTTCAGTCTACGCAGGTTATACCTTTCTAAGAATTTGTCCATTTCTTCCAGGTTGTCCATTTTATTGGCATAGTGTTTCTTGTAGTAGTCTTTTAGGATGCTTTGTATTTCTGCGGTGTGTTGTAACTTCTCCTTTCTCCTTTCTAAGTTTATTGATTTGAGTCCTCTCCATCTTTTTCTTGATGTGTCTGTCTAATGGTTTTTCAATTTTGTTTATCTTCTCAAAGAACCAGCTTTTAGTTTTATTGATCTTTGTTATTGTTTTCTTTGTTTCTATTTCATTTATTTCTATTCTGATCTTTATGATTTCTTTCCTTCTGCTAACTATGGGTTTTGTTTGTTCTTCTTTCTCTAGTTCCTTTAGGTGTAAGGTTAGTTTGTTTATTTAAGATTTTTATTGTTTCTTGAGGTAGGATTGTATTGGTATAAACTTCCAACTTAGAACTGCTTTTGCTACATCCCATAGGCTTTGGATCATCATGTTTTCATTGTCATTTGTCTCTAGGTAATTTTTGATTTCCTCTTTGATTTCTTCAGTGATTTCTTGGTTATTTAGTAACCTATTGTTTAGCCTCCATGTGCTTGTGTTTTTCACGTTTTTTCCCTGTAATTTATTTCTATTCTCATAGTGTTGTGGTCAGAAAAGATGCTTGATATGATTTCAATATTCTTAAATTTACTGTGGTTTGATTTGTGACCCAAGATGTGATCTATACTGGAGAATGATCCATGCGCACTTGAGAAGAATGTGTAATCTGCTGTTTTTGGATGGAATGTCCTATAAATATCAATTAAATCTATCTGGTCTATTGTGTCATTTAAAGCTTGTGTTTCCTTATTTTCTGTTTGGCTGATCTGTCCATTGGTGTAAGTGAGTTGTCAAAGTTCCCCAATATTATTGTGTTACTGTCTATTTCCTCTTTTGTAGTTGTTATCAGTTGCCTTATGTATTGAGGTGCTCCTATGTTGGTGCATATATATTTATAACTGTTATATGTTCTTGGATTGATCCCTTGATCATTATGTAGTGTCCTTCCTTGTCTCTTGTAACATTATTTTAAAGTCTATTTTATCTGACATGAGTATTACTACTCCAGCTTTCCTTTGATTTCCATTTGCATAGAATATCTTTTTCCATCCCTCACTTTCAGTCTGAACATGTCGCTAGGTTTGAAGTGGATCTCTTGTATACAACATATATATGGGTCTTGTTTTTGTATCCATTCAGCAAACTTGTGTCTTTTGGTTGAAGCATTTAATCCATTCACATTTAAGGTAATTATCAATATGTATGTTCCTATTACCATTTTCTTAATTGTTATGGGTTTGTTTTTGTAGGTCCTTTTCTTCTCTTGTGTTTCCCACTTAGAGAAGTTCCTTTATCATTTGTTGTAGAGCTGGTTTGGTGCTGCTGAATTCTCCTAACTTTTGCTTGTCTGTAAACCTTTTGATTTCTCCATTGAATCTGAATGAGATCCTTGCCAGGTAGAGTAATCTTGGTTGTAGGTTCTTCCCTTTCATCACTTTAAGTATATCATGCCACTCCCTTCTGGCTTGTAGAGTTTTTGCTGAGAAATCATCTGTTAACCTTATGGGAGTTCCTGGGACTCTCTGGGCTTCCTGGACTTGGGTGGCTATTTCTTGTCCGATGTCAGGGAAGTTTTCAACTATAATCTCTTCAAATATTTTCTCGGGTGCTTTCTCTCTCTCTTCTCCTTCTAGGACCCCTATAATGTGAATGTTGTTGTGTTTAATGTTGTCCCAGAGGTCTCTTAGGCTGTCTTCATTTCTTTTCATTCTTTTTCTTTATTCTGTTCCACAGCAGTGAATTCCACCATTCTGTCTTCCAGGTCACTTGTCCATTCTTCTGCCTCAGTTATTCTGCTATTGATTCCTTCTAGTGTAATTTTCATTTCAGTTATTGTGTTGTTAATCTCTCTTGTTTGTTCTTTAATTCTTCTAGATCTTTGTTAAACATTTCTTGCATCTTCTCAATCTTTGTCTCCATTCTTTTTCCGAGGTCCTGTATCATCTTCACTATCATTATTCTGAATTCTTTTTCTAGATGGTTGCCTATCTCCACTTCATTTAGTTGTTTTTCTGGGGTTTTATCTTGTTCCTTCATGTGGTACATAGCCCTCTGCTTTTTCATTTTGTTTATCTTTCTGTGAATGTGGTTTTTGTTCTACAGGCTGCAGGGTTGTAGTTCTTCTTGCTTCTGCCCTCTGGTTGATGAGGTTATCCTAAGCCATATTTTATATACACAGTATGAAATAAGACAAAAAAAAGGGGGTCATTGTCTTCATTGTTTAGACTCATATAAAAGTAAAGTCTTTTGACTTAATTCTAAGGTAGTCTCATAAGTTTTCCATGTCAAAGCATAATCAGCTGGTGCTTGGTAAATGTTTTTTGCAGAATTAAATTTCTTGCCATTTTCCTATAACTATTTATATATTAATAAAATAGTTTAAAACATGAATGCTTCTTAAAAATTTTAAACACCAAGGTTTAGATTAAAATGTCCTCAGCATTTGCCTACATTTAACCCATAATCATAAGTTTAAAAACTTACACCTACCAACTGGTCTCCTTAATTATTAATTAGGAAATGTTTAGCAGTGAATCATTTCCTGATTTATTTACTTTTTGCAAAGATATAGTTAATTTATGAAATCAGAAAATTAGCTGGAAGCAATCTTAGCCTATTTTATAGTGGAGAAAGTAAGACTCAGAAGGTTTTTAGTGGCTTGCTCAAGATGTCACAACTAGCCAGAGGCTTCAGGATTATAATTTTCCTTTAATATGTTAGGAGGTACAAAGAATACCTGGTTCTTTGGAGACACAGAGGAGGCAGGAGAACCCTAATCTGTCACCTGACTTCCCCTGTCCTAAGTTGTTTTGTTGCCAATAAATGACCATGAATGGTATGCTGCTTCTCTCTTCATTACAAAATATTTACTGGAAACAAATTATTCAGTCAATATTTAACCAAATATATTATAAATTGTTCCACTACTCAACTATAAATAGATGTATTAAAAATTCTACAAATTGCTGTAAAAAAGAAATTAAGTAAATGTAGAGAGTGTAAATCAGAATTAGACTAACAATAGTATTATCTTAATTAAATGTTACATTTCCATTCCATGTCTCTCTCATTTTATTTAGCCTCTGCATTAATCCAGCCAGAATTTGAATTAGTCCAGATTAAGTCTTAATATATTATTTGTAGCTTTTTCCTAGTTCCAAATTGTGCATTTTCATCCAAACAGGTATAATAATTCTGTCAGATTCATATAAAAGCAATTTTAACTGTACAGCAAATTGTTATATTAAAATAAGTTTTTCATATCTTTTTTCATAGACTTGAGTCAAAGGAGCCTTTCCTGTCTGTTGGGTGAGTATATGTCTAAATTTTTAAAATCTCAATTCTCTAATTGATTTTTAATTCAAATTAACAAGGTCTTCTGAGACAGTATTTTCAGTCCTTTTAAGCCCATATTCAAAGTCATAACCTACCATTGATTCATCATTTCCTCAGCAATAGGGCTATCTACATTTAAAAGGCAACTAAAATGCTCTCTGGGCTGTTTTCTGATCTCAGAAATTTAACTAATGAATGCATATGAAATCCTGTATCCTATGTAAATCTAAAAAGGTACACAGTGATTATCTCATCAAGTAAAAGTGTGCTCTGATTGGTTTTAAAAATTCCTCTGAACCACAGCTTCAGTATTCCTAGTTTGTCTACTCATTTTTGTACTGTTTCCTTTCAATCTACTCTATTCAGTATTTCTTCCCCCTTTTTCTCTAAATCTGTATCCAAAATGTTTTTCTTTTTCCCTTTTCTCTCATTTCACTTTTTTTTCTCTGCTGCTCCCACTGACTGCTTCTCTGAACACAAAGCTGAAAAACTCTGAAGCAGATTAAGTAAGACTAATGCTTACCCTCTCTGATAGTATCATTCTGAGTCACAGTACATGTTCTAATAAAAATATACTGTTGACAAGAATATGCACATACTATTTTTAGCCATTTAGCTAATTAAGACTCAGCAAAGATGTTTTTACTGATATATTACATAATCCTTTGACTAACATATTAAAATGTTTTATTAAGGGACTTCTGTCTCATTATGGTTGATGTTATAAAGTATCAAAAAGCATTGGAAGATGTGACATCTAGTTTAGAAGAAATCATGCTGTATTTGATAAGAAAAACAACCCCCCACACACACATAGGCAGTCATGACCAGAAACATAGGATGGGGTTAGATTTTTAAATGATGACATCAGTTTTCTTTTATTAATTTGCTTGTAGCCGGTGAATATTTCTGTCACTCATTGAAAAAAATGGTTCCCTCTGCCCTTCTACTCCTCATAAAAGCCTTTCAGAATGCCATTTAAATTACAGGAATCAAAATAATTGTTAGGGGTTCTGGGAGAGAAAAACAGTAAATGCATTTATTGGAGGACTTCATGAAAAATGAAAGGTCAAGTTGATCTGGTCCAAAAAATTCATTAGCACATACTTCTTTCTTTCATTGATCATCAGATCCTATTTTTAAAAACTTTTAAGCCTGAAGTAATCTTTTGTTTTGAGTGCATATGTGCCCTGCCTTCAAGTCCAGAGGCTGGAATAGCTTCTCTTTATGCCTCAGTGCAGTTGTTCTGCAGCATTTCCTGTTCTCTCCACTACACTGAGGTGGAATCCACTTTTTATTGCAAACCTCTATTTTACAAGGGCAGATGCTCAGTAGTCTTTGTTTTAAACTTATCAGGAATTTAGAACTCAGTATTAGAGCACTGAGAAAAACTCTCTCCAAAAGAAAGATCTATCACTCAGCAAATACTACTCAAAATGGGAAAACTGGCATGGCAGTAAGAAGATATTGCTTTACTTAGACTTGTCTTAAAATAAAGTGGGGAAACAAGCAACCCAAATAGTTCTGCTGACTGGATACTTTAATTTATAGCTAAATGTCTTCATTCTCCTGTAAGAAAATGATTTTGAATAAGATTGTCCAAAAGTATGTATGAATCTCTATCCTGACCCTGTTCAGTAAAGGGAAAGGGTGATAATGAACATAATGGACACATATGAGCCTATTAGGCAACAGATAATCTACTATAAGAACTGTGATTCAAATTTGTGTCTTTAATTTTGTCACTTGCCAAAGGGAATAAATATGCATGATGTACTGTCTATGGTATCAGTTGACATGTGAGTATTTAAGGTCGAGTTTTTCTAGAGCCCTGCATATCTTATTACATTAATTTTAATTCTATGTTCAATAAAATTACATTAATGAATAAATCAGTACTAAATATTGCATACTTCAGTCCATTGTCCAACAGTGTCTGAAAGCACTTATTAATATACTGTACTTCTAGAAGTTGCTTCCACACTCGTAGACTCCGACACTTACAAGCTAGTTTTATTAACTTAGTCAGTTTCTTAAACTCCCAAATCTCAGGTCCCTAATCGGTGAAATGGAGATAAAAAAAGAAAATTTAAATCAAGGATTTAGCACTGTTCTTGGCACATAGTAACTGTTCATAAATGTTAGCTATTATTACAGTTATGGAAGTTATATTCATAAATAATGTTCTAAAAACTCAATCACAGAGGTCTGAAATAGTTTAGAGAATACAACTCCACTTCTATAGCTGTGCTTTGAGTTGCATGGGGAAACCAAAAGAAGTTTTTTATAATGGGGAGAGAAAAATGAAAATTGTGAATGGAATAAACATGAGTACCAATATTCTGCTTCATATTTTAATGATGAACACTAACAATTGTTATTTAAAACTTTAATGGGACCTTAAGAAACAAGAAACATCTCAAATAAACAATGTAACCTTACACCTAAAGCAATTATAGAAAGAAGAACAAAAAAAACCCAGTAGGCAGAAGGAAAGAAATCAAAAGATCAGATCAGAAATAAATGAAAAAGAAATGAAGGAAAAAATAGCAAAGATCAATATAACTAAAAACTGATTCTTTGAGAAGATAAACAAAATTGATAAACCATGAACCAGACTTATCAAGAAAAAAAGGGAGAAGACTCAAATAAATAGAATTAGAAATGAAAAAGGAGAAGTAATAACTGACACTGCAGAAATACAAAGGATCGTGAGACATTACTACAAGCAACTCTATGCTAATAAAATAGACAAACTGGAAGAAATGGACAAATTCTTAGAAATGCACAACCTTCCAAGACTGAACCAGGAAGAAATAGAAAATATAAACAGACCAATCACAAGCACTGAAATGGAAACTGTGATTAAAAATCTTCCAAAAAACAAAAGTGCAGGACCAGATGGCTTCATAGGAAAATTCTATCAAACATTTAGAGATTAGCTAACACCTATCTTTCTCAAACTCTTGTAAAATACAGCAGAGGGAGGAACACTCCCAAACTCATTCTATGAGGCCACCATCGCTCTGATACCAAAACCAGACAAAGATGTCACAAAGAAAGAAAACTACAGTCCAATATCACTGATGAACATAGATGCAAAATTCCTCAACAAAATACTAGCAAACAGAATCCAACAGCACGTTAAAAGGATCATACACTATGAACAAGTGGGGTTTATCCCAGGAATGCAAGGATTCTTCAATATATGCAAATCAATCAATGTGATAAACCATATTAACAAATTGAAGGCGAAAAACCATATGATCATCTCAATAGATGCAGAGAAAGCTTTTGACAAAATTCAACACCCATGTGTGATAAAAACTCACCAGAAAGTAGGCATAGAGGGAACTGTCCTCAATATAATAAAGGCCATATATGACAAACCCACAGTCAACATCGTCCTCAATGGTAAAAACTGAAACCATTTCCACCATATGATCAGGAACAAGACAAGGTTGCCGACTCTCACCACTATTATTCAACATAGTTTTGGAAGTTTTAGCCACAAAAATCAGAGAAGAAAAAGAAATAAAAGGAATCCAAATTGGAAAAGAAGAAGTAAAGCAGTCACTGTTTTCAGATGACATGATACTATACATAGAGAATCCTAAAGATGCTACCAGAAAACTACCAGAGGTAATCAATGAATTTGGTAAATTAGCAGGATACAAAATTAATGCACAGAAATCTCTAGCATTTCTACACACTAATGATGAAAAATCTGAAAGTGAAATTAAGAAAGCACTCTCATTTACCATTGCAACAAAAATAATAAAATATCTAGGAATAAACCTACCTAAGGAGACAGAAGACCTGTATGCAGAAAATTATAAGACACTGATGAAAGAAATTAAAGATGATAGAAATAGATGGAGAGATATACCATGTTCTTGGATTGGAAGAATCAACATTGTGAAAATGACTCTACTCTCCAAAGCAATCTACAGATTCAATGCAATACCTATCAAACTATCAATGGCATTTTTCACAGAAATAGAACAAAAAATTTCACAATTTCTATTGAAAGCCCAAAGACCCCCAATAGCCAAAGCAATCTTGAGAAAGAAAAACAGAGCTGCAGGAATCAGTCTCCCTGACTTCAGACTATAGTACAAAGCTACAGTAATCAAGACAGTATGGTAATGACACAAAAACAGAAAGATAGATCAATGGAACAGTATAGAAAGCCCAGAGATAAACCCACTTACTTATGGTAACCTTCTCTTTGGTAAAGGAGGCAACAATATACAGTGGAGAAAAGACAGCCTCTTCAATAATGGTCCTGGGAAAACTGGACAGCTACATGGAAAATAATGAAATTAGAACACTCCCTAACACCATACACAAAAATAAACTCAAAATGGATTAGAGGCCTAAATGTAAGGCCAGACACCATCAAACTCTTAGAGGAAAACATAGGCAGAACACTCTATGACATAAATCACAGGAAGATCCTTTTTGACCCACCTCCTAGAGAAATGGAAATAAAAACAAAAATTAAAAAATGGGACCCAATGAATCTTAAAAGCTTTTGCACAGCAAAATAAACCATAAACAAGACAAAAAGACAACCGTCAGATGGGAGAAAATATTTGCAAATGAAGCAACTGACAAAGGATTAATCTCCAAAACATACAAGCAACTCATGCAGCTCAATATCAAAAAAACAAAGAGCCCAATTCAAAAATGGGCAGAGACCTAAATAGACATTTCTCCAAAGAACATATACAGATTGCCAACAAATACATGAAAGAATGCTCAACATCATCAATCATTAGAGAAATGCAAATCAAAACTACAATGAGATATCATCTCACACCGGTCAGAATGACCATCATCAAAAACTCTACAAACAATAAATACTGGAGAGGTTGTGGAGAAAAAGGAGCCCTCTTGCACTGTTGGTGGGAATGTAAATTGATACAGGCACTATGGAGAACAGTATGTAGGTTCCTTAAATACTAAAATTAGAACTATCATACGACCCAGCAATCCCACTACTAGATATATACCCTGAGAATACCATAATTCAAAAAGATCATGTACCAAAATATTCATTGCAGATCTACTTACAATAGCCAGGACATGGAAGCAACCTAGTGTCCATCAACAGATGAATGGATAAAGAAGATGTGGCACATATATACAATGGAATATTACTCATCCATGAAAAGGAATGAAACTGAGTTATTTGTAGTGAGGTGGCTGGACCTAGAGACTGTTGTATGGAGTGAAGTCAGAAAGAGGAAAACAAATACCGTATGCTAACACATATATATGGAACCTAAAAAAAGAAAAAAAAAATGGTCAGAAGAACTTATGGGCAAGATGGGAATAAAGATGCAGACCTACTAGAGAATGCACTTGAGGATACAGGGAGGGCAAAGGGTAAGCGGTGACAAAGTGAGAGAGTGGCATGGACATATATACACTACCAAACGTAAAATAGATAGCTAGTGGGAATCAGCTGCATAGCACAGGGAGATCAGCTCAGTGCTTTGTGACCACCTAGAGGGGTGGAATACGGAGGGTGGGAGGGAGGGAGTTTCAAGAGTAAAGAGATATGGGGACATATGTATATGTATACCTGATTCACTTTGTTATAAGGCAGAAACTAACACACCATTGTAAAGCAATTATACTCTAATAAAGATGTTAAAAAAATAAAATAGAATAAAATTTTAATGGGAAGAAGTATTGATAAAATTTTAATGTGCATCTCTTCTTAATGTAAATTAGGGAGCAAAATTCTTCCTTTGATAAATTTGCTACAGTAATAATGAAATAAAATGTTTAAGTGTCACAAACATAAATTCAAATTAAATATGCCAGCAGAAAAATTTGTCAGAGAAAGTTATAACACCAGGAAATATTTGTTTATGGAAAAAGGTTAGGAAATTGTGAAAGGAAATTAAGTGAAATTTCAGATCTTAACCGTTCAACTATGTGGTGATTTAAGTGGAACTTTCTTTCCTATCCACCAATAAATGATTAGTAAAATAATTTCATTGAGAAAAATTTAAAAATAGCCTTTATCCTGGAGTGAGGAATGAAGGCTCATCCCAGAGTTTGATTCTGTTAATTCAGGTAGGTCAATAGATGCAGTGTTTTCCAAGGCTATCTAGGCAATTCTGATACCAGCCAGGGCTGGAACCACTGTCTACATCATGTATGCATCCTCCCTCATCCTTTCCTTACAAGCATACACAGGTTGTTCTTGCAGACATTTATGGTCTCTGGAATCTCCTTAAAAATCTTTGAAATACAACTTCCCATGGTCTCTCTCTGTTTTGGATATATATGGCGGAAGTGGACACATTGATTGAGAACTGTCTTCGAGTTCATCCATCAGAGACCAGAATAGATGTAAACAGACGAAAATTTGTGCCATGGAGATCACCATGGTGCCTAGGGAACACACTGCCTGTGTTCATTCTAATGTCATCCTAGATCTAAGGTTGGGATTATATTATTAAATACTATAGCTTAATATTTAATAAATATTCTACTACATGAAGATAAAAAGTTTTATATTAAAATTATTATAAGTATATTTAATATAAATAAATTTATATGTAACATGTATCACATATGTAAATTTATTTAAATATATCATAAAATACATTTTTATTATAAATATAATAAATTTAAATAATAGATTTAAAAATTCAAGTTCTTGCCTATCTAACCCACCTAAAAGTAAAAAAAATCAATCAACTCTGTTTTTTAGAATGGAGCTTAGGCTTGAGTGCTAAATGAGTACTAGATGGTTGATATTCTACTCATCCTCAAAACATTACATTTTAGAGCAATTTAGAAAACTCTTCTGGCAAGTGTTTTCTTGTATGAGGCATCAGACAGATTCTGATTTTGGAAATAAATTGGAAGAGAACAGACATCAATTTTTATTCAGAAAAGTGAGTAAGAACCAAGCAATGGTCTCAATTAAGTGTCTAAGATATAAATATTAGTTTGAAGCTAGTCATGCCTTGAAAAATCTTTTTACAGCTTTTTAATGAAAAAAAGAGATGAGGGGAAAGGAAGCTCCTGTTCATTTGACATTTGAGATTCATAGTGTAAAAAGACATGTCAAGACAATGCATGAATTCCCTTCAAGAGCAAGTGGCTGTCGACACTTTGCAGACACTGAGCCACTTAAAAGTATATTCAAGGCACTAAGTAAAATTTTCCATGTGAATTATTTCCTCTTACCTCTTTAACATGAAGTTAACCTTTTTCAAAGACTTTTACTATGAATGAGTTGTATTTTGGAATTGAAACTTTGAATCATACCAATGATTTTACAGTTGATGAATTTTTGTATGAGCAGCTTTATTATGAGGATGATTATTTACTGCATGGGTGAAAATTTTTTTCAGATTTTTTCATTATATTAGAATAATTTAAATAACTCAGAAGAATTTGAAATTTTTATTGGAATAGCTCAGAATATATTGTTTCTCAGGCTTGGCTGAGAGACATTAAAAAACACATCAAGGATAAAAATCTCAAAATTATTATATTTATCTCAGTTAAAACACTGGCTCTATGAGTGAGCTAATCATGGCCCAGCCAATGGAGTTCCTGAATCCCCTGAGAGGTATCTGACCTATTCTACTTAAGTCCAACCAAAAAGGGGCTAACACTGCCAGGGCAGCAAAACTCACCCTACAACTAAAAGTATTCCTAAGTAATTGCTAATATATATATATATATATATATATATATATATATATATATATATACACATATATATATATACATACACCACACTGCATGGCATGTGGAACTTCCCCAACCAGGGATCAAACCCATGGCCCCTGCAGTGGAAGAACGGAGTCTTAACCACTGGACCACCAGGGAAGTCCCATGCTAACAGCTTTATTTTGTTAAATAATTTTCCTTGGGGAATATTTCCCCCTTTACTTTCAAGTCTTGGAACTGAATTTGGAGCTTCAGTGTACTTCTGCTATTGTTATAAAGACATTATTAAACCTCAACATTCTTATTAGGTCAAATATTTGTACTAGTTTACTTTTATCTAGGTTTTGTTTGAGACTTTGTATTTACTGACAGATGCTGTATATTATTATACCATTAGCTACCTATTTTAGGAGACTAAGTTCTGTAATTTGGTTTCTTGGTTTGTATCCCATTCTGTCTTTTCTTAACTAGGTGCCTTGGGCAATTTCTTTAACTCCTCTCTGCTTTCATATTCTCCCCTGAAGTAATAACTAACTCTTAGGGCAGTTGTGAATAAGATAATATTACAAAGTGCTTAGAACAGCATCCAACACATAGTAAACAGGGATAGATATCAATTGTTATCAACATTCTGTGCAACATCTAAGTTATGTTATAAATCTTTCCTAAAGGAGTGAGTTCCTCTGAATTACAGAAATTTCAACTAATTAAGTCCAAAGGTCTGAATATTCTAGAAGAGTGGTAATGGATTGAATTCTTGGAAAGGAAGTTCAGAAGAGTGAAATCAAGCACAGTAGTGAAGAAATACTTTACTTGGGAGATCTTTGAGGAAGATAGACAAGAAAGACAGAAAAGCACAAAGACAGGAAGACAGTTTTGGAGTGTGCTCAGATTGATATAAAATAACAAGTACAATATTTAAAATTTTAATAATAGGAGCATGAAAATAGGAAAGCAATGCCAATTTAGGGATAGTTGCAAAAGAGCATCAAAAAGTAAAAAGAGAGTTATATGACTGCTGTAAAATGATTGGTTTTTACCAATCATTTAGGAATTAAAAGATGGTCTTAATCTAGGATTTGAGAAGTTGAAGAAATTGGCCAGATTGTCAGGAAATTTTTCAAGACAAAATGTAGGACTTGAGTTTATCTTCAAGGTGAAGTAAGAATTCAATAAAGAGGTTTTAAGAGTAGCATTTCTGGAAGAAAGAATTGGAAGAAAAAAATGGCAGCAGGGAGAAGAGACTGCACAAAGCACATCAGACATCCCAGTCTAACAAACCTGAAGGTTCATGAAAAGACAGGAGAGAGATTAAGATTGGTGAGTTAAAGTAGTGGCTATATACTGAGAAATTATGATAATGCAAGGAACTTCCTTTACATTCTAAGGATTCAGTAGAGTCATTGGATGGTTGTATGTGTATTTGTTTGTCTGTTTTGCTTTTAACTGAAGAATATTCTCCAAAGTGAGGTCATAGTAGAGTCACTTAGAAAGCTGTTGCAATAATTCCAGCATGACTTGAAAAGATTCAGAACTTGAGCAGAATGAAATCACCTCCCACATGTTAGAATGGCTGTCATCAAAAATTTGACAAAAGATAACAAGTGTTGGTGTGGATGTGGAAAAAAGGGAACCCTTGTACACTGTTGGTTGGAATGTAAGCTGGTGCAGCTGCTATGGATAATGGTAGGGAAATTCCTCAAAAAATTAAAAACAGAACTACTTATGTGATCCAGCAAGCCCACTTCTGGGTATATATACAAAGGAAATATTTTAAAATCAGTATCTGGAAGAGGTGCCTGCACTCTCATGGTCATTGCAGCATTATTCACAATAGCCAAGATATGGAAACAACCTAAATGTCCACTGACAGATGAATGGATATAAAAAATGTGATAATGTAATATATGTATGTATACACACACACACACACACACACTGAAATATTATTCAACCTTTAAAAAGAAGGAAATCCTGCCATTTGTGACATCATGGATGAACCTGGAGGACATTATGCTCAGTGAAATAAGCCAGACACAGAAAGACAATACTGCATGATCTCACTGATATGTGGAAGCTGAAATAGTCAAACTCAGAAACAGAGATTAGAATGGTAGTTGCCCGGGAGGTGGGGGAAATGGGGAGACAAATTTTCAGTTGTGCAGGATGATTAAGTTCTGGGGAACTTAGAGTTACAGCATGGTAACTATAGTTATTAATACTGTATTGTGTACCTGAAATTTGCTAAAAATGTAGATCTTACGTGTTCCCACCACAAAAAAAGTAACTATGCGGTGTGATGGATATGTTAATTAGATTGACTCTGATAATCCATTGCATAATGTATATGTATATCAAAACATCACGTTGTGTACCTTAAATGTATACAATTTTTATTTGTCAAAAAAATATCTAAAAAAAGAATGGAAAAGAAATGCCTGATGAAATATTTTCTTTAATTGTATCAGAATCAGTGTGATTGAATGATGTCCTAGAGGATTCTCAACTGAATTTGGTGGATCGTGGTGACAGAATGACAAGCAAAAGTCCAGCTATAGTGTTGAAACTAAGGGAAAGTGAGCAAGAAACTGTCCGTAAGCTTTAAATATGCCCAGCAGACATCATGGAATCACTAATGGCCAATTCAATGCCTATCTTTTGATAGTGCAGTTCCAATTTTCTCTAGGTCCCCAGGGAAAAAGGGATAAGATGATAAAGCCAATTTTCTTCTTCTAAAAATCTATTTTTAAAATTTTTTTAGACTCAGGGCTACCACAAAATTAATGATTTCTTTAGCAACTGAACTTGTTTCATTTTTTTCCAAGGTCCTCCAGGCTACTTCTCTGGAGAGTACACAAACTTTCCACAGTGCTATTTTTATAATCTAAAGCAGTTGTGCTTTCAGGCCTGATGCTACAACTGTAATTTTAATTTATCAACCTGTCACTCAGTAAAATGCTGTAAAAACATTTGAACACTTAAACCCATCATTTATTTCTGCACTTGTCAATGACAGTCTTCTGTACTTGTCAAAATCATTTAAACTGTGCTACGATAGCATATACAATATCACAAATAAATTGGGTAATCAATCGTGTATGTGTATATTTTGACACTGGTGTGTTGAAAGCATGGATTCCAGGACATAGTTTTAAGAAGCAAGAATTCATTACACTTCAATAATAAAATACAGTAAAGTCATCAAAGAGTCTTCCTCAATTCTTACAATTTAAAAATGTCTTAGGAAACAGAGCGGCTGATTGTGACTGAAACATCTTTTTTTTCTTTGGTGAAATGTTCTCCTCAGGGAAAAGGAAGTAATTGCAGATTATAGCAGGGAGGAATATAGTGTTACCTGGAGGGAAGAAAATACATAGGATCATCAAGTAGATTTATTTAAGTTCTGCTTATAAAGAAAGCAGTCGTGCAGGACTTTATAGCTGATGATATTTCTAAAGAGTGTTATCAGCACTTTCACTACTATCTAATTTGTTCGTATAATAAAATGTCACATTAAGCCAAATGTCACAGTTCATATCAATTTTACTTTGAGAATTGGTAACATTATATATCATAGGCAGCCTCCCCCCCAAAGTTTGGATGAGACCTTTGATCATAATAAATTAAAGCATTTAAAATTGATCTATCATTTGATATAAATATATGTAGAAATAAAAAGCACCTGTTCAGTCATTAAATCCATTCAACCCAATAACAAATCTGATCTCATATAGGCTATATGTCTGTATAAGACAAAATGTTGTTAAAATTGTAACTTAAATAATATTGACTAAATAATCTGTACCATTTAAACTCTTAGCTATTAAAATTTTCACCATTTAATTATTTTTAAAAGGCAAGTCTAATGAGATTTAAAATATGCGGAGGATTTAAAATCACTTCATTATCACACAATTATAACTTAGTCAAAGTAATTTATAGCATCAAATACCTATACATAAGAAAATAAATAACTAAACTTGGCATACATAAAATCCCACCATGGGAAGAACTAATCTTGAGTGATATTATGGAATCAAATCTAAAACAATCAAGGCTTTGACAGGTATGTTAACTTATACAAATACTACTGTTTCCTTATTGCCACCAGCACTGTTGTTGAGGAACAAGTTTCTAAAGTGTCAAGCCACATTGGAAAGGGTATGCATATAATCTGATTGATGAAAGATATATTTATTGAATGTATATATGAATAAAATAGAAATGGTGGCTCAGATAATTTAGATGCCATATGTAGAAATATTGCATGAAGAGAGTGCTATTGATTCAATTTGAAATGAAATCTTAGTCTCCTGTACTTTTAAAATCTGTCCTGAAAACAATCGCTCACTGGAAATAAGTATGCAAAATAAATAAAGTGCTTAGCTTTCATTAATCTGAAATCAACCCAACTCAAAGGAAAGAAAATTAGTTACGTTTATTTGAAGAGAATAAATTCTTGCTCCTATTTTTTTTTTTTTTTTTTTTTTTTTGCAGTACGTGGGCCTCTCACTGTTGTGGCCTCTCCCGTTGCAGAGCACAGGCTCCGGACATGCAGGCCCAGCGGCCATGGCAGCGGCATGTGGGATCTTCCCGTACCGGGGCACGAACCCGTGTCCCCTGCATTGTCAGGCAGACTCTCAACCACTGCGCCACCAGGGAATCCCTCTTGCTCCTATTTTAACTCCATAAAATATACCTAAAACTGGCTTTCCAGTTGAATCATACTTGATTATCTAAATAACTTCCTGGAAGCAAGCACTCTTCTTAGAGGGTTCAAGTTATTAATTAGCCTTTATTTTTTGTTGCTCACTGAATCATTACTGATTCTCATATAGATAAAATAGATACTATAACTCTTTTAAAACTGGAAAACTGAGACATAGAGAGGTGATGTAATCTCCATAAAGACACATAGCACATTAGTAGCCATTTTGGAATGGAGTCCAGCCTAGGCCTTTTGCTTAAAGAGCTGCCAATTTCATGTGTACTAACATTTCATGCTCTCTTCTGAGTTGCATATTCATTTGAATCATCATGAATACCTAAATAATAGTTTTAATTATTCAGGAAAATAATTATGTACATAAAAAGTTATTTATTGCTTTTAGAGTCATTGTGAATCCCAGATTTGCATTATAAAACTGCTGGCAAAAGTTTCGAAGCCTCACTTTCCAATTAAATTCTGTTCATCCAGCCAAGAATGATTGATCTATATTTCATGAACCTTAAAATGTGACCTTTTCAACACTTTTAATGACATTTTCAAAATACAGAATACTTTTTGATTCAAAAGATTTCCTACTTAATGCTGCAGAACAAATCAGTTATCACAGCATAATCAATAGTGGCCAAATATTAGCAAAAACCAGGCATCACTTCTGCTTTAAGAGCTTATCAGGGAAAAAAAACACATTGAGTGGCTATATTTTTGCATGGTAACTAAGGTTTATATTAAAATGAAAAGCTAACCCCCAAATGTTTTATATTTTTAGAAACCTTACTATTTCTTCTGTGAACTTTTTACTAGATCACACTCAAAACTCAACATTTAGAACCTGCAGGCCATGTTCAACTTCAAAATGATATAATGGTGCCTGTGGTTTGACTCAATGGAAAGCTACCCTTAACTATAGCTTCCCCTTAGCTTCAATGAAAAGCATATGAAAGATGGAGCACCTGATAAAACATTTCTCTCAGATGTTGGCTAAATTATCATATCATGCAGGAGGTATTTCAATGAAGTGTATGTTATAGCCCAACTGGATACTAAAAATCTTGAAAACTGTTTTAAAAAGTAAGGCTTTCTAAAGAAGTTATTTTTAAAATGTGTTCCTTAATCATGGACCCTTGATTATCCACACTAATCTCAGTAGGTCCATGGCAGGCTAAATACTCCAAGTTCCCTTATAAGACCACCAAGTCACAGATTAAGGCACTGCCTGATAAATCAAAGCACTCAGTCCTAATTTTCTTCAGTCATCGAGTTTTCATCTGAAGCTCTTGAGAAAGAATTTGATAGCATCTCTGCCCTTTGCACAATGAACAGCTGTTCAATTCCAATAATTGCATCAATTCATTATTTGAAGGGCACTGTAAGTGTGTGTGTGCAAAATGTTATGTGAGAACAACATCAGCTGCTATTCTAAACTAACCTACTACACAAGAATAGTTTCCTATTGCGTGATTGAATACTGAGCTTTCCTTCCATATTACAAAGATCACACGCCAAATTATTGCTGGAGAATTTAGTAAAATATTTAGACATTTATTTTTGACAGTGATGGTGGGTGATGCCAAATTATGTAGACTTAAATAACTAATATGTTGAAAATATTCTGCAATTCACAATATTTTTGAGAACACTGTTAATGGCTTAATATTTAAACTTTCAAAGTACAAGTTAAAAACAAGAAGTGAATGTTATGATGCCATTTCATTCTAATCAAGACTTCATTTCCAGAATCTTTATCCTTAGTTCTGAATATCAATTCAGTTATATTTAGGTGAAATTTACACAGTGCAAAATTCCGTTCAAGTAATCTTGCTAGGTGCAAAGCCAATTATAAAGGTGGATTAGACCAGTGTTTCTCATGGACTCAGTAAAACATTGCCAATCCATGAATTGTTTTTTTACCAGTTTATGACTAATTAAAGTATAAAAAAGACAAATAAGCATTAGAAACTTTTATAGCATTTTGATACTGCTGTGACATCTAAGTGTATGATATTGTATTTTATGAAATTATTAGTCTGTGATGGATTGGTAATTTTAAAATTAAAAACCTGGTCCCTCACTACAATAAGCTGAGAAGCCTTGGCTAAAACTAAGTCTTTGCTTCAAGGACATTATCATCTAATGAAGAGGGTAAAAACAAATGAGTTGGTGTCTATAATACAAAACATTGCTTGGTAATTCTAACTTAAAGAAGATAAAATAAAAATAGGCAAATATCTGTAATGTAAGGCATTACTTGATTATCTTTGAAAGACAGGTTGTTATAAAGAAAAAGTCATCAGATTGTTGATATGGGACACAGTCAGGCAGGTTTTGTTTCTGTTTTGGAGATAGCTAGTTGTATCATTTGGCTACACCAAAGGGTATCTTAGAAGAGACACTGAATTTAAAAAAATTAAACAATGACCACATCAGAAAGACTGGAAATCCCTGACTGTGTTTCAATCTTTCATCAACTCCTCTCTCCCTTCCTCTCCTGCCTCCCCTCTCGTCTCTTCTTTGCCTTCATTATTCCCCTCTCTCCTCCCATTCCTCCATGTTTTCTACTCCTACCCCTTTGCTTTATCTCCCTCTCCCTTTTCCTTTCTGCTTATTCTTTCATATTCCTCATTTTTAAAAATATATGCCCCCCAAAAGAGCTTATGTCTTCTTGTCTAGTCCTCAACTATCCCCTTTGCTTTGCAATAGATTTCACCATTAGAAGGAATGATGGTGTAAGTGAAATGTTTGCTGGGCGCCAGAAATCACATTAACCTCTAACACTCCAACCGATGCTCTAGTTTCACAATTGAGAAAAAAATTCTGCCACTATCTTAATGGTCTATGGAAAAATTAGGGTAAACCCAACCCAATATACCATAATTTTTCAACATTAGATTAGGATAAGACTTCTTTTTATTTAAGACTTAGCAGTTTATCCTCTTTGAGGAAACTGACTATCCCAGAAGACCTGGATATACTGTCATTTTACAATCCCAATAAACTCCTAGGACCCTGCTCAATCACACTCCAATGAGACCAACAGACAGCAAGACGTGCACATGTACACACACACACACACACACACACACAAACACACACACACACACACACAGAGCTATTTATCAGGTTTTTGGTGATTTGCTCTGAATTATGACCAAGCAGCAAAGGATCACCAGATATCTGAAAAAAAAATACTCTAACATGAAAGAAAGACACCCCAGAGAAAATCAGAACTCTACAGAAATAGAGGAAATATAGAGAGTGTAAAAGTAAACTAAACAAACCAACAAAAAACTCTAAAAATGTATAACTACTATCCCTAGAAATAGGAAAATATGCCATGTTTATGTGCAAAGGAATAGTTAAAAAGGAATATACGGAGGACAAGAAAATTTTCTTAGAAATTAAATTAAGGGACTTCCCTGGTGGCACAGTTGTTAAGAATCCACCTGCCAATGCAAGGGACACGGGTTTGTGCCCTGGTCTGGGAAGATCCCACATGCAGTGGAGCAACTAAGCCTGCATGCCACAACTCCTGAGCCTGCACACCACAGCTACTGAGCCCACATGCCACAACTACTGATCTCGTGTGCTGCAACTACTAAAGCCTGCGTGCCTAGAGCCTGTGCTCTACAGCAAGAAAAGCCACCACAGTGAGAAGCCCATGCACCGCAATGAAGAGTAGCCCCTGCTCGTCGCAACTAGAGAAAGCCCGCACAGCAACAAAGACCCAACACAGCCAAAAATAAATAAAAAATTTTAAAAATGAATTAAATTAAAAACATTTTAAGAGAAATGAAGAATTCAATAAAAGTTTGGAATATGAACTTAAAAGACCAAAAAGACAAAGCGATGAAAAACTGTAAAGTTCTAAAATAATTAGAGAGTTACTCCAGGAGTTCAATATCTAGTAAAAGTTGTTTCACAAAGAGAAAACAGAGGACATTATCAAATAAGTAATAAAATAAATGTCCTAAAACTGAAAGATATGTGTTTTCAAATAGAAAGACACTCAGCACAGTGAATGAAAGATGACTCAAACTACGGCAGGTTAATTACTATAGATAAGAAGGCCTTAAACCTTCAAACAGAGGAATAAGGGACACAAAGATTCTGAATCAGAATGACATCAAATTTCTCAACATTAGGAAAACTTACAGACAATGGAATAATGCCTTTTAAATTCTGAGAGATAAATGATATTCAACCTGAAAATCCAGACTGTCAACCTCACCACACACACCATCAAGCATGAAGATTGGAAAAGATACAGTGGACTCTTGTTATTTGTGGTAGTTATCTTCCATAAATCGCTTCAACCACTGCATTAGCAAACACGCAGTCATTGCTCCCAGGGGAAGTGTAGGGTTAAGTTCCTGTGAGCCTCTGGTCACATTTTTGTTAACCAGTCAATACATAACTTTGCTTTATGTGTGTTTCTCTTTAAAGACAGCCTATTTCCTGTATGCTGCTGGTTCATTAGCATTGAACTCATAGCCAACAGCACCATACTTCTTGCTTGAAGGAAGCTTATCTAACACAGGCATTTTCTTCCTAAGGCACACCACAGACTTCTTATGCTTAGGAACACTAGACAGCACTTCAGTACTTTGTTTGAGGGCCATTTCAAATAGCAAAATCACCAACAAAACACAAAAGTACAAAAAATGTAGCACTAAACAGACCATGAAAAATAACACTTGTTTACAGTATGAGAGGTAAAACAAGAAGGCAGGGTATCGCCTTATTCAATCTCAGCTGGAATGCTGCCTCAGCAACTGAAATATTTTGCTGCTCTGTGCATGTCTCTGAATGACCATGAAAGCATTGCAATACTGAATTGGGAGTTACAAATAAACTTTGTAAATTCACAAATACAGAATCCACAAATAATGAGAATCAACTGTATTTTTTAGAAATCTAAGGATTAACAAACCTTTTCTAAGAAATCTCCTGAACCTTGTTTCACTAAAATCATTGAATTAAAAAAAAAAAAAAAAAGAGGGTCTAACACAAAAGAGAACCAAGTCTCCTGATGGCTGGTGAAGAGGAGTCCCAGGATGGTAACTCTGTAGCAGACCTAGAGCGGACCAGTCTGGGCAATGGAGAACTCCAGGAAGAATGAAAAACTAAGGCCACTATAAATACCAAGTCAACAACAGTTTTTAAGAAGGAAATGTAATTATTGCACAGTATATTGCCCAACTGTAAATAATATTTACTTGGTCATAACAGTGAAAACACTGAATATTGACTTAATCAAAGCAGAAGAGAATTAATGAGAAAAAAATCATGGAAGCTTGGAAAAAACATTGGAAAAAATTCTTCAGTACAAGCAAACAGAGCAGTATTCTGAGGCTCAAAAATAACTCATTTATTTGAATAAAATTTAATTCTATTCAGAATGAATATGTGGTCAAAAGGTACAAACTTCCAGTTATAAGGTAAATAAATCCTAGGGATGTAATTACAGTATGATGATTATAGTTAATACTGTATTGTATGTTTTGAAAGTTGCTAAAAGAGATCTTAAAAGTTCTTATCATGAGAAAAAATGTAATTATGTGTGGTGATGGATGTTAACTAAAATTATTCTGGTAATCATTTTACAATATATACATATATCAAATCATTATGTGTACATCTGAAACTAATACAATGTTATGTCAATTTTACTCAATTAAAAAAAAAGATTTACTTCTAGAAACTGAAGAATATTATAGAAAATGTCTGTTAATTTAGCTCAGTAATGCTCAGAATGAAAGTATCTTTGAGAAACATTAGTAGGTTATGATAAGATATTAATCTAGAAAATTTCAGTATCAACAAAACTCCTGATTAAGTGCAATGCTTCATTTGAAGCAATAAATGGCAGATTTGATACTACAGGGGAAAAATCCAATAAATGGTATATACCCAGAGAAAATTATGATAAATATTCCCTGAGTAAAATAGAGGAAAGGGAAGTGGAAAAATGAGAACAAAGAAAAAAATGGATGAAAGACCATTAGGTTTAATCTGTAATAATATGTGTTCCCAAAGAGAATATGAAAGAGTCAGTAATGAAAGGTAAAATATAATTCATTGATTTTAATGAGATTTTTAATATTTGAAATGTAAAGAAACATATAGGTGTCCATACCAAAAGAAAAATCTAAGAGAAAAATTAAAACTTTAAGAGGAAAAATAATGTTGGACTCAATTTTCTTGGTGATGTTAAGACAATGATGGACGTAGTTTTGAGAGAAAGGATTGGAACACAATCATTCTGTGTTCAGCTATGTCGTTTTTCATTTATGAAGGTAATAGAAAGATGTCAACGAAAATATATTATACCATGTACCAAACACAGACAGAATTCTATAAATGTAGCTGCTAGTCTGATTTTGTCCATCCTGTGTTACCGACCAGGTTCTCATCTTCTTTAAGCAACAGAAATTGATAAGAGGCCAGACAAGAAATTCAGACAAGGCTTTAATGGGGCTCCTGCTGCAGTAGCAGGGAGTGAGAACAAGTAACATGTTCCCTTGCTTGCTTTCTGGGTGGGGTGGCGAGCTGGTTCCTTATATGGAGTGAGGGTAGGGGTGTGTCCAGGGATTGGGCTGGAGGGGTGGCTTAGGACGTTTGCCCATCCTTTTGGTGGTATCGTGTGCAGGGGTGCATGCCCAGTACCCCCTGTGTTTATTCCCGACCCCCTGCTTTTGCTCCTGGCTCTTCAGAAGTAGCAGTTGGGTTTTTGGTCTTTTTGTATCTTGTTGTCCATAATTTGCCCAACTGCACATGTACGCAGCTATTTTCAGTCCCTTATAGTTTCTTTGTATTTTATTGCTTGAGGAGACATTTGGCCAGGTGCAAACATTGTAGCACTTCCCCCAGCCTGTCTCACCTGGACACCAACATCATGAAGATCAACTTAATTATAACAATTATTTAGTCACGTTCTTTAACGGGGAAATTCATGAAGCAGGCTAAATGATTGCTTGAGAATGATTGTGGGAAAAATTTGACATTTCTAAAGTTCATCTAGAGATGAGAATATAAAAGAAAATTTTGAAGGGTGTTAATTATGAGGGAGATTATCTCTTCTACAAACATGAAATTTAGGGATAAGAATTGCTTTATTATCATTGGGGATAAAATAAAAACCACAATAAGCCATGTTTATACGAGAAAGTGATAATTGACAAAGAGTGCAAACCAAGTCAATGAGGAGGGGACAAATGATTCAATATGCTCCTTTTTCTTCTATAAAATTTATAGGAAACACTAATCTTAAGTAATAGGTATTTAGTGCAATATGAGTTTGTAATAAAAAGAACATAGAGGTTATTTCTTAATAGTTAGGTATTTTGTGAAACTGGGCAATTAAAAAAAACAAGTAAATGTGCATAATGGAAGAAAAAGTTTAGTGTATAAAGATTTGCTAAAACTTTCAGGATATTTTTGAATAAAAATAGTGATAAAAAGCTAACATTCCAATTCTAATTTAAATGGTTTTACTATTTTACATTAATTCCTTCTTGTTTCAGATACATATCTATTGTATTTAAGTAGTTTTCTTCTTACTATTTTATTTATGATATATTATAAGGAATGTCTCATAAATTTTACCTAATGTCTGTCTATCATCTACTAATGAAAATCATATTTTTCCTCCTTTAATTTCTTTTTGTGACAGATTGTTTATAGATTTCCAGGCTTCAAACTAGTTTACATTGACTTCATGTTGCTCTTTTATCTAATGAGATTAAGGCTGAATTCCTTTCTTTTTCATATTTTGTCTTTAACAATGAAACCTCTAAAACTGTAATTTTTTTTTGTCAGGTTCTTATTGTGACCCATAGGTTTTGGAAGAAGCATTCTTTTTATTTCTTTCTAGATAATATTAAAGTTCAATTTTTAATTCTTCTTTAATTCTGCATCAATTTGATTAAAGAGAGTCAGGGAATCTAGAACTGGTGCCAAAAGGAAAGGGAGTCAGATTCAGGTCATCACCTTCCTAAAACATGTATGTGAATAGATAAATGTTACATTTTAAAAATGTAATTTAATTTTAATAAAATCATGAAATTTCAGCTTGGAAGATATCCCAGAAATACATAATGCATTAATTCTCTTCTCTATAAAATCCCTAACAAATGGTTTTGGGGGCTCTTTTTGAGACATATGTGTTTGTTACACTGTGTTATGCTAGATCATATAATGTTTTCCCACAGTATTTTCCTTTTAATGATTCTGTTTTCTTTCCAAAACTACTAGAAGCTCAAGATATTTGGAACTCATTATTCTAATTCTTTGTTATACTTAGCAGTAACATTCTTCCTTGTAATTACTACTCTTCAATAATTGTCCTCCCTTCTGGAGCCACAATGAATAAATTCAGTGTCTCTTCCACTAGACAGCCTTTCAAATGTTTGAATAATTAGCTTCCTTCCTTCCCAAAGTCTTTTTTCTCTAGACCAAACATTCTTATTTAATTCAACCATTTTTATATAGGGACATTGTTTTGAAACTTATTGCCATCCTAATTTCTTTCATCTGCATGTGTTCCAGTTGGTTGAAATCCTTCTGAAACTTCACTGAAATAAGCTGAACTAAATATTTACAGGGATGTCTCAAAAGTGAAAGTGCAATGGAATTGTTACCTCCTTTTCTAAAAGACACTACAGTTCATTTAATGCCTTCTAATATTCCATTGGCTTTATGGTAGTAGTATCATTCTCCTGGCTTATACTGAATTTGCAGTTGAAGAAAGTACCTGAATATTTCTTACAACAATATCTGGTAAGCCATAGACAAGGTGATTTATGCTCTGTACTTTAATTGGTCATATTGATACCTTGCTTCTGTCATTTATGAAATCAGGATAATATTAATACTAACTCTAAGGATTTTTAAGACAATTAAATGATTTGATATATATAAAGCACTTAGAACAGTGACCAATGAATGCTAAACTTTCAGTAAATTTTAACGTTATCATTGGTGATATTATTATTACTCTTATCCCATTTGACATCACTCTCAATTTTTTTTTTTTTTTTTTTTTTTTGCGGTACGCGGGCCTCTCACCGTTGTGGCCTCTCCCATTGCAGAGCATAGGCTCCAGACGCACAGGCTCAGTGGCCATGGCTCACGGGCCCAGCCACTCCGCAGCATGTGGGATCTTCCCGGACCGGGGAACGAACCCATGTCCCCTGCATCGGCAGGCGGACTCTCAACCACTGCACTACCAGGGCAGTCCCCTCAAATATTTTTATAAGTTAGTTTCTACAATGGGGAACATATGCAGTTGATATATTTACCCTTGAAGGAAAACGGTTTAGAAAAATCATTATCATCCAATAAGTTAAATAATAGTAATAATAAAAATATCAACTGTACAAGTTATGAAAAAAGATTCACTTACAAATAAACAACATCTAACCTTTCACTATGTATCACATGTGAGCATTCTTTTTTTTTTAATTTTATTGGAGATTAGTTGATTCACAATGCTGTGTTAGTTTCAGGTGTACAGCAAATTGATTCAATTATACATATACATATATTCTTATTTTTTCAGATTTTTTACCCATATAGGTTATTACAGAATATTGAGTAGAGTTCCCTGTGCTTACAGTAGGTCCTTGTTAGTTATCTATTTTATACACAGTAGTGTGTGTGTGTTAATCCCAAACTCCTAATTTATCCCTCCCCCATCACCTTTCCTCTTTGGTAATCATAGGTTTGTTTTCAAAATCTGTGAGTCTGTTTCTGTTCTGCAAATAAGTTCATTTGTATCATTTTTAATTGGATTCCACATATGAGTGCTATCATATGGTATTTGTCTTTCTCTGACTGACTTACTTCACTTAGTATGATAATCTCTATGTCCATCCACATTGTTGCAAATGGCATTATTTCATTCTTTTTTATGGCTGAATAATATTCCATTATATATGTTACCACATCTTCTTTATCCATTCCTCTGTCTATGGACATTTAGGTTGCTTCCATGCCCTGGATATTATAAGTAATGTTGCAATGAACATTGGGGTACATGTATCTTTTCAAATTATGGTTCTCTCTGGATATATGCCCAGGAGTGGGATTGCTGGGTCACATGGTAGTTCTATTTTTATTTTTTAAGAAACCTCCATAATGTTCTCTATAGTGGTTGTACCAATTTACATTCCTGCCAACAAAGTAGGAAGGTTCCCTTTTCCCCACACTCTCTCGAGCATTCATTGTTTGTAGACTTTTGATGATGGCCATTCTGCCCAGTGTCAGGTGATACCTCATTGTAGTTTTGATTTGAATTTCTCTGATAGTGATGTTGAGCATCTTTTCATGTGCTTTTTGGCCATCTGTATGTCTTCTTTGGAGAAATGTCTATCTAGATCTTCTGCCCATTTTTTGATTGGGTTGTTTGTTTTTTTGATACAGAGCTGCATGAGCTGTTTGTACATTTTGGAACTTAATCCCTTGTCAGTTGCTTCATTTGCAAATACTTTCTCCCATTCTGAGGGCTGTCTTTTCATTTTGTTTATGGTTTCCTTTGCTGTGAAAAACTTTTCAGTTTAATTAGGTCCCAGTTTTTTTTGTTTTGTTTTTATTTTCATTGCTCTAGGATGTGGATCAAAAAAGATCTTGCTGCAATTTATGTCAAGGAGTGTTCTCTCTGTTTTCCTCTAGGAGTTTTATAGTGTCTAGCCTTACATTTGGGTCTTTGATCCATTTTGAGTTTATTTTTGTGTATGGTGTTAGAGAATGTTCCAATTTCATTCTTTTATTTGTAGCTGTCCATTTTTCCAAGCACTACTTATGAAGAGAGTGTCTTTTCTCCATTGTATATTCTTGCCTCATTTGTCTTAGATGACCATAGGTGCATGGGTTTATCTCTGTACTTTCTATCCTCTTCCATTGATCTATATTGCCATTTTTGTGCAGTACCATACTGTTTTGATGACTGTAGCTTTGTGGTAGAGTCTGAAGTCAAGGAGGCTGATTCTTCCAGTTCCATTTTTCTTTCTCAGGATTGCTTTGGCTATTCAGGGTCTTTTGTGTTTTCATACAAATTTTAAAATTTTTTGTTCTAGTTTTGTGGAAAATGCCATTGGTAATTTGACAGAGATTGCATAGACTCTGTAGATTGCCTTAGGTAGTATAGCCATTTTGACAATATCGATACTTCAAATCCAAGAACATGGTATATCTTTCCATCTGTTTGTGTCATGTTCGATTTCTTTCATCAGTGTCATATAGTTTTCTGAATAAAGGTCTTTTGCCTCCCTAAGTAGGTTTATTTCTAGGTATTTTATTCTTTTGATGCAGTGGTGAATAGGATTGTTTCCTTAATTCTGTTTTCTTATTTTTCATTGTTAGTGTATAGGAATGCAAGCAATTTCTGTGTATTAATTTTCTATCCTGCAACTTTACCAAATTCATTGGTGAGCTCTAGCAGTTTTCTGGTAACATCTTTAGGATTGTCTATTTAGAGTATCATGTCATCTGCAAGCAGTCACTATGTTACTTCTTCTTTTCCAATTTGGATTCTTTTTATTTCTTTGTCTTGTCTGATAGCATGGTTAGTACTTCCAAAACTATGTTGAGTAATAGTGGTGAGGGTGGACATCCTTGTCTTTTTCCTGATCTTAGAGGAGGCCTTCAGTTTTTCACCATTGAGGATGATGTTTGCTGTGGGTTTATCATCTATGACCCCTATTATCTAGAGGTTGATTACCTCTATGCCCACTTTTTGAAGAGTTTTTATCATAAATGGGTGTTGAATTTTCTCAAAAGTTTTTCTGCGTTTATTGAGATGATCATATGGTTTTTATTCTTCAGTTTGTTAATGTGGTGTATCACATTGATTGATTTGTGTATATTGAAGAATCCTTGCACCCCCTGGATAAATCCCACTTGATCATCCCACATGATCCTTTTAATGTGTTGTTGGATTCTGTTTGCTAGTATTTTGTTGACAATTTCTGCATCTCTGTTCATCAGTGATATTGGCCTGTAATATTCTTTTTTTGTGGTATCTTTGTCTGGTTTTGTTATCAGGATGGTGGTGACCTCATAGAATGAGCTTAGGAAAGTTCCTTCCTCTGCAATTTTTTGAAAGAGTTTCAGAAGGATAGGGGTTAACTCTTCTCTAAATGTTTGACAGAATTCACCTGTGAAGCTGTCTGGTCCTGGACTTTGTTGGAAGTTTTTAAATCACTGTTTCAATTTCAGTACATGTGATTGGTCCATTCATATTTTCTATTTTTCCTGGTTCAGTCTTGGAAGGTTGTACTGTTCTAAGAATTTGTCCATTTCTTCTAGGTTGTCCATTTTATTGGCATATAGTTTTTTGTAGGTAGTCCCTTATGATCCTTTGTATTTCTACAGTGTCAGTTGTAAATTCTCCTTTTTCATTTTTAATTTTATTGATTTGAGCCCTCTCCCTTTTTTTCTTAATAAGTCTGGCTAAAGGTTTATCAATTACATATGGTCATTCTTAAACATGTAGAATCCAAGAATGCCTAAACTGGATTGTCTTGGTTAAAGTCCAACCAGGAGACAAGAGACAGAAACCTCACCAGTAATTTTAACAAGGCAAATGTAATATGAATAATTATGAACTAGTAAAATATGGTTACCTACTTAAAAAAGGTAAAAGAGACTGCAAAAGTATATGAGAATAGAAAATGTAGGGAACAACTACTATCACTATGGCTGAAGGAGAGTATATAAAGAAGGAAAAAACTAGAAGAGCCTCTATCTCCTAGGCTGAGATTCACATCCCATTTGGAGGGGGGCTGGCTGCAGCCTATTGGAAGTCACAGGAGTTTGTTGGGGTGTTGGTGGACTGGGGATAATGAGAAGGCATCCTCCTGCTGGGGTGCCAGTTGAGCTTCAGAGGGTGTCCTGTATGGTGCTGACAGCTGTGCCAGAGAAGCAAAGAGAAAAACACATGGGAACCACGAAAAAGAAACCCCTTTTTCTTCAATGCCTTTCAGTTTTCCTCCAAGCACTCTCTACTGACAAACCCTAACATGGTGCCAGTTGCCAAAGGAACAATGTTTACAAGATCCAGCTCACAAAGCAAGAGTAAAAAGAAGGTGGATTTAGAGCTAACCGGCAATAAATTGATATTTATTGGCAGAAAGCTCTAACCCAACATGATCTAACCCAATTATAATTGTGTACACATTCTAATATTAATCTTCTGGTGTTTAAAAATTCTAATATAGACATTTTGTTTCCTTACAAAAAGTAATAACAATAAATACTGTAGTGAAAAGTTCCACAGAAGTCTGATATTCAGTTAAAAAAATATCTACTGGGTGACTACAAACACCCTGGTTTTTCACAGCTCACAATCTAGTCAGATAGACTCATGAATTGTCAATAACAATATAAATATGTTCAGATGGAAGTATGAATAAGAAGCTCTAAGAATGAAACCTGCACATTTGTGAATAAATTCAGCTAAAACAAAAAGATGTGTAATATGTTACAAGATATTGACATGAGTCTTCCTAGAATATTTTATTGTGAAAATTTCAGGGCCAAAAAATTCAGATAAATTAGAGTAAGTTCAAAGAAGGAAGATAGGAATGATGAATGAAACAGAGAGATTGGTTTGTGAAAGGAAAGGCTAACAGAAATAAATCTATATAGATTAGCTATGTGACAGGAAAAACAGAGAGCTGACAAGCATGAGTCAGATGTAAATTCAAAAAACTATAATCAAGGAATAGCACAGTAAGTGGACTTTAGTCTAACTTCACAAACTTTTAATTGGGGAAGATGTAGGGCTTGAGTTATGCCCTAAGAATGGATTCATATCCAACAGAAAGAAGATACGTGTGTTGACAGATAGAGAGCTTGAGCTAAGCCCCATAACAGGAAATTTCTGTTGAGCAACCAGTTGGGCTAATGCAGAAAACTGTGTAGAGATACAAGAATATCTGTGTCTGAGAGCAAGGAGCTATTCTGTGCCACCCCAGAGAATAGGTGTTTGAAAAGGCCGAGTAATTAAAAGAGTAATTGAAGGAATTGTTAAAGAATGTCAGAAGAAGGAGCAGTATGTGGAGAGTGCTGAATGTCAAAGAGTCTGAACATTACCTCGGAGACCATGGGGAGTCACTGGAGGATTTTTTGTTGTTCTTATTTGTTTATTTTTTATATTCTGTAAAAAGAATTGTGTAAACACAATTTTGGAATTATATGTGTGAATATCCTTCCTAGGGAACACAGCATAGAGAAGAGTAACAAGCATAACCCATTCAAAGTGATACTTCCAAAATCAGAATCCCTGTGTTAGCCAGAAGAGAGAAAAAATATTTCTCTCTTTTTCCGTCCTCTTTCTTGTCCCCAGAATTCAGTCTACATACATGCTTCAATTAAAGAAATCATCCTTTAAATGTGTGAGACAGTAAGCTTGACTCACAACAACTAACAGACCAGAACTCTTAAATGTACTGGGTTGATTGTTTTAATCTTTGAACTTCTTAGTCACTCCTTCTTTCTAAGCTTTTAGGTCCTGGTTCACAGTTAGCCAGGAATTCTATGAATGTGCCATAATCCTTGGGTTCCTCCCCCATTCCAAAATCGTTGGTAGTCAATTGGGTATTTTGTCAATGCGATTTAGATTTACTAGCTTATTCCATTTATTTTTGCATTTTGAATCCATGTGTATATGTGTATCCACTACACACACACACACACACACACACACACACTATCCAAAGTAAATATACAGATTTATTTGTATTCCCTAAAATGAAAATGGACAAATTTTTTGTCCACATACAACTTAGCAAAGTTCATAAATCTGTTCAACTGTATATACTCTGACAGTCGGAAACCCGCATCAAAGTTTATGACAAGTTAGAAGTAGAATCCTGTAGGTATCTCTGAGGAAAATTTGATTCACTGGGGACCTCAACTGTAGAGAAGTATGCTCTGGAAATTCAGCTATCTTGCATTATAATTTCTGCATTCACAACTTCAATAGGTATTCTGAAGAATAGCTATGCTAAAGAGAGAGAATAAACTTCGTAAAGCACTGTTCTCCATACTTGTCCCACATTTTTCTACCACTAAATCTTGACCATCTAGAAGGACTACTTTTGAACTTTTACTTCTCAAATCCCTACATCCTTTTTCAAACATTAAAATGTCATCTCTTTAAAGAAACCTTGTTTGATTCCTTGTCCCAACCACATCCTATTTCTTCTGCCTATAAGCTCTCATAATAGTTTATTTGTATTTTGGCATTTAACAAATTTGGCTTTGAATTATGTCATATATGTATTTGTCTAGTCCCTTAAACTAGTTTGTATTTGCCTAATCCCTTAAAGCTTGAGGTTAGAAGCCACGTTCTACTGATATGATATTATTATTCACAACTCCCAGTATTTTCCTTACAATAAGCATTCAATAATTGATCATTCAATCTAATTTAGGGATCAAGATATAGTAATTGAGAAGGTTCCAATCATTATTGGTAGGATGTCTGTTAAGAAACCATTAAAAATGTTCCCTCCTTGTGCTAGGAAATTTATTAATATTCTTCAGATTATATTTTAATGATGTTCTGTGATAGAAAATTAAAATAAATACTTCTGTGTATTAGTTTACTCAAATAAAGCTGGTTTTATGAATTCAAAAGGGATTATATAAAATGGACCATATATACTGCAAAACCCAATGAGTTGTGATTTCTTCTTCTATTATTTAAAAAGTTTAAATGAAATTCCTGGAAAGTTACTAGGTCTCATTTAACCTCCAGTAATGAAAAACAGTGTAATTTACCTGGGTAGTGCAAAAGAAAAAAGAAAAAAAGAGACAAAAGAATAGGGACAGGGCCAGCACCACAGGGAGGGAGCTGTGAAGGAGGAAAAGTTTCCACACACTAGGAAGCCCCTTCACTGGTGGAAACGGGAGGGTGGGCAGAGCAGGGGAAGCTTCAGAGACATAGAGTAGAGTGCAGCAACAGTGGTGCAGAGGGCAAAGCAGAGAGATTCCCGCACAGAGGATTGGTGGCGACCAGCACTCACCAGCCTGAGAGGATTGTCTGCTCACCTGCCAGAGCAGGTGGGGGCTGAGAGCTGAGGCTCCAGCTTTGGAGGTCAGATTCCAGGGAGAGGATGGGTTGGCTGTGTGAACACAGCCTGAAGGGGGCTAGTGCACCACAGCTAACCAAGAGGGAGTCCAGGAAGAAGTCTGAAACTGCCTAAGAGGCAAGAGACCATTGTATCAGCATGCACGAGGAGAGGAGATTCAGAACACCGCCTAAATGAGCTTCAGAGATGTGCACAAGCTGTGGCTACCACCGTGGACACCAGAGACGGGCATGAGATGCTAAGGCTGCTGCTGCAGCCATGAAGAATCCTATGTGCAAGCACAGCTCACAGTCCACACCTCCCCCACAACAGGAGACTGTGCAGCATGCCACTGCCAGGGTTCCGTGATCCAGGGACAACTTCCTGGGGAGAACACATGGTGTGCCCCAGGTTGTTGCAATATCATGCTGACCTCTTCCTCCACAGACTCGCCCTGCATTCTGTACCCCTCTCTCCCCAGGCCTGAGTGAGCCAGAGCCCCCTAATCAGCCGTTGCTTCAACCCCCTCCTGTCTGGGTGAAGAGCAGACTCCAGAGGGTGACCTATATGAAGAGGTGGGGCCAAATCCAAAGCTGAAACCTGGGCGCTGTGCAAACAAAGAAGAGAAAGGGAAATTTTTCCCAGCAGCCACAGGAACAGTGGATTAAATCTCCACAATCAACTTGATGTACACTGCATCTGTGGAATACATGAATAGACAAAGAATCATCCCAAAATTGAGGCAGTGGACTTTCGGAGAAACTATAGACCAGGGTTGTGCTGTATGCGACTGACTAGTTTCTGATTATTATTTTTATCTTAATTTAGTATTTAGCACTTCTTATCATTGGTGAATTTACTTATAGGTTTGGTTGGTCTCTTCTCTTTCCTTTAATTACTTTTTAATTTTCTTACTTTAATAATATTATTTTTTATTTTAATAACTTTCTTTCCTTCTTTCTTTCTTTCCTTCTTTCTTTCTTTCCTTCTTTCTTTCTTTCTTTCTTTCTTTCTTTCTTTCTTTCTTTCTTCCTTTTTCTCCATTTTCTTCTGAGCCATGTGGCTGACAGCATCTTGGTGCTCTGGCCGGGTGTCAGGACTGAGCCTCTGAGGTGGAAGAGCCAGGTTCAAGACATTAGACCACCAGAGACCTCCCAGCCCCACATAATATCAATCAGCAAGAGCTCCCCCAGAGATCTCTGTCTCAAGGCTAAGACACACCTCCACTCAACAATCAGCAAACTCCAGTGCTGGTCGCCCCATGCCAAACAACTAGCAAGACAGGAACACATCCCCATCCATTAGCAGAGAGGCTGCCTAAAGTCATAGTAAGTTCACAGATACCCCAAAACACACAAGCAGGTGGGGTCCTACCCACCAGAAAGACAAGATCCAGCCTCATTCACCAGAACACAGGCACCAGTCCCCTCCACAAGGAAGCCAACACAACCCACTGAAACAACTTTACCTACTGGGGGCAGACACCAAAAACAATGGGAATTATGAACCTGAAGCCTGTGAAAAGGAGACCCCAAACACAGTAAGTTAAGCAAAATGAGAAAACAGAAACACACAGCAGATGGAAGAACAAGGAAAAACTCACCAGACCAAACACATGAAGAGGAAATAAGCAGTCTTCCTGAAAAAGAATTCAGAGTAATGATAGTAAAGATGATGCAAAATCTTGGAAATAGAATGGAGAAAATACAAGAAATGTTTAAGAAGGAGCTAGAAAACCTAAAGAGCAAACAAACAATGATGAACAATGAAATAAATGAAATTAAAAATTGTCCACAAGAAATAGCTGAGGTAGAAGAATGGATAAGTGACTTGGAAGATAAAATAGGGGAAATAGGGGTGGGATAGGGAGGGTGGGAGGGAAGGAGATGCAAGAGGAGAGAGATATGGGAACATATGTATATGTATAACTGATTCACTTTGTTATAAAGCAGAAATTAAAACACCATTGTAAAGCAATTGTACCCCAATAAAGATGTTAAAAAAATAGGGGGAATAACTACTGAAGAGCAGAATAAATAAAAAAGAATGAAAAGAATTGAGGACAGTCTCAGAGACCTCTGGGACAACATTAAATACACAAACATTCGAATTATCAGGGACCCAGAAGAAGAAGAGAAAATAAAAGGGACTGAGAAAATATTTGAAGAGATGATAATTGAAAACTTCCCTAACATGAGAAATGAAATAGTCAGTCAAGTCCAGGAAGCACAGAGAGTCCGATACAGGATAAATCCAAGGAGAAACATGCCAAGACAAATATTAATCAAACTATGAAAGATTAAATGCAAAAGAAAAAATATTAAAAACAGCAAGGGAAAAGCAACAAATAACATACAAGGGAATTCCCATAAGGTTAACAGCTGGTCTTTCAGCAGAAACTCTGCAAGTCAGAAGGGAGTGGCAGGACATATTTAAAGTGATGAAGGGGGAAAAACTACAACCAAGATTACTTTAACCAGCAAGGATCTCATTCACATTCAAAAGAGAAATTAAAACCTTTACAGACAAGCAAGAGCTAAGAGAATTCAGCACCCCCAAACCAGCTTTACAACAAATGATAAGGAACTTCTCTAGGCCAGAAACACAAGAGAAGGAAAAGAACTACAATAACAAACATAAAACAATTAAGAAAGTGATAATAGGAACATACATATTGATGATTACCTTAAACATAAATGGATTAAATGTTCCAACCAAAAGACATAGACAGGCTGAGTGGATACAAAAACAAACCCATATATATGCTGTCTACAGGAGACTCACTTCAGACATAGGGAAACATACAGACTGAAAATGAGGGAATAGAAAAAGATATTCCATGCAAATGGAAATTAAAAGAAAGCTGGAGTAGGAATTATCATAACAGACAAAATAGACTTTAAAATAAAGACAAGAGACAATGAAGGACACTACATCATGATCGAGGCATCAATCCAAGAAGAAGAAATAACAATTGTAAATATTTATGCACCCAACATAGGAGTACCTCAATACATTAGGAAAATGCTAACAACCATAAGAGGAGAAATCAACAGTAACACAATAATAGTAGGGGACTTTAAAACCTCATTTTCAACAGTCGATAAATCATCTGAAATAAAAATAAATAAGGAAACACAAGCTTTAAATGATGCATTAAACAAAATGGACTTAATTGATATTTATAGGACATTCCATCCAAAAACAACAGAATACACTTTCTTCTCAAGAGCTCATGGAACATTCTCTAGGATAGATCATATCTTGGGTCAAAATGAAGCTCTGGTAAATATAAGAAAATTGAAATAGTATCAAGACTCTTTTCTGACCACAACACTATGAGAATACATAACAATTACAGGAAAAAAACTGTAAAAAAAATAGATACACATGGAGGCTAAACAACACACTACTAAATAACCAAGAGATCTCTGAAGAAATCAGAGGAAATCAAAAAATACCTAGAAACAAATGACAATGATAACACAATGACCCAAAACTATGGGATGCAGCAAAAGCAGTTTTAAGAGGGAAGTTTATAGGAATACTACCCTACCTCAATTAAAAAGAAAAATCTCAAACAAACAACCTAACCTTACACATAAAGAAATTAGAGAAAGAAAAACAAACCCCAAATTCAACAGTAGGAAAGAAATCATAAAGATCAGATCAGAAATAAATGAAAAGGAAATGAAGGAAGTGATAGAAAGATCAATAAAATTAAAGCTGGTTCTTTGAGAAGATTAAAAAAAAATGATAAAGCATTAGCCAGACTCATCAAGAAAAAAAGGGAGAAGATTCAAATCAACAGAATTAGAAATGAAAAAGGAGAAGTAACAACTGACACTGCAGAAATATTAAGGATCATCAGAGATTACTACAAGCAACTCTATGCCAATAAAATGGGCAACCTGGAAGAAATGGACAAATTCTTAGAAAATCACAGCCTTCTGAGACTGAACCAGGAAGAAATAGAGAATTTAAACAGGCCAATCACAAGCACTGAAATGGAAACTGTGATTAAAAGTCTTCAAAGAACCCAAAGCCCAGGACCAGATGCATTTACAGGTGAATTCCATCAAACATTTAC
The DNA here is from genome assembly GCF_949987515.2 of Delphinus delphis. NCBI lineage: Eukaryota > Metazoa > Chordata > Mammalia > Artiodactyla > Delphinidae > Delphinus > Delphinus delphis. Next base: position 27,740,076 of record NC_082699.1, read on the forward strand.
AGAAAACGTAACACCTATCCTTCTTAAACTCTTCCATAATATAGCACCCACATATTTTGGAACACTCCCAAACTCATTCTATGAGGCCATCATCACCCTGTTACCAAAACCAGACAAAGATGTCACACAAAAAATAAAACTGCAGGCCAATATCACTGATGAACATAGATGAAAAATCCTCAAAAAAATACTAGCAAACAGAATCCAACAGCACATTAAGAGGATCATACAACATGATCAAGTGGGGTTTATCCCAGGAATGCAAGGATTCTTCAATATATGCAAATCAATCAATGTGATACACCATATTAACAAACTGATGGAGAAAAACCATATGATCATCTCAATCGATGGAGAGAAAGCTTTTGACAAATTTCAACACCCATTTATTATAAAAACCATCCAGAAATAAGGCAGGAAAGGAACTTACCTCAACATAATAAAGGCCATATATGACAAACCACAGCCAACATCATTCTCAATGTTGAAAAACTGAAACCATTTCCACTAAGGTCAGGAATAAGACAAGGTTGCCACTCTCACCACTATTATTCAACATCATTTTCAAAGTTTTAGCCACAGCAATCAGAAAGCAAAAGGAAATAAAAGGAATCCAAACTGGAAAAGAAGAAGTAAAACTGTCATTGTTCACAGATGACAAGATACTATACATAGAGAATCCTAAAGATGCTACCAGAGTACTACTAGAGCTAATCAATGAATTTGGTAAAGTAGCAGGACACAAAATTAATGCACAGAAATCTCTTGCATTCCTATACACTAATGATGAAAAATCTGAAAAAGAAATTAAGGAAACACTCCAATTTACCATTGCAACAACAACAAAAAATACCTAGGAGTAAACCTACCTAGAGATATAAAAGACCTGTATGCAGAAAACTCTAAGACACTGATGAAGGAAATTAAAGATGATACCAACAGATGGAGAGATATACCATGTTCTTGGATTGGAAGAATCAACATTGTGAAAATGAGAAAACTACCCAAAGCAATCTACAGATTCAATGCAATCCCTATCAAACTACCATTGGCATTTTTCACAGAATGAGAACAAAAAAAAATCACAATTTGTGGAAACACAAAAGACCCCGAATAGCCAAAGCAATCTTGAGAAAGAAAAACGGAGCTGGAGGAATCAGTCTCCCTGACTTCAGACTACACTACAAAGCCACAGTAATCAAGACAGTATGGTACTGGCACAAAAACAGAAATATAGATCAATTGAAACAGATAGAAAACCCAGAGATAAACCCACGCACATATGGTCATCTTATTTTTGTTAAAGGAGGCAAGAGTGTACAATGGAGAAAAGACAGCCTCTTCAATAAGTCGTCCTGGGAAAACTGGACAGCTACATGGAAAAGAATGAAATTAGAACACTCCCAAACACCATATACAAAAATAAGCTCAAAATAGATTAAAGACCTAAATGTAAGGCCAGACACTGTAAAACTCTTAGAGGAAAACATAGGCAGAACACTCTATGACATAAATCACAGCAAGATCCTTTCTGGACTACCTCCTAGAGGAATGGAAATAAAAACAAAAATAAACAAATGGGACCTAATGAAACTTAAAAGCTTTTGCACAACAAAGGAAACCATAAACAAGATGAAAAGACAACCCTCACACTGGAGAATATATTTGCAAATGAAGCAACTGACAAAGGATTAGACTCCAAAATACACGAGCAGCTTATGCAGCTCAATATCAAAAGAACAAACAGCCCATTCCAAAAATTGGCAGAAGATCTAGACATTTCTCCAAAGAAGGTATACAGATTGCCAACAAACACATGAAAGGATGTTCAGCATCACTAATCATTAGAGAAACGTAAATCAAAACTAAAATGAGGTATCACCTCACACCAGTAAGAATGGGTATCATCGAAAAATCTACAAACAGTAAATGCTGGAGAAGGTGTGGAGAAAAGGGAACCCTCTTGCACTGTTAGTGGGAATGTAAATTGATAAAGCCACTGTGGACAACTGTATGGATTTTCCTTAAAAAACTAAAAATAGAACTACCATATGACCCAGCAATCCCACTACTGGGCATATACTCTGAGAAAACCATAATTCAAAAAGAATCATGTACCACAATATTCATTGTAGATCTATTCACAATTGCCAGGACATAGAAGCAAATTAAGTGTCCATCAACAGATGAATGGATAAAGAAGATGTGACACATATATACAATGCAATATTACTCACCCATAAGAAGAAATGAAATTGAGTTATTTGTAGTGAGGTGGATGGACCTAGAGTCTGTCATACAGAGTGAAGTAAGTCCGTAAGAGAAAAACAAATACCATATGCTAACACATATATATGGAATCTACAAAAAATAATGGTTCCAAAGAACATAGGGGCAGGACAGGAGTAAAGACACAGATGTAGAGAATGGGCCTGAGGACACGGGGAGAGGGAAGTGTAAGTAGTGACACAGTGAGAGAGTAGATTTGACATATATACCCTACCAAATGTAAAATTGATAGGTAGTGGGAAGCAGCTGCATAGCACAGGGAGACCAGCTCGGTGATTTGTGATCACCTAGAGGGGTGGGATAGGGAGGGTGAAGGGAGACGCAAGAGGGAGGGCATATGGGGATATATGTATACGTATAGCTGATTCACTTTGTTATACAGAAACTAACACAAAAATGTAAAGCAATTATACTCCAATAAAGATGTTAAAAAAAAAGAGTGTGAATGTGCAGCTCTACACAATCACTTTACCACTTCCTATTTCCCATTAAAGTTTGAAGGAATCTGAGCAAATAGAATATAGATACATTGTAAAGTAGAATAAAAGTTGTAAATGTGTTCAAGATTTAAAATTTCAAATATAAACTCTTTGTGTTAAACATTCAAAACTAGTGTTTCAGTTTTCTAAAAAGTCAATTACTTGCCCTTTAGCACTGACCATGCCCCCAAAGGGCAAAAAGACACTTACAGGAATTAGCTTCCTCCTGGACAATGCCTTAAACATCTAATTTATTATCATTTTTATTTCAATGGCCTAAGAACCAGATTGTCACAGAAAACTACCACAGAGAAAGTTGCAAAAGTTCCTCCTTTAAAAGCCAAAATATATTAACTCATGAGCATAACAGCACCACTCTTGGTTTATAGCGGGGAATGGGGATCTTTTTTAATGTGAAAGACAAGTTTTTCCTACCAATACAATTCAGGATACATAAAATACCTTGTAATGCTGAATATGACTCCTGGAAATGCCATTTTTTGACATCTAACTTCAAATAGAGATTGACACAGAAAGAAAAAAGAAGAGATTTTTAAGAGAGAGAGAGAATCTGCAGGAGGAAAAAAAAAAGACAAAAAAAAAAAAGAACTGAGGGCGGGAAAGATACTGAGGAAAGCACAGCAGGCATGAATCAGACTTGTCCCGTGGTGACTCATCTCCTTGAATCTCTTCCTCTTCCCTGGAAATCCAGCTTGATTTTACAGCTTATGACCTGAGCCAACTACAGCCATGGCATTTCTGCTAAAATCCAAACCATTAAGACAAAAGCAGCCTTGCCAAGATTATACAGATTTGTTTGTGCATTTTATTTCAGTTTTAACTTGACAAGTAAAATTGAGTTTATGATGGCAGAAAGTGGGACTTGGAGATCAATTTAGGATGCTTAGCTGTAACTTGTTCTTGTAAATATGCCTTAGCAGTCAGGTTGAACAAAAAATAAGCAGATTGGACAAGATAAGTTAAGCATAGACTGAGAAAAATATTTTTTTTTTTTCTCATGCACTTTTCAATTTCCAGAAGGCTGGTAAATTATTGAAGTATTTCTTAAAGGTATAAGACGTGAGTAGAATCATCACTGTCATCCACATTAATAATAGTTCATATTTTCTTCTTGCTATTAAACTCCACTCTCTGAAGTTATAAAGTATTTTAAAAGAGTTTCAGAAAAAAAGGTAAAACACTTTAGCCACTAGTCTCTCTCTATCTGGTCACATCTGAAAATACTGAGAATTAGCACTGTGTGGAAATAACTGTCCTATCAAGCAATAGCTATTTAATGCATCTAAAATGTCTATCACCATGTCTGATGCTTAGGTTAATATCAAATTAATGTATTAGAATCAGTAACTTCTCAACATTATTTAATTATTATCATTATTATGACTGTTATTACTTAATTTCTAAGATAGTTCCCAGGTCCTTAAGAAAGACAAGGCAAGAGGCTGGGAGAATATTTACATGTCAAAATGTCAGAGAATTTATCAATACAATTACAAGTTTTCTGAAGTAAATGCTTAAGCAAAGAGAGGTCAGAGGACTATATTCAGGAAGAAATCTATAGTTTAGGCAAGCTGGGCAGGATATTAAGGCCATCTTGATCACCGCTAGACTGTGAGATTGAACAAAGACAGAATAATTTCACTTCTAAGTGCAAGTGCCTCTTACAGTTCCTGACATATAGGTCCTTACTCAAGTTTTGGCAAATGAGCATATGAATGACTATGCTGTACTAGAATACTTATCTGTGTTATTTAGGATATTTAATATATCTAGACCTCAGTGTCCTGTAAAATTAGGATAACACTCTACATCTTATAGACTACTGTTAAGGTTAAATCAGATTATGTATGGAAAAGCATCAAGAATAATGTTTCAATAACTAGAATGTTTCCTTCCCCAGGCATCATGTTTCATAAACAAAGTCTCAACAAAATTCTTAAAATGATATATTGTTTTGATTATCTTTTTTTTCTTTGCTTTGGTTGTTGGAAACTTCATTTGTGTTATCCAAATATGAATATTATTATACGTACATTTGTATTCAACAAACATATTCTTTTTCCCCCCAGCTTTATTGAGGTATAATTGACATATTGTGTAAGCATAAGGTATACAAGATGTTAATTTGACACACTTATATATTGCAAAATGATTACCACCATAGAGTTAGTTAACATGTCCGTCATACCACAAAATGATCGTTTCTTAAGTATCTGTCATCAAGTGAATGGATAAAGATGTGGTATGTATATTCAATGAAATATTATTCAGCCATGAGAAAGAAGGAAATCTTGCCATCTGTGAAAACATGATAGACCTTGAGGGCATTATGCTAAGTGAATTAAGTCAGAGAAAGACAAATCCTGCATGGTATCACTTATATGTGGAATCTGAAAAGCAAAACCCATAGAAACAGTAAAATGGTAGTTGGCTGGAGCTGGAGTTGAAAGAAATGGGGCTGGTCAAAGTGTACGAACTTTCAGTTGTAAGATAAATAAGCTGTGGAGATCTACCAACATGTTCTTAAAAATAATCAGCCATAAGGTACAACAATGATGACTCATGACAAATGTGTATGAAAGTAGCATAACCTTAAACTTGAGACTTCCAAACAAAAGTTTGGATAAAGTGTCATCATATCCCTTATCTGCAGAAGAAACCAAATCACAATGAAAATTATATGTACTGCTATTTCAGGAGACTTTTGAGGTGAAATTTATACCTTGGATTTGGTGCTAGCCAGTAAGTTTTCTTTAAAATCCCTCAACACAACATCATAGTTGAGTCTAACACCGGCAATATCAACTAAAGTATTAAACATTACGACTTAAACAATCTGTGACTGTGGGACAAAAAGGGTTACTTTTGCTCTTACTGCTTCAGCAGTGGTCTCATTTTCTTCCTTTGTTTGCAGAGGTAGATATACAGCAGCACTGCTCTGGCTAGACAATGCTTGGTCTTCCATCAGACACTCACATGGAATAGGTCTTCACTTTGCACTTCAGAACTTGCGTTCAAAGTCATTGTGTTCCATTAGACTGGTTGGAGGTGAAACCAACCCTCTCTGATGGGCTATGTATGCTATAGCAGGTTTTCTCCACCCTGCCATATGTAACAAGTGTCAGGACAAATACATACACTTATCCGGAAAACCAGAAATAGCAAGCCCTACTCAATATGTTCTTTCACTTTTCCTAACATAAGAATAGTTAGAAAGTAAAGGACCATTAAGTTGACCATCTGGGGAATATAAAATGACTTGCCTGTTGTACAGTGGTTAAACACAGAATTGCCATATGACCCAGCAATACTCTTTTTAGGCATATACCCAAAGGGGATGAAAGCAGGAACTCTAACAAATGCTTGTGCACCGATGTTCATAGTAGCACTATTCACAACAGCCAAGAGGTGGAAACAACACAGATGTCTATTAATGGATGAATAGGTAAACAAAAAGTATATATATACAATGAAGTATTATTTAGTTATAAAAAAATGGAATTATGATATGTTACAACATCGATAAACCTTGAAATATTATGCTAAGTAAGATAAGCCAAACAAAAAAGGACAAATATTGTATGATTCCACGTATATGAGGTACCTAGAATAGGGAAATTCATAGCAACAGGAGCAGTCACTGGGGCTTGGTGGGCGGGGCCAGGGGAAGGAGGGAATGGAGAAGTATTGTTGAATGGATACAGAGTTTCAGTTTGGGATGATAAAAAATTTTGGAAATGGTTAATGGTGATGTTTGCACAACATTGTGAATGTACTTAATGCCACTGAATTTTGGCATTAAATATTGACTACAGAAAGCTTAGAAAGGTAAATTTTATGTTATATATATATATTACAACAATAACAAATGAATAAACATTTTAAATGATTAGTCCCCTGCAGTAGAGATACTCCATTCATCACGAGATTAAATTTCTTCCAAGCTAGGGAGGGTTGCATGGTGTCATAAAAAATAGCTCCAGACATGGATTCAGAAGTCTTTCTCTGAAGCTTCAGCTCTGTCACTTACTAGTGATAAAAATTTGAGATAGCCCCTTAGGTCCCGTGCACATTAGTTTTTTTCCAGTTATAGTATCCAACAGAGTTGTTGTGAGGACTTAAAATTAAAAGGAAATAATTCATATAAAGTGCTTTGTAAACAACAATTGTACAAGTGGATGGGGGAAATTTTTTTTACATTCCTTTAAGGAGCTTGTTAATAATCTTATCACTAAAATGTATGTATTAATTCCTATTTAAATGCCCTAAATTATTGTTATTGTTGGTAAGACTCAAAGTGTTTTTTTTTTTTAATTTTTCTCTCTATAAAGTATTGAATCACAAGTTTTTAGAATCAAAAGGAAATGCTGGATTTCTGAGGAAACTACATTTCTATTTACTTTTCTAACAATGAGTGCATCATTAAACCCTTTCATTTATGTTATTTCAATACCATTTGTTTAATGTTCATTTAGCCTCAGTATACATACCTTAGGAAAAAAGGATAGCTATATTATATCTTGTCTGGGGTAAAAAAAGTGGTCCTACAAGTAGTTCAAGTATTAAAAAATTAATTTTGCTTTCTGCTCTCAGCTTCCATTCCAAACCACTCAATCCATTATCAGTCTTTTCATTGTCAAACATATAATGAGTTTGATACGGCATTATATCCAATTAGACATTATCTTGTAAAGCCCTTTGGATACATAATTACATTGAAAAATAAATATTTAAAAGTAACAAATGTATTGCTATTACATTATAAATTAATACCAAAATTGCTGTTGTCAACAAATAATTTTTTGTTTCCCTCCTTAGTGGTTATGTCTTTGACTATGATTACTACAGAGATGATTTCTACAATAGGTATGTAAATTTCTCATCCTTCTTTCCCTTTGACTTAAATTATGTTTTAACTGTTCTGTACATTTCATTCACAGGTATTATTGATTAATACATTTAAATAATATTTTATAGTAAAAAAAAGTCCCAATAAAATATAAGATAGCCAGATTTTTCTATTTTGATTGTACTTACTGAAATATAGTAGATCTTGGACTTTCAGAATTCAAAGGTGCTTAAGCCTAAAATTTGGTTTCTAATGTTTGGATGATATTCTAAAGATTGAATTAACCCATATTATTTTCCAGATGTGTAGGTGACTTGGAATTCTTCAAGACTGAGAGATTTATAAATTCAGAAAATGAGTACAACCTTCTAAAATACATCTGCTTTCATACAACACATAGATTCAGTAAAAATTAAGGACAATTCTTGCTTTGCATAGCAGTGTGTGACCATAAAAGAAAACCATGCAGAGTGATGTTAATAATCAATGGGGGGAAATAGGATTTTTCCATGACCTTTAACAATTTTTTGTCAAAACATTAAAAACTCTTTTATGTTATAAATATACATATTTACACATGTATACATATATTTAAATTCCCTCTTCATACGTATAAGAAAATACAGTGAAACTAATAGCTATTTAGTACACTAATTTAAAATTTTAACACTGTAATGTAAAAATACTGAGAATTAGTTTGCTTCATTTCTTTGTAAAAAAAGACTTATCGAAAGTAATTTGAACAGCACTTGCCTTCTTCTTTTATTATAATATGGAGAAAGCACCTCTTTTATTCCTTGGTGAATTGTCATACTCCCAAGACTGGATCAGCTTTGACATTTTATTAATGTTGTGAACTACCTCTGAGACTTCCCTCAGTATGTGGTTCTTTTGCCAAGTGTCACTTCCTCTGGGACATCTTTGTCCCCTTCCAGCACATCACAACCACTTTCTCATTTATGTCAATATGTTTTAATTTCAACTTACAATAGCATATTTTAATATAACATCTTTAATTTCTGATATTTTCCTTTTAGATGTAATTTTATGTAAAGGAGTGCATTTATCTCTGGCTTAAACCACTATTTTGCTTCATCTGTGGGCACTGTGTTTAAGGAAGTCAATTTATGATACCTTGTGGGAATTTTTTTTTTTCAGGTAAACTGTATATCAAATAGCTTTGTGGATTTTGAAGGAATTTTTGGCATTCAGGGCCATTTTTAGGCTGTGCAAATCAATCCTTAGGGCTTTCTGGGGAGCATACTACTTAAAATTCATATAAACATATCGGATGTAATATATATATTTGGAATAAAAGAATATGTTTTATTTTACTAAGTTCCTCTGCCTCCATCTCTAGAGTCTCTTGAATACAAGAGTGTCCACAGCCCTATAGTCAGCTATTTCTCCTCTAATTCCATTTACATTTAATTTTATTTCCAGTGTTACTTTTCAACTCTTTGCTGCACCAATCCCTTCTTTTGATTATCCATTTTTATAAAATGCCACATGGATTTATCACCAGCAGACAAGGAAACAATACAACTACACATTTGCTATCCTTGTGTGAACTAACAGATGCACAGGGACAAATCACTGACAGACTTTGAAAGAGGTGATGTGATTGGCCACTGATCATCATGAGCATCTGTCATTTACTTATTGATTTGTGGACTGAAAAACTAGCAGCAAAGCTTGGACTTTACGAAATTACTCACAGTTAATATATATGGGGTAACTGAAATTTGTTTTGTGCTGTTGGGGGACTGGTGTTATTTAACTAAGCATTGGTAATTGAGATATTAGAGATATGCAAAACAAGGACTGACTGTGTGTAGATAGATCATTGGACCACACACACACAAAATGAGGTAAATATTGTTTAAGGCTTTAATTGTAAATAAATTCATTCAAACAAACAAACAAAAATTCCAAGGCATAAAAATGCAAACAGAGAAAAACAGAATAGACATTTTAAATAGGGAAGAAACTTCATAATCCCTTGTAAGGGTCTTGCTCTCTCTGCTCCAGCCACGAGGGTCCTTTTTCAGTTCCACAAGAACACGGTGTTCCTTCCTGCCTGGGGACCTTCTTCTGATTGCTCCTTCTCATACCTCACTCCACCGTCAGTTAACTTGACTTCATCCTTCAGATCTCAGCATGAACACCTCTCTCAGACTAAATGAGGTTCCTCTGTTCCCCTCTCAGCACCTGTTACTATTCCTTCACAGCACTGTTCCTGGTTTTTATTGCTATATTTCTCTCTGCAACAACAGTATTTGATTTATGTCCTTCCTTCCTCCAAAAGGGCAGGGAAGATGCTCAGTTTTGCTTATTGTATCCTCAGGGACTATCATCAAGTCTCACACATAGTGGATACTCAATTTTTGTGATTAATTCATCTCCTTAGATTTAGAGACATTTTGTTTTCTCCAAGGTCACATAGTTAATTAGTGGGAGAACTACAATCATAAACTAGGTCTCCATTTATACTCAACAACCAACTGTGTGGATACGCAAAACAGAAGAGGAGCAATGTCAGTCTATGGTTTTACATAACAGGAAATAAGCTTATCTGCATGGAAATTAGATCCACAACCATACCTTTATCACCACTATGTTCAAACTACTGAGTTAAGCAAATGATTTCTCTAGTCAACCCTTTAGGACCAAACATGAATTTTTAAGGATGGTTTTCTCAAATAATTTTTATAATTTCTATAAAATATAATATTTTATTTTAAATATTAAATAGCTTATAATAACTTGTCCTAATGATGTGAAGATCTGACAGCATTAAAATAATCCCAGTTACTACGAAAGATAACATTTAGATATTCTTTATTTAAAAATTTTAGTTTTTGACAAATGTAAATTTTAGTTTTTGACAAATGTAAAAACATTTTCTGATATGCTTTTATGTTTCAGGATGCAGAACACTGTCTTCATTGCTATGAATAAAGTTTTCAATTAATATACATTGTCTTTTAATCTGTTAATATGAAAATGTTTTTGCATTGTAATCTCTTAAGTATTTTCTATCATGTGATTTCCTTCCACATTGAAAGAATTTCTACCTAAAATGAAGTAGATGGTAGGAGACCCAAGTTCTGGTAATTAACCTGTAACTTTGGGCAACTAGGTAGGTTTTCAGTTTTTCATTTTTAAAATGAAGCCAATATCTGCATTTGCATTTTATCAATAAAAATCATTAGATAGATTAGACAGATGATAGATAGGCAGATAGGCAGATTTTACATGCAAAAGAGCAAGAGCCTTAATCAGCAAATAATTACAGAGCCTGAAGCTTTCAGATGACACTCCACTACACAAAAAAGCTAACTCTGAACAATTTCCAAAATCATTTATTTGTCTTATATAAAATCTGTTTGGTTTATAAGTGTTCAAAGATCAGTATGGGTGTATTGCTAACAGACTCTCTGAGCAGTCTGTGCCCTCATTAGTTTATGTTTCATTTTTTCACTTGGCTAAGAAAGACAGAAGCATCTGCCACTAGTAGAGGTAGTCAGGAGTTCCCTGTGAACATAGATCCCCAGGAAAGGAAAACAGAGTGGAGAGGCTGGAGAAGAGAAATAGCTTACCAAGTCAGTGCTAACAGTTTTATCCACACTAATTCCTCCTTAGTTACTCTCTGCTTGTAGTTATGGTTAATTTCTTTTCTCTTTTTACTAGTGGTGCAAACTTGGGCAACTTATTTAATACCACAAAAACTATTGTCTCATCTATGAAGTGAGCATGAATTTAATGCCTACCTCATAAGATTGTTCTAAGGATTAAATGAAGTAACACATTTTCATGACCTGCATTATGCCTGGTATGTTTTTTGTGCTTAATCCATGTTAGCTACTAGTAACCATTAACGGTAACCATTAACAGTGATGGAGAATATGTTTCTTATACTGTTATTCATGTAGCAGTGTCCCTATGACAGAGCAATACACTGGTTGCTCAGTTGTCCTTCCATAATAGTCCATCGTGACACCTCTGGATCATTCTGTTTGAATTGTTTTCCCTCCTCCTACTCCCCCCCAGAACATTCTAGTTGCAGCTGCACACTCTTATCTGCAGAGAGAGACCATTCAGTTATTTCCATTAACTCCATGCTGCTTGGTTTTCTGTCAGGAAAATGGAAATCATACAGTTATGTTGAACAAGGAGAATTGTTTGTAAAAATTTTCTAACTATGTATTAAGGAACTGAAAAGGCAAAAACAAATAAACAGCAACAATAAAACCCACAGTGGTATGATGGAGTTAGCAAACTACAAGAAGCAGCTACCACCTCTAGGGTTGGGGAAACAGAGGAAAAGATGGGATTATCAAATATCACTGTAGAAAAGGGGATTTGCACAACTCACAATGTGAGTAGGAGGTTCTGCTTAGCTGCTGCTGCTGTATCTGAGCCCAGAGGGGGAACCCGTGGGGCTGGAACCCAGACCTCTAAGGGGGCAATACCAACTGGTGCCAGGATCTCTGAGGAAGTGTGAAGACTGTTCTGCAAATGTTGCAAAATTACTCAAACTGGATTCAGTTGCTACTACTGGAATGATTTTTTGCTGCCAGGGTTAAGAAACAAGGCTAGAGTAACGCTGACAAGAAAAGGGACCCAAAACAAAAACAGGAAGCAAAGCAGGAAGGGTCAAGTTCTCTCTTCCTCTTCCAGTCTCCTTCTCAGGTCCTTAATTGGCTGAGCCTAGCAAGGAGCCAGCTGGACCCCACAGAAATGTGGTTTGCAGACTCCCAACCCCAGATGTGACTGAATGTCTCACATAAGCTGAGAGATAATACCTTAATAACTGACATTGATTTACATCTTATTGTTAGCCTATTTCTGCCAGTTTTGGGAATTCTAATGTAATTGGGGATTTTCAACCCTTAAACTGTTTCAGCTTAGAAAACTTCTCTACACAAAGTTCCATCTTAATGTAATTGTTTTGGTACATTTATCCAGCAGTAATTTTTCCAAAAACTAATTTAGTGTCTATCCATGGTTTCAGGGATCATGAAGAGTATCACTAAATAATAGAATTGAGTGGTTATTCTAAACTTTCATTTTTTGTATTACACAAAGAATTGCCCAATAATTTACAGCATTCAGTGACATTGTCTTTTAAAATGTCAAGTGTGACTCTACATGAAAAACATCACATGTTATTAAAATGAAACATAAATATATATACTCTTCCAAGTAAAGTGAAAGGAGGAGTATACCTAAAATTATATTGAACACCCCTGAGGAATGTTTTCAATTTCTGAGATATTAGCAGTTTTAATCCAACCTTTTTTCAATAGTATCAGGAAAGGCACCGAGCCATTTATAACCTCCAGTAATGAATAAACGTGTATTGACAGAGAAAAAGAAATGCCAGAGCTGCTTTTCCATATTTTATATATATATATCAGTGATTCAAAATCTGTATTGTTCAGATCTGGATCCATTTTGACCTTGTGTAAATTAACATAAGACAAGCTACCAGAGTTGAAGTTAATGAAAAAAACTCTGTCAAGTTGCACTTGTCTCAGATCATTGATTATAGAGCACAGTATATATTCATGAATACTGGAAAAACATATTAGCAAGAAGCAACATCTATTTCACTGTGCAAATTTAAATTACCATCTGATAGAATGGGATTCCACTTAAAACATTTGGAAACCGTAGCATGGCCCAGTTGACAAAGGGTGCGATTTGGAGTTAGAAGCAAGTTTCAGGCCTCGGTGTGCATGTGTTGACTGGTTAAACTTGGGGGAGTCATCTCATCATTTTTTCACAGGTTTCCTTCATGGGCAAAATGGCTTAACAACATACACATTACAGAATTGTAATAATTAAATAGGAGAATCATTTTATTGATTTATAACCTCACCATTGCTATTTAATTACATTCACTTTTTAATTACCCAAAACTGTATACAAGATATAAAAGATAGAAAAATTATACAAAATATAAAGATTAAGTTAAGATCAAAATATTGCCAAAAAAAGATCATTGACAATTTCAGAAAGTCCTTTAAAAGCATGTTCAAGAAGCATTTGTACAAGATTGGGGATGGAGCCTGATGTGGGATGGGTTGTTGGCAGGGGTGGCTTCACTGAAAATCTTGGAAAAGTTTAGGGAGAAAAAACAGAAATGAGAATTACTCATTGACTGATCTCAAGTGTAGTGTGCCTTTAAAAAGTATTTTCGGTTTCAGTTGTAACCAAAAGCTTATTTGAAGTCAAGGTAGAAATTATAAACAGAATTTTGAGTACTTCAAACAGTATAGAAAAGAGATATACTAATAGGCTAGAATCATTCATGTGGATTTCAAATATATCCTTTCTTAAAAATGAATAGGCACCTTAATTTGGTTTTATAGACTATTTTTACCAGAAGTTAAGCATGCTGAAGACAGAAAGGTGCAAGGTTGAATCAAGACAGAGCTGGAAATCTTCTCTGGTCCTAGAGTTAATGATCTTCATTTATCTGCTAAAAGACCCCAGTGAGAACACGGCCCTGAATTTGTTGTCAGAATTTGGCTCTGGGCAGGTCAGTTATTTAACCCTAAGTCTAGACTACATTGTTTGGTTAGCATTTAACCACGTAGGGACTGTAAGTTTGGGTTCATAAATAAAGAAAATGAAAAACTCTTTTTTATGAGGGAAATTTAGAAGAAAACAGGTAATTACTGCTTCTTAAATTACTATTTATCTAAATGAAATTTTAGTGTTCAGTGTAATATGCAAATATTACATTTTCAATTTTTTTTCACAAATTTTAAAATCACATTGGTTGACAGTGAAAAATAGGCATCAAGTCAAAACTCCATCAATCAAGAAATGATTTACTAGTCTGTGGTGTATCTACTTGAGAAAATGCACCACAGCAATTAAAATAAACATTAGGAAGACCATTTAGCAAACTTGAGAAACGTTCTTAATATAAATCAAAGAGAATTAGCCAGGATACATGACTGTACATATATTATGTTTTCAGTTATGTGCAAAATATGGATGCTTGTGGGAAAAAAAATAGAGAATGACAGTAGTTGTTTTAGGGTGAGAGATTGGTAGTTGTTTTCTTTCCATGTATTTTTTCTGAAAATGCATGTAAAGGTTGCTTTATTATTGTTGAAGTTTAATAATAATAAACTTTTAGTAAAAACAAGAATTCAAAATTATATTCATTTTATATGTCAGTATAACTTTAAGTTGCCTTTGTCCAAAAAGCAACTTATTAAAATAACTAATATCCTTATTCTTTCTAGAGACAAGGTATGTCTATTTTTATCAAGTAAATCAATATTAAAATTGTTTACCAGTTTTTAGCTTTTGCTTGATAATGAAATTATACATGAAATAATGATAATGATATTATTAAAGAAAACAAAATTCCAAACAAGAAATGGGGACATGAAAAGTAGAAATGTTTATTCAATAAAATAGACCCTCAAACGTCCTCAGTTTGTTGCTTTTATTAAAATCTGACTACATTTATGTTATTTACTGATTGAAAGTAGGTCTTTTAAAGTTTTTATTTTAAAATAGACCTTAGGGAAGGGAGAATTATGTGTTTGACTTCATTATAAATCATTAGCTATTTGACCTGTAAACATTATGGGAAAAACAGTATTCTAACAATATTAGGGAAAATGAAGGACCATTACAGAAAAGGAAAGGGAATGTAATTCTGGGAGTGGAAGAACAAAAAACCAAGAGGACGGAAGAAATTTTAAGCTTTTAACTGACCTTGGAGATTTGGATTCTATTTAATTCTATTGTATGGCAATTTTTGTTGGACTATTTTCTTTGATTTGCTATAGACAGGATTCGGATGAGAAAGACAATGCTTGTGTCTCCTTCACAGGCTGCCTTTCACCTACTTCCTTCTGCATTTAGAAGAGCCCCTACATCTCATCCTGCAATCCCAGAAAGCTGACCCCTTCCCATCCTTATCTTGTTATGTTTTTATGCTTTAGGACAATACCCAGTCTTCCTTCTTTTTATTTCTGGTAAACTCAACTTTGCCCAGTGAAAATTAACAAACATCCCAACTCCATTAAAATTTAAAATTATATTCTCACACAAAATGCCCATTTAGCTTTGTTTGTATATTACAATATCACTTTTTAAAAATTAAGTTCTGATGCCGCATATCTTCCCAACACAGTGACAGAATAAATTGGTAAAACCTGATTCCATGGTGAGAAAGGAGTCATGTTTCTTTGAAGCAACACATCAAAATATTCAGAGAACAAGGGTTACTTCCTATAGGAGTTTACAACAAAGAATACAACACACACTGAGCATTTTACTAAAATGTACATCCTATACTAAAAGTATGTCACAAGTACAGTGAACAAATGTAGCTCTCTTTTCTCCACAGGAGAGTAGGCCTGGCCAACACTGGAAGCTTTGTAATCCCTGTTTGGGGGGAAGCAATAGAAATATTGATAAACATTGCAGTTAAAATATTATTGAATTGCATTTTAATTGAAGTAGCAGTGAATATGGTGACTTTACTTGGCCTGCATTTCCAGTATAGCATTTTTACATCATTATACATTTTAGTTGTGCTTTAGAAATTTTCTTAACCCAGTGTATAGATTAGTTTATTTAATGAACCTGCTAAATTGCATTTTCAAGTCCTGGGGAAATTGTTCCTCCAGAAGAGCTTGCCATTCATCTCAAGCAGCAACTTCTACCCTGGGAGAGATCAGTCAATTGTCATATTTCTTTTTGCTCAATAGCTCTGGGTGTTTTAGCTCATGAAAAGTGCCTTAGTATCTTGGTTCACTGACTTAAGTTGCTCTGTGAATTCAGCTTATAAATAAGTAATGTAGACTTTGTTTTGTGATTGAAATGAGGGGCAGGCTTAGTTGACCCTTTTGATTTTCCAGCCCTTAGTGGTATGAATGAGATTCACAACCCTTTTCAGCCTCATCCTGTCTATATCTTTTGAAGCAAACTATAATGTGTTGACATCCATGACCTGATATTTGCTGGCAGTTCTGTGGCTCTAATGGACTTTGCTTATGCACAGAGGATGACACCTCTCTTTAACTCTGTCTCGTTTCATTTATTTTCCTTTCCAGACAGCTCTTAGTATTTCCCTAGCATGTTTCCAAATCATTTTTGGACAGTGTAGCTCTCTAATGTAGAAGACAATCCTAGTACTAAGTTCTGCTTTAAAAGTGTTTTATATACAAATTTTCTTCTCCATAGTGTCATAGTTTTCATTATTTATGAATGAATATTTGGAAACCAGCCTATCTTGTGATTATATTTCATTTACTATTTTCCAAAAAGAGATGATCACATTTCCATCTGTATGTGTAAATGAGATGTAATTTTATGAAATAACCTATTATAGAAGGTTTTAGATATTTTAAAATTTAAAACTGTTCTAGTTTTCTCATTTCTGTCTTTCACATTATTTTTATTGACTGTTTTAAAGCAGTTATGAGAATGTAATCCATATAATGGTGTCACAGTAAACTACATAATAATTATCATTCTAAGTCAATAACACTATTTTCTTTATAGTGGACAAAGTAATAATACCTCTGGTTCACTGGCAAATAGAATATATATATCATATTTTTTTCTCTGAACCTTTTATTCTGCTCAAATGTGCTAAGTCACACAAAAATTTGTTATGTGTATGCAGTATAAATAATACGAAACTTTGAATCTATTAATTATATATTTATATAAATGAGTAAATATTCTTATACTTTTGAGTCCTTTCATTGTTTAATGGAAATGCCTTGGTTGTAGTGAATACCATTTTTCACTTTTTAGCAGAAACTTCAAAGAATTTTACTGGTATTCTTTTTTGTTACAGAATTTTTTAATAGCTAACTACAAATATCTCTAGTCTCAATTTGCATGTCTATCCAATAGTCAGAATAGTAAAAAAGTTATCCTGATAAATATTTCCCACCAGTTCTTGAGTCAACAAAGGTTTGTCCTCATGCTATGGGCATTTCATTCAAACTCAGTCTCCTTTTTTCTGTAGTCAGCTGAGCCTTTCATTACTTAAGGAAATCCTTAGAGAGAGATAAGGAACAATATTGATTTGTCTCTTATAGCTGCCCTCTTTAAACTAGACATACTCCTATTTTTTTTTTCCTTCTGAGCTGTTTTCTGATCATACAGTAATTTTCTTTGTCCCTGATTCTGCATGGTCTATTCCTCCTTTCACACTTACGTGCTAATAAGTATCTGATGTGTTAAAGGAATATTTCTGTTCCTAAAATGGATAAATCTGTTAAATCAAGAAAAGAAATATACTTGGGAATGAAGGTCGACATAATTTCAACATATTGAAAAGCTCCTTGTTCTTTCATACCTTAAAAATGAATTCATATTAAGGGTCAGATTCTGATGCCCAGAAAGCATAGACTATATTAGCATCCTGTTTCTTTAGCGAAAAATGAATCTTCTTGAGGACAACAATGATAACAAAAACATTTATTGACATTTTTTACAAGGCCATTCTCTTAATCGTCTCACACATTTGATAGAACACTTAGGCATAAACCAATTCTCAGCCACGTTTGTATTTTGTGAAGGTTATTTGATTACCATGGGCGTGTGCCTCCACCTCCCCGTGCAGTAATTCCGCTGAAGCGTCCCAGAGTGGCTGTAACAACTCGCAGGGGGAAAGGAGCCTTTTCCATGAAAGGGGGATCAAAATCGACTGCCAGTGGATCTTCTTCATCAGGCTCTAAACGTAAGTATCTTCTTTATTTTATTTCTCTTTAAAGAAGAGGGGGGGATACTTATCACTGCATGAATGTCTATACTCAAATTAATCAATGATTATGGAGCATCTGCTGTGTACAATATATGAGAGAAATGTAAAATGTATAAGAAATGGTCTCTGCTTTCCACTACACTACACTGCAGTAGAAAACTGTTTTATTAGAGCAAATAATATGCTTTTGGCCCACCTAGCTTGTGACATATTGAAGTCTTGAAATATAACATGTTGCTTTTAATGAAGAAAAAAATTCACTTCAAAATAGAGTGAATATAGTATCTTTTCAGGGAAACAGTATGCAAATTCAATGCATGTTTTGAATATTTGAGCACTGGGATAATTAAGATAGGCAGAGTAGACAGGTTAAAAGGGTAACTTTCCATACTATTCTAAATCATGAGAATTATGTGTCTGAAAACATGTAATGTCTTAAAAAAATAATATATAATTTCACATTAATTAGTAAAAAGTAGAGATACAAACTTCCCAACTAAACAGATTGCTAAATTTTTATATGGACAGATTCAGAAAACTCTAATTTATTAGTAGAATATTATTCCTAAGGAAAGGATAGCAAAATTTCTTGCATTTCTTGAGATTACATTCTACAGAGAAAAGACAGACAAGAGCAAGCAAAGTAAAATCTGAGGTGTTACACAGTAGATCATCACTATGTAAAAGAATAAAGTAGAATAAAGTTGGGAGCACTGTATTTCATTGGATGATGTATGACTGCCTCTCTGACAAGGTGGCATTTCAGCAGAGACCTCATGGAAGTAAGGGAGTGAGAGGGTGGGCTTGAAGCTATCAAGGGTAGAGTGTCTGGGTAGAGGGAAAGGTCAGTGCAGAGATCTTACATTAGAACAAGAAACCAGTGCAGCAGAGGGAGAAAGAGGAAATTAGGCAGGAAATAAGGTATAGGGAGGGTGAGTTCCAGGGCAGCTTGTCAGGCCATTGTAGGGATTTTATAGTTACTCTGCATCTCAATCTTTCAAGACAAATAAGGCAAATACTGTTATTCCAATGTCACTGATGAGTAAGCACAGAGAAGTTCACATAGTAAATGGTAGGGCCAACACTCATGTTTTTTTTCATTTTCATCCCTATATACTATCTACTCTAGAACATTGCCTTCTGTCTTAGTGCCATCAGAAATACTAAGAAAGAACGTTCTTGAAATACTTTGTTTTTACATGAGAATGTGCAAGATGTAGTTACCGGAAGCACTAATGTTTCCAGTAACAAAGTTTTGTGCACTCAGAACTTGACTTAGCTAATATAACCTAAATAGCAAATTACATAGATTTACAGTTCCATATGTACTGACTTATACATTTATCTAATTATTCTATAAATAAAAAATGTGAATTCCCTTTTTGAGTCTTAGTAATAAAAGAAAATGAGATTCTGCAACAATCTCTAAACAGTCTTATATGCTCTCTGAGTATTGTCCAAAAACAAAGAAGTTTCTTGAATTTGGTTCTTGCTGTGGAAAATTGAACATTGAATTGCCTGCTAGGTTTATAGAAGACTTTTTTACCCTAGTAGTGTTAACTTAATTTCAAACAGAAATATCTTAAGCACCTGTGGATTCTTTGCCCTGTAGTCACTTTTAAAACAATGTTTACCAATGGAAACGTTATTGATATTTTGGCCATGGCAGTTCTACATTGTGTAAGAGTATTCCAAGCTTTGCAGAACATTTAGCATCCCTGATCTCCAAACCTGAAAGGCCAACAGCACTCCTCAGTCTTTGTAACAACAATGTGTACCCTTATACATTTCTAAATCTTCCTTAAGGAGATGGTACCACCCTGGTTTAGAACCAATGGATGGTGGCCCTTCTTGGGCAAGAGCAGTTTTGTACAACTCAGCCACTTGATTGCCATAAAACAGAGTGATGCAGAGAAGAGTGGTATTTTACAGTGGTTATTTTGATATAAATATCTTAATATTCAAATGCTTAAGCTGCATTTGGCTTTTTGATTTCTAGTTTTCTTGGGTCATGGAGAGAGAATGAGAATTATAAAATCTTTTTTAAGGATGTTATTAAGAATTTATCTTGGTTTCATAATAATGAGATTTTGTCTGGAAAATAGGATATATTTTCTGCTTTTAGTATAATACTATGTGTTTGTTTTACCTTGTTGGTTGTATCATCCAATCCTCTGTAGAATTTGTTCTTTTGTGGCAAATTGATATGTCAAATTCTGAAAGTGATTGTTTAAAAATCCTCTACCAGATAGTGACTTTATAAAGTTCTTCTTTTCTTCAGGTTTTATTTTATATCCCACATTGCTTGGATGGTTTTTATATGATGTTTTATAATAATAAGAGGAGAAAAATTATAGCTAACTTTTTTGGTGTTTGTTCTATGATAACTATTGTTTTAACCATGTATTTTTATATATTAGTGCATATAAATTCATTTAAATATATTAATTTTACATATATTAATTCATTTGTTTCTCATAACTGCCTATAAGTGAACTATTATTATCATTCCCATTTTATAGTTATAGAAAATGAGGCATAGAAAAGTTAAGGAATATCCCTAAAGTCACAGAGATATTTAATAACAGAGCCAGGAACTACAGCCTGGTTCTAGAGCATCTGTGTCTAGAGTATAGGCTCTTTAGTCTGTGCCCTTTTCAACACTGCCTCTCTATAACTTCTTGGAGAATCGTAACTTTTATTTATATAATACATTTACTATCTTTAGCCTAGAATTTTACTCTGTTTGATACTTTGCTTGATCCTTTACTGATAAGGCTCTCTTTTGGTTTGCATTTCCCTAATATATCCATTTATTCTCCACCTTTCTTTGTCGTTAGTTTCCTGGGGCAAGTGTAATAAATTATCACAAACTGAATGGTTTAACAACAGATATTTGGAGGCTGAATGTCTGAAATCAAGGTGTCAGCAGAGCTGTGCTCTGTCTCTGGAAGTTCTAGGGGACAGTTTGTTCCGTGCCTTTCTTTCAGCTTCTGGTATGCTGGCAATCTTTGGCATTTCTTGGTTTACTGACCTACCACTCCAATCTCTGCTTCCATCATCACATGGTCTTCTCCCATGTCTTTGTGTCTGTGTCTCTTTTCCTTCTCTTATGAAGACACTAGTTATATTGGATTAAGACTCACCCTAATGACCTCATTGTGATTATATCTGCAAAGATGTATTTCCAAATAAGGTCACATTTACAGGCACTGGAGATTAGGACTTCAACATATCTTTTGGTAGAATATTTTAACCCATAACACTGTCACTTTATTTTTGCATATTTCCTAAAACAACATATACCTGGATCTTGTTTTTGAAAGCAATATGAAAGTATTTTTTTTTGCAGGGAAGTTTAATACTTTTACATTTATTATATTAACAAATGTATTGGATTATATTTCTTCCATCCTAATTCCAAGTATTTAACTTATTGTTTCCTCTTTTCTTCCTTTCCTTATGCTTGCTTAATGAATTTTCTTTTAATTCCTATCTATTCTCTCTCAACTGCCTTAATTTAGTTATCTATTTTATACATAGTATCAATAGTGTATATATGTCAATCCGAATCTCCCAATTCATTCCCCCATTCTCCCTTGGTATCTGTATGTTTGTTCTCTATGTGTGTCTCTATATCTGCTTTGTAAATAAGATCATCTATACCAAATTTTTCATATTCCATATATATGCATTAATATACAACATTTGTTTTTCTCTCTCTGACTCACTTCACTCTGTATGACAGTCTCTAGGTCCATCCACATCTCTACAAATGACCTAAGTTTGTTCCATTTTATGGCTGAGTAATATTCCATTGTATATATGTACCACATCTTTATCCATTCCTCTGTTGATGGACATTTAGGTTGTTTCCATTTCCTGGATATTGTAAATAGTGCTGCTATGAACATTGGGGTGCATGTATTTTTTGAATTATGGTTTTCTCAGGGTATATGCCCAGTAGTGGGATTGCTGGGTCACATGCTAGTTCTACTTTTAGTTGTTTAAGGAACCTCCATACTGTTCTCCATAGTGGCTATATCAATTTACATTCCCACCAACAGTGCAAAAGGATTCCCTTTTCTCTACATCTTCTCCAGCATTCATTGTAGGTAGATTTGTAATCATGGCCATTCTGACTGGTGTGAGGTGATATCTCATTTTAGTTTTGATTTGCATTTCTCCAATAATTAGTGACTTTGAACATCTTTTCATGCGTTTGTTGGCCATCTGTATGTCTTCTTTGGAGAAATGTCTATTTAAGTCTTTCACCCATTTTTTGATTGGGTTGTTTGTTTTTTTTTGATATTGAGCTGCATGAGTTGCTTGTATATTTTGGAGATTAATACTTTGTTAGTTGCTTCATTTGCAAATATTTTATCCCATTCTGAGGGTTGTCTTTTCATCTTGTTTATTGTTTCCTTTTAAGTTTAATTAGATCCCATTTATTTATTTTTGTTTTTATTCCCATTACTCTAGGTGGTGGGTCAAAAAAGATCTTCCTGTGATTTATGTCAAAGACTGTTCTGCTCATGTTTTCCTCTAAGAGTTTCATAGTGTCTGGCCTTACAGTTAGGTCTTTAATCCATTTTGAGTTTATGTTTGTGTATGGTGTTAGGGAGTGTTCTAATTTCATTTCATTCTTTTACATGCAGCTGTACAGTTTTCCAGGCACCACTTATTTAAGAGGCTGTCTTTGCTCCATTGTATATTCTGGTCTCCTTTGCCAAGACATGAACTTTAGAAAGCTTCTATTTCATCACTCCCAAACCACCTTGCCTCCTCCTCCACCACCCTTCTCTGCCATACAAGCTCAAGTTTTATACATAAATGTTAGAGTTTTAGTTTCCAGCTTCTGTTAAATATTTATGTATTTTATATCTTTTCTTTCTCATATACTCTGTACTTAGTGCTTCTTTGACCACTCCAAGTGTCTGTTGTCATTACTACACATTAGGACTTAATTTAAAATTTTGTAAGTTTTTTAGTTATATCCATTCTCCTTTAATTCTTAGGTTTTAGGTTGCTTCTAAAATAATTACTTCGGGTAAATGGATAATATAATTTCTGAATCTATGCATACCTACAGAAGTCTTTATTTTTCCCCACATATGCATATTTTGACTTGGTCTAAATTAGTTAACTATATTTCTTTTTCTCTTAGTATCCGATGTACAATATCCTAACATCTTAACCACTTCTAGTATTCTACTTAAATACTGATGTTTGTATCCTTCTCTATCCCTTGTTAGTATTTTCTTTATCTCAACTCAGAAATCTCAGCAAGATGTATCTAGAAGTATATCTTTTATTAATTTTCCTTTGGACTTTATGAACCTTTTGAAAATGAAGGTTCTAATCTTTTGTTGAGGGGAGAGGGATCTTCTTGGAGGTGGCATAATGTGTGGTATCTGAGACAGAGCACTCAACATGGCAGGGCACTGCTAACATTCTCTGTATTTCCCTCAGTGGAGATTCACAGGCATTGCTTTTAGTAATATTTGTTAATTTTAAATATATATTAAACAATTCCCCCATGTTAATGTTATATTTCACAATTAGAGTATAATGAAATAATTGGTTAAACTAAACATACACGTGGTTCTTATATTAAGTGAAACCAACCAAAGCACATAAATATAATGTGTGAATTTAATGGAGAGGAAGTATACTTAACTTATTGAATGGAGAGCAGAAATGTGAAAAAAATTTGGAAATGGAGAACAAAAGAAAACATGTTGAATATTAGGTTTAACTAGCAGGGCTTTTTTTTTTAAATTAGTTTATCTTATTTATTTATTTATTTATTTATCTATTTATATTGAGACAAAATTGACATATAATATTGTGTAAGTTTAAGGTGTACATCATGTTGATTTGATACATTTATACATTGCAATGTGACTACCATCAGAGTTCTAGCTAACACCTCTATCATGTCACATAATTATCATTCATTTTTCTTTTTTTAACATCTTTATTAGAGTATAATTGCTTTACAATGGTGTGTCAGTTTCTGCCTTATAACAAAGTGAATCAGTTATACATATACATATGTCCCCCTATCTCTTCCCTCTTGCATCTCCCTCCCTCCCACCTTCAATATCCCACCCCTCTATGTGATCACAAAGCACTGAGCTGATCTCCCTGTGCTATGTGGCTGCTTCCCACTAGCTATCTATTTTATGTTTGGTAGTGTATATATGTCCATGCCACTCTCTCACTTTGTCCCAGCTTACCCTTCCCCCTTCCCGTATCCTTAAGTCCACTCTCTAGTAGGTCTGCATCTTTATTCCCATCTTGCCCCTAGGCTCTTCTGACCATTTTTGTTGTTGTTGTTTTGTTTAGACTCCATATATATGTGTTAGCATACGGTATTTGTTTTTCTCTTCCTAACTGACTTCACTCTGTATGGCAGTAACTAGGTCCATCCACCTCATACAAATAACTCAATATCATTTATTTTTATGACTGAGTAATATTGCATTGTACATATGTGCCACATCTTCTTTATCCATTCATCTGTTGATGGACACTTAGGTTGCTTCCATGTCTTGGCTATTGTAAATAGAGCTGTGATGAACATTTTGGTACATGACTCTTTTTGAATTACTGTTTTCTCAGGGTATATGCCCAACAGTGGGATTACCGAGTCGTATGGTAATTCTATTTTTAATTTTTTAAGGAAGCTCCATACTGCTCTCCATAGTGGCTGTATCAATTTACATTCCCACCAACAGTGCAAGAGGGTTCCCTTTTCTCCACACCCTTTCCAGCATTTATTGTTTGTAGATTTTTTGATGATGGCCATTCTGACCGGTGTGAGATGATATCCCATTGTAGTTTTGATTTGCATTTCTCTAATGATTAATGTTGTTGAGCATTCTTTCATGTGTTTGTTGGCAACCTGTATATCTTCTTTGGAGAAATGCCTATTTAGGTGGTCTGCCCATTTTTGGATTGGGTTGTTTGCTTTTTTGATATTGAGCTGCATAAGCTGATGGTGTATTTTGGAGATTAATCCTTTTTCAGTTGCTTCATTTGAAAATATTTTCTCCCATTCTGAGGGTTGTCTTTTCGTCTTGTTTATGGTTTCCTTTGCTGTGCCAAAGCTTTGAAGTTTCATTAGGTCCCATTTGTTTATTTTTGTTTTTATTTCCATTTCTCTAGGAGGTGGGTCAAAAAGGATCTTGCTGTGATTTATGTCATAGAGTGTTCTGCCTGTTTTCCTCTAAGAGTTTGATGGTGTCTGGCCTTATATTTAGGTCTTTAATCCATTTTGAGTCTATTTTAGTGTATGGTGTAAGGGAGTGTTCTAATTTCATTCTTCTCCATGCAGCTGTCCAGTTTTCCCAGCACCACTTATTAAAGAGGCTGTCTTTTCTCCACTGTATATTCTTGCCTCCTTTATCAAAGATAAGGTGACCATATGTCACCTTATGGGTGGGTTTATCTCTGGGCTTTCTATCCTGTTCCATTGATCTATATTTCTGCTTTTTGTGCCAGTACCATACTGTCTTGATTCTTGCAGCTTTCTTGTATAGTCTGAAGTCAGGGAACCTGATTCCTCCAGCTCCATTTTCTTTCTCAAGTTTGCTTTGGCTATTCGGGATCTTTTGTGTTTCCATACAAATTGTGAAATATTTTGTTCTAGTTCTGTGAAAAAGGCCAGTAGTAGTTTCATAGGGATTGCACTGAATCTGTAGATTGCTTTGGGTAGTATAGTCATTTTCACAATGTTGATTCTTCCAATCCAAGAACATGGTATATCTCTCCATCTATTTGTATCATCTTTAACTTCTTTCATCAGTGTCTTATAATTTTCGGCATAGAGGTCTTTTGTCTCCTTAGGTAGGTTTATTCTTAGGGATTTTATTCTTTTTGTTGCAATAGTAAATGGGAGTGTTTTCTTAACTTCTCTTTCAGATTTTTAATCACTAATGTATAGGAATGCAAGAGATTTCTGGGCATTAATTTTGTATCCTTCTACTTTACCAAATTCTTTGATTAGCTCTAGTAGTTTTCTGGTAGCATCTTAATGATTCTCTATGTAGAGTATCATGTCATCTGCAAACAGTGACAGCTTTATTCCTTCTTTTCCAGTTTGGAATCCTTTTATTTCTTTTTTTTTCTCTGATTGCTGTGCCTAAAACTTCCAAAACTTTGTTGAACAATACTGGTGAGAGTGGGCAACATTTTCTTGTTCCTAACCTTAGAGGAAATGGTTTCAGTTTTTCACCATCGAGGACGATGTTGACTGTGGGTTTGTCATATATGGCCTTTATTATGTTGAGGAAAGTTCCTTCTATGCCTACTTTCTGGAGGGTTTTTATCATAAATGGGTGTTGAATTTTGTCAAAAGCTTTCTCTGCATCTATTGAGATGATCATATTTTTTTCTCCTTCAATGTGTTAATATGGTTTATCACATTGATTGATTTGCATATACTGAAGAATCCTTGCATTCCTGGGTTAAACCCCACTTGATCATGGTGAATGATCTTTTTAATGTGCTGTTGGATTCTCTTTGCTAGTATTTTGTTGAGGATTTTTGCATTTATGTTCATCAGTGATATTGGCCTGTAGTTTTCTTTCTTCATGACATCTTTGTCTCGTTTTGGTATCAGACTGATGGTGGCCTAGTAGAATGAGTTTGGGAGTCTTCCTCCCTCTGCTGTATTCTGGAAGAGTTTTAGAAGGATAGGTGTTAGCTCTTCTCTAAATGTTTGATACAATTCGCCTGTGAAGCCATCTGGTCCTGGGCTTTTCTTTGTTGGAAGTTGTTTTTTATCACAGGTTCAATTTCAGTGCTTCTGTTTGGTGAGTTCATATTTTCTCTTTCTTCCTGGTTCAGCTCAGAAGTATGTGCATGTCTAAGAATTTGTGCATTTCTTCCAGGTTGTCCATTTTATTGGCACATAGTTGCTTGTAGTAATCTCTCATGATCCTTTGTATTTCTGCAGTGTCAGGTGTTACTTCTCCTTTTTCATTTCCGGGTCTATTGATTTAAGTCTTCTCTCTTTTTTTCTTGATAAGTATGGTTAATGGTTTATCAATTTTGTTTATCTTCTCAAAGAACCAGCTTGTAGTTTTATTGATCTTTGCTATCATTTCCTTCATTTCATTTTCATTTATTTCTGATTTGATCTTTTTGATTTCTTTCCTTCTGCTAACTTTGTGAGGGGTTTGTTCTTCTTTCTCTAATTCCCTTAGGTTTAAGGTTAGGTTGTTTATTTGAGATGTTTCTTGTTTCTTAAAGCAGGCTTGTAGAGCTATAAACTTCCCTCTGAGAACTGCTTTTGCTACATCCCATAGATTTTGGGTCATTCTGTTTTCATTGTCATTTGTTTCTAGGTATTTTTTGATTTCATCTTTGAGTTATTAATTGATCTCTTGGTTACTAAGTAGTTTGTTGCTTAGCCTCCATGTGTTTGTATTTTTTACAGATTTTTTCCTGTAATTGATATCTACTCTCATAGCATTGTGATCACAAAAGATACTTGATATGATTTCAATTTTCTTAAATTTACCAAGGCTTGATTTGTGACCCAAGATACGATCTATACTGGAGAGTATTCCATGAGCACTTGAGAAGAAATTGTATTCTGTTGTTTTTGGATGGATTGTCCTATAAATATCAATTAAGTCCATCTTCTTTAATTTATCATTTAAAACTTGTGCTTTCTTCTTTATTTTCATTTTGGATGATCTGCTTAGTGGTGAAAGTGGAGTGTTATAGTCCCCTACTATGATTGTCTTACTGTCAATTTCCCCTTTTATGGCTGTTAGTATTTGCCTTAAGTATTGAGGTGCTCCTATGTTGAGTGCATAAATATTTACAATTGTTATATCTTCTTCTTGGACTGATCCCTTGATCATTATGTAGTGTCCTTTTTTGTCTCTTGTAATAGTGTTTATTTTAAAGTCTATTTTGTCTGATATGAGAATTGCTACTCCAGCTTTCTTCTGATTTCCATTTGCATGGAATATATTTTTCCATCCCCTAGCTTTCAGTCTGTATGTGTCCCTAGGTCTGAAGTCGGTCTCTTGTAGACAGCATATATATGGGTCTTGTTTTTGTATCCATTCAGCCAGTCTACGTCTTTTGGTTGGAGCATTTAATCCATTTACATTTAAGGTAATTTTTGATATGTACGTTCCTATTCCCATTTTCTTAATTGTTTTGGGTTCATTATTGTAGGTCTTTTCTTTCTCTTGTGTTTCCTGCCTAGAGAAGTTCCTGTAGCATTTGTTGTAAAGCTGGTTTGGTGGTGCTGAATTCTCTTAGCTTTTGCTTGTCTGTAAAGCTTTTAATTTCCCTGTCAAATCTGAATGAGATCCTTGCTGGGTAGAGTAATCTTGGTTGTAGGTTTTTCTCTTTCATCACTTTAAATATGTCCTGCCACTCCCTTCTGGCTTTCAGAGTTTCTGCTGAAAGATCAGCTGTTATCCTTACGGGGATTCCCTTATGTGTTACTTGTTGTTTTTCCCTTACTGCTTTTAATATTTGTTCTTTGTATTAAAATTTTGATTAATATGTGTCTTGGCATGTTTCTGTTTGGATTTATCCTGTATGGGACTCTCTGTGCTTCCTGGACTTGATTAACTATTTCCTTTCCCATATTAGGGAAGTTTTCAACTGTAATCTCTTCAAATATTTTCTCAGTCCCTTTCTTTTTCTCTTCTTCTTCTGGGACCCTTATATTTCGAATGTTGGTGCATTTAATGTTGCCCCAGAGGTCTCTGAGACTGTCCTCTCTTCTTTTCATGCTTTTTTCTTTATTCTGCTCTGCAGTATTTATTTCCACTATTTTATCTTCCAGGTCACTTATCCGTTCTTCTGCCTCAGTTATTCTGCTATTGCTCCCTTCTAGAGAATTTTTAATTTCATTTTTTGTGTTCTTCATCACTGTTTGTTTCTTCTTTAGTTCTTTTAGGTCCTGTTAAACTTCCCTTGTATTTTCTCCATTCTATTTCCAAGATTTTGGATTATCTTTACTGTCATTATTATGTATTCTTTTTCAGGCAGACTGCCTATTTCCTCTTCATTTGTTAGGTCTGGTGGTTTTTTGCCTTACTCCTTCATCTGCTGTGTGATTCTCTGACTTCTCATTTTGCTTAACTTACTGTGTTTGGGGTCTCCTTTTTGCAGGCTGCAGGTTCGTAGTTTTCATTGTTTTTGGTGTCTGTTCCCAGTGGCTAAGGTTGGTTCAGTGGGTTGTGTAGGCTTCCTGCTGAAGGGGACTAGTGCCTGTGTTCTGGTGGATGAAGCTGGATCTTGTCTTTCTAGTGGTCAGGTCCACATCTGGTGGTGTGTTTTGGGGTGTCTGTGGCCTTATTATGATTTTAGGCAGCCTATATGCTAATTGATGGGGTGTGTTCCTGTCTTGATAGTTGTTTGGCATAGGGTGCCCTGCACTGTAGTTTGCTGGTTGTTTATTTGGACTGGGTCTTGGCGTTGAGGTGGAGATCTCTGGAAGATTCTGCCATTTGATCTTACATGGAACTGGGAGGTCTCTTGTGGACCAGTGTCCTGAACTTGGCTCACCCACTTCAGTGGCACAGCCCTGACAACTAGCTGGACCCCCAAGAGCCTGTCCTCCACATGGCTGAGAGTAAAAGGGAGGAAAAAAAGAAAGAAAGAAGAAGATAAAATAAATTTATTAAAATAAAAATAAAGAATAATTATTAAGAAAAAAAATTTTTTAAGTAATAAAAAAAATGGACAGACAGAACCCTAGGACAACAGTACAAGCAAAGTTATACACACAATATCACACACAAAAGCATACACTTACACACTCACAAAAAGAGAAATGGGGAAATATATATATATATCATTGCCCCCAAAGTCCCCCTTCTCAATTTGGGATGATTCATTGTCCATTCAGGTATTTCACAGATGCAGGGCACATCAAGTTGATTGTGGAGATTTAATCCACTGCTCCTGGCTGCTGGGAGAGATTTTCCTTTTCTCTTCTTTGTTAGCACAGCTTCCAGGGTTCAGCTTTGGATTTGGACCCGCCTCTGTGTGTAGGTCGCCTGAGGGAGTCTCTTCTTCGCTCAGACAGGACGGGGTTAAAGGAGCAGTTGATTAGGGGGCTCTGGCTCACTCAGGCCTGGGGGAGGGAGGGGTATGGAGTACGGGGCGAGCCTGCGGCAGCAGAGGCCAGCGTGACGTTGCACCAGCCTGAGGTGCGCCGTGCGTTCTCCTGGGGAAGTTGTCCCTGGATCACAGGACCCTGGCAGTGACGGGCAGCACAGTCTCTCGGGAGGGGAGGTGTGGATAGTGACCTGTGCTCACACACAGGCTTCTTGGTGGCGACAGCAGCAGCCTTATTATCTCAAGCCCATCTCTGTGGTCGGCGCTGATAGCTGCGGCTCACGCCAGTCACTGGAGCTCCTTTAAGCAGCGTTCTTAATCCCCTCTCCTCACGCACCAGGAAACAAAGAAATAAGAAAAAGTCTCTTGTCTCTTCGGCAGCTCCAGACTTTTTCCCAGACTCCCTCCCGGCTAGCCGTGGTGCACTAGCCCCTTCAGGCTGTGTTCACGCCGCTAGTCCTCTCCCTGTTATCCTACCGAAGCCCGACCCTCAGCTCCGAGACCCCGCCCACCCCGGCGGGTAAGCAGACAAGCCTGTTGGGCTGGTGAGTGCCGGTCGGCACCGATCCTCTGTGCGGGAATCTCTCCACTTTGCCCTCTGCACCCCTGTTGCTCCACTCTCCTCCGTGGCTTCGAAGCTCCCTCCTCCGCCCCCCGCAGTCTCCACCTGCGAAGGGGCTTCCTAGTGTGTGGAAACCTTTCCTCCTTCACAGCTCCCTCCCACTGGTGCAGGTCCTGTCCCTATTCTTTTGACTCTGTTTATTCTTTTTACTTTTGCCCTACCCAGGTACGTGGGGAGTTTCTTGCCTTTTCGGAGGTCTGAGGTCTTCTGCCAGCATTCAGTAGGTGTTCTGTAGGAGTTGTTCCACATGTAAATATATTTCTGATGTATGTGTGGGGAGGAAGGTGATTTCCCGTCTTATTCTTCTGCCATCTTGAAGCTCCTCCGACCTTTTAAAAAAGAGATCTTTGTCGTGAGGGGCAAGCGTAAGACATAAACAAAGTTAATATCCGTATCAATTCCTCACAGACACAGGGAGAGATTGCCTGCCAGAAACTCAGTGAAATATAAAAAGATCAATCCATAAAATGAGATGAAAGACAGAAATCTTTCCCAAAGTGATTCATTCAGCTTCAAAAACAGAATAATCAAAATTACTCAGAAGCAAACTATTTCCATTAAGAATGTGGTCTGGGAGTTGGACAAACTAGCTTTTGAGTCAAGTAGTGCTGTGGATTGATGGCTGGATTTTACACTCTGTAAAACTACATTTTCTCATCTTCCAAATGGACATGAGGATACTCAGCTCATATCTGAGTTTATGGATAAAATGTTAGTAAATCCATAGAAGTAAAGTAATTTCAGACCTACTACAGAAAAGAGAAAACATGAAATCTGCTATAGAACCAGTAGATAAAAGATGATAGGGACAGATACCAAGACTTGAGACAGAAGGCATTAGAGCAGGTCTGGGAGAGCTCACTATAAGTGAGTCTGACTGACTAAGAAAGCTGGGGTCATCAGAGATAAGGATACTGCTATATCTTCTGTGACTGCATTAATAACTATAAATTGAATGTCTTTGGGCTAAGGTACAATTTTTTTGAACTTCGATTATTTTTCAGGAGCCTCCATACTATTTTCCATAGTGGCTACACCAATTTAATTCCCACTAGCAGTGCACGATGGTTGCTTTTTTCTCCACATGTTCCTCAACATTTATCTCTTGTCTTTTTGATAATAACCATCCTAACAGATATAACGTGATACTTCACTGTGGTTTTGATTTGCATTTACCTGATGATTAATGATGCTGAGCATCTTTTCATCTACCTGTTGGCCATCTGTATGTCTTTTTTGGAAAAATGTCTGTTCATATCCTCTCCCCACTTTTTGATCAGATTATTTTTTTGCTATTGAGTAGTATGAGTTCTTTGTATATTTTGCATGATGGCCCCTTATCAGATATGATTTACAATTATTTTCTCCCATTTAGTAGGTTGCCTTTTCATTTTGTTGATGGTTTCCTTTGCTGTACAGAAGCTTTTAAATTTGATGTAGTCCCATCTGTTTATTTTTCTTTTGTTGCTTTTGCTTTTGGTGTCATATTCAAAAAATCATTGTCAAGACCTATGTCAAGGAGGTTACTGCCTGCATTTTCTTCTAGGAGCTTTATGGTTTTAAGTCTTACATTCAAGTCTTTAATCCATTTAGAGTTATTTTTTGTGTGTGGTATAAGATTGTGGTCCAGTTTCATTCTTTTGCATGAGTTTGTCCAATTTTCCCAACACCATTTTTTGAAGAGACTGTTCTTTCCCCATTGTACATTCTTTGCTCTTTTGTCATAAATTAATTGACCATATATTCATGGGTTTATTTCTGGGCTGTCTATTCTATTCATTGATCTACATGTCTGTTGTCATGCAATACTATTTTGTTTTGAATATTATAGCTTTGGAATATAGTTTGAAATCAGGGAGCATGATGCCTTCAGCCTTGTTCTTCTTTCTTAAAATTGATTTAGTTATTCAGGGCCAATTTGTGGTTCCATACAAATTTTAGGATTGCTTGTTCTATTTGTTCTTCTACAAACAATCTAGTCTTTCTTATGTGTAATCAGTGGGAAATTTTTCCATGTATCTTTTCCTTTTGACATATTTGGACTCCAACTTCTGTCCTCTTTGTTTTTTACTGTTCTTTTTTTTTTCTATTTTTCCTCTTTATTGTGAGATAGTTTCTTTCAACTTTTGCTCTCCCAACTTTGCTTTTTAGCAATTTTACTACTAACACATTTTTATTCAGAAATCAAGTTTTTAATTTCTAGAAATCCTTGTTTGAAATTGCTTCTGTTTAAGTGTTAAGGCCATGGCATTTTTATTAACATTTTCTAACATTGGTTTTACATCCTCAGTATCCACTTAGTCCAGTTATTTGCCTCATCTCCCTCCTACAATTTATTCTGTAAATCACTTTCTTTCTTGAAGAATTCCTCAACATCTGTGCACCTCAAGCTATTTTTGTCTCTCAGTAAGTGAGGGGCTACAAGCCAATGTGATTTCTTATCAAATTGACTAGTAGCTATCTTGGACCTCTCTTTTGACATGTGAGAATTTCCTTGTTCTCAGGTATAAACTGAGATAGTTATCCACTCAACAGTGCATTTCCCCTCAGGGAATGCCTCTGGTGTCAACGGGACTCTCAGACTCTCCAAGGACTATACATTGCAAGGTGCTAGGTATAGTCCTTTCATCACTCTACTGAATCCCTCTCCTCTTCCCCCACCCACCCAGGGCACAATAACATTCCAGCCTTCTGACAGAGGCAAACAAGCCCTATTTTGAACCCCTATATACTTGGCTTCTTTCCTTGCCACTGTATGTTCAAATACTCCAATTCCATGCCTCCACCTTCTTTCAGAGGACATGGGGTCTTAGGTATATATGGATGTTCTTCCAGTTTCCATGTCAGCCATAATTTATCTTGCTTTATAATTTAAATTAATATTGTTTTGGGGGTTGAGGCACCAAAACATAGACTGTATTCATGTTTCTATCCCTCAGAAATCCCCAGATACTGAAAAATCTAATGATGTTTTTTCTTATATTGGAATAAATCAGTAATGAAAGGATGTTTATAAAAAGCAAATTGCCAAAGTCAGCTACTTGCAGACAAAATGAAAACTACCCTTTTGTAAGGACTATCTAGTAAAATAATTATTTGAAATACATTATGGATGTATTAATTCTCAAATTATGTTAAATAAACTTAGCACAGAAAGGCAACAGACTGATCAATTCTGTGTATGCTTCATATAGTTCTATGTATTTAAAGGCTCAATTCACAAAAATTAACTTTAGTGTTATTTTAGTGAAATATAAATCTAAACAAGATTTGTTTATCAAATCTTGGGATTCTATATAACCAGAATCACAATTGCACATTGTGAAATATAAATCTAAACAAGATTTGTTTATCAAATCTTGGGATTCTATATAACCAGAATCACAATTGCACATTCTCTCTAAAAGCATATTGGCAGACAATATTATTTATACATACACACAGATAAATATGTATGTATATTTGTGCATATATAAGTATTCATTATTTGATAGTACTTCTGTAATTAGCCTGGTATGTAAGAATAACAATAATTTTCAAATTCAAATCACACAAAAAATTTGAGTGAAGTGTGAAATACACTGTGTTAATATTGGCTTAAGTGAATGAATATTTACTGAGGTATACAGTTTGGTCTTTTATTAATAGTTGTTTCCCAGTACTTAATGACTTGGCAAGTTTAAGGGAGGAAATTAATGTTATAGCTTGGACAATTTGACTTTCTTATTTCAGAGTTCTTAATAGTACTAAATTCCACTGAGGAGAAAAACCATAAAAAGACAAAATATATTAATGTTATAATTTGCCAAAGTTGAATAATGATAAGTGTTTAAAATGGATTGCTCTTTTTAAAAAAAGTAGATTACCACTAGGTATTTCTGTCCCTTTTCAAATCAACTTGAACTAATACTATAATCAACTTGTCCTGTCCCACATCATGGAATCATAAGATAAAGATGTGATATTGCTAATAAACACTTTACAAAATAGAAAACATAACACCTATGACCTTTAGCTGAGTTTTTAGTTGAAAAACCAGTGGCTTCTGAAAAAAATACAATATTAAATCAATTTCTTTAAATAATTAATTTAAATTCTAATGTCTATCAAGAGAAATCCTAGTAAGTTCTGATGCCTTTGGTGTCCTGTCAATGCACTTTTAGTGACAGGACAGGTGAAAGACGGATATAAAATCCCTGAAGTGCCTAACAGGCAAATAAAGGCAGTTCAATTAAATTTAAGAAGGAGTAGTTGTGGAACTTCCCTGGCAATTCAGGGGTTTAGACTTCGCCTTCCAATGCAGGGAGTGCAGGTTTGATCCCTGGTCAGGGAGCTAAGATCCCACATGCCTCGTGGCCAAAACAAACAAACAAACAAACAAAAATCATAGAAGCAATATTGTATCAAATTCAATAAAGCCTTCAAAAGTAAAAAACAGTAGTAGTTGAGAACATATCTTAACACTAAGGAAGTGTTGCGTTGGTTTATTCACCCCAAATGCACATAATTGCTTTACAAGGTTGTGTTACTTTCTGCTATATAACAAAGTGAATCAGCTATACGTATACATATATTCCCATATACCCTCTCTCTTGCATCACCATCACACCCTCCCTATCCCACCCCTCTAGGTGGACACAAAGCACCAAGCTGATCTCCCTGTGCCATGCGGCTGCTTCTCACTAGCTATCTATGTTATATATGGTAGTGTATATATGTACATGCCACTCTCTCACTTTGTCCCAGCCTACCCTACCCCTCCCTGTGTCCTTAAGTCCATTTTCTACATCTATATCTTTATTCCTGTCCTGCCCCTAAGTTCTTCAGAACCTTTTTTTTTTTTTTTAGATTACATATATATGTGTTAGCATACGGTATTTGTTTTTCTCTTTCTGACTTACTTCACTCTGTATGACAGACTCTAGGTCCATCCACCTCACTTACAAATAACTCAGTTTCATTTCTTCTTATGGTACAGTAATATTCCATTGTATATATGTGCGATATCTTCCTTATCCATTCATCTGTTGATGGACACTTAGGTTGCTTCCATGTCATGGCTATTGTAAATAGTGTTGCAATAAATATTGTGTTATATGTCTCTCTTTTTTTTTTTTTTTGCAGTACACGGGCCTGTCACTGTTGTGGCCTCTCCTGTTGTGGAGCACAGGCTCTGGACGTGCAGGCTCAGCAATCATGTCTCACGGGCCCAGCCGCTCCATGGCATGTGGGATCTTCCCGGACCAGGGCACAAACCCATGTCCCCTGCATTAGCAGGCGGACTCTCAAGCACTGCACCACCAGGGAAGCCCAACACGTCTCTTTTTGAATTACGGTTTTCTCAGGATATAGGCCAATAGTGGGATTGCTGGGTCATATGGTAGTTCTATTATTAGTTTTCTAAGGAAACTCCATACCATTCTCCATAGTGGCTGTATCAATTTACATTCCCACCAACAATGCAAGAGGGTTCCCTTTTCTCCACACCCTCTCCAGCATTTACTGTTTTTCAATTTTTTGATGATGGCCATTCTGACTGGTGTGAGGTGATACCTCATTGTAGTTTCGATTGGCATTTCTCTGAAGATTAGTGATGTTGAGCATCCTTTCATGTGTTTGTTGGCAATCTGTACACCTTCTTTGGAGAAATGTCTATTTAGGTGGTCTGCCCATTTTTGGATTGGGTTGTCTGTGTTTTTGATACTGAGCTGCAGGAGATGCTTGTGTGTTTTGGAGATTAATCCTTTGTCAGTTGCTTCATTTGCAAATATATTCTCCCATTTTGAGGGTTGTCTTTTTGTCTTGTTTATGGTTTCCTTTGCTGTGCAAAACCTTTTAAGTTTCATTAGGTCCCATTTGTTTATCATTGTTTTTATTTCCATTTCTCTAGGAGGTGGTCAAAATGGATCTTGCTGTGAATTATGTCATAGAGTATTCTACCCCTGCTTTTCTCTATGAGTTTTATAGTGGCTGGCCTTACATTTAGGTCTTTAATCCATTTTGAGTTTATTTTTGTGTATGGTGATAGGGAGTATTCTAATTTCATTCTTTTACATGTAGCTGTCCAGTTTTCCCAGAACCACTTATTGAAGAGGCTGTCTTTTCTCCATTGTATATTCTTGCCTCCTATATCAAAGGTACAGTGACTGTATGTGCCTGAATTTATCTCTGGGCTTTCTATCCTGTTCCATTTATCTATATTTCTGTTTTTGTGCCAGTACTATACTCTATTGATTACTGTAGCTTTGTACTATAGTCTGAAGTCAGGGAGACTGATTCTTGCAGCTCTGTTTTTCTTTCTCAAGATTGCTTTGGCTATTCAGGGTCTTTTGTGTTTCCATACAAATTGGGAATTTTTTTTGTTCTACTTCTGTAAAAAATGCCATTGGTAGTTGATAGGGATTGCATTGAATCTGTAGATTGTTTGAGGTAGTATAGTCATTTTCACAATGTTGATTCTTCCAATCCAAGAACATGGTATATCTCTCCATCTGCTGGTATCATCTTTAATTTCTTTCATCAGTGTCTTACAGTTTTCTGCATACAGGTCTTTTTTCTCCTTAGGTAGGTTTATTCCTAGGTATTTTATTCTTTTTGTTGCAATGGTAAATGGCAGTGTTTCCTTAATTTCTCTTTCAGATTTTTCATCATTAGTGTATAGGAATGCAAGAGATTTCTGTGCATTAATTTTATATTCAGCTACTTTGCCAAATTCATTGATTAGCTCTAGTAGTTTTCTGGTAGCTTCCTTAGTATTCTCTAAATATAGTATCATGTCATCTGCAAACAGTGACAGTTACTTCTTCTTTTCTAATTTTAATTCCTTTTATATTTTTTCTTCTCTGATTGCTGTGGCTAAAACTTCCAAAAGTATGTTGAATAATAGTGTTGAGAGTGGGCAACCTTGTCTTGTTCCTGATCTTAGTGGAAATGGTTTCATTGTTTCACCATTGAGAATGATGCTGGCTGTGGGTTTGTTATATATGACCTTTATTGTGTTGAGGTAAGTTCCCTCTATGCATACTTTCTGGAGGGCTTTTATCAAACATGGCTGTTGAATTTTGTCGAAAGCTTTTTCTGCATCTATTGAGATGATCATATGATTTTTATCCTTCAATTTGTTAATATGGTGTATCACAATGATTGATTTGTGTATACTGAAGAATCCTTGCATTCATGGGATAAACCACACTTGATCATGGTGTATGATCCCTTTAATGTGCTATTGGTTTCTGTTTGCTAGTATTTTGCTGAGGACTTTTGCATCTATGTTCATCAGTGATATTGGC
Organism: Delphinus delphis; assembly: GCF_949987515.2. Taxonomy (NCBI): domain Eukaryota; kingdom Metazoa; phylum Chordata; class Mammalia; order Artiodactyla; family Delphinidae; genus Delphinus; species Delphinus delphis. The sequence goes on from NC_082699.1 coordinate 27,778,492, forward strand.
CTGTAGTTTTCTTTTCTTGTTACATATTTGTCTGGTTTTGCTATCACGGTAATGTTGGCCTCATAGAATGAGTTTGGGAGTGTTTCTCCCTCTGCTATAATTTGGAAGATTTTGAGAAAGATAGGTGTTTGCTCTTCTCTAAATGTTTGATAGAATTTGCCTGTGAAGCCATCTGGTCCTGGGCTACTGTTTGTTGGAAGATTTTTAATCACAGTTTCAATTTCAGTGCTTGTGGTTGGTCTGTTTATATTTTCTATTTCTTTCTGGTTCAGTGTAAGAAGCTTGTACTTTTCTAAAAATTTGTCCATTTCTTCCAGGTTGTCCATTTTATTGGCATATAATTGGTTGTAGTAATCTCTCATGTTCCTTTGTATTTCTGTAGTGTCAGTTGTGACTTCTCCTTTTTCATTTCTAAGTGTATTGATTTGAGTCTTCTCCCTTTTTTTCTTGATGAGTCTGGCTAATGGTTTATCAATATTTTTTATCTTCTCAAAGAACCAGCTTTTAATTTTATTGATCTTTGCTATCGTTTCCTTCATTTCCTTTCCATTTATTTCTGATATGATCTTTTTGACTTCTTTCCTTCTGCTATCTTCAGGTTTTTTTGTTTCTCTTTCTCTAATTTCATGAGGTGTAATGTTAGGTTGTTTATTTGAGATTTTTCTTGTTAATTGAGGTAGGATATTATTGCTATAAACTTCCCTCTTAGAAATGTTTTTGCTACATCCCAGAGGTTTTCGGTCATCATGTTTCATTGTCATTTGTTTCTAGGTATTTTTAATTTCCTCTTTGATTTCTTCTGTGATGTCTTGGTTAATTAGTAATGTATTGTTTAGCCTCCATGTGTCTGTATTTCTTACAGATTTTTTTCCTGTATTTGATATCTAGTCTCATACCATTTTGGTTGGAAAAGATACTTGATATGATTTCAATAATCTTAACATTACCAAGGCTTGACTTGTGACCCAAGATATGCTCTATCCTGGAGAATGCTCCATGAGCTGTTGAGAAGAAAGTGTTTTCTGTTGTTTTTGGATGGAATGTCCTATAAATATGAATTAAGTCCATCTTTTTTAATGTGTCATTTAAAGCTTGTGTTTCCTTATGTATTTTCATTTTGGATCTGTCCATTGGTGAAAGTGGGATGTAAAAATCCCGTACTATGATGTGTTACTGTCAATTTTCCCTTTTATGGCTGTTAGCATTTGCCTTATGTATTGATGTGCTCCTATGTTGGGTGCATAAATATTTACAATTGTTATATCTTCTTCTTGGATTGATTCCTTGATTATTACATAGTGTCCTTCTTTGCATCTTATAATAGTCTTTATTTTAAAGTCTCTTTTGTCTGATATGAGAATTGCTAGTTCAGCTTTCTTTTGCTTTCCATTTGCCTGGAATATTTTTTTCCATCCCCTCACTTTCAATCTGTATGTGTCCCTAGGCCTGCAGTGGGTCTCTTGTAGACAACATATATATGAGTCTTATTTTTGTATCCATTCAATCAGTCTATGTCTTTTGGTTGAAGCATTTAATCCAGTTACATTTAAAGTAATTATCGATATGCATGTTCCTATTACCATTTTCTTAATTGTTTCAGGTTTGTTACTGTAGGTCTTTTCCTTTTCTTGTGTTTCTTGCCTAAAGAAGTTCCTTTAGCATTTGTTGTAAAGCTCGTTTGGTGGTGCTGAATTCTCTTAGCTTTTCTTGTCTGTAAAGCTTTTAATTTCTCCATCAAATCTGAATGAGATCCTTGCTGGGTAGAGTAATCTTGGTTGTAGTTTTTTCTCCTTCATCACTTTCAATATGTCCTGCCACTTCCTTCTGACTTGTAGAGTTTCTGCTGAAAGATCAGCTGTTAACCGTATGGGGATTCCCTTGTGTGTTATTTGTTGTTTTTCCCTTGCTGCTTTTAATATTTTTTTCTTTGTATTTAATTTTTGATAGTTTGATTAATATGTGTCTTGGCATATTTCTGTTTGGATTTATCCTGTATGGGACTCTCTGTGCTTCCTGGACTTGATTAACTATTTCCTTTCCCATATTAGGGAAGTTTTCAACTACAAACCTTTCAAATATTTTCTCAGTCCCTTTCTTTTTCTCTTCTTCTTCTGGGACCCCTATAATTCTAATGTTAGTGCATTTATTGTTGTCCCAGGAGTCTCTGAGACTGTCCTCAATTCTTTTCATTCTTTTTTCTTTATTTTTCTCTGCAGTAGTTATTTCCACTCTTTTATCTTCCAGGTCACTTATCCATTCTTCTGCCTCAATTATTCTGCTATTGATTCCTTCTAGAGAATTTTTAATTTCATTTATTTTGTTGTTCATCATTGTTTGTTTGCTCTTTAGTTCTTCTAGGCCCTTGTTAAACATTTCTTTTATTTTCTCCATTCTTTTTCCAAGATTTTTGATCATCTTTATTATCATTACCTATTTTTCAGGTAGACTGCCTATTTTCTCTTCATCATTTGGTCTGCTGTGTTTTTACCTTGCCCCTTCATCTGCTGCATATTTCTCTGCCTTCTCATTTTGCTTAACTTACTGTGTTTGGGGTCTCCTTTTTGCAGCCTACAGGTTCATAGTTCTTGTTGTTTTTGGTGTCTTCCCCCAGGGGGTAATATTGATTCAGGGGCTTGTGTAGGCTTCCTGGTAGAGGGGACTGGTGCCTGTGTTCCAGTGAATTGGCCTGGTTCTTGTCTTTCTGGTTGGCAAGGCCATGTCCGGTGGTGTGTTTTGGGGTGTGTGTGAACGTAGTGTGATTTTAGACAGTCTCTCCTAATGGGTGGGGTTTTGTTCCTATCTTGCTAGTTGTTTGGCATAGGCAGTCCAGCACTGTAGCTTTCTGGCCATTGAGTGGATCTGGGTCTTAGCATTGAGATGGACATTTCTGGGAGAACTCTTGCCAATTGGTATTATATGGGGCTGTGAGGTCTCTCGTGGTCCAATGTCCTGAATTCGACTACCCCACCTCAGAGGCTTAGCCCTGACACCAGGCCAGATCACAAAGACCCTGTTAGCCACCTGGCTCAGAAGAAGAGGGAGAAAAAAAAAAAGAAAGAATAAATAAATAAATAAATTTTAAAAATAAAATAATTAAAATAAAAATATTATTTAAATTAAAAAAATTTATAATGTAATAAAAAAATAAAAGAGAGCAACCAAACCAATAAACAAATCCACCAATGATATCAAGCACTAAAACTATACTAACATAAACATAAAAATCTGACACGTCAGTCACATACAACAAACCCCAAGTCTACACTTGCTCCCAAAGTCCACCACCTCAATTTTGGGATGATTCGTTGTCTATTCAAGTATTCCACAGATGCAGGGTACATCAAGTTGATTGTGGGGATTTAACCAACTGCTCCTGAGGCTGCTCAGAGAAATTTCCCGTTTTCTTCTTTGTTCACACAGCTCCTGGGGTTCAGCTTTGGTTTTGGCCCCACCTCTGCATGTAGGTCGCCTGAGGGCGTCTGTTCCCCACCCAGAGAGGATGGGGTTAAAATAGGGGCTGATTTGGGGGCTCGGGCTCACTCAAGCTGGGGCGAGGGAGGGGTACAGAATGCAGGGCCAGCCTGCAGCGGCAGAGGCCAACATGATGTTGCAACAGCCTGAGGCACGTCCTATGTTCTCCTGGGAAAGTTGTCCCTGGATCACGGGACCCTGGCAATGGCGTGCTGCTCAGGCTGCCGGTTGTGGGGAGGTGTGGATAGTGACCTGTGCTTGCACACAGGATTCTTGGTGGCTGCAGCAGCAGCGTTAGCGTTTCATTCCCGTCTCTGGTGTCCGTGGTGATAACGGACTGTGCCTGTATCTGAAGCTCGTTTAGGCAGTGCTCTGAATCTCCTCTCCTCGCTCACCCCAAAACAATGGTCTCTTGCCTCTTAAGCAGTTCCAGACGTTTTCCTGGACTCCCTTCCGTTTAGCTGTGGTGCTAACCCCTTCAGGCTGTTTTCACGCAGCCAACCCTAGTTCTCTCCCTGGGATATGACCTCCGAAGCCCCGAACCTCAGCTCCCAGCCGCCACCTGCCACGGCAGGTGAGCAGACAAGCCTCGCAGGCTGGTGAGTGCTGGTTGGCACAGATCCTCTGTATGGGAATATCTCTGCTTTGCTCTCTGCACCCCTGTTCTTGTGCTCTCCTCCATGGCTCTGAATCTTCCCCACCGCCACCTCCAGTCTCCGCCAGTGAAGGGGCTTCCTAGTGTGTGGAAACTTTTCCTTCTTCACAGCTCCGCCAGTGAAGGGGCTTCCTAGTGTGTGGAAACTTTTCCTTCTTCACAGCTCCCTCCCAGAAGAGCAGGTCCCATCCTTATTCTTTTGTCTCTCTTTTTTTTTTTTCTTTTGCTCTACCCAGGTATGTGGGGAGTTACTTGCCTTTTGGGAAGTCTGAGGTCTTCTGCCAGCGTTCAGTAGTTGTTCTGTAGGAGTTGTTCCACATGTAGATGTATTTCTGATGTATTTGTGTGGAGAAAGTTGATCTCCATGTCTTACTACTCCACAATATTGAAGCACCCCTCCCCATGATTTTAATATAGAGGTGAAGCATCAATCAGAGAAACAATGTTAATATCCAGCCAAGTATTAACAATGTTAGTATTAACAATGTTAATATCCAACATCCCATTTCATCTGTTATTTTGGCCTAATTACATATTCTGCTTTTAGGTTTCTGGACAGAGGGTTTAGAGAGGGCTCAATAGAGAATACTGAATTGAGTTTAGAAGGATATGTGGATTTGAAAAGAGAATAAGAGAGTCTCCTACTTTTCTGGTTGGAATCTCCTACTTTTCTGGGTGAAAATAGAATAAGAGAGTCTCCTACTTTTCTGGGTGGAGAAGAGCAGAGGCTTTGCTTTCAGATTGCCTGGTATGGAATTTGTGTTCCACAACATACAGGCACTGTGGTCTTGAGGAAATCCTGTAATCCTTATATGCCTCTATTTTCTATCTGTAAAATGGAAATAATAATACTGTATATCCAATAGTTTGTCATGGGAATTAAATTACTTATGCATAGCTTAGGCAAGTCTTGTCAAATAGTCAATGTCAGTGAAGTTTATTATTACTATTAGTTGTAGGAGTGGTACAGCAGAGAATAGCAGTTAAGAGTATGGGTTATGAAACTGCTATAACTGGAATCCAGTAGTGGCTCTGCCATTTATTAGCTGTGTATTTTGGGACAAGATACATTGTTTGTTGTGCCTTCGTTTCCTCATCTATAAAATGGGAATGATAATTTTACCACCTTCTCCATAAAGTTTTTGTGAGGATTAAATGAGTTAATACATGTAAAGCTCTTAGAACAGTGTCTCCTGTTATTAAAGTCTTAATAATAATACAAAATAATAACTGTTATTATTTTTATCTGAAGCAAAGATTTATCACTAATAATGTCAGTTAAGAAACTGAGAATATTATGATTAAGCAAAATGAAAGACAAAGATGGACAACAGGACAGTGAAAAGTTGTGGAGAATATTGAAGGGTTGGAATTTCATCCAGGGCTGAGGGAAAAGACTCTCAGCAAAGTGCTACCTGATCAAAATGATAGTTTAAGAAATTTATATGGTGGTTGTATTCATGTGCTAAGTTTGCCATAACAAAGTACCACAATCTAGATGGCTTAAAGAACAGAAACCTATTTCCTCACGGTTCTAGAAGTTAGAAGTTGGATATCAAGGTATGGGTCATATTGCTTCCTTCAGAGGGCCCTGAGGGAAGGGTCTGTGTCAGCCCCCTCTCCTTGGCTTGTAAATGGTCATCTTCTCCCTGAGTCTTCACATCATCTGCCCTCTGTGTTTATGTTTCCAAATTTCCTCTTCTTATAAGGACACTAGTCGTATTGGATTAGGGCTTACTGGATCTACTGACCTCCTTTTAACTTGATTACCTCTTTAACTGCCCTGTGTCTAAATACAGTGACAGTTCGGAAACTGGTGGGGCTAGAACCTTCATATATAAAATTTGAGGGAGGTACAGAATTCAGCCCATAACAAAAAGTTATGTGCATATAAAGCCTAAACAAAATGTGGAGATCCTGGCATATCCTTCAGCTCTGTTATTTTAATAGCCAAGTTCTTGGATATTTTTTCAGTTAAGTAATTAGCTGAGAATGAAATTAAGGCCCATTTAGCTCATCCTGGTAAACACACTGAATTTCTCAGACACACGTGACTTCAGTGTCTGGATGTTGATGAGCACTTTGTATAAAGAGAGTAATAAGTCCCTGCTAAGATCACAACCTAATATTTAGATACACAGCAGCCCAACCAAAACAATTACAATGTGTTTATAATAAATAAATACATTTGTGAGCATCTGTGCTTGGCTTGTTCACTAGGGTTTAATGCGGCTCATTAACATAACCAGATTTAAAAATACAGACAGAAAAGAAGGCAAATAAAAGGTTCAGCAGAATCTTTATATCAACATAGCTTTTGAACATTTGAGATGGTTTTCTCAGTTTTACTGTAGAGTTTATGCTTTTCTTTGTACTCCACTAACAGTTCCAGGAAAGTGCTAATCATTCCACTGTGAGATTATAAAAGTTTGTGAGCATTAGGTTCAATCAATAAACCTTAACACTTCTTACTTCTTCTGCTTCTTCCTCTTCTGCTCTTTTCCTAGGTCTGGTCCTAATAAGCAGTCCTTGACTACTCTAATAGTCTCTTAAAACTAGTTTTCTTGACTCTGTGCTCTCCTTAATCTCGTTAATTGCATGCCCAACTACAGGATTATTCTAAACCAAATGCTTTGTCAATTCCTCACTCAGGATTCCAAATTACTACCATTTACTAAGTAAGAATCCAAACTCTTCAGTGTAGTCATCCAGGTATATCTGATCTGGTACTTCCATTCCCAGTTTTCCCCTTACTCTTCTCCTAGCTTAATGGAAGATTTATTTAAATGTTTCAAAACTCACGTTCAGGTACTTCCATCTGAAAGCCCTTTCCTTTATCTCAAGAAATGTGTTATCAACTCATTATCTTCTTACATACAAATAAGTGTTATTAATGATTTTACCTGTCTTACAAGGTCTGGCTCAAGTTAATGTCATTCTTATGAAACAAGTTTGAATCCTTCTGTGCTACAAAGGTATCGTCTGTCCTCTAAAGCCAAACCACTTGTTCATCTTCTTATTAGGAGACTTAAGCCCTTCTACTTAATTTTATAGCTATTTTTATGGACATCTAATCTTTCCATTTTAGATTACAAATGTATCCTTCAAGTCACTTTTGCATTGCACAACATATATTCTTAATTACTTATGGAATGTGTGTCACCAATATTATTTTGGCTTTTTGCATTTTCCTTTTGGTTTTTTGTATATTTCACAGTTGACTATGAACTACTTCTTTAGAAATGCTACTTAGTTATAGAATATCTTGAGTTAGTGAAACAAGGGGACAAATTCTGACCTACACTCCAGGGTCTAAAAGAGGCCAGGATGTTGATGCACGTTTCCAAGCTCTTTAAGATTTGCTTCTTCCTTTACTTAGAAGATCTTGTTTCCTTGCTGAAATCCAAAGTATCTTTCCAGTCTTAGCTCAAGTCTCCATTTTTTCATGAATATTTTTATGATCAGTGATCTAACCATATGGAAATTAATTTTGCTTCTGTTTTTACTCACATAGTTAACATAATTTCAATTACCACCAAACTGATGTTCCATAGATGAAATAGATGTGACCCCTAAGAAACAAATATTCCATAGACAAAATAGACAGGATCTTTCATTTTCAAGATCTTACAGTCTGGTAGGGAAGACCAAAAAGTAACTTCAACATCAAGCAATAGGCACATTTATTCCTCCATGATTTTACATATTTTATGTTCTTATGTATTATAATAAGTTGTTTACCTATTTTTTTTTTTTGGCTCCACTAATTGTAAACTCCATGAGAACAAGGAGGCAGGCTTGGGGCAAAAAAAATCAATCAAACAAGCAAGGATAAAACACAGCTTTGGAATCAGGCAGCCCACTCTAAACTTGATTCTGTTGCCTCTTTGCTAGGCTACCTTAAACACATTACTTAACTTCTCTAACATTCACTTTTCTAATCCATAGAACAACTTTAATAATATATGCTTTGTATGTTTATCTAAGTGGTATGGTATATGTGCAGCTACTAGTGAAATGTTAGATGCATGGATGCATACAGTAGGTATTTAATGAATAGTTATTGAATAAAATAATACATTCCCCATTTCATTTTCACTTTCTAAAAATATACATAAATAATTGGTATAAGTGTACATAGGCCAGGTACTATGAATGCATACACATGCACGTATATGTAATTGCTTTTTCTAGAAAATTCCATCCATAGGGGTGGTAACTGCCGAATTATATTTACATATATAAATTGAGAATTACTTCAATTGCTTCACTTTTTTAGCAAAATTCTTTAAAGTCTGACTTTTGTTTTTTTAATTAATTGATATTGGAGTATAGTTGCTTTACAATGTTGTGTTAGTTTCTACTGTACAGCAAAATGAATCAGCTATACATATATCCCCTTTTTTTTTTTTTTTTTTTTTTTGCTGTACACGGGCCTCTCACTGTTGTGGCCTCTCCCGTTGCAGAGCACAGGCTCAGCAACCATAGCTCACGGGCCCAGCTGCTCCGTGGCATGTGGGATCTTCCCGGACCGGGGCACGAACCCGTGTCCCCTGCATCGGCAGGCGGACTCTCAACCACTGTGCCACCAGGGAAGCCCCTATCACCTCTTTTTTGGATTTCCTTTCCATTTAGGTCACCATAGTGCATTAAGTAGAGCTCCCTGTGTTATACAATGTGTTCTCATTAGTTGTCGATTTTATACATAGTGTCAATAGTGTGTATGTGTCAATCCCAATCTCCTAGTTCCTCCCACCCCACTCCAAAGTCTGACTTCTGAAAAATATTTACTAGGCTGGCAAATTAGCTTCTTCTGCATATTAGTTTATAGTCGGAAGACCTAAGCTCGAACCTGAACTCCACCTGTTCTGATTACTACATTACACAAAATCATAAATTTTAGGGCTTTGAGAATGTCATGTAAATTGTCAGATTCTCAGCTTTCTTATTGATGAAATAGTGTATATAAAAGTGATTGATAAATTTAAGTTCTATGCAAATTATATTTTTGATATTTATATAATTTATCAAAGGCTGGGGGGAAATTAAAAGAGTAATATAAATTAACGTGAATTATTGTTAAAGGTCACATGATTACAAACATTTTTAAATTTTCTTAATAGTTCATAAGAAACACAGTGTTGGTGAGGGAGGGTATATATAATTATTTAGACCAGGGCTTCCAAGGCTTCGTATTTGTTTGATCAGATAATTCTTTGGTGTGGTGTTGGGGGCTAACCTGTACACTGTAGGACATTTAGCAGACCAGATGCCCACTAGATGCCAGTAGCACCACCCTTTCCAAGTTGTGGCAATCAAAAATGTATCCAGACAGTGTAAAATGTCCCCTGCAGGGCAATATTACCCTTTGTTAAGAACCACTGACCTAGACAGTTAGCTTAAGAGTCTTCATTTGCCCCTGGATAGACTTACCCCACAGGTGATTAAAATAAATTTAAATACTTTTCACCACATAAATCAGAGAAGCACACATTTTTTGATATAGGCAAATGGTGTCATTCTGTGTGCCTAATTTCCTTTTTGGATTATATCTCATGTGACAGCAAAAGGCACAAATATCATTTTGTTGACTGTTATCAAAACACAGTAATATTTATCACCAAATCAATGAACTGTTTAGACAGAGCAAGTCTGAAATGATTTAAGGTGGCTTCTTTATTTTTTTTCTAACTAAAAACTACAACGATAGTTTAAGAAAAATATTTGATTATCCGTATGATATAACCTGGCTCCTAGCTTCTCTAGAGTCTAAAAACAAGCTAAAGGAGTCTATCCTAGGAACTCTGTTAGTTGTTTTTCAATTTATCATTTTGCTGATCTTGAAGAATAATTCTAAATTCAAGTCTGGTAATCACCGATACAAAAATAAACTATTGTACTCAACCGGACAACCAAAGATTTTTTGACAGTATGTTTTCTTTTGTTTATAATTTTTTGCAATTTTCTTTTTGTTGAACTTATCTAGAGGAAAGAGTAAAAGACATTTTCTTTTGAAGGTAATATTACTGATGTCTTCTAAAACACCAATATGTGTGCATACTCAACTACGAGGGCAAACTCTTCCTCTATATTAACTTGAAATACCAGCTCTCTAACTGGTTACTGACAAATTTATTTTTGTACCTTTGATCACTCCCATAAACTCCAGGCTTATATACCCAACTGCCTACTTATCACTTGTATTTGGACACAAATAGGCATCTCACAATCAAGTCTAAACTGGCCCCCTGATCTTCCCCCTCAACCTGAACTTCTACAAGTCTTCCTTATCCCAGCAAATGGCAAGTCCACCCTTCCAGTTACTCAGACCCCAAGTTCTGGAGTTCTCTTTGACTCCCCTCTTTCACCTATACTTTACTTCTAACCATCCGCAGATTATTTCCCCTCCATCTTTAAAATATATGCAGAATTCATCTACTTCTCACAACCTGACTGCTAATATCTTGGTCTGATCCAATCTACTGCCATCTCTCGCTTGAATTATAATCCACAGACTTCTTACTGATCTCACTGATTCCACTCTTGCCCTTCTGCAGTCTTTTCACAACACGAAGTCAGAATGATGCTCTTCAGGTAAATCAGTGACACCTACATGACTCAGAGTAAAAGCCACAGTGTTACTCTGGCCATAAAGACTCTGTACAATATTCTCCATGTGTTTTTCCCTTTCTCAAGTCCCCGCCTTACCTCCTGACTGTTCATACTCTTCTCCCACTTGCTCTTTCCACTCCAGCCACGTTGACCTCTTTGCTGTCCCTTACACACCCCAAGTACACGCTTGTCTCTGACCTTTGCATTTATCGTTCCTCTGCCTCATATTTCCCCCATCCCACCATCTGTAGACATTCCCATGACTTGCTTTCTCCCCTTACTGAAACTTTTCCCCCAACGTCACCTTATTAGTGGAGTTTTCGCTGACCAACCTGTATAAAATGACAAATGTCACTCCCTAGCAAGGCCTTCCCTAACTTCTTGTCTTCATTATTTTTCCCCATCTGGAGGTGTATATTTCACTGTAGTTTGAATCAGTGTAGTTTGTAGTTTAAGATAATATAAGTATCAAATAATACATATTGTTACACTACTATTAACTAGACTTAGCTATATCAGTGTTTTTTTCATTGTGTTAAATGTATACTTGTAAAGAAAATTGCTGCAAACCTCTTTATCTCCCTCCCATATATAGATATAGATATAGATATATAGATGTTTGTTTATTGTCTTCTTCCACACCTAGATGGGAGTTCCACAATTTCAGGGACTTTCATCTCTCTTGTTAACTAATACATCCGCAGCTCCTGGCAAGGAGCCTGACAATAATGGGTCTCCATAAATATTGTTGAGCGAATATGTTACACACTTGAGTTAAAAAATGAGAGCAGTTTAAAATAAATGAGAGTAGTTCCTGCTCTTGTCCTGGAGAGAGACATTTAAAGAAATGATCATGCAAAGAATCATCTGAAAGAAGTATGGCTGGGAGGAGGATGAGATTGTTGAAGAAAATGATCAAAAGTTGAGGATGACTTTACAATGTAGGTAGCATTTGAGCTGAATAAGTATTAAATGGCATTTACTAGGTGAGGAAGATGAGAGTGTAAGACAGGCCAATGAAAACAACAGAAACAAAGGTATGGATGTCTGAAAACACAAGACGTATTCAAGGGACACTGAACAGGTGTGACTACGTAGAGACTAAGATAATTAGAAAAGCAAGAAGAAGATGAGGCAAGAGATGGTAACTTGGAGCTGGCTTGGAAATAAAATAATTTTCTCAAATTCTAAAATTCATAATTTTTAGATTGCAGGATTCATAATCTTCAGTAATTAGATCTCATTTTCCCAAGCCTCTAGCTTGTCTATATTAGGGGAAAATTGTATAGCAGCAAGTTGATTTAAAGTATTCGTTATTATTCTTAGCAAAAGAAATACTCCTGACTCGCACTAATACTCTATATAAATATAAATAATGGTGTTATATCCTCTGCCAATGTATCTTAAAAAATGAGGATTATGGATTTAGAGTACTAGGTGGAATTGAGAAAAGAGTTGTTACCACAGGCATGGGTTACTTTCGTATTCTTTCCTCATAGTGCTTCTGGAGAAAAGGCGTATTTCCATGCTAATTTTCTTTTTGCACTTCCTCTTTGCTTATCTATCTCCCCAATATACAGGCAACTCAAAAGTAGTACCCAGCACATACACAAAGCTTTTAATAAAATTTGTTGGTCTGTTTGAAGTTGGCATGCAGTGTAACCATATCTGCATACACATACCTACAAATTTTCTGGTATTTGGTAATTCTTACTGTGTTTAATACACTGAACTAAGTTCTGTTAAGAATGCAAGTTCTATTAATGAAGGAAGGAAGGAGAGGGAGGGAAAGAGGGAGGGAGGGAGAGAAAGTGGAAAGAAGTAATTGGATGCCCTCTCTTCATTCAAAAAATTTGGTTGTAGAGAGCCTATGATGGGGTAAATCCATTAATGTGTTCTTGCTTCATACAACTATCCAATATTCCTTCTTTTTAAAAAGTTGTATCATCAGAAATCTGAATAATTTACCCAGGAATCTGAATAATTTTTTGTGGATCTGGTATATGATGAGAAGACAAAAAGTTTCCATTAGGTACCAATTTGATATAGGATATCTTCTTAAACCTGTTAATATCATTTTTTTTTAATTAAGGAGGACAGACTTCACAGCCTAGGACTTCATGGTAAGCATCAGGAACCTCATCGGTCAATAAGAGGAGAAGGAGCTTATTAAAACACAGAAAAGCGTGACTCCTAAAATTCTTCAATGCCTAATTAGGTCTTCACTCTCAAGAAGTTTGCAAGTTAATTTGAAAAGTAGATATATAAAGGAAAAATCAACTAGCAATATGTGTCTAGCAGTAAATGTGAGATGCTGTTAAATAGATTACAGGTAAGAGATACACCCTTCAGTGGGTTAAATGAAGGAGAATTAATAGGGGAGGCAAGACTAAAACTAAGCTCCAAAAGGCAGGTAGACATATTTAGGGAGAGAAAGTCTTGCTGGAATAGGCATGTAAATAATAATAATAATAGCTTCTGCTTTTACCATGTATTTTACCTGGTGATATTCTGATCATGGTGCTAAAGTGCTTTATGTTCATTATCTCATTAAATTCTTATAACAAGCCTTTAGGGTAAAGGATAGAAGTTAAAGATAAGGAGCCTAAATCTTAGTGATTACAAGTGGCTCTCCAATGGACATAGATGCAAACTAGAGTCTATCTGGTTCCATATACTATTAGATTAAGCATTAAGCTGTTCTGTTCAAGTGAAGAGTTTGCTTTAATAAGAAATGGAATATACACCTGGAAATATACTTTGGAGCAGACCCTAAATACCAGTTTAAAGAGTTGGTGCATGTGTGCTTTTGGTCTTTTTCCTATAGAAATGGGGACATTCTGGAAGTTTTCAGTAGGGAGGACTTATGACTTTTATATATATTACTCTGAGTTCACTGTGTAAGAGGCCGGGTGAACTAAAAGCAGAAGCCCAATTGAGAGTGCAGTGGAAATGGATAGGAAAAGAAAGATGTGAAAAGAAAGATGTAAAAAGAAAATGGACAGGGTTGTTTTATACCTAAGACTCTCCTTAACTCTGAACTGACTTTAATTTTCAAAAAAAAATATCAGAAATCCAAGTTGCAAAGATTTTTAAAATTCTAGGTTTGGAAATCTATAGTTATAAAATATACATCTATTTTGATAGAGTAAGTAAAAACAGACAGGAGCTTAATCCATGGTGCAGTGGAAAATTTGTTAACAGGAGCCCCCCAAAAGTAGAAAAAGTCAGAAAAGATTGGAAAGAGAAGTATATCAGACACAGAGGTGGCTCATACCAGCAATATCATCTGGAAACCAGACACAACAGCACAACACCATATTCCATCTATAGAAAATGAATACAACTGAAGGAGGGAGCAACAGGGCTACAACCAACTAGGCCAGGTGAGCGGGCAGCCTTCTCCCAAGCAGAGCACTGAATGCAGTAAGGAAACAACTTTCACAATTGCTCAAGAAGCAAGACTATTCCTAAGCCTTGTTTTCCAGGACCATGATGATCATTTGCTGCTAGCCATTCCAAGATTGGAGCTGGGCAGTTTGCACAGGGCTGGAGACTGATTCAACATTCCCTGGGAGGGACCAGGAAAGAGCAGATAGGATGTCTGGATTACATCCTTAGCTGTATCTAAGCTTGAATCCCATTAACTAAGTAGCCCCAAATTTTATAATGATATCGCTCTGAACTTAAAAGACATTTCACAGTGTCTACATTTCTACATAAGTCTCAATATAGTTTCTACTAAATAGGGTATTAGTGATTTGTTTAGTTATGTTTTTTTAAGGAGATAGTCAACCTCATTTCTGGGCTGAGGAGTGACTTCACTTACTAAAAAATATATCCCATTTGTTTCCAGCCACAGTCCCATTTCTCCTGCACTGAAATCTAATGTTTTAAGGTAAAATATTTTCTATTAAATTTGATAGGTTTAAGTAAAACTACATGACATGCTTCCATCAAAGGAAATGAAAATCATTCTTCAAAGCTGAATCAATTTACAATTGTGACAGATGATGTTTCGAATATAGCTGTGATTCAACAATGGCACTTTGATGTCTTAGAAATAATTGCCATAGGAGCAATTTTCTATTTTAAACCATGTTCCACTTTCAGTCTGTTTCTTCATAATAGGAACTCTCTACAGGATCGCTTATTCTTGTAGTTTTTATTTTGCTAACTACTTTGTAACATAAATAAAAATCTGCTTGTTATGAAAAATTTCTGGTTTTATAATAGAAAATGTTTTTTCATGTTTATATTGGAAAAAATCTATTCTTCCTTTGAGCAATTAGTGTATATTGATACATAATTTATCATATAGATTATATCATATGTCTTAGTTGACAACTACCTCTATTTCAAGCAAACATATATTGCCTTTAGTTTTTAACTACTTAGAAAAAAACTCTGAAGACTAAAGAATCAATCAAACTAAACACTCAATTTCTTCAGGAATATCCAAGCCAAGTTTATTATAAACTTGAAAGGAAAAGTGACAGAAAAGAATAATAGACTGAAATCAGGATCTTTACCCCAGATATTGAAGCATAGCTCTCTGCTGAGACATGGATACCCAAAAACTCACCTAATGAATGCTCATAGACAGGTTTAGCTCTTCTAGATTTATAGCTTTAAAAATCTTTGATCTCATTATTGAGGGCTCATGACAAAGTTTCCAGTGATTCTCAAAGAAATGAGAAAATAAGAACAGTGCAGTGAATTTTTCATAAACATCAACATACTTCATTGAAAGGATTGTCCTTAAAATAGGAAACTGACCTTATCTTAACATTGATAGTAGGATGTTTGTTGTGTTTAACATCCTTATTTGCCAAATTAAAAGTAGTCAACCTTGTGTTAGTTCCATTTTTAGATAGTCCCATTAAACACTCAAAACCTGGAAAAGGAGCCACGACTGTAGAAAATATCAGTGGAGACTTCAGTGAATTTCCTTTCCTTCGAAGCCCCAGGGCTTAAAAAGAGGCACACACACAACCCATTGCTGCAGTTTTTAATAAAGAAAGTAGCGAAAGTACAGCAAGTTGGAGAGAGTTCTCTAGCATTTAAGACACTTCTTTAGAGGACAAATGTTATGTCTTGGTTTCAATCAGTCACTAAGGAACTGGATTAAAAATATCACTGAAATATACATTACAACATAGTCCTCAAAGCAGTATCATATTTCTCAAATCATACCTGTCATGATTTAATCATTCCTCAATCTGAATCTGTCTTACAGTACAGATTTACTCTACCATTTGCACTGAATTTAGTATCTTTAGTTAGTGTATAAAACATTTCTAGATTCCTCTATCCCATTGCATAACTTTCAGTGAAAAGATTTAGTATCAAATGTTCACATCGCTGGGAATCACTGCTTGTAATTGGCAAAGTCATCCAGTATTGAAAGATCACTGGAAGCAATGAGAAACAGATAAGATTGAAAAGTATCCTATGTAATGTGACACAGTCCTGAGAAAACATGGGGTGTCTGTGAGTTGTGCTTAAGTGGGTCGTGGTGCATTTGACATTCTGTTGCATTCTTTCCCTTTTCCCCTTTCCAGTGAAATCAGATGAATTACAGACAATCAAGAAAGAATTAACCCAGATCAAAACTAAAATTGACTCCTTGTTAGGGCGCCTGGAGAAGATTGAGAAGCAGCAGAAGGCGGAGGCAGGTAAGTGAAAAAGATCTGTGGCCACAGACATGTCAGAATTAAACCATTGAAACAGTGTCAATCACGGAGACAGCACAGGCCCAGAGGGATACTGGCTGAGTTTAATAGAGTTTAGTACATTTACATGAATACAGTCTTTAAGCTTAGACTTGCAATGATGGAATCTGATTTTTAACTTTTTAGAGAAGGTGAGCCAATTTGCCTAAAATTCATATTTTTAAAAAGAAGGGAAAAAAGGAAAAGTATTTTGATGCTAATAATAAGTAACAAGTGGATCATAATTAAAAGTTTACATCTCAATATCAAGTAACCTTTAAGAAAATTAAATCAATTAATGAAATGTTCTATTGGGCTAAAATTATACTCATATTTCATTAAATTAACTGCAGCAAAATTTAACAGATTTCAAAAACCATGATTATAAAGCCTCACTCTTGCATTGTTGCAACTCTGCAAAATTCAGAACCCATTTGCAGGATCTCAGTATCAACGGTATGCCTGGCCACCCAAGGCCACATCATTTGACTTACTTCTTTAACTTAATGTACTCTCTCTTTGAATTATCTTCCCTGACCCTCATTCCATGCTAATAAAATGCTAATACCCTTTTATATGGCAACGGACAGTTTTAAAATCATACACTATGAGTACTGGCATAAACTTAGAGATGAGCTAGTTCATAATTTGCAAATTGTATTCTGCAGGGTCTTTGATGCCTCAGAGGCTCCTTGGAGATGAGATGAGTGCTGGAAGAACACCCAGGAGGCAAATGAACTCATGCCTCCTCCAAACCCAGGCTTTGCTGCAAACAGTGTAGTTCTACCTGTATATGTTTTATATATTGAGATTCAACATAAGACTTCATTTGCTAAAAGGGCTTCACTTTTTCAAAAATAAACAATACAGTTTTGAAAACCATTGATCAAATCCGGCCTCTGCATTTTACAGAGGAGAAAATGAAGGTTCAAGGAGGTAAACTGACTTTTCCATAGCCACATAAATAGTTTGTGATAGACCTAGGTTTCAAACCCAGGTCTTGTGAGTGAAAGCACTGCCCTTTCCAATGTTATAGGAACATTGGAACAATCTCAGGTTCCACCCATGGGCTGGTCCCAGGATTTCCCTGAAGTGAGGCTACCTGGGTAACAACTAACTGATGAGAACCACTTGGGATCTAGGGCCACTGAGTTACAACAAAGAGGAACCTGCCTGTTTGTTGACTGTATCACTGGGGAGATGACTAGAGCTTACCTTCTGGTAATGAGGCATGCAGGGTTCAAGACTGAAAAGAAGCCAGCAGTGAGGTAGTGTTACAACATAATGGGTGACAGAAATATACTGTGGTTCAAATCCTCACAACTTCTTAACCTCAGTTTTCTCATTTATAAAATGAGAACAGTAATGGCTACCTGGCAACGTGAGAAATGAGAAAAGCAGCGCATGTAAGTTGTATAGTACAGTAACTAACATAGAGTAAAGGCTCAATAATTGGTGCTATTTTGTCTTGTTAGTAACATAAACATATATAGGCAAACGAATATTTCCTACTACTATCATGCAGCCTATTTCTAAAACAATAAACCATATACCTAGCACATGGTAGATTCTCATTAACTTTTGGTAAGTTAATGTGCATTAGAAGTGGTAGATAAATAATAGATAAAATAGGCTCATTTTTATTAAAAACTTCTGTTATATTTTCTATTGAGAAAAAATATGCTGCCTACACTTCTTAATAGAGAAATTTAGATTTTAGAAAGTTTTTTATATGCTGTCTATGGCACTAATCTAAAGTGTTGCTGGAATTGAAATACCCTGTGATGTTGCCTAAATCAATATTTCCCTTTGAGGAACTTCTGTGAAATTCATTATTATGTAAAACAACCCTTACAGCAAAGGACTTTGATAACCAATTTGCTCTTCAGTTTAAAGGATTATGGAGAACTCATTTAAATATAAATCACCTCAACGAGAAAAATGTGATCCTTATTCCATCATATTATAATTTCCAGTTTCCTGCAATGAATAATACCTTCCACATATCTTCTTAGAAGATCATCTATAAACAAGACACTAAAATTCAAAGCTTGCATTTTCTTTTCATGAAAGGCTGTCACCTTATTTCTGTACATGCTTAAACTTTCCCAGTCATGAGACAGTTATTTTTAAAATGATAGGCTTAGGCCTTTGATATTTATGTCTTTCTTACTTGAACATGTCAGGAAGAAAGTGGAATTATTTAATTTGTAATTTCAGTTTTGTAGTAATTGTCTCCTGAACAGTATTCATATTTATGGAGATAAGATGATCATTTTCTATATTTTCTTTATGAAAAGAAAGCAGGGCTGTATGGAGTCAATACTACATTATGGAAAGTGGAGAGAAATACATTAAAATTCTTTTTAATTGCTCAGTACTTCCTTATTAACTTTAAGGAGACACCTATTTTAATGTTTATTTGGTTGCAAGCCAATTATACGGTAGTTAACATTTATTCTTCACTATTGCTCTTTTATACATCTCTCATTCCCAGTTTACTCTTAGTCATTTGATGATGAAAGTTTCCAGCATAGAATAGTGGCAGGAAGGAGATGGAGGGTTACAAACAGAATAAAGCCACACAGCATGGAGCTTGTCCTGAGTTCAAGTTTCATAGGATCACTTTTTTTCTTTTTCATTTGAAGTGAATTCCTAAGCTATCAGGAATAATTGTAACGAGGTATAATGACATAATTTTGGATTCTCTGTACCTTAAATTACTGTTAATAGATGTTTGCATGGCATCCTGTCTCTTCCTTTGATGTTGTAAACTTCCTCAGAACAAGGTCATGTTTTCTCTAACTTTTATGACTTTTCCAACACCATGTACTATGCACTGGACACGATTTAGCAGGTCATTTAACTCTTCTAGGTCTCAAGCCCCTCAAATATAAAGTAGAGGAAGGGACTATGGCCTCAAGCATATATTCCAGCTTTTAAATAATGATTAGTATGAATCTACCCTGCATACGTTATTTTTTCCTATTTGAATAATTCAAATAACATTACTTTGGGATATGGTGACTATAGATTATTGAAAACAATAAATAACACATATCAATTTAGCCTACAATTGTGCCTCATTCCTAGATAATTCTTTTAAAAGAGAATCGTAAATTGCCACATATGAAGACCACAATTTATATGTGGTTTACACAGTGATGTAAAATGACCATAAAGGGTGAAAGGAGTGAGAAGGAAAACTAAAGACTGAGTATCGTACAATGAGCAATGACATCTTTTAAAAAATCAAATTTCAGGCAAAGACTCTGATATGAAAAAGCAATTAGGCATTCTTTAATTCAACTTTATTCTCAGTGATGTGCTTCCTATATGACCAGCCAAACTCACTTGGACAATTCCAATGAGATTAGCCAACCTACCCTATCCATTAGACCTAACCACTAGAGATGTCACACATCAGTCCCATCAGGATAATTTCATCCTGCCTATATGTTTGGTAAAAGATACAGAACTTTTTTAATAAATTAATGTCCAAGAATTAGAATGTTACAGATAAATGTCAAGATATATAACTTCTTTTGAAAAATTGGAATCTTTCAATACTGCTGCCATATTATACATGACATGCACTTTTCAGTTTGCTAATATCTTTATCCAGCCAATTCATACATTTATGTTACTTGCTTGGTCCTTGATCATATTTGTGTCTCATACTCCTATGGTAAGTTCTCTTTATATGGAGCCAAAATGGACTTTGCTTTCACTTGCTTCAGTTACTCTTTTTATGTCCCCTGAAACCAAGCTTAATATCTAATCCCTTGTGGATGTATCAGCCAATTAAATATATAAAAGAGCTGTAGTATTCTCATCCTTCCAAAACTTTTGAATAGAGTCAACATAATTGGCCCATAGATGCTCAACTTAGCTGCATTCAAATCTTGGTCAAAGCATCTTTGACGTCTTCTTTTCTCTAGATAAATATCAGTAATTTCTTCAGCTGCTTCTCATGTCATTTAGTTTTGCATCTTGAAAGATTGTCATCTCTCTTCTCTAGTCACTGTATAGTTTGTCAACTACAGAGTGTGGTACTCAGAATGGAAGACATTGCTCCAGATGATCTGACTGCTGCCACCTATAACGTGGCTACTAGTTCTGTCCTGAATACCTAACTGCTATCTTACACTTTGTATTAGAATGGTGATGTGTCTGGTTACAGATGTTGGACTGAACACATGAATTGAGCTCTGCTCCCTCCTTAATCTGCATTAAAATAATGACAGGTTTAAAAAATGAAAATCCCTAGGCATAAAGAAAATGGGAACAAAATTTTAGAAGCTAAACAGCAGATGGAGAAGTGTACCTGACTTATCACATCCTAGAAATAAGTCCAGTTTTAACCACAGAACTCCAAAAGTCTCAGAATCAAAGCCATTATATTCCTCTGGAAAAGAGGGTATAAATGGCTGAAAGTCTGTTAAAGAAACAGATTCCTGTGTTACCATTCCCAACTGTCCCTGGCCCACTAGAAGCCTTGAGAAGTTTCCTCTAGAAAAGCTAAAACAGCATATCTCAGGACTAATAGACAAACAAATTTGAGAGCAGCTAAAAACAGGGAGAAAAGCAGAAGTTTGCACAATTACTACAGAAATTCCAAGCATTCTTCTCCCCTTCAGCTGCCAGACTACTGGAAAGACACTAGGAGAGGTTTTATTTGGGAATATGAGCAGCTGAAGAGAAAAGATTTAAAGATGTTGGCATGGATGCCACCCAAAGAAATAGTCAACAAGATCACCCTGCAGAAATGATATCCCCTTATACTTACAAAACTTCCCATCCATATTTTAATACCCCACTGTTAATACAAAGAGACAAGATTCACCAGATGGCAGAAAACATTTAATGTAAAAATCAAATACCAAAAAAAAGAAGAGAAAAATAATTAAAAATTGGAGGAAACAGATTGTGCAGGAAGAATAAAACTTCAAAATAAAAAAAAAAATAAAAAATACCAAACCACTGATTAATACCCTAAGAAAGAAAGGGAAGGTATTGCATTCATGAAATAAGAACACAAGACTAAAACTCAGTATTTAAAGGTCAGATAAAAGAGCTTTTAGAAATTAACATAAGATAGCACAAATAAACAGGATTGAAAGACAAAATTGGGGAAACTCTCCCAGACAATACAGAAGAAAATTCAGGTGGAAAATCAGAAGGGAAGGATATGAAAGTTACTGGATGACTATCTGAAAAACAGGGTT